>NC_044979.1:22649721-23282494 GCF_008728515.1 Papio anubis
AAAAAGTTTATAAGAAAATATGTGCCAATAAAGATGGATTAATTTATTTCCAATTAGTTTTATAATTAAGTTAGGTTATCATGTTCAATTTGATTATTTTCCCTATATTACTACCATAGCCTGTCCTTCATTAATATAAAAAAATGTGCATAAGAGGGAGGGTTGACATTCAGAAAAAGCGAAAGGAAGTATTGAAAGTTGGACTCTGAAAAGATATGACTGTAACTGTAATGTAATCTGATGTACAGAGCATTGAGCTTTATCCTTTCTTAGTTTTGAAGATTTCATAAAGTATCTTTCAATTCATTAATGAGAAATAGTAACAAGCACTGAAGTTTGTACTGACTCAGCTCCCTTATGGTGCCTATTTATACTTCCAGGTCCTTGTTACAGTTTCCTCTGCCCCACAGCTGTCTTCCCTGCTTCTTTATTGACTCACCTTTTTCATCTACCAATTTGTGAACACTCAGTTTTTGAGTTTCTGTAACGTGCATCTATCTGAGTAGGTATGTACAAAGAAAATACTGAAGAAACACTTAGATCTGTGTAGTCATCATTCTCAGGGGTGAGAGTCTATTTAAAAATCTCTCCTCAACATTCCTGTGAAGAGCACTCATATTGTTAACATAAGAATCTACCTGTAAGAGTAAGAGAAGCATTTTAGTATGGCCCTCCTCCTTCTCTCTCTGTCTTTTTTTTTTTTTTTTTTTGGAAACAGGGTTTTTTTGGAGACAGGGTCTTTGCTTTGTCGCCCAAGCTAGAGTGCAGTGTCATGATCATAGCTCACTGTAACTTCAGACTTCTGGGCTCAAGTGGTCCTCCTGCCTCAGCCTCCTGAGCAGCTGGGACCATAGGTGTGCACCACAACACCCAGCAAATTTTATTTTTTGTAGAGATTGGATCTTACTTTGTTGCACAAGCTGGTCTCAAACTCCTAGTCTCAAGCGATCTTCTGGCCTCTGCCTCCCGAAGTACTGCGATTACAGGTGTGAATCACTGGGCCCAGCCCCTTTTTCCTTTATAAATTAGTATTTTTAAAAATCAATAATTACATTTTTCTACCTGCTTCTGACTTCTCTTGAAATTTGAAGTGTGAATATCCCTAAATCGTTAGTTTTAGGTGAGTTCTTGAACTTAGAAAAGTCAGTTCACAATTCCCAAACCACTGAAAATTGTGTTTTGAAATGGAAAAGACAGTATTTAGAGAAAAATTTAGATTACTACATTAAATGTTCATTTATAACTTTAAGTCAATACCTAAAGCAATTTTAAAGTCTTTCAGCACTATATTTGGCTTCTTGACTGACTTAAGGACCACATTTAGTTAATTCATTCATTTTTACTGGGCATCTTTCAGGTCTTAAACACTTTAGTAGTCTCGGGATGATAGTAAAGAAGTTGGGCACAATTTTCGGGAAACGTAAACATCTATATTTAGCAGACCTACGTGAAAAAAAATTCAGACTTTTATAGTAGTATGCAAATTATAAATAACGTCTCATTTTCATAAAATTCTGTTGTCCAACTGGAAAACAAGGGAAAGTCAGAAAATAAGGTATTCATGAGCAGCTATAAGAGATATTCATAGCCCCATTTTTGATCTGGATGTTTGTTTTGGGTGACATTATTTTTGACTTTGTCTTACATTTCTGCCTTTATGTTCTCCTGTTGGAGTTAATTCTAGTCTTACCTGAGTTTCAGACTGCATAAGCTCTGTTCAGACAAATTCCAAATTGAGCTGTTTTCCTCTCAAAAACTGTTTTTATTCCCATTGTGTCTCCATTTTGACTAATGGCATCATGACCCAACCATTTTCCCAAACTGGAAACTGGGAAATTTTCCTAGATTTCTGAGGGTTACCAAGACTACCTTCTTAGTCTCCCTCATCCATTCCTCACTCTCCTTTCTTCTTCTCACTACTTTAGATCAGTGACTGCTTCTTTCCAACCTGGACTATATTTTCTTTCTTGATTATTTTCTTATAGTCAAGAAAAATATAGTCCAGGCTGGAAAGAAGAAGGAAAAATTGACCCCTTCCTGGTCAGTTTACACAGTGTAGGTGGAGGGATCTCTTTATAACATGAATGTAAGCATGCAATCTTTTTCAGCCAGTCTCCTTCACTGCCCTTAAAATACTAATACTTCTGTGATTTCTCATTGCTTATTTTAAAAGGGCCAATTCCTGCTTGGTTTGGTGTACTAGACCACTATTATCTCATCTGGGCTTGCTTTTCTACACTTGCCTCTCTGTAAGCACTCTGCTCCAGATCCTACCATCCTGTTTCTTCTTTGTAGATCTTTTCATGTGTTCTTTCAACCTCCTTGACCAAGTCTGCTCACCTCAGTCCCTAACCCCCAACCTGGTAAACTCCTGTTTACCCTCCTAGGGTAAGTATCACCTCTTCCGGAAAAACATTTTGACTTCACATAGAGTGCTGCTGCTTTTACTGTTTTGCTCATCAGATTGCTGTGATTTTGTTTACATCTGTCTTCATTAGGCTCTGAACTCCTGGAGGGTAGATAATATATTCTTTTTCATCTTTCTGTCTCCAGCATAGCGCCAAGGAATTTTACCCATTAAAAGCATGTTTCTAGTAAGAAATTCATTTTATTCTTAACTTAGCAATAATTTCAACATACTTCTTTAATTACAGAATAATAATTACCATTGACTGGATGACTTACATTGTCAGGTACTAGAAAGCACTCTGCAAGATGTTTTAGCTAAGTTTTTATTTGCTTCTTACCACAGTGTTTCAGTATAGGTAATAATCTCATTTTAAGGATGAAGAACCTGAGGCTTAGAGAACTGAAGTAACTTGACAGGGTCACAAATTAAGTAGCATAACTGGAATTTAAACCTAGAACTGTCTGAATCTACAGGCTCTGTGTGTGTGTGTATTTATAACCAGATCAGTTTGCTTTAAAATGGTTGTTTTTAGCTAACAGCACTTCGGAATTAAGAAAATGAGAAAGAGGCTTGTAAGAAGTAGGCACAACTAATTAGCTCTGACTGTGAATGAAGACAAAAATGGCGACCATATTTTAAAAATTGTAAATGTAACAATTCAGAAATAATTAGCATAGAGACAAACATCTCTGTAAACTTAAACTCTCATCAGACTGTCATCACTCAAGACGTGTCCATAAGAGTGACTGATAGCCTGCAGAATGTTTTTTTGTATTTATAGTCACATATAATCTTACCTTATAATTTATGTTCCTAATTGTGATCCTACACAGTCCAGAAAAGGTTAAATTTTGTTTGCCTTTTTAGAAAGAAAAATAACTAAATTATTGAGATTTATATTCATAATTATTTAAATAATACCAGTAACACTTTGAAAAAAGTGTGTTTATAAAATTTTATGTATTTGAGGATTGTGATGCAGTATACAGGTATTTCATTTACTTATCAACAGTAAGCCATGAGCGTTATTAACAATGTTAACCCTATTTTAGAGATTTTAGAGGCAGAGATTAAATAACTTGCTCAAGATCATAAAGTTCTTAAGTGGTAAAGCTGAGATTTGAACTCACTTCCTTGGGTTCTGAAGGAGTTTCAAAGCCCCATGCTGTTAACTACTTCAGCATACCCTTGACCTTCATTTCTCAATAAGGCCAGATAACTAGGGGAGTACTATAATATGGAGTAAATAGTAAAGATAAACAATCACAGCAGGATGGTAATTATACATTGAGACTACTAAAAGGTGAGCTTTGTGGTGGATTTTGAAGATCCAATGCCCTTACAGGTGAGTGCTTGTGAGTTGCCTTGATAAATAGCCCCTTATAATCTTCAGCAGGTCTAATAGATGTACTCTCTTGTTTACAAGTACTTCTGTTTCACTTGCTGTGAAATAGAAGCCTGGTCTCTAACTTCCCTTTCTCTGTGGTTTCCTTTCCCTCCAGCCTCCATTCTAATTACATCTGCCATTGACACTCTAATAGACTTGAAAAGCAACAATTGTGCACCATGTGAAAGGATAGAATCTCTTGAACCTGAGAAAGATATCAGTTCTAATCTTTAGAAATTGCAAGAGTTATTGAGATCACTTTTCACTTTCCTAATAAAATAGCCAATTTAAAAGAGGCCCTGATTCAATCTACTTCGCATTTATTGGTTTTAGGCAGCTTCCTTTTTTTCTTCTTCTTTAAATTATTAGTTTCTTTCTTATAAAAATATATCACTATGTGTTGCCCTTTCTACGGAAGGGCTGGTGACCCATTCAGAAAGCATATGTCAGCTTGTATAAGACACAAGTGTCCTCAGTAGACAGAGAAACTTTAGTATAGATTCTTTTCTAATTATTAATGATTTTAGTCTTTTTAAAAAATATATAAAATAGAGGAAGATCTTTTTTTACATTGGAACATATATGTTCATTCAGATGTACAGAGGCTATATAGAGTGTTTTGGTTTGAGATTCTAAGCATTGTCCTTTTATTAGCACAGATAATTAAAATTGTAATGAATTAAAGCTGATTTAAATTATGAAAATATTATGTGCTTGTTATTTTAAAAAGCAAAGCTGTATTGAATAAAATAAAACATCCCATTGACTATTATTCCTATGTGGTTCCTCTCTTTAAAATATAAAATTGATTAGGTGTTTTTAAAACAGAAAAGAATAAAGAGGACAAAAATTGGCCAAAATTTTACTATTTAGATAACTCCTAACTTTTAAAAAGTAAAATTAAATTAATTCAGATATGGATTTTAAAATGCCACAGTTAGGACTGAAAGGTAAAGGTCTCCCCTCCCCAGTGCCTGTGAACAAATCAGCCATTCTTAACAGGTCCATGTAATTAATTTCAGAAAAACATTGAAAATTTACTTACTCATCTGTTTTTCCCACTTAAAAAGCTCTGTAAACACTTCTGCACTTTGCTTTCCACATTGAAGTGTATTTATTCTTCCCTTTTTAAATGGTGAGTAGTATTCCATTTTCTGGATGTTCATTTAACTATTCCTGTGTGATAAACATTTTGTTTCCAGTGAATCTTTGCAATTAAACAGGATTATAGTGATCACCTTTGTACATATACCTTGACAACTCTGGAGACTGTATCTGCATGACTCTCTTCATGAGTTTCATCAGCTTAGGCACACATTGGCAGACATGAGACTGATGGTCCCCTCACACCATCAACAGCACTGAGCATCATCAGACTTTTTAGATTTTGCCATTTGGATAGGTGAAAAATGATTGTTTATGTATTTTGTTTATTTTTCTTTTAGTTGGACTGTTTCTTATTGGTTTGTATAAACTCTATAAATTAGGGAAATCAGTTTTTTATCATGTTTTGCAAATACTGTTCCCAGTTAGTCTCTTGACTTCATTTATTTTCTTGTTCTACAATGGTCTTTTACTTTTTGTGGGGTTAAATGTATCGCTTTTTTTCTCTCATTTGTGACTTGGATTTTGTATCCTGTTTACAAAGACCTATTCTCCTCTGTAAAATTACAAATAAATTAGCTCTTCTGGAACTTCATTTTTTCTTCCATTTTGGACATTTGACCTTTCCATTATTTATTTTGAAGTAAGGCATGAAATAAGTATATAGTTTTTTTTGGTTTTTTTTTTTTTTGACAGTTCTCATACCATTTATTATTATAGTTCCTCTTTACTAATAATTTGAACCATCATCTTTATCATAAACAGATTTCTTGCTCTTTTTCTATCTGTACCAAACTGATTTAATGATGTGCAGTTTCAAAGTATGTTTTAGTATCTCCCTCTCACATTCTCTTTAGGATTTTTGCAGGTGATTCGTTACAATTTTTTTTTCCCATAATCTCAAGAAAAATAGGATGATTTGAACCTACCTAAAACTTAACCTGTATCTTTTAATAAGCATTAAGCATTTTTTTTTTCTGGAATGCTGGGATCATGTGATCTGTGGAACATAATACTTTAACTTTTAATTCTTTATGAATCATCTTAGGATAGGAGGTTGTCATGCACTGTGAGACTATGCCATGTCAAAGATTTGAAACAGAAGAAGTGTGTTTAGATAATCAAATCACAGCAAAGTTGGTAATTAAAGTTACTTTATGGTATTACATCAAAGGCCACCTTGTAATAAGAAAAATGACTGAAAGTAATTTTTTTGAAGCTATATCTTTACTAAATAATTCTGATAAGCTTAGAAGCTTGTTTTTTTTTTTCAGTCCACAGAAAATTACCATTGTAAAAAGGAGCTGTGATTACTGAAAGGAAAGAAACCAAAATGTAAGAAGCTGACCCAAGAAAGTGAAGGGCAAAGAGCCATATTTACCTTAAAGTTTCAGAAGCCCCAGGCAATAATTAATATGTATAAGTGTAACCTTGAGCTTCACGGAAAGTTTAAACTGGGTTACCTTTCCCTTATTTACAAAGTGAGAGACATGTATAACATATTTTAGGAAGATTTCAATTTGACATATAAAAAATAATGAGCATTTTGATACTTAGGCCTAAAGTAAGTATCTGAAAAATGCTGAAAAATGTAGATAATAAAAAAAAAATTGTAGGCCAGGCATGATGAATCATGTCTGTAATCCCAACATTTTGGGAGGCTAAGGCAGGAGGATCTATCATTTGAGCCCAGGAGTTCAAGACCAGCCCGGGCAACATAGCAAGACTTCCATCTCAACAACAAAAAAATTATAGGTAGTAAACACTAAACATAGTACAATAGATGCTCATTATGGCGCTGTCCTTTAGGGATTTGGAATTGCATTATTGGTGAAACCATAGCATAGAAGCTAAATGTGTTGGCTTTGGAATTAGATCTTCCAGGTCTGACCTTCTTACTAACTAGACACTTTGGGTGAGTTAAGCACTCAGAGCTTGAGTTTCTTCAATTGGTGAAAATGGGAATGATTGTAATGCCTACATAAGAAGTGTAAACTGTGTACCATTGTGCCTGACATATGGTAAGTGCTAGTAAATGTTAGCTGTTGTTACTAATCAGCATCCTCATAAATTTGTTTAGAAGCAAGATTACTTACAGAGCAACTAGTCCAGCTCCCTTATTTTATAGGTAAGGAAAAATCAGGTGTGAAAGCCCTTGACCAGTATCATACTGCTAATTGAGATTGAAATTTAAATGCAGTTTTCCTGAACTTGGATGAGGGTGGGTGGGTTGGTTGGTTGGTTGGTTTTCCACTACACCATTGTGTTTCCTAATGAAGTCATCTTATGCTAGATGTTACCTTTAATAAATTATTCTTTTTCGTCCTACTACATGTGCTTGGCAAATTTCTTCTTATTCTTGAAGTTTTATATTCAGGTCTATTTTGTTCTGCATAACTTTCCCTGACTGCTTGTGCAATTTATCATTTCTTGGTGACATCTAATATAGAACTTGCTTGTTGTGTTTATGTTCTGTTGTAGTTTCTTAAATTTGAGAGCTTATGGGCTTCTGGCTTGACTAACAAGTTATTAGACTTGAATTTGAAAAACAGTGGCTTAATAAACTTAAATCTTGTTCTGTGCGGTATGTCTTTAATTTTTAAACTGCTAAAATGAGTTTCGTCTTAATGACTGGTTAAGAAAAAACCAAGGTACATTTATAAATATGGATCAGTTATTACCATTTAGTCACTTAAATAGTGCCTCACAAACTTGAGAATTCAGAGGCTCTTCTTCACCGCCCCCTCCAGCCCCCTAAAAAAATGTCTGCAGATCCTTAAGCTACGGTGCTTATATTGGGGCATTTTTCTGTTGACAGGGGTCACAGCACTTGAAGCTTCTTCCTGTGCTTGAGGAGTTTCCTACTTACATAGTATGAATCTTGATCAAAGGCAAGGTCTGGTGCTCACCACAACAAAAGCCAAAAAGGGCAAATACATTGCTTTCCCTTGCCCACACAGGAAAAGAGCTCATAACCCAAACATGACTAATGGGATGCATCTATCCAGAGCTGATACAAATGCTCAGACACAATAAAAGATGTAGTGGCAACAGTAAAACACCACTTTCCGAAAACAGCAGAGGTCGTGATGTGCCACTTGTAGCATCTCTTCTGTGCCCAGGTGGTTCTTGTGACAGATTTTGATTTCACAGATAGTCCCAGACTTAATTTTTTTTTTTTGACATTACAATGATGCAAAAGTGATACACATTCAGTAGAAACTTTACTTCAGATTTTGAATTTTGATCTTTCAGAATCAAAGCTTTCAAAGTCAAAATCGTATCATTGCTTAGGGATATGCATTATGGTACTCTCATGGTGCAGGGAGCCGCAGCTCCCAGTCAGGCACTCAATCATGAGGGTAAATAACTGGTACTCTGCTGTGTATTGTAATGCCAGCTGTTTTTGACCAATGGTAGTGTTCTGAGCACATTCAAGGCGGGCTAGGCTAAGCTCTGATGGCAGTTTAGGCGTATTAAATGCATTTTCAATGTAACCCGATCATAAGTAGAGGAGCACTTGTATTTCTTGCTTTTAAGCATCCTTGTTTTCTGTCCATTTACTGAGTTTTGTTCTTCAGTCCTCCTCGCAGTTCTGGGAGCTACTTTTAATATCTGTTAATGTATTACATATCTATTAATCAGTCTAATTTAGTTTCTGTTGCTTGAAATTAAGAACCCTATACTAATTTTTACCTATTTATCTCACCTCATATGCTGTGGGTTTGTTGAAGATAGCAATTATCTTTGTATCCTCAATAGTTATCACATTGCCTGTTATCTGCGATACAGTTTGTTACATTTGTATTTAATTGGTATTTGCAGAAACTATCCCTTCCTTTGTTTTCAAAGTTGGTTTACCATACACTGCTTTGTATGTTAACAGATGTTGTTAGTGTGAATGACGTTCTTTCATTTCCTCTCTTAGAAATAGTTCTAAATTTTCAAGCTCTTTGTTGTTTTAAACCCAATGAACTTTGTCCAACTTTCCACACTGTTGTAGTGACAGCAGTTGTATTAGTATAACAGCAACTTCCACGTGTAACCTCTCATGACTATCATTTTAGAATTTCAGTTAAGAATTTTTAACACTATACAGTCTCACTAAAAGTAAAGATAGTTTTGTGCATGCTTCCTTGTGAAAAATAAGAATCATCCGTGCTTTTTACCTTGGTATTAAGAAACAAATGTTAAAACCTATGCTTAATACCACATTACTTAGAACAGTATAAAAGCATATGGACCCTAAAACTAAGTCCTTAGAAAACATTTATTATTATTTATTATTTTCAAGTTCTCTATAAGAGATACTACACTTTCATTTTGGATTTCAGTAGACCTGGGCTTGATTCCCAGCTCTGTCCACTTACTAACCTTGACCATGTTACTCAATTTCATCAAACCTCAGCTTTGTATCTGTAAATAGGGATTGTGATAATAATTCATGTTGTGTCCAAGTTTGAAAAGATAATGTAAATGTAAAATTTGCAAAGCATTGCTTAATACACTGAAGTTCTGTAGTATGTATTTGCTGTTTGTATTATTGTCTGTATAGATCTCAGAGGAGGATTAGAGAGGCCAATGCTTAATAGCAGGAGTTGGCAGACATGTTTTGTAAAGGGGCAGCTAGTAAATATTTTAGGCCTTGGCAGTCACACAGTCTCTATCATAACTATTCATCTCTGGTGTTGTGCAAAAGCAATCATAGATGATATGTCAACAAATTAGTCTATCTGAGTTCCAATAAAACTTTATTTACAGAAACAGCATGCTGACTTTGACCCGTGAGCCATAGGGTGCACACCTCTACATAATATTGAAGTTAGTAAAACTACTTTGTCTACTATAAGTTTCACTTTATTCTCAAGTTTTTGAGATATAAAAAAATTAAAATGTATAATATAAAACTTATTTTGGGCATCAGCATTTCCAAAAACATTATTCAGAAATCTTTATGATTGAAAGATGTTGGACTGGAAAAGCAAGGCATGGAAAGCTGCTTGTGGATAGATAGAAGAGAGAGGGAGTTTGAATGAAATTCTCTAAAAGAAAAAGCACAGAATTTTTATACTAAATTTGAACCTTAGGCAAGAGGCCTAGATTTCTGAAAACGAGGAATCATTGCTGTAATATACAAAGAGGAACTAATTTAGAGTCTTAAACTGAAAGTAGATTCTGCAAAATCTTTTCAGCTGCGTGAGATCACCCTTCACCAAAAACGTTCCAGAATTTTCTTCCTAGCCCTAGTGTGAGTCCCATCCCTGGCTTGATTTCCAACTCCAGAAGTGAAAGAGAAGGCTAGTTAGCAGTTTTCACTGTTCATTCATAATTCATGCAGCAAATACCATTTGAGCACCTACAGTGTTAGCCACTCAGATGAGTTTTCTTTGGTAGGTTTAGTTAAAAGGGTTAGAGAACAAGCAGCAGATAAGATGGTTGTATGGATTCTAAATAGATTATTTCCCTTATTTAATACTTGAAATGTGGATAAAACTTAGAAAGCACCTATAAAGTTTGTTAAGATAAAGTTATATTTGGTTCCTTTCTCCTCTCTTCTTTCCTTCCCATCCAACTGTGGAGCCATGAATTAGAATCTTATATATGAAGGTACTTTGTGGTTGTCAGTCTTTTTTGCAAATTGACATACTACCATAATGTTTTAAATGGATTTTCTTAATTTTGATAGTCTTTATATAAACACGTGTGTTTTGTTATTAAAATTTTAATTTCCCACAAGTAAGCTTTTAGAAAATACTTCACCATTTTCAGTTAGAAAATGTCTAAGTGTAATTAATTGCTTCTAAACCTTCCAAAGAAGAAAAATTGTGTGTATTTAATAGTAAATCAGCTGAAAACTAAAACTAAAATTTCTATAATTTGAATGACTGAAGTAGTCATTTTTGAAAGAAAAAAATGCCTAAGTTGAAGGTTGCAAGTAAATGTATAGATGGGATAACAATACATAGCAAATGTATTGTTACTCATTATTTAAAATGAGTTCATATTTATATCATTGAAAGTTTGATGCATTTGGGAGGATGACATCAGCAAGAGAAAGTTCATTTGGTGTGACGTTAACATTTCAGAATACGTCAAGTAAGAGCAGGTTGATGTTATAACTTTGTCCTTTCAGACTTTCTTTCTTTCTATTGTGCCATCTATCTGTTTTTCTGTATTGTAAAGTTCCAAATAAAGTATTAATGTGTTGTCACCTTTCTTGTTTGCTTTGCCCCCTCAGTGGTAGATTTTACATATAAACCCATTGCTGTGTTGTAATTTATAATTGTCGTATTGTTTGACACACTGATATCAGTCCCCGGTACAGTAATATGTGATTCTTTTTTGCAGTTATATCCTAAATAAGGACTTTTAACCTGGGGGATTGGGTAGGGAGGAGGACAGAGAGAATTAGGAAAGGAGGGACTATATTATAACATTCATCTCAAATGGATCTGTCGTTTTTATTAAACACTGCAATCTTGAGGAATTCTGAATTCCCAGTGGGGAAGAATAATACTTAACTGTAATTGAAATTATTGGGGACTTCGACTCAACTATATAGAATTTTGTAAATTTAATACTTTTGCTGCTTTCTATTGTCAAGTGTCCAATATTTAATTTACATGCTGTGGTACAAAGTGGTTACACATATGCTAATTTAGTCTACTGTTTGTTAGGTAGCTTTTGGGACACTGATCTCTTGTGACAGTACGTATGTACCTATGCCTTGGAACTCAGTGGCAGCAATGCAGCAATGTGTACATGTGTACATACCTTACAGATCAAAGGAAGAGTATTATTTGTTTCTTTTCACCTGAAGAAAGGCCTAAAAAACATTCTGTGTAGGAGTCGGCCATTTCACTTAGAAATAGCATAAAGAGTACTATTTCATTGTAGTGTTTATTATTCAAATAAACCTAATGCTATATAATAGAGGCCTGTAAGAAGTACTAGTCTAGTGAATAATCCCCACCAAGCCACACTGTGGAGGAGCATGAAAAGATTTTGCTGTTGAAGAGAAAATCTGAAACTGTTAAAAGCATACCACTTATTTGTTAATATGTTTGTGTTTCATTTTAAAACTAGGAGAGTAAGGGAGAAAAAAATTGAAAAAAGGTGGGAAAAATCGAGTGAACAGTGGCAGTCTTTTAAAAACCATGTAATTTCATATTAATTTAACCGCCTCCAGATTGGTTTTTCACAGATTTGGTTCTGTCCATAAGTAATATTCTTGCCATTAATAGAATACTTTAATATTTTAACCTTTATTTTCAAAATGGTCTGCAATTCTAGTATTGAGTTCTTTGCTCCATCAGTAATTTAGAAGATTTAGTATTGGTTGGGTTCTGTGTGTTTTGTGTGTTATTTTTGTTCATTCATTTGGGGTTTTTTTCTTATGTTTACTTTGTGCTAAAGCTTTTGGTATTAATTTTGCTTTATTGCATTAGGATTAGATAATGGGTTCTATAAGATTTTAGACTTTGGAATGTACTGAAGTTTTCTTTGTTCTGTTAGAATTATATTTTATTAATATTCAGTGAAATAATAACGTACAATTTCCATAGAGCACAAAGTTAATATACATTAACAGTCTCATTAATTATTAATCATGCCTGCTATGTCCTTACCTGCCAAAGACTGAGATGATTATCATAGTCTCTCTGTGCAGTGCTACTTTTGTCAGTTGTTTTCTTGCCATTCTTCAGACAATTCATAACTAGCTTCACATTTTTTAAATGTAAAATGAACACCTTTTCCATTTACTTTTTTTGCTTTGATTCTACTTTATCATGTACTAATACTACTCTTCCTAGCTTTTTAGATTTATGTGCCTAGTGTGTGTGTGTGTGTGTGTGTGTGTGTATATTTTTTTTTTTTTTGAGACAGTCTCTCGCTCTGTCACCCAGGCTGGAGTGCAGTGGCTGGATCTCAGCTCAGCTCACCGCAAGCTCTGCCTCCCGGGTTTACACCATTCTCCTGCCTCAGCCTCCTGAGTAGCTGGGACTAGGCGCCCTTCCTGCCGCCCAGCTAGTTGTTTTTGGGGAGTTTTTTGTATTTTTTAGTAGAGACGGGGTTTCACTGTGTTGGCCAGGATGGTCTCGATCTCCTGACCTTGTGATCCACCCGTCTCAGCCTCCCAAAGTGCTGGGATTACAGGCTTGAACCACCACTCCCGGCCGTGCCTAGTATATTTTTGACCATTAAAATTTTTTTTTCACATCTTCATATTTTGCTTTTAGGTATCTCTCAATAGCAGCTTCTGGTTGGCAATTTGTTTGCTTCTCTTTTTGTTGTTGTTTAACAAAATTCAAGATTCTTCTTTATCTTTAAATTTGACGTTAAGAGCCTAGCACATTGAACCTGTAATCCCAGCTACTGGGGAGGCTGGGGCAGGAGGATTGCTTGAGCCCAGGAGTTCAATTCCAGCCTGGACAAGGCAGTGAGATGTTGTCTCAAAAAAAAAAAAAAGAAAGAAAGAAAAAAAGAGGTATATATCTCAAACTCTCTCCAAATATCATTGCTATAGATAGTTTCTCTCTGTAGTCCTCTGGAATTTGGTGTTCTGAGGAAGCCACAAATATGAGACCAGTCTAATTTAATTTTTTTGGCATTAATGTGATTTTGACTTTTTAATTTTGGGGGTCTTTTTGCTTTATCTAAAGAAATTCTAAAACTGTATTTTTGGGAGGGGGAAAATCAACTGAATTTTTGCCTATAACGCAGTGAGTTCTTACAATCTATCGGCTCAGGCCTTTCCTGAGTTCAGAAAACTTTTTAAAACTTTCTATTCCCGTTCTGGTTCTGTATCATTTGTAAGTTAGAACTTTACACTCCTAATACCAATCATCTTTTTCTTTAAACATTTGTACGACTTTATTACCTCGGTATTCTGGGAAAATTTCTTAAGTTTGTTCTCAAGTCTTTGCTTGAGTTTTCTTAATTTGAATAGTGTTTCCCAACTCTACTGACTATGGTACATATTTTAATTTTGCAATTGCAGTTTTAATTTCCTTGCTATATGTCACTTTCTCTGCAGCTTCCCTTTCCTATCAGCCTGCACCTCAGTTTGTGTACTTTGTGTGTTTGCCTGTTCTCTTCTTAAGACACCCTTACTTATTGAGCCCATGTCTTTTGGATTCCATTTTGATTACTCTGTAGATGTTTTCTAAAGTTAAGTTTCTTTTCTATTTTTTAATTAAAAACCAAAAAAATGGGGACTGCTTCATGAATTTGCGTGTCTCCCTTGCAGAGAGGCTGTGCTAATCTTCTGTGTATCGTTCCAATTTTAATATATGTGCTGCCGAGGCAAACACTGAAGTTAAGTTTCTTATATTAAATCATTTCAGAGGTATGTATTTCCTTAGAGTTTTTTTTTCTTTATTTTCTTTTTCTACTACATTTTAGAGGAAATAATTTTCAATATATTTCTTTTGCCCTATGATTAGTTTTTATACACCTACCTCCATATTGGTTTTCTTCGTTACCTATCCTCTAAAGGGGAAATACTATCCAGAGTTAGGGTGTGCTAGCAGTTAGGATGTGAGGATTGCCTCTGACCACACTTGAAACGTGCTTATGTACTAGAAGAATCCTAGTGCTGGTGGTTCTTTTATGTTCTCTATTGCCTAAGGCATAACTTCATTACATTGTTTAAAAAAAAACATGAAATCATGAAGACTGAAAAAGATAATTTTTTTTTTAAAGAAAAAAAGTGTTAGGCTTAGCCCAAGCTTTATTATCTCTTCATGGTAGCTTGATTAGACCCCTCCCAGGCTGGGCTATATCTCTTTTTCTGTATTCCCAAAACAAACTCATAGCCTGTACCACAGCTTTAATCACTTGATATAATTTAATCACATTGTATGAATGGTTTACTTGTTGTCTTGCCTTTTATGGCTACAAATTCCTTGTGGGGAATGACTCCTTTTTCATCACTATCTCAGATGCTTGCCACAATTCCCAAAACTTTATAAGCTATCGGTAAATGTTTCATGAATGATTGAGTAACCAAATTGATGTCTTTGGAAAATATTAGAATAAACCATTTAATAAGCATAAAATACTAGAAGGAAAAAACAACTTGGCATTGTAAAGAGGAAAGTATACCATATAAATTTCATTTCATTCTGTTGTTGCAGTAAAGCGGGAGGCAATACACTTCGTTTATCTTGATCTTAAAAAAACAGATGTTCCATTAAAAAAAAAAAAAAAGCAGATGTTCCTCCTGAATAATACTGACAAAGTAGAAAAATCTTCCCTTGCTTGTAGTACTGTTAAAAAAAAAAGCAAATAACTCAGTGGGGATAGCCAGGTGGCATATATTAAGCTCTAGGGATATTCCCTGTACAGCCAATAACATTGCTTTCAGAAATTAGATCTAAGACGTGTTCTATTTAATATTTAATTTCTCTTCTCTGGATTAAAAATAGTTGATGGCACACTCACCAAATTTTCATGAGAATAATATCATCAGGTTGAATCAGTGAATTTCACCATTTATGTTCTTCAGAGTCAGCTTAATCTAATTCTATACTTTACACTCTTAACATCTTAACCCACCCAAGAATAGGTTTCAGTAGCAAAGTCAGGCATAGGCAATGAGTGGTAGTGTTTCCACAAAGTACATAATCAACCCATAAGTACTTTTCCCCCAAACTCCAAGGCAAAGTGGTGTCTGTGACCCTATTTTAGGGACATTAAAATACAGAAAAATGTGTGCTTTGGAATCAATGAAATATGGAACTGTTATGTTGTATAAAATAAGAATTTCAGTGTTACAGGATATTTGATATTTATTACATGTCTAGAATTAGAATAAGTAAACTATGGTACATCCATTTGATAGAATATATGTATCTTTCAAGAATGATGTCTCGTGAAAGAATACATAGTGTGATGACAACTTTTTAAAGCAACTATTTTCATAGAAAAGGATTAAACACAATTATAGCAGAGTGGTAACAATGGTTGTATTTTGGATGGTAGGCCTTGCTAAAATAATTTGTAATTTCTAGATTTTATTTTATAAGTGGGTATGTGGTGGCAGTGGGGTGGTGTGTAACGCTTATCAGGGGATCAGTTAGAAATCATGCTATACTGATTTTCTTTTTTTGAAGTTTCTAGACTGTTATAAAGATAATCTGAAATACTTACTGAAATTTGAATGTTTCAAAGATATCCTTGGGGAAATGATGGGGAAGGATGATTGGCTCAAAGTGTCATGAACTAAATCAGGGATCAGCACATGATAGGTCTCTCTGACCCATTAGTGACTCAAATTCAGGATAACAGCAAATCAATGAAAATATTTAGTTTAGTTACAGTGTGTTGTGACTGCTAAACACAATTAATAACCTAATGTAAAAATAAGAATTGCTTATGCTGCGTGTCTGCAAGGGATGGAACCATAACTAGTAAACAGTGAAGTTTCCAGTACTGAGAGCAGGAATGGACTGATCAGCAAGGTTCTGAATTACCTTTCATTAGAGATACTCAGTTATAGGTTGGGCAGACACAGGCAAGGATTGAAACATAGAATGGGTGGCTGAATGAGATGACATTCAGAGCCCCTTCCAACACCGAGATTGTATAACTTTCAGAGACCCTAATAACGTTTTTAAAATACCACTTTTTGAAGTAATAGCTGTTTGGTAGGCAACAGGTTGCATTGTGACAAAGCTGTTGTAAGTGTCTGTGGGAATTATTAAAATAAGACTGCTATGCACAAGTCACCCACAGACATTGTAGGCAGTATATAAACAAGTAAGACATTGCTCTTTCATTGTCCTTTCTTTAATGAAGTTTTTATTAAAGTATATAAATAACAAATACCTGATCAAATAGAGGTAAATGTAATGAGATACATATAAACCAGAACTATGAGAATTAAAGGAAGGCAACTATATATCAAGAATATTAGGAAAATACCAATAATATTTAACTTTTTTAAATTGAAAAACCTGTCCAGTGCCCAATCCTAAAATGCCACGTGTCTTAGTCAGTTTAGGGTTGTTATAAAGGAATATCTGAGGCTGAATACTTGATAAAGAACAAGGTTTATTTGGTTCATGATTCAGTTGTCTAGCAAAGCTTAAGATTGGGCACCTGCATCTGTGAAGGGCCACAGGCTGCCTCCACTCATGGCAGAAAGTTAAGGGGAGCCAGGTGTGGAGAGGTCACATGGTGAGAGAGGAAGCAAGGGAGGGAGGAGGTGCCAGGCTCTTATTAACACCAGCTTTCACAAGAACTAATGGGATAAGAACTCACTTATCCCGCACCCAGTGAGAACATTAATCTGCTCATCAGAGATCCCGCTCCCATGACCCAAACACCTCTCTTTAGGCCCCCACCTCTAATATTGGGATCAAATTTCAACATGAGATTTTCCTGGACACACATCAAAATTATAGCACTACGCTTTGGCATTGGAATAAATGATACAATAATTAGTTTCTCCTCTGACGTGGAACTCACCAGCTTATTGATGTAAACTGGTCATGCATTGTCACTTTTTTTTTTTTTTTTAATTTTTTAACAGTAAGAGGAATTCAGGTTAGGACCGAGGAAGACTCAGAGAAGCTAATCTCAGGTTGCCAGAATGTAATCTTAAGACCTTTCTTGGGTTCCATTTGGTTTAGAATTTCACATAGACTTTCTCCTTTCCACTATAATCTAAATCCTCATCTTACTCTTAGAGGCACCAGAAGTCAACCCATCTTATAGCATGTTATGGTTTCTATGGTGGTTCCAGATAGAGTGTATGTATTTAATTTAAACTACTCACCAGAATATGCTATGAAGTAGTAGAGTTTCATATGTGTATTATGTGTATACATTACGTATGTTACTTACATATATGGAATATACCATATTTAGAGAAAATAATAGCTTCAAAACAACTTAGTATGTTTTAATATAATACAGTCTAGGTTGTGTATTTAATAACTGAAAGACTTCATTTTGCAATGAAAGGAAAGAGTTTTAAGAGTAAAGGGAAGCTTTGTATTCGCAACATGGAGACCCTTGACCTCGGCATAAATGGTTATGGTAATAGTGTTGAGGGTGGAAGCCAAATTAGAGTGGACAGTGAAACACTGGAGATAGCAAATATAGACAATCCTTTTGTAAAGTTTAGCCCTGGAAGGGAGGAAAGAGAACAGTAACTGAAGGGCAGATGTCAAGTCCAATGAGAGGTTGCTGCTGTTGCTTTCTTAGTGGAAGAGCTGTGAATGGCACATGCTGATGAGAAGGAGCCAATGAAACAGGAGAGGTTGAAAACACCATCAAGAAAAGAAATAAACATGAAGTTTCCCCAAAAAAAGAAAGAAGGGACGATATACAGAACATAGGTGAGGGATGGCTTTTGATAGGATGAGAGGATGGGTCAGTTCCAAAAAGGTGTGGTAGAAGTTCATGAGGGAGATCATGTCTGAAGGCAGTCTTCTGTATAAAGAAGGATATGGGCTTATCTGCTGAGAATGAAGGGGAAAGAGAATACAGAAAAGTCTAAGGTCTATAATAAGTAGAAGAGGTTTAAAATAGTCTCTGTGGAAAGAGGAAGAGCCAGAGGAAAAGGAAAACATGTAACATTTCCATGTGAGCTAAGGAACGTGTTCGGATTGCGTATCTCTCTTCTCTATCCCCAGAATTTGGGAAAGAAAATTAGGGTTTTGTTTTTCTCTGTAGCCGGTAACGTTTTATGAAGTTAGAATGAAGATGACAGAATAGATGACTTTATCTCTGCTGATGTCACTAAGGCCTAGAGTATAGGCTGGAGGCAGGGAAGAAAACTATATAGAGCACTATCTTCCTTTCCTATTTCATCACTACTGTTGGACCTGCCACCCATCAAGACTGCTGAAAACCTGGTGAAATTGTCATTCAGCACGCCCTAACCATGGGATCTGCAGATAAAGACAGCTTTAATTCTTCCTTTTCAAAATGGATGCCTTTTATTTCTTTTCATGCCTGGTTGTACTGATTAGAACTGCTAGTGCAACACTGAAGTTGTAAGAACAGACATCGTTGTCTTGTTCCTGATCTTAGGAGGAAAGC
This sequence comes from Papio anubis, assembly GCF_008728515.1. NCBI lineage: Eukaryota > Metazoa > Chordata > Mammalia > Primates > Cercopithecidae > Papio > Papio anubis. The sequence goes on from NC_044979.1 coordinate 22,668,678, forward strand.
ATTCAGTCTTTCACCGATTAAGTATGATCTTAAATGTAGGTTTTTTGTAGGCCAAGGAAGTTTCCTTCTTATCCCAGTTTGCTAAATTCTGATGAGAAATGCATATTGGGGTTTTTTTTTAATCCATTGAGATGATCAATCATATGGCTTTCTCTGTTTGTTAGAATAGTAAATTATATTCACTGACTTTTCGAGTATTAAATCAACCTTATTCCTGGGATAAACGCCACTGGGTCATGGTATATCATCCTTTTTACATAGTGTTGGATTACATTTGCTAAAATTTTGTCTAAAATTTTTCCATCACTTTTCATGAGGAACATTGGCATACAGTATTTTCTTATAACATCTTTGTCTTGTTTTAGAATCAAAGTAATGCTGAACTCATAGAATGAGTTGAGATAACATCCCATCTCTTCCATTTTCAGGAAGAGTGGGTAGAATTGGTATTACTTCTTCCCTTAAATGTCTGGTAGAATTTACAGTGGTGCCATCTGGAGTCTGAAGGTCTCTTTGTGGGGAGGTAATCTGTCTGTCTGTCGACCGATATTGGTACTTTGTCTCTTCGCCCTTTTCCTGATGACGTTTGCTAGAGGCTTATCAGTTGTACTGATCTTGAAGAATCAGCTTTTGATTCCTCTCATTTTTCTGTTTTCTGTTTCTTTGATTTTTACCCTGATCTTTATTCTTTTCTCTTGCTTATTTTGGATTTAATTTTTTTCTAGTTTCTTATGATGGAAATACAAAGATTATTCATTTGAAATCTTTCTATTTTTCCAGTACAGACATTTAGTGCTATAAATTTCTCTATAAGTACCACTTTGCTAAGGCCCTGCTGACAAGGATTTTTTTCTGTCAGTCACACAAAGCCTTTTCAGTTTCATCATCTTTTTGTCTGCTAAAATAAGAATTGTAATGTAAATGTCTGAAGGGATAAAGGAGAAAGTTTAAACTCACAGCTCCATTTCATAGGCATTTTGCACTCGTATTAAAAGTGCAAGGGAGAATATAACATTTTTTATTTTTTGAGACGGAGTCTCGCTCTGTCGCCTAGGCAGGAGTGCAGTGGTGCAATCTCAGCTCACTGCAGGCTCTGCCTCCTGGGTTCACGCCATTCTTCTGCCTCAGCCTCCCAAGTAGCTGAGACTACAGGCGCCCGCTACCATGCCTGGCTAATTTTTTGTGTTTTTTAGTTGAAACGGAGTTTCACCGTGTTAGCCAGGATGGTCTCGATCTCCTGACCTCGTGATCCTCCCACCTCGGCCTCCCAGAGTGCTGGGATTACAGGCGTGAGCCACTGCACCTGGCCCTGGAGGGTGTAACATTTTTGATTCACGGAAGTATCTTTGACAAAGATCTTATTGATGATTTATTGCACTTGTTTATTTGCTTTGTCTCACTCTAAAGTCTCGTCCAGTTAATCCTGTCCAGCTAATATTAATAATGGGAGGAAAACTAATTTTATCTGAATTGTTAAGCATTCCTTGCCTCAACAACATTTTTGTAGTTGTGAATAAAGACTAAGGTGGTGTGCCAGTTTGCCCTTCCTATTTAAATTTGATTTTGAATATAAAGAATGTTACAATAAATAATGTCTTTAATTATTCATATTTCATTATACAGAAACCTGCCTTAATCCTATTTTGAATAATCTTTTATATCTAGTATAAGCCAGTACCAGGAATCTACAAAAGTAGTAGTTAACCTTTATTAAATATAATAGCCTTCATTAAACATTTATTAAACAATGTGTCAGGCACTATGCTAAACACTTTGCATGAGTTATCTCTTCTAATGAAACACTGAAACCCTGTGAAGTGTAGGTATTTCTATTCCCAATTTACAGATAAGGAAACTAAAATTTAGAAAGTACCTGGTCTCTGGTCCCACAACTGAGTGGTAGAGTTGGAGTGCTAACCTGGTCTCCAGTGATTTTAGGCACATTATACATCCTTATATATACCTTATATATATACATATTACATGTATATACATTATGCATTCCTTCTGTATCCTGATTTATAGGAGGCCCTGTTGTAATGCATATATCAGATACTGACTTAAGTAAACAATCCATTAGAAATTATTGCTTTGAATTATTGAAGTAGTCTTAGATTGTTTTATCATCTAATATTTCAGAATAGGAAAATGCTTTCTGATGAAACTCTTGATCTTCCAAAAATATATATATTTGAAATACACATGTGGGCTAGAATTTGGAAACACTATAATGTAGTTCCCTTGTGCCTCACTGACACCATTGGTTACTATGGTAGACAGTTGATATCACCCTTCTCTCAGAATGCTTAAAAATAAGTGAATTCATATTTAAGTATACCTATTGTGTACATAGATAATACTTATAGATAATAGCTAACCGTATTTCTATATTAGCTAATATGATATTTAAGTGCTTTACATGAATCATGTAGTTTAACCCTAACAACTCCATGAGCCGTAGGTACTGTCATCTCTGCACATAGAAAGTAACTTGCCCAAGGTCTAATGGTGATGGAGAACCTGTTCTTAACTCCCACATCGTACTGTAGGAAAATATAAAGAAGAAAACATATAATTTCTACTGTCAAGGAATTTGCATTCTGTTGGGAAAGAAGGCGTACACAAAGTTGTAAGGGTACCATATATTTAAATACTAACTGATTCTTGGGAGTTTTACGAGAAGGAGAGCTTACTATTACTATCATGGAAAATTTCATAGAGTAAATCTTAAATTTGATTGAGGTTTGTAGGACCTATAGTATTTAAATTAATGGGAAGGTAAGTGACAAAGGGGAGGGGGAGTTTGGAGTATGTGTGTTTGAAAGAATGGTTTATAGTGGCTGTAAAATGATAGGGCTCTGAACATCTTGATTCAGGGTATGGCTTGATGAGTTGACCAAAATATGCTAAGTGAGTAATAAAATTGTTGAGAAAATAAACTTTGTTTGTTTGAGCCAGGGTCTCACTCCTATAACCAAGGCTGGAGTGTAGTGGCAGGGTCATGGCTCACTGCAGCCTCAACTTCCTGGGCTCAGGTGATCCTCCTACCTCACCTCCCAAGTAGGTGGATCACAAGAGCATGCCATCACGCCTGGCTAATTTCATGTTTTTAGTTGAAATGGGGTGTTGCCACGTTTCCCATGCTGGTCTGGAACTCCTAGGCTCAAGTGATGCACCAGTCTTGGCCTCCCAAAGTGCTGAGATTACAGGTGTGAGCCACCACACCCGGCTGAAAGGATAAACTCTTTAGAATGTTTTGCTCCTCAGTAAAATCTGAACTCTCCTAAGAGGGAAGGGGCAAATACTGAAATAGAAGCAGCATGTTGGTACAGAAAGAGAATGGGTTTAAATCTCTGTTACTAGCTGAACCACAAAAAGTTATTTAACCTCTTTCAGCTTTAGACTTTTCATATATTAGATGGAGGTTTTCTCTTCTTGGGGTAGTTTGAAGATTAGAAATAATGGGTGAAAAAAAAAAAAATAGAAATAATGGGTGTACCACAGTGCCAGATGTGTTGCAGCTGGTCCATAGAGAAAGTAGTCATCATTTTTAGTCTCTGTTAATCTTCAGTGAATGAAAATGACTTTTTTAGACTTAAGTTCATTTTTCTGGCACTATACCTCCATTCATCACCAGGATTGTCATTTTCTTCTGAAAGCCCCGAGGTCCTTTTTTTATAGCACTTGTATTTTGAAATTATATGTTTAATTATGTGATTATTAGTATCTGCCCCCCAACCCCAGATGGTAAGCTTCATACAGTCAGGAGTCATGTCTGATTTTGCTGACCACTGTCTTCCTACTGTCTAGCACAGTGCCTGCAACACAATTGGACTTTACTGCATGTTAAATGAAATAAATTCTTAATACCTAATACTGAAATTACATTGTGATATTGATGACTGCCTACATCAAAATGGGAATACTTTCTTTGAAGAATTAAAATACATGTAATATGAACTGTGTAAAACATCAGTGCTTGAACTCACTAGTCTTTTTGGTCACATATTGACATTATGCTGATTGAAGTCCTTAGAAATGGAGGACAGTAATGTATTTCATTACATTTATCATTGTTGTATATTGTTTTCAGCTTAACTAATCGTGGCTTGAATTTCCATCATACTGTAATGTTAAGTCTTGTGCAGAATTTCAAGTTTTTGGTTATTTTATTTTGCAAGAAATGTTAATTGTTTCATGAAACACAGCTTTAAGAAAGTAAAAATATCAGGTGCCTCATTTCACTTCTTCAGTCTTCCATTCATATAAATATTGTTTTCATTTGCTTTTCTTATAAGGGAGAAGATGTCAACCGGACACTAGAAGGTGGAAGGAAGCCTCTTCATTATGCAGCAGATTGTGGGCAGCTTGAAATCCTGGAATTTCTGCTGCTGAAAGGAGCAGATATTAATGTACGTAGAGGACATGATCATTCTTGAAAAAAATTTCTGTTAATATGCTATAGGTAATTGTTTTCTATAGATTATAAAATAGTTATTTGTAGAAACTTCATTTTAAATAAGAATACAGTCTGAAATTATGCCAAATTGCCTATAACTTAGAAATACAGAGGTGGGATTTTTAAAAATAAGCCAAAAAAACTGACTTTTTAAAGCTGACAAAAATCGAAGGTTAGGATGTTTCCCCCATGGCTGTTGCTTTTCAAGTTCTAAAGCTTGGGGAGTTAGCACTATCTGTGGGTAACAAATGGCTATGATGTAATAGAGCATAGGACTCTGCAGTCATAGGCTAAATCTGAACTGGATTATTGGACAAAGGTCAATGGGCAAGTGGTCAGAAAAGTGCAGTCATCTTCCAACTTTAGCCTTTTGTAGCTTCTGTATTTCAAGGGATGCCATGCTGTCTGGCCTTTTTACCTAGTCATTGGCTGTGTTTTACCCCGTCTTCCCTTACTGGACCACACTGGCATTTCTACAGTTGTGGGGAATCAAGGCTTAGAGAGGCTAAATAACAGTACCACAGTAAGTGGCAGAGCCAAGATTTGAGCTGAGGTCAAAACCCTGCTCCCTATGCTCTACTACTCCTACTCCTAAGGAAAGACATTGCTCATGGGCCTGGGTCTCTGGTGGCTCTAAGAGACTAGACACTTGACTCTGTGGATTTATTTATTTATTTGTAGAAAGGCAAATAGGTAAATCTAGTAAGAGTTTTCTAGTTAAAACTAGAAAGTAGGAAGAAATGAAAAACGGATAAGGTTATCTCTGTTTATTATTTCGTAGGCTCCAGATAAACATCATATTACTCCTCTTCTGTCTGCTGTCTATGAGGGTCATGTTTCCTGTGTGAAATTGCTTCTGTCAAAGGTGAGGTCAATTGCTAATTGTATTGCTTTTTCTATTACTGTGTTTAAGCCAAGTATTTGCTTGTTAATTTATTTGAATTTTGTGTGGCAGCTGGGACAGAAAACTGGAAGCAATATACAAAATTGAGGTCTAATGCTTGCTACTCAGAATAGCCCCTAAACTGTTAGCAGTTTGTGGTAGGTAAGGAGCTTGGGTGAATATAAATCATCAGTCTCCTTTGTCAAGAAAATATTTTACACACACAGAAATCAGCTTGAAATAACCATTGTACTTGATGATATAGAAGAATGTCATTTTGGACAGTAACACTTTGTGGACTGACACCAGGTTCATACACTACGCTTTGAGTAGCACTGGTTTGAAATGTATACATTTCATTTTCTGGAATATATACCAAGCAAAATGGTTTAGAGGTAGTTTGCTATAAGTAAGGACTCTCCAAGTTATCTGGTTTCTTGATATGCTTAAGATAGTGGTAAATTCAGAGTTTTCCTACCTTTTTTGTCTTTGCTATTATAAGCCCTTGGATGGAGTTCAAAATCCAGACTCAGAAATTAACCATTTAGTTGCAGCCATTCTAGGTGTATTAGATGGATCCTACAGATGTTGGAAAGCAAGAAATCTTCAGAAAATATTACCAGTTACAGTATTATCACTAGTATTTAATTCCAGCCTTGTCAATGGGCAAGTGGTCAGAAAGTGCAGTCATCTTCCAACTTGTCATTTTATGACCATACTCTGGAAAGTGTTGTTTATAATATTTCATTTGGGATCTTAAGCCCTGCTAAAAGAAGCAAGAGAAAAACAGAAATTAAATGAGTAGATGTATATAAAGCATTTTGCCACAGTGCCTGATACATAGTAAGTACTCAATAAGTAGTAGCTTTTATTGTAACTAAGGCTGAAGAGGATTTTATGCTTTGTAGTGTCAGCTTCAATAAGATACGAAGAAAATTGGGAAAGAAGATAGCACATTTATCTCAACACTTTATTGACAACTTTGTAAAGACATGGTTCTAAACACAGTTAATTTGAGTCCTCTAATGAGAACTAGGGTTTTTCTATGCATAGCTTCATGTTAACCACAATTGCTGGATTTCTTTAAATATGTTTGTTGTTGTTTGGGTTTGGGTTATATATCAAGAGCAATTTTTATACCTTACTGATATGAATGATGCATTTGTCCAAAAGCCAAAATAAATGGAAATATTATTCTTTGCCACTAGTGGATCCAGCATCTGTGATAGGGTGTGCTCACAAAGATTTCCAGTCACTCTCTTTCTCTTTACTCTTCATCCCTCCCCAAGATCCGTGAAAGGATTACAAAGTACCCTTGAAAACTGCTAGATAATTTCATCCCTGGGAAATATTTTTGCTTACTGTATCAAAAACAGATTTGCTGTTTATGAAAAATTTATATAATTTCAACATTGTATTAGTTAGGACTCTGTCTTGCAAGTAACTGAACCCAGCTCAGACAGGCTTAAACAGTAAAGAGATCTTATTAATTTATATAACTGTACAGTTGAGGCACAGCTTGACCCTGTATTTAAGATACATGACCATGATCTGATTTTTTTATTTTTATTTTTGGCCTGTCTCAGGTCTCTTCCTCAGCATTGGCTTTATTGCCATGGCTTCAGCCTATCTGCTAGCTCTCAAAAGAAATGGAGGACTCCCTACTTACCCTTCTTTCCCTCTCTTTTCCTGACCTTTTCTTCACCCAGCCAAGGGTTTTGTTCTCTGAAAATAAAAACCTCCATGGGATCATTTTTTGCTTAGGTCCCTGGTCGTTTACTCTATGAGCTGCCCTCAATGTACTCTTTCCTTCTAACCATATCTCAAACTGTAGATCAGAACAATTTTTCTTTGTGTTAGACCTCTCTCTCCTCCTAGGAAAAACAAAACAGGATATAATTTTTATGCTATAGAGAACCCAAACCATTGTTCTGTATTCCTTATTCCCAAAACATGAGGCTTCAGGTCATTGAGACCTTGTGGTTGTAAGTTTCCATTGTTAAAGAGTTGAAAACATTAAATGAGTTCCTGAAAAGTTGGCTTGATTTGCATGTACATTAGGCCCTAAGATGTCATCCCAGAAGGTTCTCTATGTGTGTACTGTGTTACTGAATTATTGATTGTGAGTTGTCTTACTTTTAACTAGTTTGTTTTTTCTTTTGCGTATGCCCGTTTTGTTCTTTTGTGTCTGAACCTTGACTTTTTTTAGCCAAATAAGTGACATTTGGAGATAGCTATGTTGGTAGCAGACCATTTGTAACCATGTAGAGCTGTTGTATTATATGAAAGAGATTTTCTTCTTACCTTTTTGAAATCAGCATAGTACATTTTAGTTCTGCTTTTTCAAAATTAATTACTTTGATTTTATTATTGCATAAGCTTCTTTAATGGATACCCTGTAGTTTTGTTAGGCAGATTTTTTTTGAAAATTGATTGTACGCTTTCAAAAATTCTTAGTTGTTAAAACAGAGCTGTTCCAGTGCGTCTTTTAAAAGTTATAATCAGTGTTTATATTAAGTCTAGTTTGTTCTACCTTTTATCAAAAGTAGAATTCTTATGGATTATTGTGACTTCACTTGAAAAGACTTGGTTTAAGAACTTTCCAGATTCATTGACATTTCCAATATATTATCCAGTTGATTTATCCTTAGCATAGGAAAAAAGGCAAAATAATAAACAGGGATTTAGAAACTCAGTATACAACTAATGGGGGAGAAATCAGAAAAACAAACATGATTGCTAGAATATTTGAAATCAAACTTTATATGATATGCTGTATCATTTATAAATTATAAACCCAAATACTTAGGTATTATTATCTCTCTTTTATGGACAAGGAAACGATTTATCTCAGGGTGGTCTAACTGCTTGAAAGTCAAATACAATGCAGTGGAATCAAGATTTGTTCCAAGATGTAGGATTCAGCAGCCTGTGTTCTTACTATTACTTGAAATTGCCTTTCAGAATTACTGTCAGGACAGTTAATGAGAAATGGAACATGTACATATCTGCAGGTAAAAAGACTTGTGACCTCATTTTTAATTGGCAAGCTGGTAAATGAGAAAAATGTAGAGATCAACAGATGGGAGGCTTCCATTTCCAAGTTTAGGTCTGAGCACATTCTGTGGTATTCCCTTTTTGCCCCCAATGACAGAAAAGATGTTTTTAAGCTGAGTTGATCAGTATCTACTTTGGACCAGAAGAACTGGATCCATCAAACAAGAAATTATAAGGAAACCTTGAAAGACAGAAAACAGGCAGGGTAGGGCCAAAGAAGAAATTCCCAAATATGAGCAAGAGAGTATTGTTGCAAATGGTAAGAGCTGATCCAAGGCCACTCCCAGAGGTGCCCAGTACCCCCAAACAACAAATGGAGTGATAACTTGGATGCACTTCAGGAAGAAGCAAATTAAACCCAAAAGGAAAGACTGAGATGCAAGAAGGGGAATGATAAGCAAGAAGTTCGTATGAATTAGTATGTGGATAACTCTAAACAAATACTTAACACTGAAGTTTTTAAAAAATAAGCTGGAACCAAATAAGGTAAATAATATGAGATGATCAAAGCTTCTGGTATTTTCACTGAATCCAGAGTACCTGAGAAACATGGTAAAACTAGCAAGAAGAAACAAGGGAAAGGAGGCAGATAATGCAGCCTCCAGAAGCGTCCTAGAAGAGGTAGCAGCAGCAGAGGAATGAAGAGTGTGAAGTAGCTGATGTGAGTGTGTGAAACAGACACCCATAATAGAAAAGTAGCAACTGACCAGTACAGCAGTCTGTGGAGAGACCAAGCCCAATGCCTGTTTTTATCAAAGCAGTAATAGGCAGCCTGTATAATCATGTGTCATTTAGAATTATAATTATCTCAGTGAAATAAGGTTCCCCTTTGTTTGCCCTAAAAAATCTTAACCAAGAAGTTTTTGGAATGAAAAGGGCACTTAAAAGGTGGTATTAAAAAGTCCTTCAGTTCAAAAGTTGGCACACTTTTTCTTAGGCATACCCTTTTTGCAAAGGTGTGCCTTTGCAAACCATATGGTCACTGACGTAACATTGCCACAGACAATACATAAACGGATGGGCATGGCTGCATCCCAGTACAACTTATATACAAAAACAAATACCCAGGCCATAGTTTGCCAACCCCTGCTCTAGCTCATAAATAGTTTGGAATTTATAAGGCACATTGTTTTAAAACCCTGACCCTCAGTGGTAAGATGATGCTTCCTAAGTGCTACAAGGTGAGTGTGTATCCTTCTGGATGCTTTTATTAGACTATGCTAGCACTTTTTTTAATGTAGCCAAACAAGAGTTTATAGGACACTTATCTGGGATTTTCATTGTTCATTACTAAACTGGTCTTTCTGATTAAAATCTTAAACGCTTGAATAATAGCAAGGTTGCACAAACACATTAGAAGGGGGCTAAACATGAAATCATATTCTTGAATAGTATTAGCTGATGGACTTTCCCAAGTTCAGAGTTCATTTACAGTAATCCCCCTTTTCTGCAGTTACCCATGGTCATGATGAGTACGTTACTAAGATACTTTGTGAGACAGACACCACATTCCCATAATTTTATTACAGTTAACTTTTATTAACGTGTTATAATTGTTCTATTTTACTATTATTTCTTACTGTGCCTAGTTTATAAATTAAACTTTATCATAGGTATGTATGTATAGGAAAAAACATAGTGCAGTCATGTGCCATATAATGTCATTTCAGTCAACAGTGTGCTTATGGAGGTGCTGGTGTGAACAAACCTACCTCACTGCTGGTCATACATAATACTTGGTAATGACTATGTTATATGTTTATGTATTTACTATACTAGGCTTTTTATTATTATTTTAGACTAGAGTTTCTTCTACTTATTAAAAAAAACTTAGTGTAAAAGAACCTCAGGCATGTACTTCAGGAGGTATTCTAGAAAAAGGCATTTTTATCATAGGAGTTGACAGCTCCGTGTATTCTCTTGCCCCTGAAAACCTTCCAACGAAACAAGATGTGGAGGTGGAAAAAGTGATATTGATGATCCTGACCGTGTGTAGGTCTAGGCTCGTGTGTGTTTGTGTGTGAGTTTTCAACAACAAAGTTTAAAAAAATTTTTTTAATTAGAAAAAAACTTACAGAATAAGGATATAAAGAAAGAAAATATTTTTGTACAGCTGTACAATGTATTTGTGTTTTAAGCTAAGCTTTATTACAAAACAGTTAAAATGTTAAAAACATTTAAAAGTTTATAAAGTAAAAAAATTACAATGAGCTAAAGTTAATTTATTGCTGAAAAAACAAAATTTTTGTTATAAATTTAGTGTAGCCTAAGTATACAGTGTTTGTAAAGTCTATAGTAGTGTGTAGTAATGTCTTCAGCCTTCACCTTCACTCACCACTCGTCTCACTCAGAACAACCTCCAGTCCTGCAGGCTTCATTGATGATGAGTGCCTTATACAGATGTACCATTTTTATCTTTTATACTGTATTTTTACCGTGCCTTTTCTATCTTTAGATACACAAATAGTTACCATTGTGTTACAACTGCCTATAATATTCAGTATAGTAACATACTGGATATAGGTTTATAGCCTAGGAGCAATAGGCTATACCATATATCCTACATGTGTAGTAGGCCGTATCATCTAGGTTTATGTAAGGACACTCTATGATGTTCACACAATGACAAAATCCCCTTGTTAAGTGACATGTGGCTGTATATATTAGGGTTCATTACTGTCTGTGGTTTCAAGGCATCCATTGGAGGTCTTGAAATATGTCTCCTGCAGATAAAAGGAGACTACTGTATTTTTCACAGTTACATATAATTGGACATCTTAATATAGTTTTGTACTTTAAGAAAATTCTTTAAGAGAAATAATAGTAGTTTGCCTATAGCATTAATACACTATCATGTGGCACATTTATTTTCATTTTTTTGTTTGTTTGTTTTTTTGAGACGCGTCTCCCTCCGTCCCCCAGGCTGGAGTGCAATGGCGTGATCTCGGCTCACTGCAACCTCTGCCTCGCAGGTTCAGGCAATTCTCCTGCCTCAGCCTCCCGAGTAGCTGGGATTACCACACCCAGCTAATTTTTATATTTTTAGTAGAGATGAGGTTTCGCCATGTTGGCCAGGCTGGTCTCGAACTCCTGACCTCAGGTGATCTGCCTGCCTCGGCCTCCCAAAGTGCTGGGATTACAGGCGTGAGCCACCACGCCTGGCCTCATGTTGTACATTTCTAATACTAACAATACATACAATATTTAAGATTTTATTTTCTATAATACTCATTAAAATTCCATATAATTTATATAATTCCTTATAATTTTAATAAAGAATTTTAAGAAGTTCAGTATTCCTAATCCTAAGGAATACTATTTCTAAATAATCAACTATGGGGTAGTGTGGGGAAATATCCTAAATATTTACTTCTTTTATCAATCATTTAAAGATGTTATATTTGCTATAATTTAGAATTTAGACAGATAAGCTTTCAGTCATTTATGCTGATGTGTTTACACTCCATGCCTTGTGTGGTATATACTGCTATTTAAAATGACCTCTCAATAGCCTATAGAAATACGAATTTTTATAAATAAATAGGAAAAATTGTACCCCAGCATGACAGAATCAAAATCTCATGAGTTGAGAATTTAATGAAAGTTTCAAAACATTGTAATTAGTTTTATTCTTAGGTTACAAAAATAAGCTGACAGCATACTTGTTATTAATAAGCTATCATTTTGTTACTAGTGATATTTAGCATACTGAGCTATGCCTAAGAGGAGAAAGCCAAAAGAATAGCTTTTTTGTTTTCCTTTTTTTCCTCTGCTTCTGTGTCAGAAGAATTTATCTCCTCAGGAAGCCAACTCTAATGTTACAACAACAACTATATGTGTATATATATACCACTGATGGTTATGCAACGCTAATTTTAGTGACTCAGCTGCTTCAGACCACTCTGTAAGTTAACTATTCCCGGCTTGAGAACAAAGGTATACTCAACTGCATTCTTACTTAACGGAAGTCAAAATGTTTTATGTCTTATGTATAATTGCTATAGAGATTAAAAATACTGAAATTCAGTCTGCTGAGGAAATAGAAAAAACCATCTTGTCTGGCAACATTCATGTTTTTGATAAATGTATTTTCTGTGCTTTTTCTTTTTAATCGAGCAGCCAGTTAGTAAAACTTGAATACCCCTCTCAAGTATCAGCACTGTTGACTCCTCAGGGAAGTGTCTGTGGTGCAGAATGTGCTACTTGAATTGGGAACCAAATTGTGTAAGATATAAGGGCTGAAAGTCAGCCCTTTTCAGCACAAGCAAATTGGTGTGCTTGCAGGCAGAACAAATATTTACTTGAATTACTATTTGTTACTTGAATTACTACCATACCTCCAATAAAATCTGAATAGCTTCAGATATTCTCACGCTCACATTTTAGGAGTATTTGGAACCCCAAAATTCTGTTCCATATGACATGGTCAAGTTGGGTTTCAAAAAAGTTTTAGGACTGGTATTCCTCAAAGAACTCAGCAGTGCCTTACTGAATTGTCTGATTTTTAAGAAACCGTGTCATAAAGGGCCTACCAGAATGATACATCTACAAGATTTGCGCCATAAATAACTGAAGAACCAATTGTTAGACTGTTTTGATAGGTTTCACAAATGTCATACCCAAGTATGCCCACTGTGTAAGTTCATTGTTGTTAACTATTTAGCTTTTTTAGACTACAGCACATCATTTTAGCTTCTGTTAGTGATCTATGCTATGTGCTGGGGCGCCGCATACCTACACATACACAAGGTTAGTTCTCAGTTCTGCTTCTTAATAACTCTGTGGGTATGAGCAAGTTTAATATCTCAGCCTAAGCTTTCTCTTCTGTAACATAGGCCTGTACTTATCACATAGAGTTGATAGGAGGATAAAATAGCTCACAGTCAGATGACATTTCCAATGTACAAGTACAGTTTTGAGGACTTTGTGTATATTAACTCATTTAATCACCACAGTAGTCTTATAGAGTAAGTATTTTTTTATCCATTTTACCATTGGGGAAACAGGCACAAAGCAATTTAGGAAATTTGCCCAGCATCACAGAACTAGCAAGAAGGGGAGTTGGAATTCAAATCCAGTCAATTTTGCTCTAGAGCCTGTGTCTGTAACCATTACATTATACTGCCTCACAGTATAGCCAAGTACTCAAGTGAGATAATGTGTATAAGCCACTTGTTGAAATGCCGAGCACATCGTAAATTCTCAGCAAGTATTAGGACTGTTCAGGATTGATGGGCTTCTCAGGAAAGGAAAGACTTGCTATACGAATGAGGGTTCCCTGAAGAAAATAAGCTTTATGAGAAGAACTTTGTTTCAAGTGTGGACATACTTTTTCATCTGAAACTTAGGATGTGCCACCTCTTAAGTGATATAACTGCAGCCGGGCACAGTGGCTCACGCCTGTAATCCCAGCACTTTGGGAGGCCGAGGCAGGTGAATCACCTGAGGTCAGGAGTTCGAGACCAGCTTGGCCAACATGGTTAAACCCCATGTCTACTAAAAATGCAAAAAAAATTAGCCAGGCGTGGTGGCAGGCGCCTGTAATCCCAGCCACTCGGGAGGCTGAGGCAGGAGAATAGCTTGAACCAGGGAGGTGGAGTTGCAGTGAGCGGAGATCATACCATTGCACCCCAGTCTGAGAAACGAGAGTGAAACTCCGCCTCCAAAAAAAAAAAAAAAAAAAAGTAACGTAACAGCTTAGTATCTGAATGTCCTTGAAGAGGAGCAATTTGAAGGCTCATTTGTGCTTTAACCCATCCTCTTAATTCCATGATGAATTTTTCTCTGAAACCTTGAAATGATCTTTCTACTCATGCTAAATATGATTGCTATAGAGATGTTAAAATCATATTTTTACTAGGGGTACCATGAGAACAAATCCAATACCATTATATATGCAACTGAAAATGAACTATAGTTAACTGTTCAAATAAGGAATAAAACGAAACATAAAATGTGTCTCATTGCTCACATGTGTGTGAGTCTCATTTGTTAGTTTTTGTCATTTAGACAAAGTTTGAGCAGCTGCTTGGAAAACTTGAAGTATCTGCCTGTTTAGATTTTTTTGACTGACCTTGGGCAAGTTTCTTAACTGAGCTTGAGAGCCTGTCTGCAAAATGGAGTTAACAATGCCTACTTCAGGGGACTGCTGTGAGAAAAATGTTGTTACATATTTGTACTGTGACATTAAAAACTCAAAACTGCTACAAAAAATGTAAGGGATATAACAATCACTGTGTTTTGTATTATATTAGATGTTATAGGGTATCCAGAAATTGTCTTTACTGTCTCCTGTATCAATATGTAAATTAAATATGAAATTAAGTGTACTATGAAATCATCTTGCACCAGTAGATAAAACTGCAAAGTATGTATAATTGTAGGTATTTGAATAATTTTTTAATGTCACTAAATACCAAATCCATTTTTAGTAGTTTCCGAAATTGAGTTATACATGTGAGTTCTATGGTAATGGTAATATTTAAGTATATATTTAAACAGTGTAAGGTTTTAAGATTCTGAATATTTTTCTCATAGTACCAGGGAACTACAGTTGCCCCAAATCATGAGATAATGGAGTTCTTTGTGAGTATAGCACAGTTTCTCAAGACTGTTCTAAAATGCATATAAATTGATTCAGAATAATTGACAATATTCTCATGATACAGTATTACATAGACAAGATAGTATTTTTTAAAAATTAATTTTTCATTTTAATTTGAACGCTTGTGTTCACTAAGGGTAAGATTTCTGTTACTATGACCCAGGTGTGAATTTTTTTCATTTATTTAATATTCATTGAGCATCTGCTGGCTACCAGGCATTATCCTAGGTATTAAAGCCACAGGGACAAATATAACAGGACCCCTTCCTTCATGGAGCTCAGCCTAATTTGGGGAAGATATACCTGTTAACAGTTAATTACAGACTGTGGTAAGTTCCCTAAGAGAGGTGGAGTTTAGCCATGAGTAACAAAAACCCTTACTGCAGTGATCTAAACGTGAAAGTCTGAAGGTGTGCAGTCCAAGGCTAAGTGACTGGCTCCACTGTGTATGTTGTTGCTAGCCCACACTGCATAGGACAGGCCAAAATTAGGTCAGATAGCCACCTGTAGCTTGAAGGGAGTCTGAGGATTTCATTTTTTTTCAACCTCTGTAGTAGAGGAAAGCAAGGAAGAACAGATTGGAAGTGGGTTGTGTCAGATGCTGAGTGAGCTACAGTATTGACCTGTGATCTCCAGGGCACCAGCTGCCTGGGAAATCCCAGCGGGCTTCACAGAGAATCTAACAATTGAATGAGAGGTAATTGGGTGGTTCCAGGGAAAGAACAAAGAATGTCTTTGATCCTTTACATTTTTCGAAGTCTTCATGAGACATTTAATATCAAAAGGAAGTACACACTGTATTCATTTAAATACTGGGCATATAGGAGTTAACAAGGTAAACAGATCCTCTGCTCTTGGACACCTCATTTTCTAGAGGGAAGACAGAGTAAACAGGTATACAAATAAATGTAACTTAATTTCAGGTAGTAACAAGTACTGTGGAGAGGGGGGAAGAAACCTTTGTAAGGGTAAAAAATAACTATTTTGGATAGAAAATTTCTTAAGGGTATTATATACTTTTCTCTTAAGCAGAGTAATGAGTAACGGCATGGTGATTTCCTTGAAGCCTTACCAGCATGCAACCCTCGAGGGGGTCTGTTGAAGTTTTGGTTAATTGTCCTGACACCAGCTAAGCTTTAGACGGGCTCAATCTTGGTTTCTTTCTTACTATAGTCATGTCAAGCTCTTGTCAGATGTTATTGTTGTTAGTGTGACCGTCTTCAGTAGGCCTTGTCTCCTTTCTATTTTCTGTTTCTGATTTTATTTTGACTGAGAAAGTCTGTATTTGAAATAAAAATTTCTGCGTGAGGATGCCAGCATGCTTCTGTGGAATGATAAAGAGCTTAAACTCTGTAAAGCTGTTTCAATGGTTTTTTAAAGTTTTATATTCACATCCTATCAGTTCAAATCAACATAAGGTTGCTGGAATCCTTACCTGATAAGTATCTGTCATAAAACCTTAAACTAGAAACATTGCAAATATTCCTTGAATTGCCTTTAATCCTCCACTGCAGTCTTAGTCCTTTTTGTATTTGATTCTAAATTGCTTTCTTTCCAAAGTGAATTGACCATTCAAAACCATGCTTGCTAAAGAAAATTTTCTGAAGTAATTGGTTATATTCCAAGGGGGAAGGGTATGTGTGTGTTTATGTGTATATGTCGATAGGTAAATCCATATGCATATATAGAGATAACACACAGTTTGCCCTCCATAGCCATAGGTTTTGCATCCATGGATTCAACCACAGATCAAAAATAGATTCAGAAAAAATAATTAATAGCACAATAATTTAAAATAATATAAATTTAAAAAGCAGTACAGTGTAACAACTAGGTGAGCCTTGAACAATGCAGAGGCTTAGGGTTGCCAATCCCTGCACAGTCAAAAATCCACATAGAATTTTTGACTCCCAAAAAACTAATAGCTTCCTGTTGACCGGAAGCATATGATGACATAAACAGTCAACACATATTTTTTGTATGTATTATATACTGCATTGTTACAGTAAAGTAAGCTGGAGAAAAGACTATTAAGAAAATCATTATAAAGACAAAATTTACTATTCATTAAGTGGAAGTGGGTTACCATAAAGACCTTTTGTCTTTATCCTCATTTTCTTTGCTTCAGGTAGCTTGAGGAGGAGGAATTGGGGGTTAGTCTTGCTGTCTCAGAGGAGGAAGAGGTGGAAGGAGGGACAGGAGAGGCAGGCACACTCCATGTAACTTTTATTGAAAAAAATCTCCTTATAATTGGACCTGCACAGTTCAAACCCATGTTCAAGGTTCAACTGTATTTATATAGCATTTACATTGTATTAGGTATTATAAGTAATCTATAGATAATTTAAAATATACAAGAGGATGTGTGTATGTTATATGCAAATCCTAAGCTATTTTATATAAGGGATTTGGGTATCCAAGAGGGAGTCAGGAACCAATCCCCCTCACACACAGAGGGATGACTATATATATAGATGACTGTATTTATATTTGGTTCCAGAGAGAGAGGTGTGTGTGTGTGTGTGTGTGTGTATCCAGTTAGCACTTGGATATGTATATATGTGTGCGTGCATGTGCACACTAATTTTCTGCCTGATTTTATAAATTTTGCATGGAAACAAAGCTGCTGGTTATTCTGTCATTTTTATCAGTATAACTATAAGCAGCATCTTCAAAAACCTTAACAAAAGCCTTTTGTCAATAGAACGTCAGATAACCTCTGTAGGATTTTGAGAGTTTCATCCTTAAAATGTTACTAGTCCAGTTCTTTTGGCCTATTTGTACATGCTAACAACTGATAATGTTCAGTGGAATTAGGCTATCTGAAGTAAGAAGTAGATAAAGGTGACAAGCAGGTAAAGATACGTTCTTGTTGTTACATCTATCTTTCCAGCTAGATTGTAAATTATTTATGGGTGGAGATAGCATGACTTGAAGTTTTTTAAAACATTCTCCATGTTTGAACTCACACTATCAAATAATACTTGATTATCTGCAAGTGTGGCATCTGAAGATCAATAAATTACTTGCAATGTCTTAAAAACATTTACTGCCTAGAATGATAAACAACCTGTCTGAGTCGCTTTAACTTGGCGATAGCAACCTTTTTCTCCCCCAGAAAACTTCAGAAAAATCAGCAGAATCATGCTCTAAATATAGATAAATGAACCTAGTTCTGATTCTCATCAGATGTCAGCAATAAAGGGACTTCTATGTTGAAATTACCTGAAAATAAGTATGTTATATAGTGTGCTAGTAGGCAGGTGGCCTATTCACAATGGAAATGCTTTGTTGATCTATTCACAGCAGTCTGTCTTTAAATCTGCCTGATTCAATACTGTAATTATTTTATCAAGTTCCTTATCATATATTTTTAGTTCCCATTTGTATCCATTTTTGTTTTGTTTTGTTTTGAGATGGAGTCTCACTCTGTCACCCAGGCTGGAGTGCAGTGGCGCAATCTCGGCTCACTGCAGCCTCCACCTCCTGGGTTCAAGTGATTCTTCTGCCTCAGCCTCCCCAGTAGCTGGGATTACAGGTGCCTGCCACCATGCCTGGCTAATTTTTGTATTTTTTGTAGAGAAGGGGTTTCGCCATGTTGACCAGGCTGGTCTCGAACTCCTGACCTCAGGTGATCTGCCCACCTCAGCCTCCAAAAGTGTCAAGATTACAGGTGTGAGCCACTGTGTTCGGCCTGTATCATTTAATAAACATTTATAGATTACTTCTTATTGGGCCTGTGCAAGGCCTTGGGATTGCAAAGACTAATAAGCCTTGTTCCTGCCCTCAGCATAGTCTGGTAAAGGGAGACAAATATGTAGAACAGTCAGTGCATTGAAGCATTGTGGTTGCTGTGACAAGAGTTATATGCAATATGTAAAGACCTGAAGAAGAGGGCAGTTGTGGTCTTAGGAAGTTAAGGGGATAGTGTGTTATGAATAAGAATGTCATTACAGCTCCAGGTACCACAATTGTAATTTCATAAAGCAGTTGACACGTGAGCTGAACCTTAGAAACTGAGTGTCTAAGAGTCCAGTAGAGAATTGGGGCACCATCCCAAGCAGAAGCAACAACGAGAAAAGTCACGGGGACAAGAAAGAAACCATGACGTATTAGAGTACAGCACGTTGTTTGGCATAGCCACACAGTCAGGTAGAAAGGATTTAGCAAGGCCTATGACTAAAGAGGTAGGTAGGGAACAGATTCTGCCTTCATGTGTCATGTCATTTATCTTTATTCTATTTCATGAGAATGCCATTAAGGGCTTTTAGGTATTATGAACAGTATGATCAGACTGGCATTTGAGAAAGAACACCCAAACATGTGGAGTCTGAATTACAGTTGTATAATTAAAAAAAAAAAAAAAGGCTGGGCACAGTGACTCACGCCTGTAATCCCAGCATCTTGGGAGGCCGAGGCGGGTGGATCGTGATGTCAGGAGATCGAGGCCAGCCTGGCTAACACAGTGAAACCCCATCTCTACTAAAAATACAAAAAAAATTAACCAGGCATGGTGTTACAGGCCTGTAATCCCAGCTACTCAGGAGGCTGAGGCAGAAGAATTGCTTGAACCCAGGAGGCGGAGGTTGCAGTGAGCCAAGATTGCGCCACTGCACTCCAGCCTGGGTGACAGAGCGAGACTCCATCTCAAAAAAAAAAAATAATAATAATAATAATAAAATAAAATATAAAATAAAATATCATTGCATCAAAATGTTTATACCTGAACTAAAAAAGTGATGGTAGCAATGGAGAACCAAGGACAGATGGGAAATGTTAATAGTATGGTCTGAAGACTAAGTAAACAAGAACTGCATACTGTCCTCCACATCTTCTGGAAGATGGTAGTGTTCTTCACCTTGTTAGAGAGTATTGAAAAAGGAGCAAGGTTTATAGGAAAAGATGATTACAGATTCCTTTTGGGAGAGGTTGAATTCAAGGTATTTATGGAACTTAAAGTAGGTAAGTCTCAAAGCCAGTCCTCAGAATGAGGACAATAAAGGTTGGACATGGATGAGATGATTAGGAAGAGCATGTTGAGCAAGTTATGAAGAGTGTTAAAGACCTGAACCTTGTATAAAGGACAGCCAGAGACAGTAAAGGGAGGCAGGGGAGAGTAGAAGGAGTTGGTGCGGGAGGGAGAGGCAGGCTAGGCAGGAGAATGTGGAGATAATACTGTCTTCAGAGTTAGGACAATAATGAGTTGGGAATAAGACTATCATCACTGTTCAGATACCATATATATTGACTAGACTTGGCATTTAGAGGATGTTAGTGACTTATTTCAAAATGTTTTCAGAGCAGTATAGGTCAGGTTGCAAATTGTCTGCCATGTCTGATTTTTCCTTGTGCTTTAGAAAGAAAACCCTGGGTTGTAGTTGTCCACATGGCAGCCTAAGTAGTCCTTGTGTCTCAGCTTTCCTTGCAGTTTTAATTATGGCTGTGTGTCTAACTTTTAGGCTAATGGGATATGCACAAATGATGTGTGTCACTTCCAAATCATTACAAAATATGAATGCACTTGCTATGGACTTTTCTCCTTATCTAGAAGGCTAAAAAGAGATGTAGGATGAGCCAGCTCCAGCATATGGATGAGGAGTGTACCCATGGAAGATCATCAGAATGGAAGGAACTTAGGTCCTTAGATGACCTTAAAGGACAGAGCCACCCTGCCAGCCTCTGTGTGCTTAGCACTAAGACTGTTTTATGAGCAAGAAATAAATTAACTTAGTTCAATTCATTGTGTTTTAGGTTCTCTCTGTGGTAGCAATTAACCTTAAGAGTAACAAATTGGTTCATGAATTAGTCTGTTCTCACACTGCTATAAAGAACTACCTGAGACTGGGTAATTTATGAAGAGAAGAGGTTTAATTCACTCACAGTTCCTCAGGCTGTACAGGAGGCATGGCTGGGGAGGCCTCAGGAAACTTACAGTCCTGGCAGGAGGCAAAGGGGAAGCAGTCATATCTTCTCATGGTGGCAGGAGACAGTGTGAAGGGGGAGGTGCTACACACTTTTAAGCAACCAGATCTCATGAGAACTCTATCACAGGACAGCACTAGGAGGGTGGGGGGTGGTGCCAAACCATTAGCACCCGTGATCCAGTCACCTCCCACCAGGCCCCACCTCCAACATTGGGAATTACAGTTAGACTTGAGATTTGGGTGGGGACACAGAGCCAAATCATTTTAATTCATAAGTTTGTGGGACTGGGGAAAACTCAGGCTGCTACTGTAAGTGTTACCTTCTGATTCTGTCATTTGTGAGAATTGCACAGGGTTGCAGTATTGGAACAACAGAGAGAAAATGACTAGTCATATTAGGCTGCTAGGTGCCACCATGAGCAGTATTTACCTAGAAATAATTTGAACATCACTTATTTTAACTATAAGAATTGATAAAAACATAGTTTTTACATGCCAGAATATAAAAGTTAATCTTGACAAAATAGAAAAGCTGGCAAATTAGAAGGTGAAGGGAGTGATGGGAAGGTTGAGAAAGTATCTTATGAAATTATTTTATGAGAACTGATGGAACAAGAAATACAGGTTTAAATAAATATCGTTTACATTTATAAAGAAAGTATTTTATAAGAAACTGCGAGGGTCTAGGGAAGGGTGGTAGTGATGAGCTAAAGGCTTATCTATGTAGCAGGAAGTCAAAAGATAAAATCTAAAGTTATAGCTCACATATCAGCATGAGTATATTATTTAAAGTTATGCAAATAATTAAAAACAATTTTAAAATGTTTTCTTCAAGGAAGGGATAGGGCCAAATATACTTAAATTCTTCAGTTACTGTATCAAGTACCAAAAAAAGTTGTTTTAATATTCTTACCTATATTGACAAAACTGGTTCATCTTTTATTTTTTTAGAGCAACTGGTTTTACTTTATTAAATTCATTCTTTATTTATTTATTTATTTATTTTATTTTAGACTGAGTCTTGCTTAGTTGCCCAGGCTGGAGTGCAGCGTCATGATCTCATCTCAGTTTACTGCAACCTCCGCCTCCTGGGTTCAGGTGATTTTCATGCCTTAGCCTACGGAGTAGCTACGATTACAGGCGTGTGCCACCACATGAGGCTAATTTTTGTGTTTTTAGTAGAGATGGGGTTTTGCCATGTTGGCTAGGCTGGTCTGGAACTCCTGGCCTCAGGTGATCCACCTGCATAGGCCTCCCAAAGTGCTGGAATTACAGCTGTGAGCCACTACGCCTGGCCTTAAATTTATTCTTAAGTATTTTATCCTTTCTGATGCTACTACAAATGGAATTTTTAAATTACATTTTTGAATTGTGAACCTTTTATCATTATGAAATGTCCTCTTTGTCTCTAGTAATTTTTTTTATCTTAAGGCTTCTTTTGTCTGATATAAATATAGTCACTCTACTTATAATTACTCGGATCATTTTTTAAACAAGTATATATGTATACATATTTAGAGCAGAAGAGTAGAAGGAAAGACTAAGATGTTAACATTACTTGTATCTAACCTATAGAATTATGAGTTTTCTAAGTTTGCATCATAATTAGGAAAAAGGTGACATGCACATTTTAAAAATATTTTATCTAAATACTTCTGGTTGCAAATAGCAGAGATAAGTCAACAAGCAGAAAAGGAATTTTTGAAAAGCTACTGAAAAATTTTCAAAGGAATTTTTGAAAATTCCTTTCAAAAAAGGAATTTTTGAAAAATCAACAGGAAAACCTGGGAACCAGGCTGAGAAGAGACTGAGCTGTGGCAACTGCAGGGCTCTGGGTAGCGGGAACTTCTCAGCTTCTCATCGAAGGTGATGCCCCAGAAATGAGCTCTGACTTCTTATATTCCCTCTTTTGATCTCTTCAGTCAAGATTCAGAATCTAGGAGAGAGTATTCCGCTTGAGTTAAATAAATCTTTGAAATTTGGTGAGGAAAATAAGCATCTCCATTTTATAATCCTAGGACTATAGAGGACACTGGGAATGGGTAAGGGGAACAGAAATACACTTACCATGAATATGATCTAGTATTTGGTAGCACAACAGGGCTACAGTAAATTGTTAACTGTTATTAACAACTTATTGTTGACAATTGTTAACAATTTACTGTGTATTTTAAAATAAGTAAAAGAGCGGAATTAGAATGTTCTAACACATAAAGACGTGATAAGGGCCCTGATTTGATCATTACACATTGTATGACTGTATCACAACATCACATACCCCATCAATATATAGAACTGTTCTGTACCCATGATAATTAAAAATTAAAATGTTAAAAAACAATAGGGACAAATGATTCCCCGAGATGAAATTAGGGTGCTGCCATCAAATGGAGGGAAATAAACTCCGGTAGCTAAAAAGCAATAGAAGTTCACTATAATATGTAACTGCTAATGCAGAATTACAGTTTATAATGCTAGTCATAAAAACAGCCATCAAAATGAATAAGAAATAACTTTTTTGAATACAGTTATCCCAGTTGTCCCTTAACCCTTGTGGCGGGACTCATAGCATTGAAGTTCTCATGCACTGATGTCTCTTCCACTTGACCCTGAATTCCATGTCTTCCATGAAGCAGTTAAATTCATTTAGAAATGAGGAAATAGAGACTTTTATAATAATACTGAGGAGGACTTTGTGATCATTTCACACTTCCTAGAATGTCATCTCCTTCCTGATTTACTAACCAATTAGCCTGTACTCCTCGTCAAGACTCAGCTCAGGCTTTTTACCTCATCTCGGAAGACTTTCTCCCTTAAAATGCCCTCCTGCCACCTCCTGTTCTGATTATGGGCCACTCATCCCTGTTACTGTTCTCTTCTCATGGTGGTGTGTTGGTTGAGTTGTCTGACTCTCATACCATCCAGACCGGCAGACTCTTGTCTTATTTTCCTTTGATTCTGCAGTCCTTTACACAGGATGTGCACATTAAACATTCAGTAAATATTTGTTGAGTGAATGGGTGGATTTGCCAAAGAAAAGGGTAAGGCATCCCATGTAGAGCCCGCATGGATAAAGGCGTGACACATGGCAGGAAGGAACTGGTGGGAAATTCTGTAGGATTAGAGCATGGAGAGGTTAACTGGAGAAGAGACTGGTAAAGTTGACCAGCGTTAGCCTCTAAAGGACCATGTATGCCAAGTTTAAACAATTCTGTAGGCGTCAGGAACAAGCAGAAGAATGCATGAGATTTGGCAAGGGGAGTGGGTCAGGACTCTAGAGATTATATGGTGAATAAATACTGGCTGGAGCTAGAGCTAGAGCTGGTGAAGAGAACCCTCAGATGGTAGGATGTTGTCTCTGGGAGTTAAGAATCAGACCTGGTTTGGGAGCAGATTAACCTACCATGCACCTAGGCACTTTTCCAGGTCCTGGGAGTATAGTGGTGAATTACTGCCCCCATGGAGCTTTCATCCAGAAAGGGCAGACAGATAAAACATACAGGCACAAAAGGGCACATACACCCTCTCAAAACCAGAATGCCGTGTTGCAAATAAAATGTTCCAAGGCAGCACTGTCCAGGTTAAGCGTTCAGAGCGGTCTGGTATCTGCACTGAATATTTCCCTACAATATTGCAGGGAACCTTCTTATAGTCTGCCTCTCATTTACTGCAAAGTTTTTACAAGTAAAATGACCAATACTGTATATGTTCTTGATGTAGAGTGCATTAAGTATTATATACAAAAAGTGTTTCAAATAAGAAAAAATAATTTATCACAGAAATACTTTAGCAAAGTGATTTACTTTTTCCCCGTTTCATACTGTGCATAGGGATATTGTTTTTAAAGCCTAATTAGATAAATATATGATAGTATAAATAAAAGCCAGTGATTGCCTGGGTTAATTTTGTAGCTTACAATTCTTAGTGCCTGAAAAATAATGTGGCATTTTTACAACATTAATCCATAACATTGCCAGCTTTTTTGTTTTTCTGCAGTAGAATAGTCTCCACTAGTAAAGGAATTTTTAATTCTTGATGTAAACATTAACCTGTGCCATGCAATCTGGTCTTACATTTTCTTCCCCCAGTTGTGGGCTCATTTAATGATAAGGACCCTTTCCTCTCTTTTCCAGGGTGCTGATAAAACTGTGAAAGGCCCAGATGGACTGACCGCCTTTGAAGCCACTGACAACCAGGCAATCAAAGCTCTTCTCCAGTGATGGATGGATGGACTGATAACTTGGGAAGAATGACTCTCCTGTGGCCTCACACTGCTGCCTGTCTGTCTGTCACTCTCTATCTGCCAGCTTCTTCAGCTAAATACTTTAAGAGGGGTGAGGGGAGAGATAAATTCATAACAAATCAGACTACCGGAAAAAAAAAACAAGTGTTTTGGAGGAGGGGCAAAAAGAACTATGATCAGGCTTTTACTGGGATTCCTGATCAAGTAAGCCTCTTCCCTTTCTAATACACCTTATACCCAAGGGAGAGCAAAGACAAAATACACCAGTATCATTTGACCTTTTCAGCTCCCTAGCTAATTTATTAATTGATTGTGTTGAAGGTCTGATTCTACAAAGGCCAACTCGACATATTTGGTAGCCCTAACTGTGTGAGCAGTAGTGGCTGCTGTGATGTAAACTTAGGGTGCTGAGATAAGCAATTAGCTCTAGCCTTCTGCCTTAAGAATGCATTCTACTGGGGATTTCCTGGCATAGTTAAGAGCGCTGCCTATAAGGTTGGTGACCAAATCTTTCCTCAGTGACTTTAAGCTTTATGTGAAAGCTTAGTTAAGGTGAGGAGGGGCACACTCCTAAATTGCTGGATGACTGAACTTTGGATTTTCTCTCCCCTTTCACATGGATTTCATGTCTCTTTAGATAAAACTGACTAGTTTTATTTATAAAATCTTAAGTTTTGGAAGTCTAAAGGAGAAACCATTCCAGTATGCATATTTTTTTCTCCTCTAGATTCATACATTTATATAGCATTGAAACACTTTCAAACTCCTGCTGGTAGTAAAAGGGGATTTAAAAATAGAATCATAGCCATAAGCCTGTTAGTATCATATAAAGAGAGAACAGTTATCTTAGTACCTATGGATTTTCTTTATTTGCTGTTTGAATGGATTGACCTTGGTTATGTGTGGAAAATTAAGGAACATTCTTTGGAATGCCTCTCTCAGACCCATCTTGGATGCTGATTACTTATTGCACCAAAGCTATCACTGGGGTGAGATTTACTGTTTGGACAAATTTAGCCCCATCCCTTCAAAAATACACTTGTAACCAGGTTTCCCAGAGTTGTTGATAGGCTTCTGCTGAACATATGCCAACCCACCTGCATAATATATTTTTGTTGCTTTTATAAATCATGCATCGCATAAAGTGTGACAACTTCAGAATGTATTCTCTGTTCTTAGAATACAGTGCCCTAAAATGGTGTTCTTATGACCTGCATAAAATATTTACACATATTTCCAAATATTTATTTCATGAGCAGTACAGCTAATTAAAATATATAAGCTTAAATTTTATATCTTGCATTTAAAATGTTAAGATTCCTTTGACTTGCCATCCATATAACCTTACTAAAAATATTAAGAGTTTTTTCTTAGCCAAGTCATGCAATAATTGAATGTACCTCAAATTTTTAGAGAGGGGAGGGTGGGTTAGGGACTGATACTCAGATTGTGGGTAATAATTGAATTGATTTTTAAAGGCAACGTAGCATTCTACAGCAGGGTTAAACTATTACCAAGAACAGTCACCCTGGTTAATAACAAGTTTTACTGATCAGTTGCTGATTGGTTGGTTGGCGTGTGGGCGTGTGGGTGTGTAGGTGTGTGTGGGTATGGGTGTGTGTGTGTATCTTTCCCCATGAGCCCTTTTTTTAATCCTGTGGCTTTTTCACTTACAACTAGCCTAACCCTGTAATTTTCCTATGTCCAAGAACACAATCACAAAGTAGTGGTTTCAATACTTTGTTGTATTTGGCTAATTTTGCTGTCTTAATGCAGCCTATTAAGAGTTGGGTTAAAAATCAGTAATCAGTACTTCATTACATCACTGAACTAAAATATGGAGACATCCTCATTGAAAAGGGAGGGCACTCTATCAGTCTGTAACTATCAACATAGTGCAACAGGGTGTTTTGATACCTTTGTTTTCACCTCTTGACATAATGCTATTTAAAGGCTTGAATTTTTTCCCTTTACATAATTTTCACCTTTACTTTCGAAGTGTTTTGTTGTAGTTGGCTATTGCAGAGAGTGCATTGTCCTATCATTCCTAAACCTGGTCTGCTTTCTACATTCATGGTATGGAAACCATGTAATTCTTTGTACAGTTTATCCTGATGTTCCTTGTAATGCAGTAGAGGCTATTTCGCCTTCCCTCTTCTTTCTCAACCTTTTTGTAAACCCCATAATTATGAAGCTATTGCTTGAGAAAATAACATATAAACATAGAATAGAATAGACTGACCAAGATGGTTCACAGTTTCTTTTTTTAACTAGGTTATTTATAATGTATTTCTGAACCACTTGGCAGACAAATTCACAACACTTAATGTTCATATTTTGAGTAAAGGAAGCTAAAACCATGTTTGCTTTCTGGTACTACATGCATTAGCAAAAGGTTAAGTAAGTTTTGTTCTCCACTGAAGTAATACTTAACATCTCAGAAAAAATCTTGCATGTTCTGTAGTTTTGTATTAAATCAGTCATTTCATATGCACTATATCAAGTACAAACAGGTAGTTTACCTGTTTATAGTAGTGTACTAACAAAGTCTCCCTTGCAGCTTCAGACTGGTATCTATAGGCTTATCGTTCAAATACAGCACTTGAATATCCCAAGTAGTTCTTCTATGCATAGCTCACCTTTCTAAACCCAGTTAAGCATGGAAGAGAGGTAGTAGGTAGGTGCAGTGTGTGGAAGCTGCAGACAAGTAGGCCTTTTATTCATTGATTTCTTTTCCCAAGTACTGGATTTTAAATCTATATGTATCTATTTGATTTTTTTTCTAATATTTCAATTGAGCTGCTGTTTTCTTCCATGCAATATTGTATACTCAATTGTGTATAGAAGAAGCTGGTGAGAGTGCCCTCCTACATAAATAAGCAATTGCAGTGTTTTGCATGCAAAATATAAAAAATTTAAATTGTCCTGATTCTATTTTGTAAATGGAGAAACAATCATATCTTTCTAAGCAGTAATGGAGGAAGACTAGTGCTTTGTGCATTTTGATATATTTGAGTTCATTTTTTCCACAATGTCATACTTTTGACACAATTGGGTTTCTCATAAGTATCCTAGTTCATGTACATCCGAATGCTAAATAATACTGTGTTTAAGTTTTGTGTTGCAAGAACAAATGGAATAAACTTGAATTGTGCTACAGCTAGTGTGTCAGCAGCATTTTTCTCAGTTACTATCAATTTCGTTTTGTAGTCATCTCTAAAACTATACCAGAAGCTTGATTGACTCAAACATTTAGTTAATCTAAATTAATGTATCCCACTTCTAGAAAAAAAAATGGAGAGAAAATAAAATATAGATTTAATTGAAGTAAACCTTACCAGTCTTTGAAAGGATTTGCTTTTGTGTCAGTCTCCTGACATTGTTTTACTATAACTTCAGTAATGCTCCTGGTTGACGGGGAACAAGGTATAGCCAACACATCCCAGAGCATCAGGATCTTCAGAGGGGTTGAAGAAAATGAAGTCGTGGTTAAACCTCTTTGATCCTTTCATTGCTCATCTAAGTTGCTCCACATTTCTTGGAGATCTGCATTTCCCAAACTCAACTACAAGCACCTTTTTAGAGTGTAATTTTCAGGATGATCACTTTGAACCTTAAAACTGAACAAAATTAAATACAAAATTAGTTTGATTGTGTTGTAATCTTGTCAACACCAGGAGACTATTCGCCGTTTACTTTTAATGATAGAAAAAAATATGTGCAGATACTAAGTTATAGCAAAAGCTTTGTTTTAGAACTTTCACGTTGTTGACTGAAGTATAAATGGGGACCATGTGCGGCTTTAGGGGGAAGTGTTTACAGAAAATGTTTGAAGTTCTCATTTTAAGACTTGGAATCTAGGACCGGCGCAGTGGCTCACGCCTGTAATCCCAGCACTTTGGGAGGCTGAGGCAAGGGACATCACTTGAGCCCAGGAGTTTGAGACCAGCCTGGGCAACAGAGGGAAACTGAGTCTCTGCAAAAAATTAAAAAACAATTAGCTGGGTATGGTGGCAAGTGCCTATAGACCCAGCTACTTGGGAGGCTGAGGTGGGAGGATTGCTTGAGCTTGGGAGGTTTGAGGCTACAGTGAGTGAGCTGTGTTTGCGCCACTGCACTCTGGTCTAGGCAACAAAGTGAGACCCAGTCTCAAGAAGAAAAAAGAATTGGGCTCTATAAAGAAAGTTTAAATCTGGTTAAATACGTTTTAAAGGGAACAGAGTCGCCTTATATAATGATTGAAGAACCCCACATATATGGATGGAAGGCATACATCCGGTAGAAAGAAAGAGCTTAGAGGGGAATTAGTTTGCGATTAGAGAATAGCTGTCATAGGACTTCCATGCAGCACAGTATGCCAGACCACCATGAGATTATTTTTTTCCTCTTTCTGTAACATCATTGATTCTCAAAATGTGGTCTCTACACCAACAGCATCGCCATAACCTGGAAACTTGATAAAAATGCAAACTTTTGGACCCTAGCCAAGACCTACTGACTCAAACTCAGGCTGGACCCAACAGCCTGTGTTGTAACAAGCCCTCTAGGTGATTCTGATGCATGCTGAAGTTTGAGGACCATTGAATAAGACCATAAGAGCAAGAAGTAGTCAGCCTATATATAGATGCCATCAGAAATGACTTCCTAAAGAGAAAGTAAATGGAAGCCTTTAACACGTGAAATGTAGCAAAACTGGCCAAGTGTTGAAGCTCCAGACACCCAGGACAATCTTTAAAAATGAATTTCAAAGGTATATTCCAGCCAAAAGAAGTCAGGGGAAAACGGAACAATGATTCCAAAGATGTAACACGTGAAAATGACCCTCAGTTATTCTTAGGGGATTTTCCCCCTTATGTCCACAAAGTTGGATTCCTGAGACTCAAGCCTTACCCTTACCTTACCTTTCCTTGAATTCCAAAATAAAGTGGAGAGTGGAAGCCGGGCACAGTGGCTCATTCCTGTAATCCCAGCACTTTGGGAGGCCAAGGTGGGCAGATCACTTGAGGTCAGGAGTTTGAGACCAGCCTGGCCAACATGGGAAAACCCCATGTCTACTAATAATATAAAAATTAGCTGGGTGTGATGGCACATGCCTGTAGTCGCAGCTACTTAGGAGGCTGAGGCACAAGAATCGCTTGAACCCAGGAGGCAGAGGTTGCAGTGAGCCAAGATCGCACCACTGCACTCCAGCCTGGGCGACAGAGTGAAACGGTGTCTCAGGAAAAAAAAAAAAAAAAAAGTGGAGGGTTGGGAGAGACATGCAAAGATTTCTTGGGACCTATGACATGAACTGCGGTCTCATGCTTTTTACATGCAGGTCATTGTGGACTGGCAGGCAGAGCCACTCTGAGGAAGCCGAAGGCTGCTTTCTTAGCCCAATGCCCTGTTTGCCATCACAGTGTGCTGTGAAGATGGATTCCCCGCTGCAGTGGGTGTGCCACTGGCTTGGGAACAGCAGCCTTGGGGCCAGGTGCCCTGGAGTGGTGTGTCCCAATTTCTCTACACAGTGGAGTGGCTTTTGCCCTCCGTTTTTCTTTTTGGGTGGTCACTCATCCTACCCAACTAAATAGGTCCCGTGTCAGGTCAATGATCTTCTCCAGATACCAGCCAGATCATCACACATCAGCCGTGGGATATTTTTCTCCAAGGCTTTTACTTCTTAAAATATGATTGCTGATTAAGAAGAGAATTTAACAGCAGCTTTAATAGCACCTGGCCCGCGGTAGACGTTTCACAGTGTTTGTTCTGAATGATGACGTAAATGATGACCGAATGATGACATTATACAGTAAAATGTGAAAACAGCTTTGATTCAGTAAATCCTGCCCTACAAAAGACTATTAGAAGAGCCACGAAGCTACCTGTGTCCATGGACCCAAATATTGACCATGGAGCCTCATAAGTACTACTGATAATGATTGCAAACCGAAATCAATGAAGACAAATGCCACAGAGTCACAACAATTCACTGAGGAAATGCTGACCATGGGGTCAAGTGCGGGTCACTGTGAGCCATCGTGACACATACTCGGGCACAGCTATACGTGACGAAGCAAAACAAAGCATTGTCTGGCCACTCCAGCAACTTCTATGATTCAGCAGCTGCAGCAGCAAGAATGGTCTTATTCCACTGTTTTGATAGAACAGTGGATCCCATGTCTGGCAACACTCATGGTAACAGCAGCTTGTCACACAAAGGAAAATAATACATAGACAATTACTAGCCACCAGATGTTGGTTTTGAGAATACTACTAGAGTGTTTTTTAAAAGAATTTGTATTTTTCTTTTTTTTTTTTTTTTTTGAGACAAGAGTCTTGCTTTTGTCACCCAGGCTGGAGTATACAATGGCGCAATCTTGGCTCACTGCAACCTCCGCCTCCTGAATTCAAGTGATTCTCCCTGCCTCAGACTCCTGAGTAGCTGAGATTTTAGGCACCCACCATCACACCCGGCTAATTTTTGTATTTTTAGTAGAGACAGGGTTTTGCCATGTTTGCCAAGTTGGCCTCGAACTCCTGACCTCAGGTGATCCACCCCACTCAGCCTCCCAAAGTGCTGGGATTATAGGCGTGAGCCACCACACCCATTTTTCTAAGATTTTACTTACAAATCTGGAAGTGTCTTGTACACCTATATCCCCCTTCCTAGTATCTAATAATCCTCCGTATGTTTATACACAACCCCTGTGGCAAGCTACCAAATCTAACTACGTCGCTACTACTTTGTGATTTGCTAGTCAAATTTCATTAGGCTTGAAAGTCTTCAGATCGAAACTAATTTATGGTAATTTTTCAATTAATGGTTCATGAGATTAGACCACAACACTATGAACCTAGAAACTCTGTAATATAACCATTCTTAACAAAAATTATTACTTAAGGGAGTTAGGGTTTTATGACATTTTGATGTTTGTTTCACCATTTTAACTGAACATGCACTATGATCTGGGGACCATTCTAAATATTTTGTGTGAACTGACTCATTTGATCTTCCTAATAATCCTATGAGGTGGGAATATTGCCATCCCTATTTTTAGATGATCAAACTAAAAAGAGAGGTTAAGTGACTTGCTTATGGTCACACAACTAGTTAGTGGTAAAGTCAGGCAGTCTGGCTGTAAAGTTTGTGCTTTCTACACTTATATTGCCTCTCCAACTCTCACTGAACCAACTAATTAAATTTTATTCTATGAACACAGCTTTTTCTAAGACTCTTTAAAAGATACTTGGAAAATATTATATGGACTTGTTTATGATTTTAAACAATTAGGTGAAAAATCTTATGCATTGATCTGGATGAAATCAGATTCTACAAAGACAACATTTAATTTTCAAGTTTGAGAAGTAACAATACTTTAGTGTAATAAACTATTTTTGACAGTCTATAAAATTGTGATATAATCAAGAATTGACAAACCATGGTTCACAGGCCGAATCTGACCCATTGCCTATTTTGTTTTATTGGAACACAGCCATGCTCATTCACTTACATATTACCTATGACTGCTTCCACATTTCAACAGCAAAGGTGAGCAGTTGCAACAGATACTGCAGTTCATGAAGGCCAAAATATTTATTATCTGGCCCTTCACGGAAAAAGTTTGCTAACCCCAAGATACAGATGTTTAGAAGGCATAGGTTGAGAAATACTCCCACGGATTGGCCAGCACCTCATTACAGAAGGGTTAGCAAAATCATGAAAGAATGTAATGAGTTAGTTGAAGCATATGAAAGGCCAAACCCATGAATAACACACCACTCTTTATGCCTGAAGTAGATGGTTACAATAATGGTCCCCAGTGAATCATGCCTATGGGTATCTGTGTCCTTACATAATTCCTTTGTATATTCACTCTTGATTTTGGCTGTGTGAGTTGCTTGGTCCATCAAACATGAAGCCGGGAGAAGCTTGACAAGTGCTTCCTCATTAGGGCTTGCCTTCCTGGATCTTACCATGGAACGAAGTCTGGAGTCACACTGCAGAAGAGGCCACACGAAGAACTGAGGTGTCCCAGCCAACAGCCCCAGATAACCACCGGATATGTAAGTGGGGCTGTCCTGAACCATCTAGCCTCAGTCAATCCCCCAGATAACTGTAGCAGCATGAGTGACCCTAGGTGAGACCAGGAGGAGAACCAGCAGCTGAGCTCAGTCCAAACTGCAGACCGTGAACAAATACAAAGAGGTGACGTTAAGCCACCAGAAGTAGGCATAGTGTCTTATGCAACAATAGAGAACCTTACACAGCACCCTAGCTGATGGACATCTGATAAGGAATTAGGAGCATCACTTACAGATAGGAAAACATGTCTAAATATTAAAAATGATCCAAGAAATGATACCCATGAGAAACCAAGCAAATACCATTGAGGACCCAGGATTTCCTTTCCTTTAAATTCTTGAAGGAAAGAAAAATAGATTAAATAACAAAAATCCTTTGCCTTCTATCTAGGAATGGTTAGGTCCTGTAAATAATCAACTCTTGTGTTTCTTTCTGTGGAATTCTTTTTATCCCTCTGTATCTACCCAGACAGAATAGAGTCTCTCATGTCCTTGTAGATTTTTCTTTCTGCCTGCTGGATGATTCAAAGGCTAGCAGAGATTTGCTGGTGATGTGACTTGGCTGTGTCCCCACCCAAATCTCATCTTGAATTGTAGCTCCCATAATTCCCATGTGTTGTGGGAGGGACCCAGTGGGAGATAATTGAATCATAGGGGTGGTTTCCATATTGTTCCCATGGTAGTGAGTCAGTCTCATCAGATCTGATGGTTTTATACGGGGTTTCCCCTTTGACTTGACTCTCATTCTCTCTTGCCTGCCACCAGGTAAGATGTGCCTTTCACCTTTCACCATGATTGTGAGGCCTTCCCAGCCACATAGAACTGCATGATTCCATTAAATGTCTTTTTCTTTATAAATTACCCAGTCTCAGGTATGTCTTTATCAGCAGTGTGAAAATGGACTAATACAGCTGGTATGAGCCAAGTAACTGACAAGCCAGTGACTTTAAGGCAAATTATTGTAATAATGAGAAAAGATTGTGGCTTAAATAGCAGTTATGGGGTGCAAAGAGGGGGCAGCACATTGTGGAACAAAGACAAGCCACAGTGCTGACATCCTCACCAAGAGTCCCATGCTAACCACAGGACAAGCCTGTTGGCCTTCCTGCTGGAGGAAGAGAAGTCAAGGGGAGCCTTGTCCATGACCAGCCACATATGAGCATGCAGGTGGCGTCCTGAACAGCACAGCAGCATGGGGTCCCTCACACTTCATGCTTTCACTTCATCTCAGCACTTCCTCTCTCAACCCAGACCTGTGCAGTCATTTCAGAGCAGCTGCCTTGAGGTCCACACTAGCCCATGGTCACCCTAGAAGCTAAAAATTGCCTCCAGATACAGGACTGAGAAGAAAGAGAAAAGTTAAAGGGCAGGGAAAGAAGAGGCATGATTTGTGGAGCATAAATAACAAAGGGAACCAAAATTTCTACTATATACAGCTATAAAATAAACAGCTACAAAAAAATACACCTACAAAACAAACTTGGGCCATTTCAGCTTGTAATGCATTTAATGGAGGTAGATGGTGAGGATAG
Source organism: Papio anubis (assembly GCF_008728515.1). Lineage (NCBI taxonomy): Eukaryota > Metazoa > Chordata > Mammalia > Primates > Cercopithecidae > Papio > Papio anubis. Next base: position 22,703,441 of record NC_044979.1, read on the forward strand.
TCAGCCTCTACATTGTGAGCTCATTCATTCATTCAACAAATATTCATGGCTGGGTGCAGTGGCTCACGCCTGCAATCCCAGCACTTTGGGAGGCCAAGGCAGGTGGATCATTTGAGCCCAGGAGTTCAAGACCACCCTGGGCAACATGGTGAAACCCAGCCTCTACAAAATAAAAAAAATTAGCCGGGCATGGTGGTGTGCACCTTTGGTTTCAGCTATATGGGAGGTCAAGGAGGGAGGATCACTTGAGCCTGGGAGGCAGAGGTTGCAGTGAGCCAAGACTGCATCACTGCACTCCAGCCTGGGTAACAGAGTGAGATTCTGTCACCAAAAAAAAAAAAAAAAAAGAGAGAGAGAGAGAGAAAGAGAAATATCCATGGAGTGTCTAAATGTGTGCCAGACCCCGTTGTGGGCACTATAGATGTTGCAAATCAATACAGCATTTCTGATATGACTCCTGCCACGTAGGGCTTATTTCCTAGGAGAGGGGGGACAAAGTCTATTTGTAAATAAAATAATTACAAGTCATGATGTGTGCTGTAAGGAAACAGACAAACTAGATGGGATGGCAGAGAGGAGCCACCTGCTCTTGGAGGGTAAGTGCCTACGTCTTCCTCAGGTGTGTGCCTCTCGCAGTGTTTGCATTTGAATGCAATGTTGTAGCCTCAGAGAGTTAAGCTCCACTTGGTTAAATCTCTTCCATATTTCAGTTTATGGGGTTGCAACATTGATGCAGGCTGAGCGACAGGAGGGAAGGTGGCAGATGGCAGCAGCATTGGGACCAGAGGAAAGGTTAAGCAAGCCTTCAGGAAATGGCCTGCCCTTGCTAGTGCGCCTCCTGCAGGGTGGCCCGGGAAGCGAGGTCCCCAGCCATCGCTCTGTGCTGTGGTGCACCTGCTCATCAGGAGCCAGCAGCGGGTTCCCACACTGACGGGTTCCGCTCCAGAGCTCTCTAACTGGACCGCCTTCATGGGACCACACAAGAGACAGAAGCTCAGCCCTCCCAGGTCTCTGCAGCAACCTAATACTTCTTCAGATCCAGGAAGAGAGCTGCACCTGCATTTCACTCTCTTACAGAACAGGAACATGGTCCCCGGGCTTTGTCACACCAAGAGGCTGTGTTTTCCAGTATCTCATCGTCTCCCCAACCACAGGGGTAACAGGGATTGGTTTTCAATTTTTTTCTCACTCCTTCCTTTTCTTTTTGAATGTACCATTGCATAAATCCTGTAGTGCATCTTGTTCCATAGCTATGAGTTTAAATCTCATTTCATGTCATTATTAGCAATTCTTTCCATAATGGTAATAATCAATAAAAACCCCAGTTAAAACCTGGATAGCTGCCACCCCTTGACCACAGCCAGGGGAAAAGGTATTGCTGTGGTTTTTGATGGTGCTGAGAAAAGGAATTCATCTCTGAGGATAACCAAACCAAATGCAGAATGTTTTGGTTGTGTGACCCAGGTAGGTTACCCTTTAAAAGTTTAAACTCCTTTATTTCAGAAAATTGAAAAGGCATAACTTCAAAAGGAAGTTTTACTGGTTAAAAATTAGTGGGTTTCAAAGGATTATAAGTCATGCTGCTATAAAGACACATGCACACGTATGTTTATTGCGGCACTATTCACAATAGCAAAGACTTGGAATCAACCCAAATGTCCATCAGTGACAGACTGGATTAAGAAAATGTGGCACATATACACCATGGAATACTATGCAGCCATAAAAAAGGATGAGTTTGTGTCCTTTGTAGGGACATGGATGCAGCTGGAAACCATCATTCTCAGCAAACTATCGCAAGAACAGAAAACCAAATACCGCATGTTCTCACTCATAGGTGGGAACTAAACAATGAGATCACTTGGACACAGGAAGGGGATCATCATACACCGGGTCCTATTGTGAGTAGGGGGAGGGATAGCATTAGGAGATATACCTAATGTAAATGATGAGTTAATGGGTGCAGCACACCAACATGGCACATGTATACATATGTAACAAATCTGCACATTGTGCACATGTACCCTAGAACTTAAAGTATAATAAAAAAGAAAAAAAATTAGTGGGTTTTTTTAAAAAATCACATACCTCTGGCCCAGAACATTCTCATTTGATGAAATTTATTTCCATTTTCCTGAAATAGTCATGATTTTTATTATGAGAGTCAAATACGTTACTTAATATGCCTGCTAAGTTAGAAAGGATGAAACGAAGAGAAAGTATCTTTTATTGTTAATTTTCTCTTGCCACAGTTCTTTATTTTGGTTAAGGATTGCCTTTTGTTTCCTGACCCATTTTTAGGAAAGGATTTTGTTTAGAGTTTTGCCACGTAGTGAATCAAATTGACAACCATTTTGCCAAAAATCATGTCTGTATTTTGCTCCCACTCTTTCCCTCTGAAGTTGTTTATAACGAGAAAGCACAGGTATGCTTTCATAAGGCTGTGGGCTCATTATGTCAAAGGGGATGGTGTGGAAGCAGATTCCAAATACAGGATGCTGGGCTGCAGGAGGTGTGCTCGGGCTGGCCACCGAGGAGGAGCACTTCCTTCCTCCAAACTGTGTTATGTTCTCCCCTGCACACATTGAGACGTCAGTCCTTAGCACACAGATGAATTTGCATCCTTAATAAACTTGTCCATGTTTCTTGTGCTCACATTTGACTGAGTTGTAAAGTGTTTCCCAGAGGCCCAGAGACAATTCTAATACCGGTAACTATAACTATATTCATCTGTATTAGTCTGTTCTCACACTGCTGTAAAGATACTATCCAAGACTGGATAATTTATAAAGGAAAGAGATTTAATTGCTTCACAGTTCCACATGTGAACTTGGCTCCCGAGGCTTGGGAGGCCTCAGGAAACTTACAGTCATAGCAGAAAGCAAAGGGGAAGCAAAGACCTTCTTCACAAGGTGGCAGGAGAGAGAAAGAGTAACTGCCAAACCCTCATAAAACATCAGATTGTGTGACAACTCACTCCTTATCCCAAGAACAGCATGGGGGGAACCGCCCACATGATGCAATCACTTCCCACCTGGTCCCTCCCTCATCACACGGGGATTACAATTTGAGATGAGATTTGAGTGGGGATGCAAAGCCAAACCACATCATCATCCAATGGAAATGAAATATAAAGATTCTCATCGTCCCCTACTTCCCTCTCCTGAGGATGCTTAATGGGTCTAATGAGGTATAATTAAGACCACCCAGATCTCCACAGAATAATGCAAGGGCTTGATGAGCAGCACGGTGAGCCCAATTTCAACTAGACTTACTGTATTAGTCCGTTCTCATGCTGCTAATAAAGACGTACCCGAGACTGGGGGTAATTTATAAAGGAAAGAGGTTTAATGAACTCACAGTTCCACTTGGCTGGGGACGCCTCACAATCATGGTGGAAGATGAAGGAAGAGCAAAGGGACGTCTTACATGGTGGCAGGCAAGAGGGCATATACAGGGGAACACCCCTTTTTAAAACCATCAGCTCTCTTGAGACTTATTCACTATCACAAGAACAGCACGGGAAAAACCTGCCCCCATGATTCAGTTATCTCCCACCGAGTCCCTCTCATGACACATGGGAATTATGGGAGCTATAATTCAAAATAAGATTTGGGTGGGGACACAGCCAAACCATATCACTTACTAAAGGAGTCAAGCATGTTTAAAGATAATCAGGCAAGAAGAAAGGGCTGAGAGCCCTGACATCACATCGATTTTGGAGCACAAAAAGAAAAGGTATGAAACTATTTCAAGATATTTACAGATGAGCAATCTATTTCAAGAATGCAGTTGTGCTAAGTTTTAGGAGATCTAAAAGCAACCCGATTCCAATCCCAACAACTGAGGGTTCAAGGCGTATGAAGGCATGAACAAGAATATCCTGGAAACAAGAATGTTAGGCCAGCCTGAAATCGTCCTCCTGCATCCCAACTCCTAAGGCATTTTTATCTAATTCTTAAGGAGACAATCCCCACCAAAAAAGCCCATTGCACCCTCAACAAATGTGCATCATATTATGACAGAAGTCTTGCCCCCACTGGAAAAAAGAAGTTGTGCACAATTAGAAGAGTTTCCAACACAGATGCTCTAAATCAAAACTAGAAACAGCAACCCAAATGCCAGATAAGGATGCAGGTGACAACTCAAGGGCTCCTCATGGGTCTTAACTACCACCTCCAGGGGAAGATTCCTACATCCACATCTTTCTTGAAAACTCCCCATGCTTTGGGTCCTTACCTCCAACTACCTCTTTTTTTCTTAAGATGGAGTCTTGCTCTGTCACCCAGGCTGGAGTGCAGTGGTACGATCTCGGCTCACTGCAACCTCCGCCTCCCGGGTTCAAGCGATCCTCCTGCCTCAGCCTCCTGAGTAGCTGGGACTACAGGTGCATGCCACCACGCCCAGCTAACTTTTTGTATTTCTAGTAGAGACGGAGTTTCACCGTGTTAGCCAGGATGATCTCTTATCTCCTGACCTCTTGATCTGCCCACCTCAGCCTCCCAAAGTGCTGGGGTACAGGCATGAGCCACCACACACGGCTTCCTCCAACTACTTTCTACATCCAAAGCTAAACTTGCAATCTTCACAGTCCTCCTACTCACACAAAGGAAACATTTATTTCCTTCTAAATGTAATGTTTACTAAATTAATTAAATGTACATCACAGTATCATTCTTTTAATCACAGAGATTTAAAACCTGTATTTCAACTGTGACTACTCTCTTAGTTTCACCTTCACCTGCAGGCATTTCTTTCATAACCCACCCGAACCATGGCCAACCTTACCTCTCCAGTCACACTGCTGCCCTATCCCCAGCAGGAAGTCCTTCCCACTCAGTCATCAGCATACTCCATTCAGACGAATCTCACCAACATACCACTTGTACCAACTTACCCAATTGCTATGGGTTGAATTGTGTCCCCAAAAAAGATGTGTTGAAGTCCTAAGCCCCAGTACCTCAAATGTGATCTTCTTTGGAAATAGGGTCATTACTGATGTAATTAACAAGATGAGGTCATACTGGTGTAGGGTGAGCTCTTAATCCAATACAACTTGAGTTCTCATCAGAAGTCAGTGTGAAGATAGGAAAGACACCATGTAAAGATGGAGGCAGAGACTGGAGCAATGCAACTGCAAGCCAAGGAATGTGAAGGATTGAAGGCCACCACCGGAAGCTAGGAAGAGGGCAAAGAAGGATTCCACTCAGAGTCTCCGTGAGCGTGGCCTTGCCAACACCTTGATTCCTGACTTCTGGCCTCCAGAGCTGTGAGACAGTATGTTTCCATTGTATTAAGCCACCCAGGTTGTGGTATTTTGTTATGGCGGCCCCAGGAAACTAACGCATCCCCCCCCTTCCTTTCTAAACCTTCAGGGGCTGCCTATCCCCCACCATGTCATGTTCAAATCTTTGGCCTGGCTCTGGAGGCCCTGCCCTCCCCCATCACGTCCCCTCTTCACAAATGTATCTCCCACTATTTCCTCATGACCTTCTCCAAACTCCAGCCTGCACTTGCCTCTCCCTTCTTCAAAGTCCTGCTGCCTCAGTCTCCACTAAAGTGTCTTCCCACCATATCAAGTATGTTTCTTTCTGCCTTCCCTATCAATCCATACACCCTTTGAAAAATGGGCTATGAATTACTTTTATTTTCAATCTCCCCTGAGTACACAAATGCTCTAAAACTACTCACAGACGACTTGATCCAGTAGTCTTTGCACAAACATTGCCCTTGACCTGGAATACCTGGGTCAACAGCAAACTACATGCCAGTGTAATCTAATTAGACTACTAAGTAGTCTAATCTTTGTGTCCCCAGTGCCTAGCTCAGTGTCTGGCATTTCATGGACATCCAATAAAGGTTTTTAATTCATTTAGTTTATTTTTAAAATCCAGCCCCCAAGCATAAGTTCTGGGTCCCTTCCAGGTAATATCATATCTGCCTTCTTTTAAGGAACTTGCTAATGAAAATCCTTCAAGTTCTACAGACAAAGTTGGTGAAAAGGGGTTGGGGGAGAAATATCATTCGCTTCCTCTGACTAATAAGTCATTAGGAGGTCCAGGCCTGGAGCCACAGGGAGCCTTATTAGTCCATATGACCCATCTGAAAGGAGAGCCCTCCTGCCAGTGAACAGCTTCCTATTTATTAATACATGACAGGGCTTGTCCTTCACCCCCATCATTACCTGTGCTTCCAGAGCCCTTTGAAAGCATAAATAAATGATAGCTGGCTGGTCTTCTTTCCCCAGCACTTTGTCAGTGCTGAGAATCCTGACAGCTTGCCAAGACATGATTTGCCACTACAAATGCCAAGTGGGAGAGCCCCTGTCCTCTCCTATTCATAGAGACACTTGATAATTCAAAGTGCCAGCTCCTTCCAACAGAGTCAGACAGACTAATGTGCTGTCACTGGTCTCCAGGAAAGAGAGCCACACAGTGTGCTTTTCAAATAGCCCAAGACTTAGCAGGGTGGAGGACCTTTGCTCAGCAGGTAAGCCATTCAGATCCCGGAGGTGCCAGTGCCCAGCGAAACTTCAGGGGCTGCAGCAGGACTCTGGGGCATCAGAATTCAGAAAGGGGAACAGAAAATCGTTAGCATTGTTCCAATTCTGTCATTTGCCCCTCTTCCTCCCACCTCACCTCTTCTTCCTCCATCTCCAAAGCTGGGAATGAGCCTCCTTGATAGATGTATGGATATTCCCTTGGTTTTCACCTGGACCCTCAGAATACAAATGCTCTGACCATTCACTGGATGTTGGAGGGTTGGGATGGGGGAAAGGGGTGCAGTGTGGGGGAATCCAACCTTGGAAGGCGGTCAGAAGCCAAAGAAGAAAGGAAGTGTAGATTATCGGAAGTTTATAGTTGATCAAATGCACATGAGAAAGAAGAGAAGAGTAGAGATCAATTAAAGGACCAGAATTACAACAGTAGGTCAAGTCTAGGACAGACTTTTACAGGGAAACTCATTTTGGAAAGCAGATATCGAGGCCTATGTGGGCTCAAAATAGGTAATTGAAGGATTCCCTAGATATTTTTGCCAATATTCTGTCCTCAGCAACTTTCTGACCAAAAATACTCACACACTTTGCACATTCCCAAAAGAAAGAATGAAAGAGGGCTGCTCTCTGTGTGGGAAATGTAAAAAGGTGGACTGAAGGTAGATTTACCCTTAGGGAAGTGCGTAAGATAGAACAACTGCAGATGATTACCCACTTTCTCTTTAATGTCCCCCTCCCGCCCCCAAGGCCATGGCTGTCCTCAGCCCTGGACTGCTCCTCTCCTTCACAGGGAACCTATTTCCACTTAGTGTTACATCATCACATCATCCTATAATCCAGGCACGATTGCATTTTAAAAGGAGACTCCACAACCTTCCAGATTCAGCAGTCCATCTCTGAGGTAGCTGGAGTGTATCAGGATGACTTGGCTTTGATTACACAAGTTTATAGGAGACCCAGAGTTCTAGGCACGATATGACAGGTGGGAGCAAAAACAAAAACAAAAAAACTTAGAAGGGGAAAATGTTCCTTGATCAATGGCACCCCAGTGGCTATGAGCACACCCAGCACCCTGATCTTGGTTTCTGAACATCATTCTCCAGTAAAAGAACCAAGGCTCCTTGAAGGAGTGGTTAATTCTAGGTCTGGACAGGAAAACCGAAATGCGATCCTGGAGTATCTTGCACCCAAAAGTAAAGAAGTGCTCAAAAATGGATGAGACCCTCTTGAAAGGGCATAAAAACCAACCTGAAAGGCCAAACCATAAAGGCCAAAGGTAAAACAATTTTCACAATAAAATAAATAACAATAATCCTGAATTATAATACATAGTATTTTAAAAAATTAGGTTGGTGCAAAAGTAATTGTGGTTTTTGAATACATGAATCTACTCCGATATAAATAAGAAACTGAATAAGAAAATTAGCAATAAGACATAGCTCCTCCTTACAAAAGAACTTCATTTAATAAATATAGAAGAAAGAAATAAACAATCACCATTAAAACTCCACAGTAATGGCCATGCATGGTGGCTCACACCTGTAATCCCAGCACTTTGGGAGACCGAGGCGGGTAGATCATTTCAGGTCAGGAATTGGAGACCAGCCTGGCCAACTTGGTGAAACTTCATCTCTACTAAAAATACAAAAATTAGCCAGGTGTGGTGGCACACATGTATAGTCCAAGCTACTCAGGAGGCTGAGGCACAAGAATTGTTTGAACCTGGGAGGCAGAGGTTGCAGTGAGCTGAGATTGTGCCACTGCACTCCAGGCTGAGCAAAAAAATAAAAAAATAAAAAAATAAAGGATGCCAAAATTAGTAGGCAAAAGTTTGAGGAAAAACAAAATATTTGTATAATCTGAAAGTATCTCCCTCATATTTATTGATTACAAAAGGAAACATAATAACTTCACAGTGAAAAAGCCCTTCAGACATACCTTCACCCGTGTTCAAGGAAAAAGCACCAGGAATGAGCCCTATCAACACCACGTACCCCCTGGCATAACGCTCTGAGAAGGACACATCACTTCTGAGATATTCTTGCCAAAAATACACAACCACAATCGAATCATGAAAAACAATACACAAACCCAAATTGAAGGATAGTCTGCGGAACACCTGACCATTCCCCTTCAAAAGTGTCAAGGCCATGAAAGAAAAGGAAAGACCTAGGAACTGTCACAGATTGAAGGAGATGAGGAGACCTGACAGTTAAATGCAACACTGGAGCTGGATGGAATCCTGTAACAGATAAAGGACATGAATGGGAAAACAGGTGAACTCCAAAGAAAGCCTATAGTTGAGTCACTAATATTGTACCAGTGATAATTTCTTGGTTTTGACCATTGTACTACGGTTCTAGAAGATGTTGTTTACATTAGGGCAGCCAGGTGAAAGGTATAGGAAAATGCTTTGTGCTGTTTTGGTTCTGGGGAAGTTTTGGTTTTGTTTTCTTTTGTTTTTTGTTTTTTTAAAGTCTTGCTCTGTCGCCCAGGCTGGAGTGCAGTGGCGCAATTTCAGCTCACTGCAACCTCTGCCTCCTGGTTCAAGTGATTCTCCTGCCTCAGCCTCCCAGGTAGGTGGGATTACAGGTACATGCCACCATGCCCGGCTCATTTTTGTATTTTTTGTAAAGATGGGGTTTCACCATGTTGGCCAGGCTAGTCTTGCACTCCTGACCTCAGGTGATCCACCCAGCTCGGCCTCCTAAAATGCTGGGATTACAGGCATGAGCCACTGCACCCAGCTGCTTTGTGCTGTTTTGCAACTTTTCTCAAAGTCTAATATTATTCCAAAATAAAAAGTGTTTTTAAATGTCCCTTCATATTACATTCCGTGCAATAGTGGTGAGAGTAAAGAAATAAATCATCAACAATGCTTTCATTTTGTCCCAGAAGTTGGGAAGATTCAAAGTAAAGAACAGATGTAAAAGCTGGTTTCATGGAGACAGATGTGGAACACAGGGTCTGCAACAAGGGAGATGGGGGGCTGGCCTATTTCCAGGCATCCAGATCAGAGGCAGGCAAAGTGCCTTTATTTTAAGACTGTCAGCTGTTTGTGTCCACAAAAGAGAAAGAGAGAACTCGGCTTCAACACAAACAGCTCAATGGACATCCACCACTGGCCGCACTCCCTCCCAGCTGGTGGATTCTGTGGCTCTGAAAGCTTTGTGGGTAATTATTGTAGGGATTAGCACCCAACAGTCTGGGCAGCCCAGATAATTCCTTTTATTTAGAAAACTCTGCCATAAAATGAATGGCTACCTCCCATCACCACTGCCCCCACTTTCCCAGCTACCTTTAACCTTTTCTGTAAGCATTTTTGTTGTTTTTACTACACAAAAGTTTTGGTGAGCATTTACATTTTTTAAGGCATAAATGAACCCCCAAAGACAGAAAATAATTCTGATAAGAATGGTACACTAGCCACATGGTAGGCCCTCAATACAGAGTTTGCTGAATTGACTTGTGTGCCCTTTCTATGGATTCCTTCCAGGAAGCTTTTCTATGCTTAGATTGTGGTATTTGTAGCCATAATCTCTCTTACGCACAGTGGCCAGGATATAATAGAAATGGTAGGGTTGAAGAGTAGCTGCAAAAGTTTCTAATGACGTCATCTTTATTGGAATGACTCCTCTATAAAAGAGGCATTGTGAAACCTGGATGAAGAATAAAAAGGAATAATAATAACAGATTCTGAGTGTTTACGCCACATAGGAAGCCCTCCAAACAATGGTAGCAAGTAGGAACTATCATGATCTCCAGCTGTCAGTTGACAGGCACATGCCATAGCCTAGGCAATGGGACTGGAGTCTGTATGCTTCACATCATGCTCTGATACTTTCTTCCCCATTCCTCTGTTCTGGTCCAGCCTTACTGTGGGACTTTGGACAAGTCTTGAACCTTCTCTGGACTCCTGATTAGCTGCCTAAAATACAGGGATAATAAGAATCCCATTCTGCCTACTTCAAAGAGTCAAGTACACAAGAGAACATTTACAAAAGTTGAACATACAGTAGATCACAAAAGAAGTTTCCTAAAATGTGAGAAACGCTATGGGCAGATCACATTTTTGGCCATATGCAATTAAATCCAAAAGCAGCTATTAAAAGAGAGCTGAATTTTTTTGAAAACTTAATGTGGTCATAAATAAGTCTGGGTTAAAGAAATTAGGTCTCTTTAAAACAACAAATTGATTTTTTAAAAACACGATATAAATCCACAAAATCTGATCCCTAAACTGCAGTGGGTACAGCTGAGAAGCAGCCTATTTTTTGACTTTAGGATTCCCAAAGATCTGAACATTGTAAGAACCAGAAACTTCTGGAAGTGAAGATGGAGAAAGGTCTACAAATAAAAGGAGTGGTTGTGTTACGGGAAAAGGGTCCAGATCCAGACCCCAAGAGAGGGTTTTTGAATCTTTTGCAAGAAAGAATTCAGGGCGACTCCACAGTGCAAAGCAAAAGCAAGTTTATTAAGAAAGTAAAGGAATAGAAGAATGGCTACTCCATAGAGAGCAGCCCCAAGGGCTGCTGGTTGCCCATTTTTGTGGTTATTTCTTGATGATATGCTAAAGAAGGGGTGGATTATTCATGCCTCCCCTTTTTAGACCATACAGGGTAACTTCCTCACGTTGCCATGGCATTTGTAAACTGTCATGGTGCTGGTGGGAGTGTAGCAGTGAGGACGACCAGAAGTCACTCTTGTGGCCATCTTGGTTTTGGTGGATTTTGACTGGCTTCTTTACTACAGCCTGTTTTATCAGTAAGGTCTTTATGACCTGTATTTTGTGCCGACCTCCTATCTCATCCTGTGACTTAGAATGCCTTAAAGGTCTGGAAAAGCAGCCTGGTAGGTCTCAGCCTCATTTTACCCAGCTCCTATTCAAGATGGAGTTGCTCTGGTTTAAGCACCTCTGACAGCTGGAAATTCATCCCGGAAACACTTTGACCTCAAGGTACCTTTCCCCTTTGCACAACCGGGTGATTGCTCCTCTCCCTCTCCCTAGAGGCAGCCTGGAAGTGTGTTTTCTGGAACAAGTAAGGCAGAGGCCTCTGGGTCAGGGAACACCAGGCTTGGGTGAAGGTGTTAGTCATGCTGAGAACAGCAGATTCAGTAGAAACTTGTTGTAAATGTTGAGCCCTTTCTCCTCCCAGGCTCTTCCTCTCACTGCCTCTCAAAACACCAGTACACAGGTCTGTGTGCTTCAGGCAAGTCACTGAAAGAGCCTTCACTGGGGCTTCTCAGTCTAAAGGTTCTGAAATCCAGGATTCCCTAAGGAAGCGGCCCAGCCAGAACTCACAGTGGCCCTGTGAGTAATTTCAGTAATTCCTACCTCAGGGCTTCCATTCACTTTTTTTCCCCTGTTGTAGTAAACTATATAAAACATAAAATATGCCATTTTAGCCATTTTTAAGTTTACAATTCAATGGCATTAAGTATATTCACAATGTTGTGCAACCATCACCACTATCTATTTCTGTAACTTTTTCATTACCCCAAGCAGAAACTGTACCCATTAAGCAATCACTCCTTCATCTCTTCTCCCATAAGCCCCTGGTAACTTCTAAATCTGCTTTCTGTCTCCACCAATCTGCCTATTCTAGATACGTCATGTAAGTGGAATCATACACTACTTTTCCTTTTGTGCCTAGCTTATTTCACTTAGCATAATGTTTTCCAGATTCATCTACACTGTAGCTTGTATCAGAATTGAATTTCTGGCCAGGCACAGTGGCTCACGCCTATAATCTGAGCACTCTGGGAAGCTGAGGACGGTGAATCACTGGAGCTCAGGAGTTCAAGACCAGCCTGGACAACATGGACAACATGGTGGAAACCTGTATCTATAACAACAAAAATACAAAAATTAGCTAGGTGTAGAGGCGCACCTCATGAGTAGTCCCAGCTACTCATGAGGCTGAGTTGGGAAAATTGCTTGAGCCCAGGAGTTGAGACCAGCCTGGGCAACATAGTGAGACCCCCATCTCTACAAAAAAAAAAAAAAATCAGCTGGGCATGGTGGGTTGCACCTGTAGTCCCAGCTACTCAGGAGGCTGAGGTGGGAGGATCGCTTGAGCCAGGGAGGTCGAGGCTGCCAAGAGCTATGATCACATCACTGCACTCCAGCCCGTGACAGACCCTGTCTCAAAAAAAAAAAAAAAAAAAAAAAAAAGGCATGTCTATGATGGCTAAATAATATTCCGTTTTATAAAGATAACATATTTTGTTCAACCATTCATCAGTTGATGGACATTTGAGTTGTCTCTACCTTTAGACTGTTGTGAATAATGCTGCTATGAACATTGGCATACAAATATCTGAGTCCCTGTCTTAAGTTATGTTGTATATTCTAATCACTTTTTTTTTATTTTTGAGACGGAGTCTCACTCTGTCTTCCAAGGTAGAATACAATGGTATGATCTCAGCTCACTGCAACCCCCACCTCCCTGGTTTAAGTGCATCTCCCTGCCTCAGCCTCCTGAGTAGCTGGGATTACAGGCACCTGCCACCACACCTGGCTAATTTTTGTAGTTTTAGTATAGATGGGGTATCACCGTGTTGGCCAGGCTGGTCTTGAACTCCTGACCTCAGATGATCTGCCTGCCTCGCCCTCCCAAAGTGCTGGGATTACAGGTGTGAGCCACCATGCCCAGCCCTAATCACGTTTTAATTCCTCACACTCATGAAGTGACAGCAAAGGATCACCAGACATTTAAGGAAAGCATTTATAATGAAAGACAAAACACAGACAAAAAAAGAAAAATCAACTTACGGGAAACAAAGACTATCCAGAAAAAAGAAAACAAAGCCAAACAACAACAATAACAAATATATATATATTTTTATATATATATATCCTAAGAAAGATACAAAGAAGATATTGTCTAGGAAATAAGAATACTATGCTCTAAAAAAGAATTTTCACAAAACAGAAAAATGAACAATTCTTAGAAAATAAATGTATAAGAGCAAAAATTCGAAGCTCAATAAATAAAAGTGTTAAAAGGTTGAGGAAAATCACCCAGAAAATAAAAAGTCAGACAAACAGATGGAAAACAGGAGGGAAAAGAGAACAAAAGTAAAGAAACTGAAGAGGAGAGCTAGCATCTGAAGCAACAGGAGCTCTTCAGATAACAGAGAAACAGAATACAATAAGAACAAAAAATCATCATAAAATTAATAATAACAGAAAATAAATTCTTATTATACTCCAGAAAATGTCCCAGAGCTGGTGCATATGAGAAAGGTCTCACTGAGCCTCCAACACAAAGGCTGAAAGGAGGTCCACACCAAGGCACCTCGCCATGAAACTTCAGAGCTCTGAGAACAAGCGGAAGATCCTGCTGGCTTCCTGAGAGAGGAGAACAAAATTCCTGATAAAGGGTCAGGGGTCAGGGTGACTTCTGACTTCTCCCCAGCAACTCTGGCAACTGGAAGACAATGGAGCAATGTCTTCCAAATTCTTAGCGGCAGTGATTTCCAACCTAGAAATCTCTGCTATTATCAAAGGCACTTGCACTCCATGCAGCCAAATGTGATCCTTCACTGGGGCCACTTTTCTAATACTTCAGTCATTCCTATATTACCGTCAGGATTTTTGCCATATCCACAGAGTCCTTGTTTTTTTTGTTTTGTTTTGTTTTGTTTTGTTTTGTTTTTTGAGACAGGGTCTCTCTCTGTCACCCAGACTGGAGTGCAGTGGCACGATCTCGGCTCACTGCAGCTTCTGCCCCTGGGCTCAAGCGATCCTCCCACCTCAGCCTTCCAAGTAGCTGGGACTGCCAGTGCCTGCCACCATGCTTGGCTATTTTTTTTTTTTTCTTTGTATTTTTAGTAGAGATGAGGTTTCACCGTCTTGTCCGGGCTGGTCTTAAAGTCCTGAGCTCAAGTGATCCACCTGTCTCAGCCTCCCAAAGTGTTGGGATTACAGGTGTGAGTCACTGTGTCCAGCCTATTATTTTTTAATATTTTTTCTTAAATTGAGTCGCTGTTTTTAATTAAATTATTTATGGAATTTATTATGGAAAATCAGCTATTATTTGTGATCAATAAGAAGTAACTGAAAAGATAAAGTGAAAAATAAATAAATAAAACAATGATCTCAAGTTCCTGGTGCCCCTGTTGCTTCCCAAAGCTCTGAGCTCACAGGCTGCTTTCTCTGTGTTACGCAGGAAGATTAGCAAGGATAAGAGAGGTGTTAAAGACCAGCACTGCCTGATATGCCTTTTGATGTCATCAAAAAGATGGAACGAGATTTGAAAGGACTAATTGTGTGAGTCAACGTTACATAACGCTGCTTCACTGCACCACCTACACCCCCACACCCCCGGTCATTCCACCAGCTCCTCAGCTTGGAAACTCTGCACTGTAAGGACACACAGAGGCCATGTCCCACTCTCTAATGAGTCTTAGGGATAACGTGGTGGCCTGTGCCTATGTAGAGAAAAGCACTAGGCAGCTTGAGACCTCACCATGCCAACAGCTAAGACCAGACAGGAACACTAAACCCTGTTTTGCTTTTTTAAACCTGCCCATATCTGCTCTTCAAAGATGGGCAGGTTTAAAACCTTAAACCTTTCTGCAGAAGGGCAGATTTCCTCTTGTGGGCCCAAACCGGTGCTTACTTCAACCAATCCCCATCTGCATCTCCAAGTTGACGTCCATCATCTCAGTATGCCGCCCCACAGTGTGGCCTCTGCAGGCCCTCTCCCTGCAGGGTTGGGTTACATGTACATGGTAGCTTCATGGCCCTCTACAGGGCTCTAGCAACATTTGTGGTTTTCCTCTGTGTTAACACAACCCCTGTGGCTGGCCTCCAGAAACCAAAGACTTGCTAGACCCCGACCGAGAAGGGCAACTTCATAAATATTAATCCTGCACTGAGAGTATTCTCTGGTGAGACTTGGCCAGGTGTTAGATTTGAAGATTCTCTGTAGCTTACATTGTGTGCCCTCCATGACTTACTCCAGCCATGACACTGGTAAGAGCAAATTCTGGTGGCCAGGAGGCCAAGGAGGGCTTCTAGGAGATGTGGTAATGTTAAGACAACAAGAAACCAAAAAATTATTCCTGGTCTTATAACAATAACCATCTCAGGTAAAGATTTAACTTGGAGACCTAAAAGGGGGTTGTCTTAGGCCTCTGTAATTTGGATTTTTTTTCTTCTGTTGAAGAAAAATGTTGGAGAACCCCAGGGCTCATACATAGATAATCTCTTATCTTTTCTATTTACTCTCTCTCTGCCATCTCATCCAGTCTCATGGTTTAAATAACAACTATATGCCAGTGGTGCCCAAATTTGTATCTTTATACCTGAACCTCTCACCTGAAATCCGGACTTAAATATTCACCTGTTTAGTCAATATCTCCAGTTAGAATTTCAATAAACATCTCAAACTTGACATGTCCCAACCTGAGCTCCTGATCTTCCCCCCAAACCGCCCTTTTCCTCCAGTCTTGCCATCTCCATAAATGGCTACTCCTTATTTTCATGTATTTGCTCAGGCCAAAACCCCTGCAGCCATCCTTGACTTTCTCTCTCACACCACCCCATCTGATCCAGTAGCAAATCCTATCAGTTCTACCTCCAAAATACATCTAGAAACACGCCCTTCTCACCAGTCCATTGCCACCACCCTGATCCATTGCAGCCGCCTCTACTTCTGCCCTTGCCCCATTTGGTCTCTTCCAAAGCAGCAGCCAAGGGGACCCTGTAGGTTAGACCTAGTCACTCTCTGGCTTCTATATGATCTGTTCTTTGTTGCCTCTACGCCAGCTTTCCCCACTGCTCGTTTCCTTTCTCATATGGCTCCAGCCACACAGCTTCCTGTCTTTGAACCAAGCCAGGCATGCTCCCACCTCAGGGCCTTTGCACCTGCTGTTCTCTCTTCCTGGAATGCTCTTCCCCCAGAGTCACATACTGGTTCCCTCACTTCCTTCAGGCCTCTACTCAAAGGTGACACATCAATAAAGCCTTCCTTTGCCACATGTATGGGCTGAATTACTGAATTGTATCCGCTCCTCCAAACTCGTATGTTGAAATCCTACCTCCAGCGCTGCAGAAAGTCACTGTATTTAGAGACAGGGTCTTTAAAGAGGTAATTAAGGTTAGTTACCTTAATTAATGAGGTCATATGGGTGGGTCCTACTCCAATATGGCTGGTGTCCCTAAAAGAAGAGATCATTAGCACCAGACAGGCCTAGAAGGACCATGAGAAGACAGCCATCTACAAGCCAAGGAGAGACATCTCAAAAGAGACTGACCCTGTCTATACCTTGATTTCACATTCTGGCCTCTAGAATTGTGAGGCAATGAATTTGGTTTGTTTGTTTGTTTTGTTTTTTGAGATGGAATTTTGCTCTTGTCGCCCAGGCTGGAGTGCAATGGCATGATCTCGGCTCACTGCAACCTCCACCTCCCAGGTTCAAGTGATTCTCCTGCCTCAGCCTCCCGAGTGGTTGGGATTACAGGCACACGTCACCATGCCTGACTAATTTTGTATTTTTAGTAGAGATGGGGTTTCTTCATGTTGGTCAGGCTGGTCTCAAACTCCCAACCTCAGGTGATCTACCCACCTTGGCCTCCCAAAGTGCTGAGATTATGGTGTGAGCCACCACGCCCAGCAAATTTCTTTTTGTTTTTTGAGATGGAATTTTGCTCTTGTCACCCAGGTTGGAGTGCAATAGCATGATCTCAGCTCACTGCAACCTCTGCCTCCCAGGTTCAAGCAATGCTCCTGCCTCAGCCTCCCTAGTAGCTGGGACTAAGGCACGTGCCACCACACCCGGCTAATTTTTGTATTTTTAGTAGAGACAGGATTTCACCATGTCGACCAGGCTGGTCTCAAACTCCTGACCTCAGGTGATCCACCCACCTCAGCCTCCCAAAGTGCTGGAATTATAAGCGTAAGCCACCGCGCCAGGCCAGGCTGGGGACCAGGAATAAATGCATTTATGGGATTTCACAGTGGCTCTAGGGGAGAAGGGCCCTGCAGTCACTTTGAAACAGTGTTTGGTTGGCTAAACCCAAGTGTCATCATGAGAGGCACCAATCAACAAAACAAAGGCAGCTTTTCAGAGCTAGTGAGGTCTGTCATTTGACACCTCCTGTGTGCTGGTCAACAGTGAGAAGGAGCTGTGGCTCAGTGCAGGAAGCAATGCAGGAACACCAAATGTGCATCATCTCCGCTGTCTCCTACAATTTAAAAGGAACTACGGTTCGGCGAGGGTCTATGATGTGCCTACGGTTTGGCAAGGGTCTATGATGTGCCTTCGATTTGGCGAGGGTCTATGATGTGAGACTTTGAAACTGTTTTATCATTTACTACCATAAAATATGTACAATCTATTATAAAAAGTAAAAATTATCAAAACTATGTATACACTTATATACTGTGCATGGTGTTCTTTGCAGTCAAGAGAAACGTAAACAAATGTAAAGATGCAGTATTTTTTTCTTTTTCTTTTTCCTTTAAATAGAGGTGAGGTCTCCCTATGTTGCCCAAGCTGGTCTTGAACTCCTGAGCTCAAGAGATCCTCCTGCCTCAGCCTCCCAAAGTGCTGTATTAAATCATAATTGCATAAAATTCGCTGTGGTACATACTATACTACTGTAATAATTTTGTAGCCACTTTCTCTGTTGCCATTGCAGTGAGCTCCAGTGCTGTGACTCTCTGCTTAAAACACCATATGACATTCACCTGTAATCCCAGCAATTTGAAAGGCCAAGGCAGGAGAATCAATTGAGCAGCCTGGGCAACATAGGGAGACTTCATCTCTACAAAAAATAAAAATAAATTAGCCAGGTGGGGTGGTGTATGCCTGGGGTCCCAGCTGCTACTCAGGTGGTTGAGATGGGAGGATTGCTTGAGCCAGAGAAGTTGAGGCTGCAGTGCGGTGGTGATCGCACCACCACACTCCAGCCTGGGTGACAAAGCGAGACCCTCTCTCTTAAAAAAAAAAAAAAAAAAAAAAAACCACCATGTGACACTCATCATCTCCATGTGAGCAGTTCCTTCCATCAGTAGATTGCTGATCACAGGCCACTATGATCTTTTGTAGCTCCCATGTATTCTTCATCATGTTTAGTGCAATACCATAAACCTTGAATAACACAATGGGACCCATATAGAGTGCCACTACTGATGCTGGAAATGCTCCCAAGAAGCAGAAAAAAGTCATGACATTACAAGAAAAAGTTGCATTGCTTGATATGCACTGTAGATTGAGGTCTGAGGTCTGCAGCTGCGGTTGCCACCACTTCAGACAGATGATTTATCGTGTAAACCATGTAAACTTACAGCATCGATAAATATAGTTCAGTACTATAAATGTATTTTCTCTTCCTTACAATTTTCTAAATAACAATCTCTTTAGCTTACTTTGTTGTCAGAATACAGCATATGATGCATGTAACACACAAAATATCTGTTAATCAACTGTTTATGTTATCTGTAAGGCTTCCAGCCAACAGTAGGCTGTTAGTAGTTAAGTTCTGGGGGCATCAGAAGTTGTATGTGGATTTTCAACTGTGCAGGGGTTAGCAGCCCTAACCCCGCATTGTTCAAGGCTCAACTGTAATGTGTTTCAAACCAGATGTGTCCACAGTGCAATCCAAGTTACCAAAATAGCAATAACAACAAGTTTCCTATCTAGAAAAAGCGAGTTTACATTGGAGAGCTCTGACTTGGAGCAGAAGACTGGCTGGGTTGGGGGTGCAGAGGTGAAGCCCTGCCATCGTGTCAAGAAAACTTGCCCACCTAGACAGCTGCTCCTATCGTCTTCCCTGCACTCAGCAGGTCTTTTTGTTATTTTGTTTTGCTTTTGCTTTTGTTTAAGGCTGTTTAAGACCTTTATGACTGCAAAAGTTGATGCAAAGTTCTCATGTTAGAACAACCTTTGTTCTGTTGAGGAATTGGGGAACCTGGGGCCTAACTGCTGCAGCTGCTGGTAGGATTTGGATCAGTTATAGGAATGAACACGCCTGGAGGAGATTAGAAGCAGTTACCAAAGTTGGACTTTCCCTATGTCACGAACCCGGCTGTTAAGGCCTCTCCATGCCACCTACACACAGAGTCGCTTTTGCATCTCAGTTAATACTATGAACCAGACCCTCCCATTTGTGAAATGGGAATAATATAGGAATCTCCAGATGAGAAGATCCTTTCGCAGCAACCTGGTTTGTCCCCTGCTCCAGGGGCCACCAATACGATGGCGTCCCAGTGCTTTCATAAGCACTTCCTGGAGTCTAAATATCCCACAAAGAAATTCTTCCTTCTGCCTGATTTCAATTCCTCCAGGGAAATTCCAGCTCATTTTGTTCTCTAAAAAATAGAAAACCCTTTTCACAAAAGATTTGAGTATATTCAAACATTACAAAATCAAGAAAGGAAGGTTTATAAAATATTCACACATAACCTTACCAGCCTACCTTAATTTTCATTTTTCTTTATCCCCTTCCAAATATAAGCCATATGTATAAATATTTGCAACACTTACAATCCTAACATAGACACCATTTTGTAGTGCTCCTCTTCTCATTAAAACGCTTCTTCACACACAAGCTAATTTGCATCTCCGTCATTCGGGCAAATCGTCGTCACTGTGCCATCCTTCCTGTACAGGTTATTCCAGGACTCCTCACCCATGCTCCGGAAAAGGCAGAATGGGTGCTTTTGTGTGGGGGGTGCGATGATAAATTTGATGCGACAACTTGACTGGCCATAGGGTGCCCAGATTAAGCATTGCTTCTGGGTGTGCCTGTGAGGGTGTTTCTGGATGGGATTAGCAATTCAATCAGCGGACTCCATAAAGCAGATTGCCCTCTCCAGTGCGGACAGACATCATCCAGTCTGTTGAGGGCCTGAAGGGAACAAATGGTGGAGGGAGCAGGAATTCACCCCCTTTCTAGCCTCACTGCTTGAGCTGGGACATAGCATCTTCTCTCTGGCCCTCAGACTGGGATCTGTACCATCTGCTCCCCTTGTTCTCAGGCCTTCACGCCTGTACTGAATTACACCACTGTCTTTCCTGGGCCTCCAGCTTGCACATGGCAGATGGCAGACTGTGGGACTTCTCAGCCTCCATAGTCCCATGAGCCAATTTCTCATGACAAATTTCCTTATATATACATAGATAAGGAAATATATATATATTTACTATATATGTGGAAATATATATATATTTGCACTATATATGGAACTATATATTTAAAATATACAAATATAAATGTCCTATACATAGGACATTTATACTATATGCAATATATAGGAAAAATTTATGTATAGTATAAATTTATATATAGTATAAATTTATATTTTTATATAGTATTAAATTTATTTTTATATAGTATAAATATGTATTTCCTCTTTATAGTATATAAGTATGTATTCACTATATATGTAAGGAAATATATATTTATATCTATAAGGAAATATATATGTATTATATATCAATAAGGAAATATATTTATTATATATCTATAAGAAAATATATATGTATTATATCTATAAGGAAATATATATATTCTTTTTTTTTTTTTTTTTCCGTGAAACAGAGTCTCACCCCATCACCCAGCATGGAGTGCAGTGGTACAATCTCGGCTCACTGCAACCTCTGCTTCCCAGGTTCAAGTGATTCTCCTGCCTCAGCCTCCCAAGTAGCTGGGATTATAGGCACCCGCCACCACAACCAGCTAATTTTTGTATATTTAGTAGAGAGGCTGGTCTCAAACTCCTGACCTCATGATCCGCCCTCCTTGGCCTCCAAAAGTGCTGGGATTACAGGCATGAGCCACCATGCCTGGCCAGAAATATATATATTCTTATATAGAGAGGAAATGTATATATTTCCTTACATGTATAGTAAAATATATATATACTGTATATAGGAAAATATATATTTACTATATATCTATAAGGAAATATATATAAATGTATATTTACTATATAAGGAAATATATATATTTTTACTATATATAGAAATTTTTTATGTCATGAGAAATATATTCATATATACATACAAATATATATTTGACACACACAAATATATATTTATATGTATATATGAATATATATGAATATATTTCTGACATATAAAAAATCTCTATATATAGTAAAAATCTACACACACACACACACACACACAATGTTTAATCTGGGCACCCCATGGTCAGTCAATGTGTGTGTATATATATTCTATGTATGTGTATATCTATGTGTCTGTGTGTGTGTGTATATATATAAATGTATATTTCTGGCCGGGCGCGGTGGCTCAAGCCTGTAATCCCAGCACTTTGGGAGGCCGAGACGGGCGGATCACGAGGTCAGGAGATCGAGACCATCCTGGCGAACATGGTGAAACCCTGTCTCTACTAAAAAATACAAAAAACTAGCCGGGTGAGGTGGCGGGCGCCTGTAGTCCCAGCTACTCGGGAGGCTGAGGCAGGAGAATGGCGTAAACCTGGGAGGCGGAGCTTGCAGTGAGCTGAGATCCGGCCACTGCACTCCAGCCTGGGTGACAGAGCGAGACTCCATCTCAAAAAAAAAAAAAAAAAAAAAAAATGTATATTTCTAAGTATGTGATATGGTTTGGCTCTGGGTTCCCACCCAAATCTCATCTTGAATTGTAATTTCCAGGAGTTGAGGGAGGCACCTGGTGGGAGGTGATTGGATCAGGGGGGCAGTTTTCCCCATGCCGTTCTCAGTGAGTGAATTCTCACGAGATCCGATGGTGGGAGTTTTTTCCTATACTCTCACTTCTCTCTCCTGCTGCCTCGTAAAGAAGGTGCCAACTTCCCCTTTGGCCATGGTTGTAAGTTTCCTGAGACCTCCCCAGCCATGCGGTATGGTGAGTCAATGAACCTCTTTCCTTTATAATTAACCAGTCTCAGGGAAGTTCTTTATAGCAGTGTGAACACAGACTAATGCAGTATGTGTGTGTATATACATATATATATGGAGTGTGTGTGTATACATATAAATATACATTCATATATACATACATACACGTGTGTGTCTGTATGCACAGTACTGGTTCTATTTCTCTGTAGAATTTTGATCCTAAATGAACTCCAGTTTATTATTTGACTTGGCTGTTTCTTAGATATGTGACCTTGGGTTTGCTCTTTACCTTCCCTCACTGAGCCTGGCTCTTTCTGGGGTCATGTGTCTGTCTACTAAGAAAATGGGATAATTGAGCCAGTTCACCTAGTCTTGTCATAGCTCTCTTGAGCCCAACAATATTCACTTATGAGATAGACGTTTTGGGTTTGTCAAGGATTTTTTACTTTGGATCCTTTGTTCCTGCTCCTTGCCTCCTACTCAACCTAGTTGTGGACCCATAATTCACCTGCTTAGTTTCTAGTATGTCCTAACCATGAACATTACTGGCTGCTTCATGCTGCCCTGGGAAGAAGACAAAGAACTTCAGGGCTATACAACTATACTAGGATTCCTGCCCGGTCTTCACCAAAACAGTCATATCAACACCTGGCATCTGCACACCAAGTTCTGTCTTGACATTACGAATCTGCTAAGCTCCGGGTCTATTCACATTTTAACTTTGCTAAGGACTGGGCCTCATCTGATACTGGTGTCTCCCTTACAAGACAGAATATATTTAGAACATCTTCCTACTTGAAGTTCTTACAATGAAACAGTACACATCTCATGACCAAGGAATGAAATTGTTCTCAGTATAACTCACTCACTACTCCTTCCTATGACCTTAAGCCTATGACCTTCCATTATGCTTTCAATTGTGGTTAAACAAAAACAAAATACAAATATCTCTCTGACCATATCCTGGGAACTAAATGATGTTTTTTTACAAAGGTAGGAAAATTAGGGTACTAGTCATCAGAAATAGCAACAAGAGATGAATGCGTACCTGCAGGAAAGAAGTACCAGCCCACAATTTAAAGTTGATTTCAGGGAATGAGCCCAAAACTAAATAGGAGAGACTACACTGAAGGTAATATTAAGCCCCAACCCACTCCCAGACCTTCTTATTTCTGGCACATGGAAAAGACTCTACCTCTCTACTTGGAATAATTCTTATTGGCAATCCAATTTCTGAGTGTCATTGCGTGCCCTTCTCCAAGCATACAGGAATGGTATGATGACTTCCTGGCAGAAGGCCCGGAGAGTTGTCAGACATCCTGATAAATGGGAATCACTCCTATTCTCGGTGTTTGGCCACACATGTCAGTGCTAACCTTCCACAATTTCCTGATGCTCATCCTAAATTTCCCCATAACCAGGCATAGAGCCAAGATAATGGAAGCACCCCTGCCCTTTGCTGTGTAAGTCCTGCTCCTTTTAGAATAACATACAATGAGGCTTGTTCACAAAGGTGTGCTGGAGACAGTTCATCCCAGCTTGCAAGAGCTGACTGATAAATTTTCACAAATTTTGTGAGCAGGTTAACATCATCTTGAGAGCTTGAAGTCAGCCATGATGAGATTATTTACACCACAGAAATTGGCAAATGTTACAAATCAGCACTGGTGGTTAAGCGTTTCCCAGCACACCACCACTGGCTACTGAATCACTGGAATTTTTTAGATACTCAGAGAGGGTCAGAGCTCGAGTTAATTCACTTTTTAATTCTCCCCAGAAAAAAGAAAAAAAAAAAAAAAAAAAAAAAACAGGAAAAACAGAAACAAAGAGTCCTAAAATGTTGGGATTAGAGGGAATGCTAGAGGCTATCTAGTGAAAACACTATGGACAAGAGAGGTGACAAGAATGTAATGCTAACAAGTATGGACAAAGAGAACGAGATCCAGAACCCTGTCTCCAGCCACTGCTCTCTGTAACATCCCACACAGACGCTACAAAAACAACAGCAAAAGAGAATAATTGCTTTCACTCTACTGTCCCTGCAGTAAATTTTCCCATTTTAAAAATGAAAATGAAATATTTGATTTTTTTTTTTTTTTTTTTTTTTTTTTGAGATGGATTCTTGTTCTGTCACCCAGCTGGAGTGCAGTGGCGAGATCTTGGCTCCCTGCAACCTCTGCCTCCCGAGTTCAAGCAATTCTCGTGCCTCAGCCTTCTGAGTAGCTGGGACTACAGGTACGTGCCACCACACCTGGCTAATTTTTTTACTTTTAGTAGAGACAGGATTTCACCATGTCAAGCCATCTGCCCACCTTGGCCTCCAAAGTGCTAGGATTACAGGCGTGAGCCACTGCCACCAGCATGAAACATTTGATTTTCACCATGCATTTCCTCAACCTGAGAAGCAACCAGTTCAGTAATTTCCTATAGGTTTTACAGAAAAAGAGCCACTTCTTGCTTCTCTGAAGATTTCTAGGGAGGGAGTGAGAGCTGTTCTCAGCAAGGTGGATTATCTGCCTTCAGGTGATGGGATTATTAAGGTTTCTGGAGTCTTTAAAGGGTTTATGTGAAGGAGAAACCTCTGAGCTCATGCAGCAGTGAATTCCAAGTACCTAAGATGCTGAAAAGATAAGGTCCCTGCCTGTCTGCTACTAGCTGACCGGGCACAGCTGTCCTTGGGCTCTGGTGTTGACACCCATGCCTGAGGGACAATGAGTGACCAGACGGACTGAAGTCTGTAATGCACATCAGAATTCCTGCACCTGAGATTCCTAAATCTTCATCACCCTGGAAGGCTCTGTGGAACTGGGTAGGGAGTAGACTGCTAGTCCCATTTTGTGGTTTGTACAGATAAGGTACAACTTGTCCACATTTATAAGAAAGGTAAAGTAACCCAGCACTTTGAGAGGCCAAGGCAGGTGGATCACTTGAGGTCAAGAGTTTGAGACCAGCCTAGGCAACATGGCAAAACTTAACGTTGTCTCTACTGAAAACACAAAAATTATCTGGGCGTGGTGGTGCACGCCTGTAATCCCAGCTACTCGGGAGGCTGAGACAGGAGAATCGCTTGAGCCCAGGAGGCAGAGGTTGTAGTGAGCCGAGACTGTTCCACCGCACTCCATCCTGGGCAACAGAGCAAGACTGTCCAGAGAGAGAGAGATAAAAGGTAAAACTGAAAACTTCTGACCTTATAGATTTATTTAGGGGGAAAAAAAATAAAAAATAAAAACTTGAGAGCATCTTCCAGAATAACAGTGAAGTGTTAATGAGCTAATTAGCACTTGTGCATGGTTTGCTAATAGGTCCTATGGGAACAGAGAACCTTTGGTATGGAAAAGTTTATTCTTGACACTTAATTAGAGTATTAACTATTCAAAGGAAAAAGTTAGGTGTTGGATTATATGAGTGACTTTACTAAAAATTACAATGTATTCTATAAGAAAAGAATTTGAGTTAATTGAGTACATTTGAGTTAATCAAGTCTGAAATCCCTGAGGTGCTTAGCTCCCATCCTTGAAGTGAACGTAACCACTGATTATGTTACTTTAAACAGGAGTCAATAGTCATTCAGTGGCAGACACTTTTCAATGTGTCCATAGCATCTAGTAGGATGTAACTAACTTCAGTAAAGCTAATTTTGACTTGGATTTATTTCAGCAAAAGGGAAACATTGTTGAGCCCTGAGGAGTCTGGATTGGTTTGCTGGCTCTTTTCAATTCGAGGTTTGATGAGTGTCTGCTGTATGTCAGGAAACAAGCCAGCTTCTCAAACTGCAAGGTGCATATGAATCTCCCGGGGATCTGGCTGCTAAAATGCAGATTCCAGTTCACTAAATCTGGAGTGAGGTCTGAGCTTTGGCATTTCAAACAAGCTCTCAGACGATGCCTGTGCTGCTGGCTCAAGGACTAAACTTTAAGCACCAAGGAGCTAAGCACTAGAAATAAAATGAGGAACAAGACCAAGTCTTCACATCGTAGGAGCTTATCAACATATACATAGGCAATTGCAATATGATGTTAGTGCTATGATAGCTATGATAGAGGTACCAAAGGCACAGGATGCTGAGACACACACACACACAAAAGAGGCATCTAACAGCCAGGGAGGGAGGGGTGCCAAGGAAGTATTCTGAAGAGAAAAGCAGAAACCCATCAGGGATGGCCTTGTCTCTTTGGCTACAGAGTTTAGCATTTAATTGATAAGCACAAAGGAACTACCGAGGGTTACGGTTGAATGGTATACTATGGCTTGAGTTGCATTTAGAAAATCACTTTTGAGCTACTAATGGAGGTTGAAGGGAGACTTTCTTGATTCTTTCCTTATCAGGACCTATTGATTCTACATCCAAATTCTCTTCCAATTCTATTAATATCACTTCTTGCCATCTCCTTTGCTGCCCCCTTAAGCCCTGCCACCATCATTTCTTACTTGAATAATGCAGTCATCTCCTATCTTGTTCCCCAACTTTGAGTCTTGCTCCTACAATGCATTTTCCATGCAGCAACTAGAATGGTCTGTTTCGAAGGTAGATCAAATCATATCCCTGTCCTGATGAAAACCTTTCAATGGCTCCCCAAGATACTCTAAATTCCCAAATCTACCTATGGCCTATAAAGCTCAACATGATCCTTCCTCCTCTTAGACTATTATTCCCTTCACTTTAGACTGTCCAGCCACAACAGCCTAGTACCTGTTCTTCAAGCACACCAACGGGAACCTGCCTCAGAACCTGCCTCTACTTGCTGTTCTTCCTACCCACAATGCTCTTCCTTCAGATCTTCTAAGACTGGCTCTTTTTCATCATCATTCAGGTCTCTGCTCAGATGTTACTGGCTCAGACAACTCTATTCTGAATATCTACCCCTTAGTTACCTTCTATTCCACTATCTTGTCTTTCAATTGGTATCTGGAATTTTCTTGTTTAATGTGTTATTTAGACACTTATATATACACACACACACTCTCTCTCTCTCTCTCTCTCTCTCTCTCTCACCTATTATCATAATATATGCTCAGTGACAACAGACACTGTCTCTTTTGTTCACTGCTATATCCATAACCCCCAGAACAATGCATATGGTAGATGCTCTATAAGTATTTGTTGAGTGAATGGGTTTGTTGGAGGTAAGATGGGTGCCAGGGAAACCTAATAGAAGCTTTTGAAGTCATCCATGCAAGAATAGAGAAAGCCTAAGCTAGGGTTTTGGTAACAGAGATGGGGAGGTAATTTGGTTGAGAAATATTTAGGAGGTAGAATCGATAGGACTTGGTAATTGAAAAAAGAGGGAGCATATGAAGGAAGGAAGAAATAAAGATGATTTCTCTCTTACACATCTAGTGAATGGTGGTGCTACTAAGTTAGATGGAGAATCCAAGAAGTAGAAACTGATTAAATCAATTATGGATATGATATATTTGAGGTTCCTCTGGAACATCTAGATGGAGATGGATATATGGGTCTGGAGCTTGGGAGACATGTCTGCACTTACATAAATTGGGAGTTGGTATCCAGCTAGTAATTGCTCAGAAAGAATATACATAAGAAGAAGATAAGTACACAACAGACAAAACCTCGAGGTACACCAGCAATTAGAAGATTGGTGAAGGAAGTGGAGCCACAAAGGAGTAGTCAAATAGAGATGAGGAGAACCAGAACATTTTTCTATGTGTCACAGAAGCCAAGGGAACATAAAAGTTCGAAGGAGGCAGGAGTGATTAATGGTGTTAAATTTAGCAGAGAGATCAAGGAAAATAATGAATAGAAAGTGCCTATTGGATTTGGCAATTAGGTGCTCATAGGCTCCTAACATTCAGTAGAACTGTGTAGGTGGAAGTCAAATTTCAGCATAATGAAGATGGAATTGGAGGTGAAGAGATTATTAAAAAATAATTCTTTTTTGAGACAGACTCTTGCTCTGTTGCCCAGGCTGGAGTGCAGTGACAAGATCTTGGCTCGCTGCAACCTCCACCTCCTGGGTTCAAGCAGTTCTCCTGCCTCAGCCTCCCGAGTCCCTAGGACTATAGGCATGTGCCACCACATCCGGCTAATTTTTGTATTTTTAGTAGAGACAGGGTTTCACCGTGTTAGCCAGGATGGTCTTGATCTCCTGACCTCATTATCGACCTGCCTCAGCCTCCCAAAGTGCTGGGATTACAGGTGTGAGCCACCATACCTGGCTAAAAAATAATTCTCTCAAGAAGTTTGAATGAGAATGGAAGAAGAAAGAACAGCAACTGAAGAGGTCATGGGAAGGCTTTTGGGGGGATTTTTTAATGATAGAAGTAACTCAATTACTGTATGTTTGTGCTCTAAGGATAAAAAGTCCTTGAAGAGGAGGAGGTTGAATATAGGAGAGGAGAGATAAGTGATGGAGTTAGATCAAGAGAAATGGGAGAGGAGGACAGAGGATGGGACTTAGGACACAGTTGGTGGCATCAGCCTTCAGCAGAGACAGGGATATTTTATGCCCTCAGTTAAGAGAGAAAGGTGAAGCAAGATAGGTAAATGACATTAAATAAATACAATGACTTCAGTTTCTCAATAAAATAGGCAATAGGAAGGCAGTTTAGATTTTTTACCATAAGAAGCAATAGAACAAATGAGAGCCAAGAAGTCGTGTCCCGGCAGCCTGAGCATAATGTCCTGGAATAAGCAGACTGGAGGCAGGAAGACTCAGGAGGAGATTCTTCCAGCCAGGCATGACCAGCAATAAAGAACCAGGAAGACTCATAATGTTTTGGGGGAGGCAGAGCGCAACACCTCATCACCCTCCCTCTGGGGCATATATAGCCACACCTCGGAGATATTGTGGGTTTGGTTCCAGACCACTGCGATAAAATTAATATTGCAATAAAATGAGTCACACAAATTTATTAGTTTCCCAGTGCATATAAAAGGTATGTTTATAATATACTGTAGTCTATTAAGCATGCAATAACATTATGGTTAAAAAATGACAATAGACACACTTTGATTTTAAAATACTTTATTGCTAAAATATGCTAACGATCATCCCAGCCTTCAGCAGTCATAGTCTTGTTGCTGGTGAAGGATCTTGCCTTGATGTTGATGGCTGCTCACTGATCAGGGTGGTGGTTGCTGAAGGTAGGGGTGACTGTGGCAATTTCTTAAAATAAGACAATAATGAAGTTCAGTGGACTCTTCATAAAAGATTTATCTATAGCATTCAATGTTGTTTGATAGGATTTTACCCACAGTAACACTTCTTTCAAAATTGGAGTTAATCCTCTCAAACCCTCCACTGCTTTATCAAATAACTGCATGTAATATTCTAAATCCTTTGTTGTCATTAAGATATTCGTGGCATCTTCACCAGGAGTAGATTTTTATCTGTAGAAATCACTTTCTTTGCTTATTCATAAAAAGCAACTCCTCATATGTGCACATTTGATCATGAGATTGCAGCAATTGAGTCACATCTTTGGGCTCCACTTCTAATTCCAGTTCTCCTGTTATTTCTACCACATCTGTAGTTACTTCCTCCACTGAAGTCTTGAACCCCTCAAAGTCATCCATGAGCATTGGAATCAACTTCTTCCAAACTCCTGCCAGTGTTGACATTTTGTCCTCCTCCCATGAATCATGAATGTTCTTAATGGCATCTAGTATGGTGAATCCTTTTCAGAAGGTTTTCAATTTTCTTTGCCCAGATCCATCAGAGGAATCACTATCTATAGTAGCTATAGCCTTATGAAATGTATTTCTTAAATAGTAAGACTCAAAAGTCAAAATTACTCCTTGATCCACGGGCTTGGGATTGGATGTTGTGTTAGCAGACAAAAAGACGACATTCATCTCCTTGGACATTTCCACCGGAGCTCTTGGATGACTAGGTGCATTGTCAGTGAGCAGTAATATTTTGAAAGGAATTTTTTTTCTGAGCACTAGTTCTCAACAGTGGGTTTAAAATATTCAGTAAGCCATGCTGTAAACAGATGTGCTGTCACCCAGGCTTTGTTGTTTTGTTTTAGAGCACAGGCAGAGTAGATTTAGCATGATCCTTAAGACCTCTAGGAGGCCGAGGTGGGCAGATCACGAGGTCAGGAGAACGAGACCATCCAGGCTAACACAGGGAAACCCCATCTCTACTAAAAAAAAAAAAATACAAAAAAGTTAGCCAGGCATGGTGGCGGGCGCCTGTAGTCCCAGCTACTTGGGAGTCTGAGGCAGAAGAATGGTGTGAACCCAGGAGGCGGAGCTTGCAGTGAACAGAGATCACCCCACTGCACTCCAGCCTGGGTGATAGAGCGAGACTCAGTCTCAAAAAACAAAAAACAAAACAAAACAAAAAAACTCTAGGATTTCTCCAAATGGTAAATGAGCATTGGCTCCCACTTAAAGTCACCAGCTGCATTAGCCCCTAACAAGAGAGTCAACGTGTCTTTTGAAACTTTGAAGCCAGGCATTGACTTCTCTCTACCTGTGAAAGTCCTAGATGGCAATTTCTTCCAACAGAAGACTGTTTCCTCTGCACTGAAAATCTGTTGTTTAGTGTCGCCACCACAATCAATTATCTTCTTCCTTTTTTTTTTTTTTTTTTAAACAATGCTCAAATTGATTTGTTCATTTATGGATTTTTGTTGGGTTTTTTTTCCAACTTTTATTTTAGATATAGGGCATACATGTGCAGGTTTGTTACATGAATGGGTGTACTGTACCCAGGAGCCAGCATAGTACCCAACAGGTACTTTCTCAGCCCATGCCCTCTTCTCTCCCTCCTGCCTCTAGTAGCCAGCAGTGTTTATTATTTCCATGTTTATGTCCATGGGTGCTCAATATTTAGCTTCCACTTATAAGTGAGAGTGTGTGGTATTTGGTTTTCAGTTCCTGGGTTAATTCACTTAGGATTATGGCCTCCAGCTCCAACCGTGTTGCTGTAAAGGACATGATTTCCTTCTTTTTTATGGAGGCACATCATCAGTTATCTTAGATTTTCTGGATCACTTGCTGCAGCTTTTATATCAGCATTTGCTGTCTCACCTGGCACTTTGATGTTATGGAAATGGCTTCTTTCCTTAAACCTCATGAACCAACTTCTGCTAACTTCAAACTTTTCTTCTGCAACTTCCCCACCCCTATTAGTCTTCATAGAATTGGAGAGAGAGAGAGTTTTGCTCTGGATTAGGCTTTGCCTTAGGGGAATGTTGTGGCTGGTTTGATCTTCTATCTACTAAAACTCTCCACGACAGCAATAATGCTGTTTTGCTTTCTTATCATTTGTGTGTTCACTGGAATCGCACTTTTAATTTCCTTCAAAAGTTTTTCCTTTGCATTGACAACTTGGCTACCAGTTTTGCACAAGAGGCCTAGCTTTCAATCTATTTCAGCTTTCAACATGCCTTTCTCACTAAGCTTAATCATTTCTAGGTTTTGATTTAAAGTGAGAGATCTGTGACTCTTTGTTTCACTTGAACACTTAGTGGTCATTTTAGGGTGACTGATTGGCCTAGTTTCAATATTGTTGTATTTCAGGAAATGGGGAGGCCCAAGGAGAGGGAGAGAGACATGGGGGAACGGCTAGTCAGTGGAGCTGTCAGCACACACACAACATTGATTGATTAAGTTGCCATCTTAAGTGTGTATGGTTCATGGCACCCCAAAACAATTACAATAGTAACATCAAGGATCACTGGTCACTGATATAATAATAATGCAAAAGTTTGAAACGTTGTGAGAATTATCAGAATGTGACACAGAGACACAAAGTGAGAACATGCTGTTGTAAAAATGGCACCAATAGACTTGCTCAATGCAGGGTTGCCACAAACCTTGAATTTGTATTTAAAAAAAAAACAAAAAACAAAAAACAAAAAAATCTGCAAAGCACACACACACACACAAAAACAAGGTATGCCTGTACAGCATTATAACATGAAGACTTGAAATTCATACCAGACACAAAATAACCATTGTCTTTACTTCCTACCCTATCATGCTTCTTCCCTTATCTATTCAAATGTCTCTGAGTAGAGGTATGTGGAGAAAAGAGTTAACATGGTGGGGCGCGGTGGCCCACACCTGTAATCCCAGCACTTTTGGAGGCCGAGGTGGGCAGATCATGAGGTCAGGAGATTGAGACCATCCTAGCCAACATGGTGAAACACCATCTCTACTAAAAATACAAAAATTAGCACATGCCTGTAATACCAGCTACTCAGGAGACTGAGGCAAGAGAATCACTCGAACCCAGGAGGCAGAGGTTGCAGTGAGCTGACATCACACCACTGCACTCCAACCTGGCGACAGAGTGAGACTCTGTCTCAAAAAAAAAAAAAGAAAGAAAATAAAAGAGTTAACATATCTGACCTGAGACTACTACCCTTGGAAAGGTCTGCTTGCAAGGTTGGTGTCTTGAAACTTGACACTCAAACGTTCCTTAAATGATAAGGATGGTTTATAGTGCCTGCCCATGCAAACAATGTGGTTTATGCTAAACACCTGCTTTCCTTCTAGGAGCCTGGAATTTTGGTGTGAGCCATGCGATAGGCATCTATGTGACCAGCCCCCAACATAAAACCTTGGGAGTCTCCAGGGGAACTCCCTGGGCAGAAACATCACACACATGTTGCTGCATTTTCACTGATGGGTTAAGCGTGAGCTCTAGGAGGCCCCTCATAGGAGGGCGAGAGAATAAGGAAGCCTGGAGGGGCTTCCTCTAGAATCTGCATGTGGATTCTTTCAGAGCTGCCTACTTTCTTTTTCCCTTACAATTGGATGTGTACCCTTATTACATTATTGCAATAAATCTCAATTTTACACTGAGTCCCGTGAGTGCTTCTAACACATCTCTGAATATAGGGGCTTTGCGGGACCCCTGACACAAAATCTGTCCCTGCCTCCCACTGTGGTGTCCCCTCCCACTTACTCTGCCACCAAATGCAATCCAGCTCCCACCCACACCACTTCACTGAAACAGTGTTTACCATGGATGTCTCTGCCAAACAAGATCACGTGAGTTGTAAGTGTCAGGGCACTGTAGCTACGTCGAGCATGTCAGAATGGCTTTCCAACCCTCTGGATCATGTGCTTTCAGGTGTCATTCAAAACACATCTCAGTTTCTTCAGAAAACCAGAGGGCCCTTACTGAAGAGCAGGCCCACCACCTAAAGGCTAAAATGTAGCTCTGCTGACTTCAATGAATGCTGGCTAATTGATCCAAACCCTACAACAGGAGCCAGCGGGCTGTAGCCAAAATCAGCCCAGTGCTTGTTCAAGTAAAGTTTTATTGGAACACAGCCATGTCTATCTGTTACTTAGTGTCCATGGCTACTTTATCTCTACAACAACAAGGTTGAGTAGTTTCAAAGGAGAAGAGTCCCAGTGACCCCCAAAGCCTAGAGTGCTTACTAACTGGCCCTTTACAGAAAATGCTAGCTGACCTTGCCTTAGACGGACAGATTAAAAGTTCTGCAGAATAAGACAGAGAAAAGAAGATAAAAAAGACAGGCGTTATTCATTCTACCCGTTTGCCTCCACCTGGATTTTGAGACTTATTTCCACATTTTCTGGATTGTCTGACTCAAAAAAATGTAACCTTAAGCAAGAGAGGAAGTCACAGGAAATTAGAAGCCCTTTTCTCTGCTTGGTAAAAAGCTCTTGCTCAAACAGTATGAACCGCCACATATTCGATTTATTTATTCAATAAATGTCTACGGAGCAGCAACTCCATGTGAAGCACTGTGCTGGGTAATCTGGCAAAGCACAGAGATAAACCAGACACGATCCCTGCTCTCCAGGGGCTCCCAATCCAGGATGGGAGCACTTTGAGGGCAGCAGCCATGGTCTGTTCACACTCGTGCCCCTGGTGCAGAACTCTCAGTGCACCTGTACTAAGTAGGAGCCAACGACTGCGTGCTGCTCCCTGCACTGATGAAATGGGAAAGACAAACACAAGAGTGGCTCTTAACCTCTAGCCTTTTCCTTTGCTTTTATTTTTTAAACTGATAAATAATAATTGCACATAGCCATGGGGTACAGTGATGTATTAATACATGCAATGTATGGTGATAAGGTACGGGTAATTAGTATATCTTTAGTATCCTCTCTTGTAGCTATTGGAAAATATATACTATGTTGTTGTTGTTGTTGTTGTTGTTGTTGTTATTTGAGACGGAGTTTCACTCTGTTGCCCAGGCTGGAGTTCAGGGCACGATCTCGGCTCACTGCAACATCTGCCTCCCAGGTTCAAGCAATTCTCCTGCCTCAGCCTCCCAAGAAGCTGGGATTACAGGCATGTGTCACCACAACCCGCTGATTTTTATATTTTTAGTAAAGATGGGGTTTCACCATGTTGGCCAGGCTGGTCTCAAACTCCTGACCTCAGGTGATCCACCCACCTTGGCCTCCCAAAGTGCTGGGATTATAGGCGTGAGCCACTGTGCCTGGCCTACTATGTTATTATTAACTCCAGTCATCCTAAGGTGCTATAGAACACAGAATCCAATTACTCCTGTCTAGCTGTTTGTATCCTTTAACAAATCTCTTCCTATCCTTCCTTCCCCTACCCTTCCCAGTCTCTAGTATCCTCTGTTCTACTTTTTCTTCTGTGAGATCCCCTTTTTTTAGCTTCCACATGTGAGTGAGAACATGGGTCCAACCTCTAGCCTTGACCTAGGTCAATTATTCAAAATCTATTGTATACCAACATATTCTCAGGTTGAATAAAATGTGTTTTTTAAAAAGCTTTCAACTTTCGTTTTATTTGTTTTATTTTGAGATGGAGTCTTGCTCTGTAGCCCAGGCTGGAGTGCAGTGGTGTGATCTTGGCTCACTTTAACCTCTGCCTTCCAGTTCAAGCAATTCTCCTGCCTCAGCCTCCTCAGTAGCTGGGTCTACAGGCACGTGCCAACACACCCAGCTAATTTTTTGTATTTTCAGTAGAGACGGGGTCTCACTATATTGGCCAGGCTGGTCTCAAACTCCTGACCTCAAGTGATCTGCCTGCCTTGGCCTCCCAAAGTGCTGGGATTGATTACAGGCATGAGCCACCACACCTGGCCTCAACTTTTATTTTTGATACAAGAAGTCATATGTAGACTTGTTACATGAGAACACTGTGTGATACTGAGGTCTGGAGTATAGATCCGTCACCCTGATAGTGAGCATAGTACCCGATAGGCAGTTTTTTTTTACCGCTTATCACTCTGCCTTCACCCTCCAGTACTACACAGTATCAACTGTTCCCACATGTTTATGTCTACGTGTGCTAAATACTTAGCTCCCATTTATAAGTGAGAACACGTGGTATTTGGTTTTCTGTTCCTGCATTAATTTCTTTAGGATTATGACTCCAGCTTCAACCATGTTGCTGCAAAAGACATGATCTCATTCTTTTCTATGGCTTCACTATATTCCACGGTGTATATGCACCACATTTTCTTTATCCAATCTACCATTGATGAGCACCCGGGTTGATTCCATGTCTTTGCTGTTGTGAATAGTGCAGCAATGAACATACAAGTGCATTTGTCTTTTTGGTAGAATGATTTGTTTTCTTTGGGGTATGTACTCAGTACTGGGATTCCTAGGTCAAATGGTAGCTCTGTTTTAAGTTCTTTGAGAAATCTCCAGACTGTTTCCACAGTGGCTGAACTAATTTACATTCCCACCAACAGGATAGAAGTAGGGCCTTTTCTCCACAGTCTCACCAGCATCTGTTATTTTTTGACTGTTTAATAATAGCCATTCTGACCAGCATGGGGTGGTATCTCACTGTGGTTTTGATTTGCATTTCTTTCACGATTAGTGATGATGAGCATTTTTTACATACTTGTTGGCAACTTGTAATGTCTTCTTTTGAGAAGTAACTGGTCATGTCCTTTGCCCATTTTTTAACGGGATTATTTAGTGTTTGCTTGTTGATTTGTTTATGTTCCCTATAGATTCTGGATCCTAGGCCTTTGTTGGATGCATAGTTTGTGAATATTTTCTTCCATTCTGTAAGTTGTCTGTTTACTCTGTTGATGGTTTCTTTTGCTCTGCAGAAGCTCCTTACTTTAATTAGGTCCCATTTGCTATTTTTGTTTTTGTTGTAATTGTATTGGGGGACTTAGCCAAAAATTCTTTGCCAAGGCCAATGTCAAGAAGAATATTCCCTAGGTTGTCCTCCAGGATTTCTATAGTTTGAGATCTTACATTTTGAGGGTTTTGTCTTTGTTTTCATTGTTGTTTTTTAAAAGGGCCCTCGCTATGTTGCCCTAGCTGGTCTCAGACTCCTGGGCTCAAGCAATCCTCCCATCTCAGCCTCCCAAATTGCTGGGATGACAGGTGTGAGTCACCAAGCCTGGCCTGAGTTAATTTTTGTAGATGGTGAAAGACAGCGTTCCAGCCTCAGTCTTCTGCATATGGCTAGCCAGTTATTCCAGCACCATTTATTGAAAAGGGAGTCCTCTGACCATTGCTTGTTTTTGTTGGCCTTGTCAAAGATTAGAGGGTCATAGGTATGTCTTTATTCCTGAGTTTTCTATTCTGTTCCGTTGGCCTATATGTTTTTGTAACAGTACAAAGCTGTTTTGGGTCCTGTGGCTTTAGCGTATACTTTGAAGTAGGGTAGTGTGATGCCCCTGGCTTTGTTTTGTTTTTTTAGCTTAGGATTGCTTTGGCTATTTAGGCTCTTTTTTGGTTCCATATGAATTTCAGAATAGTTTTTTCTAATTCTGTGAGAAATAACATTGATGGTTTGAGAGGAGTAGCACTGAATCTGAAAATTGCTTTAGGCAATGTGGCCATTCTTATGATATTGATTCTTTCAATCCATGAGCAAGGAATGTTTTTTCCATTTATTTGTGTCATATCTGATTTCTTTTAGCAGACAAAACTTTCAGTAAGATTCAACATGCTTTCATGACAAAGGAAAAACCTCCACAGACAAGGCATTTTAAGGAACATACCTCAAAATAATAAGAGCCATCTTTGACAAACCCACAGCCAACATCATACTGAATGGGCAAAAGCTCAAACCATTCCCTTTGAGAACTGGAAGAAGACAAGGATGCCCAGTCTCACCACTCCTATCCAACACAGTACTAGAAGTCCCAGCCAGAGCAATCAGGCAAGAGAAAGAAATAAAAGGCATCCAAATAGGAAAAGAAGTCAAACTATCTTTGCTCACGATATGATTCTATACCTAGAGAATCCTAAAGACTGCCAAAGGGCTCATAGAATTGATAAACAACTTTAATAAAATCTCAGGATACAAAATCAATGTAAAAGATCAGCATTTCTACACACCAGCAATATCCAGGCTGAGAATGAAATCAAGAACACAATCCCACTTACAATAGCCACACAGAAAATGAAGTGCCTAGGAATACAGCTAACCAAGAAGGTGAAAGGTCTCTACAAGAAGAAATATAAAACACTGCTGAATAAAATGTCTTGTACATAGGTCCTTTTAAAAATATGTTTAATCAGTTTTGATTACTAAATGTATTTCCATTTAAAAGCACTACTGAATACCAAGTACTATGGACTGAATATTTGTGTCCTCCCAAAATTCCTATGTTGAAGGCCTAACCCCTAGGGTGATGGTATTTGGAGATGGGACATTTGGAAGGTAATTAGGGTTAGATGATGCCACGAGGGCAGGGCCCTGGTCTGATGAGATTAGCACCCTTATAAGAGGAGACACTGGAGAGTTTGTGTGTGCACCCCTTTGCCCAAAGCCCTCTCTCTTCTCTCTCTCTCTCTGTACCTCTGTATGCACACAAATAGGAGAAGTTATCATGTGAAGACACAATGAGATCATTGCTACCTGCAAGCCAGGAAGAGGGCCTTCACTTGAACCCAACCATGCTGACACCCTGATCTCAGACTTCCAGTCCACAAAATTGTGAGAAAAAAATCCCTGTTGTTTAAGTCATGCAACCTATGGTATTTTGTTATGGCAGTATTATTTACAGTCCTCGGGGACAGAAGAAAAGTCAAGTAGGAATTTTAAAGTTGTGACTTATCTATATATTTGATTTTATATACTTGCTGTATTGTCTCATTTATTTGAGTCATTAGCAATTTAGAAAACTTTCTATAGCATTGTTGTAAATAATGATTTATTAAACACCAATGTTGATTCTTAAAGGAAAGAATTCTAATTTTAAAAAACAAAGAAGAAAGGAACACAATTGGATATACAGAGTTTATAAAATACAGCTCATAAAACGGCTGGTCTTTAAGTTTCTGGGCTGTGAGAGAGTCAAAAGTGCATATCAAGCACTACTTTCTCTCATTTCTTGTTAGTTTATAGAAAATGTAATTCCTAAAGCTCTACTAGAACAGGTAAGATTAAGTCAAACTTGCATAAGATCCAAATATCCTTGAATAGCTTCTATAAATCTTTCAGAATAGTTTTCTTTGGAAGAGAGGGATTGTCTAGGTCAGAAAAATTAATTTGATCCTCAAAAAATTTAAATTTATTCCATCACCTAAACAGCATATCTGGATTTGGCAGGATGCCTCCTTACCTTGCTGGGGATTTGTCCATAGAGACAAAGTAAAAGTGATTCATAGTCATAAGCATTCAGGAGCCTGCAGAGAGCTACCGCCACAGTAAATCAATGAAATGTCTATTTCCCACAGCTGGAATGTTATGTCAATGTGAGAAATAAAGCCTTGGCCCCTGGAAATCACTTATTTCTTCTCATCTGAATAATACCAGCTCTGTCCAGGGCTCGGCCTTGCACTTGCCTGGGGAATATGATGCAAATCTCTGAGAGGAAATTTTCCCCACTCCAAGAATCACCTCCAGTCACAGGATGATCCCTGGGATTTCACTCAGGGAGAGCCTTGGTGATCTGGGCTGGAAGAGATGGAAAGGAGAACAGCTGTGGTCACTCATCTGGGCTGGAATCTCCTTGAGAGCTTCCCCCTGACAGCCCATGGCATCTTTGGGCAGCTCTGACTCAAACAGCGCCATCTTCATACTGGGCAAAAAAAATCCCTGTACTTTTCACCCATTGTTCCTATTTCTTCCTCTTGGCACCATGCTATTGAACAGGGCTGCCCCTTTCCTAAAAGGCATTCCACATGAGAGTGGAAGGTAGCCCTCCCTCTGCTCTTCACTCTTCCCCGAACCAAATGTATCCCATTATGTCTAGGTGCCTCTTAAAGAAAGAAGCCCAGAACTACACGTAAAGACCTCAGGAAGCCGGATCCCCGTGGAGTCGGACTGGGATTTACACCTCCTCCTTGGTATGTGTTCATATGAATGCAGCCTGAAATTATCCAGCCTCTTAAGGCAGTCACATTGTACCATTAACTCTTTTTACAATTTGCGTAGAATAACCTAACCCAATTAAATATATGATTACATTAAGAAGCAATTCCTTTAGCGTGCAAAGGCCCCTAGAAGAGTTTACATATAACCTTATAGACAAAAGCCTGATTCTGAATTGATTTCTCAAATCTATTTTCCCCTGTCAGCCGTCTGACAATCAGGCACCAAGACAGCACTCGATCTGCGGGAAGAAAAGGTAGATTTTGTGAGAACTGGGGAAGTCAGGTCTATGGGATACCACATAGGACAGAATGAAGGGAAGGAAAGAAACGACACAAAAAGAGGAGGTGGGATGGTGTCAAGGAAAGAGTTCAACTTTTCTATAGTTTTTCCAGGGTTTAAAATTGCCTGAGCCAGCAAATCCACTATTTACCCTTTTCCTTGCAATGAATTCTGTAAGAGCAGAAATGCAGTCACGCAGTCGGCCTTCTCGGATGGAAAAGGGATTGTTCCCATTGGTGTGTTCAGCAACTTCAAATTTCAACCCCTCTTCTGGCAAGTTCTAAGCCACTCTATTGTCCCTTTAAGCCTTTTAAAAATGATCTTTACTTTTCCCCTAATCAATCTAGTCATAAACAGCTGCATGACTCCTTAGCCAAGGAATTAATCATGGCAGGGGTGGGCATGGCGGGGAGCACGGACAAACCAGAAAAACTGCCTAAGTAGCCTGAACAGCAGCTGTTGCATCAGACTCCCAGCATTAGAGTTAGAAGAACATCTGAGTCACCAAACCACTGATTTTGCATGTTTTTCATGGAAAACTAGAAAGACACGGTGCAGTGAGGTGGGGCGACTTTGCTACAGTCTGGCAACTAGCGGAATAATCAGAGAAAGGAGGGAAGAAAACGAATATATTCTGAGCACCTCCAGGCACAGGCTGGGTGCTTTCCATGTTTTTAACTCTCACACTAACCTTGTGAATATGCATTGCAATGCTCTTTGCATAAGTGAGCTCACAAAAGTTAAGCCCACAGACCTTGCCCAAGGTCACACAGCCAATGGGTAGATGAATGAGATTTGAACCACCTCAAAGCCCATCATATTTCAACCTTACTACACAGACCCCTTAAAGCCATGAGAAATGCATCTGCAGCCATTTGTTCCATTTGCTTCTTGGTTTGTTAAACTTTAACGCCACATGCTGAAACCCACAGATGCAACTATATAATCCTATAGCAATGAGAAATACAAAGAGGCAATGTTAGGAAAAGGCTCCATATCACCAATGTTATACAGCCTGCAAATAACAGTTTGCCTCTCCAAGCTAAACAGCCACCATGGAGTGAGCAGCAAGAGAAAACCAAGAGTTCCATATCATGTCTAGGAGCATCTTTTGACACGTTTGCAAACAAATATATCACTGGGTTTGTTGCCCAACTTACATCTCATTTCTGTGCATAGAAAAGATGCAACTTAGCCATGTTTGCTTGGCCAGGTGAAGCCTGGAGGTGTAGGTCACATGGGTGGAAAAGCACAAAGAGCCAGAGTGAGCTAAGTTTGGAGAGACACTGGGATCAGTAGACTAGGGGATGTTTCATCCCCCCATGAAAACATGGCTGACAGCCCTCCCCAGGGACAGTCTGGAACGTACAGGTCAATAGAGAAGCCTCAGGTGAATTAGTGTCTATGAAACAGTAACCAGTTGATTCTAAACACTTATCCCTACAAGGAAAAAAAAAGGGAATTTGGTCAGGCCTTTGACACAGATTTCTAGGGTAAGTTTAATGGCATCTCTGTCTCCTTGTGATTCTTCCTTACTGGAAAACACTAAGGATCTCAAACCATATGCTCACACTATGATATACCCCCTAGCTCACCTGACAACAGACAAACTATGCAAGAAGAAAAAAACTAGAAGTCATAGATTAAAAAATAAGATAAACATCTCTGTGGAGCTGTTGCAATGCAAAGTGATCAGGGCTGAGGACAGAAGATACAGGCTACGAAGCCCAAAAGCAGGAGGGGCGGCAAATGGCTCCATCTCCCAAAGGAAAGTGTCTCAATCTTCTTGGGCTGCTGTAACAAAATACCAGATCAGTGGCTTACACATGTATCTCCCCACACCTGTGAAAACTGGAAGTTCCAGATCAAGTCTGGCAGGGGTCAGTGTCTGGTAAGGGCTCTTCTTCTGGCTTGCACATAGCCACCTTCTTTACCATGTCATCACATGGCCTTTTCTCTGCACTCATGCCAGGGTTGAAAGAGAGAACACAAGCTCTCTACTGTCTCTCTTTATAAGGGGCCCACCATTATGATCTCAATTAATCTTAAATACAAATATAGCCATACTAGGAGTTAGGGCTTTAACGTATGAATTTTGGAGGGGCACAAACATTCAGCCTATAACAGAAAAAAAAATGGCCTCTGCTTCACCGTTGGAATCAGGGGTAACAAGAGGACTTGGGTTCCAGACTCATGAAAAGAGGCTAAGAAACAAAGCTACCAAACTGCTGTCTGAGATGAAACTAGAACCTCATGATCAGGAATTAGGCCACTGGTTTGTATCATTCCCAATATTTCCATGGAGTGGGAATCCCAATATACCATCCTAAGACTTGAATCTGGACTAAGAGCCTGAGAGGTCAGATGAAGGCAGGAGCAAAACCATAAAACTCTAGATATGAAAGCAAAACGAGCAGAAATAAACACAAACCCTCATTGAAGACGACCCTGTAGGCACCTTAATGAAGATTCTTATTTGTTGCCGCCACTGCTGCTTCCAAACATCTTGAGAAGGGTGATTAAGTAGTGTATTGATTTTCACCCTTATTTTAGAATATGTGCATTTTCATGTGATAATTTATCTTTAAGTCCTTAAACTGCATCCTACAAGTTTTGATGTGTCATATTTTCATTATGATCCAGTTCAAGATGTATTTAATTTTCATTGTCATTTTCTTTGCTACATGAGTTATTTGTGAGAGTATTCTTGATCTCCAAACATAAGAGATTTTGAGTCCTTTTTTCTGTTGTTGTTGTTTTGTTTTGGTTTTTGGTTTTTTTTGTTTTTTTTTGGTTTTTTGCTTAATTTATGCTGGATTGGAGACCATGTTCTGTATGATCTCAATCCTTTTAAATATGCTGAAACTTCTTTTAAGGCCCAAGATAGTTTTAACAAACAACAGCTCCTATGTTTGAAAGCTTAAAATGCACTCTTAAATCATGCATATGTTGAAGACATAACAATGAAATCATAAAATCTTTTTATATAAACTACAATGAAAATATTGTGTATTAAAATTTCTGAGTGCAGTGTAGGTTGTACTTAGAGAACAATTTAGAACTCTAAGTACATTCAGCAAGATCAAAGCAAATAAGAAAAAGATTGAAAATTAAAAATTAACTCAAAGGGCTAGTAAAAGAATGAGAGAAGAAAGTAAATAAGAACAGAGAATATTAAAATAGAAAATTTCTGAGTGCAGTGTAGGTTGTACCTAGAGAGCAATTTAGAACCTTAAGTACATTCAAGTTTGAAACAAATAAGAAAAAGATTGAAAATTAAAAATTAACTCAAAGAGCAAGTAAAAGAATGAGAGAAGAAAGTAAATAACAGAGAATATTAAAATAGAAAATAAAGAGACAACTGAGAAGATAAACAATCTAAAAACTGGTTCTTTAAAATAAGAAAAATCTCTATCAAAAATGTTTTTTTTTTAATTCTGTTTTTAAAAAATAAATAATAAAAATAGGGAAAAATAACAAAAATAGAGAAAAAAGCACACGAAACTAAGGCTAGAGTATAATTTTTTAAATCATAAGATATTATATAAATTTTAATACAAATAAATTTGAAGGGTAGGATGAAATAATTTTCTAAAGAAAAAAGCATAACAAAATTGACTCAAGAATAAAGATAGGCCAGACTCAGTGACTCACACCTGTAATCCCAGCACTTCACGAGGCCAAGGCAGGATGATCCCTTGAACCCAGGAGTTTGAGACCAGCCTGGGCAACATAGGGAGACTCCATCTCTACAAATAATGAAAAATTAGCCAGGCATGGTGGTGCATGCCTGGAGTCCCAGTTACTTGGGAGGCTGAGGTGGGAGGATTGCTTGAGCCTGGGAAGTCAAGGCAGCAGTGAGCCGTGATGGGAGCC
The DNA here is from genome assembly GCF_008728515.1 of Papio anubis. Lineage (NCBI taxonomy): Eukaryota > Metazoa > Chordata > Mammalia > Primates > Cercopithecidae > Papio > Papio anubis. The sequence continues at coordinate 22,747,168 of NC_044979.1, forward strand.
ACTGCACTCCAGCCTGGGCAACAGAGCAAGACCCTGTCTCAAAATAATTTTTTAAATAAACATAAATCTTAGCCAGGAGTGGTGGCACACATTTATAGTCCCACCTACATCGAAGGCTAAGGCAAGAAAATTGCTTGAGCCCAGGAGTTGGAAGCTGCAGTGAGCTATGACCATACCGCTACACTCCAGCCTGAGCAACAGAGCAAAACTTCATCTTAGACAAAATAGAAGAGAGAATAAAGGTAAATCCTGACAAAAATCAATAATTATTAAATAAATTGCTTTAGTAACCAAAAGTTTCCCCATCACCCTCAATTCCTGAAAGAAAAAAAAAGACCCCAGGCCCATGTGGTTTTACAGGCAAGTTTACCCACCTTGAGGACAAATGTCTGTCTTACACAAGTTGTATCAGAGACTACAAAAAGACAAAAATCTATTATATTGTTTTGATCCAAAATATTGTGAGAAATTAAAGGCCATACTCATTTATAAATATTGGCACAAAAAAATATAAAGAAAATGAAGTTTATAAATGTCAACATAAAATAACAAAAGACTACCAAATTTAATTCATCAGTTTATCCTAGTAATAAAAGAATATTCCAATATCAGAAAATGAAGTTATATAATAAAATATACTTAACACTGATTAATTAAAAAACAATATGATAAAAAAAAGCATAGCATTTAGCACACATTTATGAAAAAATAAAGTCCCTTTACAAATTAGGAATAAAAGAAAATAACCTTAATATCAAGTACATAGCAAAAGTGTATTCATTTCTTAGGGCAACTGTGCCAAATTACCACAAACTGGGTGGCTTAAAACAACAGAAATTTATTGTCTCATAATTCTGAAAGCTAGAAGTTTGAATCAAGGTGTCAGAAGAACCAGCTTTCTCTGGTCTCTAAGGGAGGAGTCTTCCTCACCCCTTCCTCCCTTCTAGTGGATGCCAGCACTTCTTGGGGTTCCTTGGCTTGTAGATGCATCACTCCAAGCTTTGCCTCCATAGTTATGTGGTGTTCTTCCTTTGTGTGTGTGCCTGTGTCCAAATCTCTCTCTTATAAGGACACCCGTTATTGGATCAGAACCCACCCTAACCCAGTATGGCCTAATCTTAACTTGGTTACATCTGCAAAGACCGTATTTCCAAATAAAGACACTTCACAGGTATCCAGAGTTAGGACTTCAACACATCTTTTGGGGGAGCACAATTCAAACCACAACAAAAAGCCTACAGCAAACATCATACTTAGTGGTAAAATATTAGAAACATTTCCATTAAAGTCGGGAATAGCACAATAATCCCATTATTATTTCTGTCATTTAATATTTTCTGTAGGTTCTAATGTAATACAGCATTCTTAAAAAGTGTTCTTAAGAGAAACAAGAGGAGTAAGCACTGAAAGTGGAGAGAAAACCATCTTTGTTTGCAGATGTTAGGATTATCCACATAGAATATAAAAAATAATCTATATATACTCTATTTAATTAAAAATTCAGTAAGATGTTGGATGCAAGAGCAACACAGAAAAATCAATAGCCTTTCGGTAGACACACAAATAACAAATTAGAAAATATTCAACCAAAAAAGGATTCCATACACAACAGCCCTAAAAACGGTAAGATTCTCAGGGGATGAGGCAAGGAGAAATCTAACAAAATATGTGTAAAACCTACTGGGAGAAAGACTATGATGTATTGTTAGCAAACATGAAACTCCTAATTAAACAGTGTTATATAGCATGTTCATTGATGTGAAGACTCAATATCTTAAAGATGTCAATTCAAACCAATACAATTCAGTCAAAATCGCAATAGGTTTTTTAACCAAATTTGACAAATCGATTCTCAAATTTTTAAGAAAATACAAAGTGCCAGGAGAGTTAGGATTGTTTGAAGAACAGAGTTAGGGAGATTTATCTTATCAAATAAGAGACTTAGAAAATTATAGCAATTAAGACAGCATGGCATTAACACAGAGAAAGAAACATAGACCGATAGAGCAAAATAGGTTAAATGCAGACACAGACCTTGATATATGAGAGTCATGGCTATACCAATCCACAAGGAGAAGACTCACTAACCAACAGGAGTTGGGACAGTTAGTTGTCCAAATTACGCCTTATCCTGTTCACAAAAATCAACTTCAGCTGAGTTAAAAATCTAACTGTGAAAAACAAAACTTCAAAACTTTCAGAAGAAAATATCATATTGTGTCTTTAGAATTTAGAGATAAACAAGACACACAAAATAAACAATTAAGATTAAAAGGCATTAAATTAATGACAAAGTGCAGTGATTTGATAAGCTGTACACTGAAAGAAGATACTTAAATCACAAATAACCAGAATATATAAAGAATTCCTAGTTATCAATAGATAATAGAAAATGTATATTTTAAAACATGGAGTAAGTCAAAACAACAAAATAATCTACGGCAGTTAAAATGAATAAACTAGAGCTTCATCTATCAACACTGATAGATCTTAAAAATGTAATATTGAGTTTTAAAAAAGCAAGTTACCATATGATACAGCATATAATTTTAAAATAGGTAAAAAAGTATACGTTATTCATGGTTACGCATCTATTATAATGGTATAGAAACACGCATTAAAATAATAAACATCACATTGAAGATAGTGGCTACCTCTAACAGGAGGGAGGGGTTGGGAATGATTATCTACGCTGGGTGTTTCTAATGTGTCTAATGTATTTTGTTTCTTTAAAAACTCTTATTTACCTAAAATTACATGTTCTATCTATATATGCATAGAAAAATATGTGAGGGGAAGTTGGCTCAAATGGGTAGTGGATTCGGAGTGAGTTTTGCCTTCATCATAGCTGTATGTTCTTCTTGAAATTTCTTCAGAAGTATATTATAGACAAAACGAAAAATATATTGCCCTTTTTTTAGTTCTCTTCCATCATATTGCCAATAAACAGAAAGATCCATAATATCTAGGTTGGTTGCTCACACTCTATTATTGGTAGTATAAATTGGTGCAATTTTTCTGGAAGATAATCTGGTAATAGACATACAATTTTCAAATATACAAACTCCTTGATCTATTAACTTCACTTCTAGAATTTGTCATAAGGAATAATAAAACAAGTACAAAGAGATGCATATACAATAATATTTGCTGCAAGGTTGTCCATAAATTTCAAAAAAAAAAAGGAGCTTTTAATTTCTAGACAATGGTTTCAGAATTAAGAGCTGAAAATTGTTTTCTTCCAGTTTTATAAATATGGTACATCCATATAGTGGAATGCTACACAACCATTAGACATGAACCTGGGTCTCTGCATCTATGGACATGGGAACGTATTATCAAGTGGGAGAAGGCTATGAAGCAATAAATATGATATTGTATGTATTAAGCTTCTTCAGGTTGTAAGCAAGAAGAATTGATTCTAGCTAGCATAAACAGAAAGAAAAAAGAAGGAAGAGGGAAAAGTCAAGGCAAGGTAGATGGATTTACTAGGAAGATATTATGCTATTTCTTGGAATTAGCATTGAAGAACAAATGAAATAACTAAGAATGAGGAAAGGGAAGAAACCAGAATAGCTTCAGTAACCATAGCAGAAAAAAAATTTCCAATTTTTGGGGGAAAATGGATCTAGATTCATCTAGACTGGATCAAATGTCTACCAAAACCAATTACTCTTGGCTCATCAAACAATATAAACTTGATTCTGAAGACCCATCCAACTTTGATTATTGAGATGTTCCCAAAATAAGACAATTGTGCAGGCACCCAAGAGGTATTTATTACCAGTATGATCTCATTTTTGTAATATAATGTGTGTGGGTGTATGTGGGTGTGCATATCATGATGGAGTAACGAATGATGCTCATTTACTTTCACACTTTTCTGTTTGTCTTTTTTTTAATGAACATGTATTACTTTTATGATCTTTTTCTTGCTATTTATTTCTTTGTATATGTGTGCCACGTTGGTGTGCTGCACCCACTAACTCATCATTTATGTTAGGTATGTCTCCTGTTTCTTTGTTTCCCTTTTTTTCCTTCCTTCCTTCCTTCCTTTCTCCCTCCCTCCCCTCCCTCCCCCACTCTCTCTCCCTCCCCCACCCTCTCTCTCTCCCCCTTCCTTTTTTTAGAGACAGGGTCTCACTACATTGCTCAGACTTGTCTCAAACTTTTAGCCTCAAATGATCCTCCCACCTCAGCTTCATAAAGCGTTGGGATTACAGGTGTGAACCATTGTACCAGGCCTCCTACTTTTATATATATATATATATATATATATATATATATATATATATATATATTTTTCTTTTTTTCTTTTTGAGAATGTTTTGAAGTGGATTCTCGCTCTGTCACCCAGGCTGGAGTGCAGTGGCAGGATCTCAGCTCGCTGCAACCTCCTCTTCCCGACTTCACGCCATTCTCCTGCCTCAGCCTCCCAAATAGCTGGAACTACAGGTGCCTGTCACCATGCCCAGCTAATTTTTTTGTATTTTTAGTAGAGATAGGGTTTCATCGTGTTATCCGGGATGGTCTTGATCTCCTGACCTCGTGACCTGCCACCTCAGCCTCCCAAAGTGCTGGGATTACAGGTGTGAGCCACCGCGCCCGGCCTATAATTTTTAAAAAAGCAATTTTCATGTTAGGAGAAAACCTGTCATTTTAGAATATGCTAAGGTATATTTTGAGGCCTTAGATAGACCTTACACCTGACAGGGTGTAAAGTTTTCATCAAATACTCCTAAGAACTGAAAGTAACCACCAGCCCTGCCTGTCTCAGCTGTCTTCCCACCTCGGCTTCTCCATCACTCACCCAAATTTGTTCCTTCATATAAGAACAAAAAAGAATTGGCCAGACACATTGGTTCACACCTGTAATCCCAGAACTTTGGGAGGCCAAGGTGGGAGGATCACTTGAGCCCAGGAGTTTGAGACCAACCTGGGCAACATAGTGAGACTTCAACTCTACTAAAAGAAGGAATCAGCTGGCATGGTGGCTCACGCCTGTAATCCCAGCACTTTGGGAGGCCGAGGCAGGTGGATCATGAGGTCAGGAGTTCAAGACCAGCCTGGCCAACATGGTAAAACCCCATCTCTACTAAAAATACAAGTTAGCCAGGTGTGGTGGTGGGCACCTGTAATTCCAGCTACTCAGGAGGTTGAGGCAGAGAATTGCTTGAACCCGGGAGGCGGAGGTTGCAATGAGCCAAGATCGTGCCTCTGCACTCCAGCTATGGCAACAGAGTGAGACTCCGTCTCAAAAAAGAAAAAAAGAAAAAGAAAAAAAAAAGAAGGAGGAGGAGGAGGAAGAGAAGGAGGAGAAGGAGGAGAAGGAGAAGGAGGAGGAGAAGAAAACAGCCAGGCATGGTGGCACATGCCTGTAGTCCCAGCTATTAGTGAGGCTGAAGCAGGAAGATGGCTTGAATCCAGGAGTTCAACACTGCAGTGAGCTACGATCAAGCCACTGCACTCCAACCTGGGCAACAGATAGAATACACAGTAACTCAGGACAGTACAGCCAAACCCTCCCAGCAGAAGAAAACAGTTTTCAGCCATCAATCATCATCTGGTAACGTAATGTTTTGCAAAAGTTTGAATGTTGAGTTTGTGTCTTTCTCTGCTTAACTGATTCACAGAAGATAGCTTTTGGATGCTGTTTTCTCTTTCTCTTTTCCTCTATATGTATGGATTACAGGAATGTAGAAATTCTTTTAAAATCTTTTAAGCATCTCTTGTGCCACTTCCTCTACCTGTTCTGGGCATTTAGAATGCATCCCATGAAAGAATATTCGTTTGACAAATGCTGTTCAACATCTTTATAAGACAGAACAGCCCAGACTTTGGCATCAGGATACCTTTAAATCTTGACTTTGCTTTACAGGTTGCATATCTGAAGGATGTCTTGTGAGTGTTCTGAGCCTTTGCTTCCTAATCTGCAAAATGTGAACAGCACCCCACACCTCACAGGTTGTTGCGAGGAATAACTGAGACAGATGGCTGTGATAGCTTTTATCTCATCCACACAAATTATAAGTTAACATGTCTACTTGCCCTCTAGATTTTTAGCAAATTGAGGAAAGGAATTATAGCTTCTTCATCTTTGTATCCCCAAGGCCCAGGACAGTGCATGGTGATGCTGAGGAGGAGGGGGAGGCAGGGAGATGGAAAGAGGGTAGAAACAATGACTGCTATTTGTACCAGGTGCTGTACTAAATGAATACTTTCATCAAAGCCTCTGACTTGTCTGTGTCCCCAACTGTACCCTAACCATGTTGTAGCAATCCTTATGCCCTCTGTGCCTAGAATGATGCCTAGCACATAGTAGGATTCTCAGAATTATTTGTAGAATATCAGCAGCCATGCATCCATACAGTTTTATGTTTAATCAACATATCTTCTCACACTAAAGGCATTCTTTTTTTTTTTTTTTTTTTTGAGACAGAGTCTTGCTCTGTCACCTAGGCTGGAGTGCAGTGGGGCGATCTCAGCTCACTGCAAGCTCCGCCTGCCAGGTTCATACCATTCTCCTGCCTCAGCCTCCCGAGTAGCTGGGACTACAGGCACCTGCCACCACGCCCAGCTAATTTTTTGTATTTTTAGTGGAGATGGGGTTTCATCGTGTTAGCCAGGATGGTCTCCATCTCCCGACCTCATGATCTGCCCTCCTCAGCCTCCCAAAGTGCTGGGATTACAGGCGTGAGCCACCACACCCGGCCAAGGCATTCTTCTTAATAGAAACAAAAGGTAGTGGGAAGTCGGATGTTAATATTGAGCCATTGAAAAAACTGAAGCAAAAAGCTAAGTGGCTCACCCATCCTCAAGTCAATGGTAAAATGTCATACTGTGCTCCACTTCTAGTTCCTAGCCAGTTTCCAACCAAGTGAAAAGAGAACAGAAAGTCCCTGGGGTGAGATGAGGAACAAACAGAAAGCTGCTATGGCCTAGGACCAGCATAAGAACAAAGGAGACTATTTGCCAACCTTGGAGCACAGAGCTTCACTGCAAGGATAAGAGACTTTCCAAAATGGGAATGGAAAATTACAACCTGGGAATCCCACATTTTATCTAAAAAACTAACAAGTGATTTGCTCTGTCAGGAGAACTCCCAAGAAGTGAATGGTGAGCACCTCTCTGGGGCCTCCCAAAGGTGTCTGTCCTCAAAGGCACCTTCTGAGCCCAGAGGGTGCTTGGTGATCGCCATGGGCGTCGGTGGCACTTTCACTTTCCTCTCTTGATCAACAAATAGAGAAGAACTGCTTTGTTTCTCAGATGAGCTCATTTCTGCAATTTCAGAATGTGCTCAAGCTGTCCAAAGTTATTGTATCAGAATGCAATTCACATTTTACTCCAAGGCTGGGGCCACTTTTCTTCTTACTGATGATAACAACAAAACAAAACAAAACAAAACAAAATAAGGATCGGAGACAGTTACCAAGATCTTGTAAGTTTGTGCTATGGTTTGACTGAGTCCTCCAAGAAGTATGCAATGCCTAATCCCCAGTGCAACAGTGTGGGGAGGTGGGGCCTAATGAGAGGTGATTAGGCCATGAAGGCTCCACCCTCATGAAGGAATTAATGCTATTTTTGTGGGAGTGCATTCATTATAAAAAGGTGAGTCCAGGCCGGGCACGGTGGCTCATGCCTGTAATCCCAGCACTTTAGGAGGCCGAGGTGGGTGGATCACCTGAGGTCAGGAGTTCAAGACCAGCCTGGCCAGCATGGCAAAACCCTGTCTCTACTAAAAATATAAAAAATTAGCCGGACATGGTGGTGGGTACCTGTAATCCCAGCTACTCAGGAGGCTGAGACAGGAGAATCGCTTGAATCCAGGAGGTGGAGATTGCAGCGAGCTGAGATCACGTCACTGCACTCCAGCCTAGGTGACAAGAGCGAAACTCCATCTCAAAAAAAAAAAAGAAAAAGACTTCAGTCCCCTTTCATCTCTCTCTCTTGCCCTCTTAGCCTTTCTGCCATCTGCCGTCCTCCATGGGATGATGCAGCAAGAAGGTCCTTGGCAGACACTGGCCCTTTGATCTTGGGCTTCCCAGCCTCCAGAATGATGACCCAATAAATTTCTGCTCATTTTAAATTACCCAGTCTTGGGTATTCTGTTATAGTGGCATAAATAAACTAAGACAGTTTGCTTTATGGAAAAGAAACTCATTTGCTAAGAAAACGAAGGGGACTGGGTAGAATTAAGTACTGCTAATGAAATTTAGGATCAAGAGTTCCGACAGGTGCAATTCCTGCTCAGAACAATTAGCATCCCATTGATCGGGATGGTATCTCTTTGTCACAGATCAAACGCCAATGCCAGCAGCTCCTTCACAGATCTGTGCCAGTGTCACACTGCACTCAGGGGACTCTGTGTCGTCTGGTCTAACAAATGGAAAAACAACCCCAAATAAGGACAAACGCTAAATCAAAGACCTGCCGAGGGGTCTTCCTGTGGTTCTGGAAAAGTGTTTTGCAGCTCCATTCTGCACTGTGGCCAGGATGAGCCACAGGGTATAAAGGACTATTATGCATCAGGGCTGGGACTAGGCTGAGGCAAGGTTTTTGCCTTAGACACAAAATTTAAGACGGCACCAAAAAACTCAGCCATCAAGATGATTGATACTCTAATTCAATATTTTTTAAAAGTCAAAACGAATGCAAAACAATCATGATAACAAAATGCCAACATTTTGAAGAAAGACAGGATCAATATTATTGATTTTTCTTGTTGCCTCAGGTTCCAATATGGTTCAATTCATCACTGTTACTGATGCTGTCTTTCTTTAAAATGTTGGGCATTTTGCTCATCATAGATTATTTTGCATTAATTTTGGGTTTTATAAATAGTGCTTTAAAATGTTATTTATCTTGATTTCCAAGATTGTGGGTGCCCCATTACATTCTGGGCCTGAGGCAAGTGTCTCGCTCTCTCCCATCTCCTTGTGTTCCTCTCTTTCCATGTTCTTTCCTTTGACAGCCCCACCTCATTTACATTTCTTTTAGACTCTTATCTCTCCTCTGTTGTGTCTCTACAGAGGAGAGAGACCCAGAAGCTGGCATCGCTGGATAGTCAAAGTCATGCTTCTGCTTGCAAACCTTCCTGACGTTCCCTGGGCTCGTGGCTTCCTATTTTCTAGGCTTGTTTTATATGCCAGCTCCCTCTTGCTCTAATCCCATCCTCAGCCTGTGACTCCCACATTACCTTCAGCAGGAGGCCCTGAGAGCTCCCGGGCCAGCTGTTTTTTTTTTGTTTTTTGTTTTTTTTCCCTCTGCTAGAGGAATTGATTCCTCATGATCCCCTGAGCTGTAATATCATCAGACTGGAATAACTTGACACTCCCGTTTGTCTGAAACAGAAGTCATTTGTCTTCTAAACCTCAGGGCTTGGGGTTGTCGTGAATTCCACCCATTGGGCTCCTCTTAGAGGACTGTGTGGCCACTTCACCAGCCGCTCTGGCCTGCCTCTGAGAGATTCCATTAAGCAGCAGGAGAGCAAGAGCCTCCTGAGCTGAGTGAGTGAGCCCTGCAGGCAAGGAGGGGGCTGGGGAGACCCAGGACACTGCTCTGGCTGAGAGCTTCCCTCCACCTGAAGGGGGAATTTGGCTCTTATGTGCTGTCTCAGGGGCCAGGACAGAGCTCTGGACAGGGTGCCAACCAGCACAGAGGGGCCTTCAGAGCCCTGCAGACTCCATGGAAGGTACCACTGTCAAGCAAGGACACTGGGTCTTGAGTGACTGGCCTCTCTATAGCTGCACATGATATTGCCATTAGAAGCCTCACAACACCGTGTTACCATCCGTGGAGCATCAAGTGAGATATAAGAAAAACTGGGGCCAAGTTCAGCCCTGCCTGTTGGCAATTGTGCAACCTCGGGCCCTTTAGGTCTCACCAGCCTGATCTCCACGATGGAAATAATAACTAGAGGATGGCTACGACAGTAAAATGAGCTAATTATTGCAGAAATGTTTGAAAACTCTATAGCACCAAACAAATATGACATTTTATTTTGACACTTTCTAACCAAAAGTCATTACGAGGCACTTTTCTGCATGAAACACAAAGAAGAGATCTTGCCTCCTTATGACACATAAGGTCTTAGCACTGGACTTATGCTGCAGTGGTGGAGACGCCACAGGAACCACAAAGATGTAAGGACCCAGCCCTGTTTCTTACACCCTTTTGCTTGCTGAGTAAGGAGAGATCTGAGCCACATGGCAGGAGAAACACCATGATCCAGCATGCCTTGGGGGAGCCCTGGGCTGGGGGCATACAACAGGAACAAGGTCATACCGGCATCTTTTCCAGACTCACCCCCACAGAAGAGAAGGGGGTTCGAGAGCATCTTGAATAGAGAACAGGATGAAGGCCCAGTGAGTAGTGGTCCCATGGAGCTAAAGACAACCAGAAAGTTCCCATGTGGCAGGGAGCTGTGGCACATGAGAGCATATAAATCTGCAGTACATGTGACCAAATGTCATGGACATTATTTCTTTTGTGGCTACTCAGCAATTGAATCCCATTGGAGCACATTTCCCTGTGCTCCTAAGTAGAACACAGATCTCTTCCCACTAGAGATCCTGAAAAAAGCCAAATAGTCTTTTCCCCAGCCTCCCTTGCAGCTATGCCCAGGCAAAGGGTTGAGACTCATGCATCCTGGACAATCAGGCCTTTACACACAAAGAAAAGAGGCAGAGCATCCCTACAGTATCACGACAGCAGCCATGGCAGCAGTTTTGAATGTCTAGGGGTGGGGACATCCCATGCCCTGGGCCAGCAGCAGAGGTGGTACAAACAGAGGTGTCCAGTGTCCAGCAATTGCAAGAGCAATTGTAGGGGCCTCGCCAGGCTGTTTTTTTTTTTTTTTTTTTAATGTGATTTGGGTTGTAGTCCTAGCTGATGCCTAGTTTCTTGTTCATGCCTGATTTCCAAACCTGGTTCTATGGCCTTCTGTTATGGACTGAATGTTTGTGTTCCCCCCAAATTCATATGTTGGAGCCCTAATCCCTCATATGATAGTATTTGGAGGTGGGGCATTTGAAAAGTAATAGATTAGGGCATGAAGGTGGGGCCCTGATATGGTTTCGCTGTGTCTCCACCCAAATCTCATCTTAAATTGTAGCTCCCATAATTCCCACATTGTGGGAGGGACCCAGTGGGAGATAATTGAATCAGGAGGGTGGTTCCCCCATACTGTTCTCATGGTAGTGAATAAATCTCACGAGATCTGATGGTTTTATAAAAAGAAACCCCTTTCACTTGGTTCTCATTCTGTCTTGCCTGCCACCATGTAAGACATGTCTTTTGCCTTCTGCCTTGATTGTCAGGCCTTCCCAACCATGTGGACCTGTGAATCCATTAAACCACTTTTTCTTTATAAATTACCCAGTCTCAGGTATGTCTTTATCAGCAGCATGAAAACAGACTAATAATACAGGCCCTCAGGATGGGATTAGTGCCTTATGAGAAGAGGAAGATGGAGAGTCTCTATCTTCCTCTCTCCTCCCCTCTTCTCTCCTCTCTACAAGCACACACCAAGGAAAGGTCGTATGAGCACACAGTGACAAGGCAGCTATCTACAAACCAGGAAGAGAGCCTTCGCCAAGGACCAAATCTGACAGCACCTGGATCTTGGACTTCCCAGCCTCCATAACTTTAAGAAATAAATATCTGTTGTTTAAGCCACCCAGTCTATGATATTTCGTTACAACAGCCTAAGCTAAGATACCTTCCTAGGGTTTCCTTGATCTAGTTATTCTCCATTCAATAAATCTCCTTACTATTTATATAAGCAGAGGTAGTATCTGTTGTTTGCCTAGAAGAATTCTAGGTGACACACCAAGTCAAAAAAGCATCACAAACCCACATTCCTGACCCCTGACAGATATCTCTAGGACACCCTGGCCTTTGGGTACCAACACAGATTTTCTGGGTCCCTGGAGCAGTGGCTTGGGGCATTGTTACAAGGAATGTGCTCTACTGCTGGAATCACAAAATGCAAGGTGTGAATCTCCCTGCAGGGGAGGAGTAAAATAAAAATATCAAGTCCATGTCAGAAGTTAAAAAAAATCACATAGCCAGGTGCAGTGGCTAGTGCCTGTAATCCCAGAATTTTGGCAGGCTGAGGTGGGTGGATCACTTGAGCTCAGGAGTTTGAGACCAGCCTGAAGAAAATAGTGAAATCCTGTTTCTATAGAAAAATATAAAAATTAACCAGATGTGGTAGTGCACACCTGGAATACCAGCTACTCAGGACGCTAAGGTGGGAGGATCTCTTGAGCCTGGGAGGTGGAGGTTGCAGTGAGCCAGGATCATGCCACCGCACTCCAGCCTGGCTGATAGAGCAAAACTCTGTTTCAAAAAAAAAAAAAAAAATCACATAATTTGGTTTTATGTTCCAATGACCTTTATCTTAATAAAATAATTCTATATGGTGACTTTGGCCACAACCTGGATAACTTTTACAAGTTAAAATGGACCCCTGGTACGTGCTACCTTAGTGAATAAATGAGAACTTGGCTTGTTAATTTAGAAGGGCTTCCAACTCCTGAATTAGAAAAGTGCTAAAAACTTCTAGCCATTGAAGTTTCAGAAGGAAGTTTCAGAAGAAAAGGCCTGGTCCCAAGCTAGCCAGCTCCTCAGTGCTAGTCATAATCAAAGTGCCACACAGTGGTTAGGTAAACTCATCCTCTTCACCACCTCTCAACCTCACTGCATACGGTGTGGACTAATGAAAATGGCATCATTTATTTTGAGAAAATAGCATTAAATCAATACATAGTCACAGAATTCTGAAACTGGAGACAGTAGTGTGCTCATCAACACTTAACAACCAGGCTGGGTATGGTGACTTATGCCTGGAATCCCAGTACTTTGGGAGGCTGAAGTAGGCAGATCCCTTGAGCCCAGGATTTCGAGAACAGCCTGGGAAACATAGGAAGACCCCGTCTCTATAAAAAAATTTTTTTAAAAAAATATTAACAACCAGCTCTCAAAGGAAAAAAAAGTGAAGGTAAGCATATCTCTTTGTAGATTATACATTTACTGATATAAGGGATGTGTGACACAATTTATAAATAATAATAAAATACATGATAATCTTTACTGGAGATCCCATAGAATCAATTGATTCTCCCAGAATGCTTTCATTGATTTTTGCTGAAGACTTGTATCTTTTACTAAACAATAGCTGCAATTTAACCATGATTTGACAAATGGAGTTGCATCTCACGGTTAACTCTTTACATCTGATGAGAGGTACTGATGATGGCAGTGGCAGTCTGTCTGAAGCAGCCATTGCCATGACTCCAGCTGCAGTGGGGTACAGGAGCAGGCCATGGGTCCTCAGGTGCAGATGGCAAGGTGGGCAGTCCCCAGAGCCCGTCCCGGGGAGTCTCCGTGAACCCACCACCCTGGGAACCTGCCCCTGGGAGCTGCTGCCATGGGGCCAGGCTGAGCCACCCACCAGTGGGAGAGCAGTCAATCAGGCACAGAGGGGCTGGCAGAGAGGAGCCCCGAGGCAGAGTTGGGCCCAGGGCAGTGCCATGCTTGCACATGGAGCATGGAACCAAACCTGAAATGTGGAGCTGAGGCCACACTTCAGGGGCCCAGGGTGGAAAGTGGGAGAGGTGCCCGCTTTGAGGACCTGGCCAGTGACATGGCCACCACACCCACCCCACGGACAGTGCCAAGTCCCTGCACCTCAGGAAGAGGTTCTGCATGGGTCCACCTGAGGCCATGTCCCCAGGATCCGCCCCTCATTGAGGTGACCGCTGAGCCTGATGCTCCCAATGACCAGGTCCGGGGCCTGAGATCCACTCCCAGAGGTGCCCCTCTGGGGCAGGCAGGGCCACAAGCCAGGCAAAGGGGAGCCCCAGGCCACCCCTGAGCACCAGGGCCACAGGAAGAACTCACAGCCGCATCACCTCTGAGCTGGATGCTGGTCCAGGCCCAGCGAGGACCTGGAACCCCCAACCCAGGTTGCAAGGAGGTATAGCCAGGGCTGCATGCTCCATGAGCTGGCAGGAGCCAGGGAAAAGTGGGACCCTCACCCCTTCCAAGTTGGCAAGGCAGGAGCTCCCCAGGTGCAGCTGCAGCCACCCTGCCATGACTGCAGACCCAGGCATCTCTGCACTCTTGGGGACCTAGGAAGGTCCTCCTGCCCCCTACAGGCTCAAAAGTTCCTGCTCCCACTGCCTGGCTTCTCTCCACTGTCAGCACCCACTCCTATCTCAAAGCAAAGTAGGGACCAAGCCCAGGTGCTATAGCAGCCCAGCTGGGTGTGCACATGCTCAGGGCAACACTGAGACACCACCCCCTTGCCACTGAAGCCCCCTCTGGACTTTAGGCACCAATAAGCTTGGGAGGGAGGCTGAGGGGGAGCTGAGGACAGCTGGGCTCTGGCCTATAGGTGCCCCTTGGCATGAACAGCCTGGATGCCATGAACAGTGGCAGGAGGCAGACAGGCTCCTGGGTGGAAGGGCGTGGGCCCCTGGTGAAGACCCACTTTCAAGCCAAGGAGGGCCTGAAGTCTGGGGGCTGGGCTGCCAGTCACAAACAAGAGGGGAACTTGTGGTGCTTTTCCCAGGGCCCACCTATGGCCACCCATGAAGCAATCAGCATGCACTTCCTCCCCTCTGAGGCCCATAAAAACCTCAGACTCAGCCAGACTCAAGGAGAGGACAGAGAGATGATGGATAACCACCTGCAGAGAGGAGCTACCCTCTCTGCTGAGAGCTGACCACTCACTGGGACACTCTGGATAGGGAGAGGAGCTACCCACTGTGGGTCTCCTCTGAGCTGTTCTATTATTCAATAAATCTCCTCTTCATCTTGCTCACCCTCCACTTTTCCACGTACCTCATTCTTCCTGGACACAGGACAAGAACTCAGGACCCATCTAATGGCAGAGCTAAAAGAGCTGTAACACAGACAGGGCTGAAACATGCCCTTTGCTCACCACTTTGTAGGTGACAAGAAGGAGAGAAGAGAAAAGGAGAGAAGAGCTGCGGACCTTCAGGGAGCCCACACCTAGGAGATCCCTGAGCCAGGACTGTGACACCCTTTTCAGGGCTCTGTGGTTCCTGTCATCTCCAAGCTTCCAGGTGCCACCACATTCCCTGGTGTCAGCTATGGAAGTTGCTTAAAGTATGCCTAGTCTAGCTGCAGCCTTTAGGGAGCTGGTGCCCATGCCAGTACCTGGAGCTGCCTGCCCCACTGCAGCGGCATGTCTGGCTGTGTGCAGTGTCTAGACGCCATGCTCACTCCCACACCCCTCACTGCTCCTGCCTGGCTCACCCTTGGCAGGTGCAGGATCCAAGCCAATCGCATGAGCTGAGCACAGCCTGCCAGGCTGAGCGGGTGTTACGCACCCATCAGGCCAGAGCAAAACTCAGGCAAAGGCGCCACTGGCAGCAGAGGTTTCTGGCTGGCAAAGCAACACCCCAAGGATCCAGTTACAGTGATAACCCCACTCTTGTACAAATTATGTTCACTGAATTCAATTTTCTTTCAGCTTCAGCACTGGTCATGACAGATTTTTAAGTTTAATCTGAATAATTCACATTTTCCCCTTTACTTGCTTAAGTCTGGATGGCCAACAAAACAATAAATCAAGCACTGATTTATAGTATTTGCCAATTCTGAGGTGCACGTACTCCTACCATGGTCAATTTCAAGCCACCAGCGTGAAGTCACCAACCACATAGTTGAGAAGAGGTACACCATAGCACAACACTGTATAGCATTTCCACCATATAGACACAAGAGATGTAAAAATCCTCTAAAGCAGAAATAAAATGTAGGGAAATAATTAGGCAGAAATGTGTTTTGAGTATTTATGACCTTTGTAATAAATATATTTAATTGTAAATTTCTCTAATTTTTATAATGGCTATATTTAACAAACAGCTTGGAAAATTCTTGAAAACTTATCATCTCTCGCATGCTGTATGAGCTGACTCCAGCACCACTGGTGGATGGAGGAGACCCAGGGAGAGAGAGAGAGAGTCACATCTCCTTCTCCATGTAAACAAAGCATTTGGAGGTGGGAGGTATGGATGGTGGAGATTTGGATCAGGCAATCTCACTGCCCCACAAAGATATCCTGTGCACTCCCCGTGTATAACTATGTAACTAAACTGCACATTCTGCACGTGTACCCCAGAACTTAAATTAACAACAACAAAAAAGATATCCTGTGCACTCCCAAGTACTATGACTATGGATATTAAAAAGCACGAAGTCTAAATTCTAGTGTGTCCCTGGCATGAAGCTCTCCAACTCCTCACTGTGAGTGGACTGACCTATTTTCAGAGCCCCCAAAGTGCTGATTTATTCTCCATTTGTCAACTCTGGCTACTGGTTGCGCAGACCTCACTCTATCCCTACAGACACACCCCTGGCTTTGACAGCATTTCCCATAACTCTGCAGGTCTTGAAAGAATGACACAGCTGAGGATCATTTTGAAGACAATTAAGGCTAATGAGCTGACTCAGCAAAGGCAGCCTAAAGGCAGGAAATGGCTTTGGCTAGAGGATTCGTTTTGCCTTGGTAGAGACCAGTGAGGAAGTAAAATGGGAGAAGATCCGATTTACTAGCAAAAACAAGGATTTGCTTGACCGAGTCTTGACCTTGGCTGAGTAAGACGGTGTATGTCCACTGAGGCTGTGGGGAATCAGGTGCTTTTCTATACAGCCAGTAGGAGTGTAAATTGTCACAGACTGTATGGGCGGCAATTTGACATTAAATCTCACAGATTTAAATGCACATTCCCTTTGACTCAGATGCTCAAAGATTCATTACAGCATAGTTTGTGTTAGTAACAACACTGAATTAGAGGCAAACTCTAAGTCTGTTAGTAGGTGCTTTCCAAATGTATAAATGACAATAAATCTGGCAAATGAATACTATTAAACCACTTAGAAAAATGGCAGCTCTTTATTACCTATTGTTGAACAACCTCAAAGACACACTGTTAAGAGATAAAAGCAAGGAGAAGAACACTGTGTATAGTATGCAACCATGTGTATATTTTAAATAATAAATTTATATACTTAAACATGCATAAAATATCTTTGAAAAGACATTCAGAGAAACTGGTTACAGTTTCCATCCAAAGAAAAAAAACTGGCGGAGGCCAAGACTGAAGAAAGACTTTCTTATCAACATATCCCTTTAAGACATTTTAACTTTGTATCACATATTAACTCTTTTTTTTAAATATAAAATAAAAAGTATTTTTAAAAGAACAACAGCAACTACACTTGGTTATTAGAGACCAATGGGAGAAGTAAAGTGGTCTATACCAAGCCACAGTTGTTAATTGAAATCCTGAGCCACTTTTGATTTATCTCCAGTCAAATTTTAAAAGAGCTCCTTCATTCTAGTTTGCATGGAACTGTCCTAGTTTTAGCACGGAAACGCTCATGTCCTGGGAAACCCTTCAGTGCAGGCAAATGGGGATGCTTGGCGAATCAGCATCAAATGTAATACATGGTGCTGTTTCTTCTAAAGCCAGATGTGAAATAAGAAGAAATATAGGCCAGGCACAGTGGCTCATGCCTGTAATTCCAGCAATTTTGGAGGCCAAGGGAGAAGGATCACTTCAGTTCAGGAGTTTGAGGTCGGCCTGGGCAACATGGTGAGACCCCATCTCTACACAAGAATAAAAAAATTAGCTAGGCATGGTGGCATGTGCCTGTAGTCCCAGCTACTTGGGAGGCTGGAGCGGGAGGATGGCTTGAGCCCAGGAGATCAAGGCTTCAATGAGTCACGATCACACCACTGTACTCTAGACTGGATGACAGAGCGAGACCCTGTCTCAAAGAGAAAGAAAAGCAAAGAAAAAGAAAAAGAAATGTATGCATAGATCTCCTAAAACCTTGCAGCCAGGGATGCTAGGAGGATATTTTGTATTCGATCTTCGATCCCCGTTCCTGACACAGAGCTCCTTAATACCTCCAGGTTGAGGTATAGGCGGTATTTAGGAGCTGTGCGTCAGGAATATGGATCAATAGGAGTAACTGGAGCATCTCTGGTTCAAATGAGGTGACTCTTGGTGGGGCTTTTGGATGGGGGCAGCTTCCCAGGAAGACCAAGCCATGATTAGAAACTTGGAACTTTCAGCCTCATCCCCCTGTTCTCCAGAGAAGGACGAGGGGCTGGAAATGATGTTAATAATTGTCACGCCTACATGATAGAGCCCCATAAAAACCCCTAAGCTATGGAGTTCTGAGAGCTTCCGGGTTGCCTACCACATCCGTATGGGTGTGCACCCCAATTCTACAGAGACAGAAGCCCCTGGTCCTTCAGGAGCTCAGGACCCTTCCAGACCTCAGGCTATGTATCTGTTCATCTGGCTTTCATCTGTATCCTTTTACAAATTCTTTATTAATGTAATACACTGGGAAATATGTTTTCCTAACTTCTAAGAGCCTTCCTAGCAAATTAAGCAAACCCAAGAAAGGGGTGGTGGAAAACCCAACTTATAGCTCGTTAGTCACAAGTATAGGTGATATGTGACAACCTACTCCTTGTAATTGACATCTAAAGGGGGTACAGGCCTGTAGGACTGAGCCCTTAACCTGTGGGATCTGACTCTAACTACATGTAGGCAGAGTCAGAATTTATTGAATTATAGGACACCCAACTGGTATCCAGAGAGTTGAAGAATTGCATTGGGTGGGGAAAAACCACACATCTGGTCATAGAAGTGTTCTATGTTGAGTGTGAGAGTAGCAAACACCTTTGGTTTTTCCCATCTCTTACACCAGGATTTATGGGTCCATAAATCGAGAGGTAGAAATTGGGGTGGCACTATTAAATATCACTCCTAGTGACTCACTGGCAAAGGTTTTGCCTTCTATTCCCAGATTTTATGCTCTGTTGGCCCAGAGATCTCATTTCCAGAGGGAGGAATTCTTCCACCAGGAGACACACAATGATTCCACTGACCCGGAAGTTAAGACTGCTGCCCAGACACTTTGGGCTCCTCATGCCTATGAATCAGGAAGGGAGTTATAGGAGTTACAGTGCTGCCAGGGGTGATTGCCCCTGACTGCCAAGGGGAAATTGGACTACTGCTCCACAACTGAGGTAAGGAAGAGTGTGGCTGGAATACAGGAGACCCCTTAGGGCATCTCTTAGTATTATCATGCCCTGTGATTAGGTCGATGGAAATCCCAATCCAGGCAGGACTGCAAATGGCCAGACCCTTCAGGAATGAGGATTTGGGTCACTCCACCAGGTAAAGAACCACAGCCAGCTGAAGTGCTTGCCAAACACAAAGGGAATATAGAGTGGGCAGAGGAAGAAAGTAGTTATAAATACCAGCTATGACTACGTGACAAGTTACAGAGTGAGGCCTGTAATTGTCATGCGTTTCCTCCACATGTTGCTGTGAATCCATTTGTGTTTGTGTATCTCTTTTTTCCTCTTATTCCCTTACCATATAACATAAAATATATTGACTTTATATCATAGTATTTAAGTATTGTTAATTTTAGATCATAGTAGTCATGCACCACATAACATTTCAGTCAATGACAGACCTCATATATGATGGTAGTCTCATAAGATTATAATGAAACTAAAGATTTCTTATCGCCTAGTGACACTGTAGCTGTTCTAACAGCAAAGTGCAATGCATTATTCACGAGTTTGTGGTGCTACTGGTATAAACAGCCTACTGTGCTGCCAATTGTATAAAAATAAAAACAAAGATAAACAACTGGGACCTAATTAAACTAAAGAGCTCTTTAGTAAAGGAACAGTCAGCACAGTAAACAGACAACCCACCACAGAGTGGGAGAAAATCTTCACAATCTATACATCTGACAAACGACTAATATCCAGAATCCACAACAAACTGAAATCAGTAAGAAAAAAACAAGCAATCCCATCAAAAAAGTAGGCTAAGGACATGAATAGACAATTCTCATACAAATGACCCACAAACATGAAAAAACGCTCAACATCGCTCATGATCAGGGAAATGCAAATCAAAACCACAATGCGATGCTACCCTACTCCTGCAAGAATGGCCATAATCAAACAAACAAAAAACAGTAGATGTTGGCGTGGATGCAGCAATCAGGGAGCACTTCTGCACTGCTGGTGGGAATGTAAACTAGTACAGGCACTATGGGAAACAGTGTGGCGATTCCTTAAAGAACTAAAAATAGAACTACCATTTGATCCAGCAATCCCACTACTGGGTATCTACCCAGAGGAAAAGAAGTCATTATCTAAAAGAGATACTTGTACACACATGTGTATAGCAACATGATTTACAATCGCAAAATCGTAGAACCAACCCAAATGCCCATCAATCAATGAGTGGATAAAGAAACTGTGGTATATATATGCACAATGGAATACTACACAGTCATAAAAAGGAAAGAATTAACAACATTTACAGTGACCTGTATGAGACAGGAGACTATTATTCTAAGTGAAGTAACTCAGGAATGGAAAACCAAACATCGTATGTTCTCACTGATATGTGGGAGCTAAGCTATGAGGACACACAGGCATAAGAATGATACAATAGACTGTGGGGACTTGCGGGCAAGAATGAGAGGGGGCAAGGGATAAAAGACTACAACTGTGGTTCAGTGTATACTGCTCGGGTGATGGGTACACCAAAATCTCAGAAATCACTGCTAAAGAACTTACTCATGTAACCAAATACCACCTGTACCCCAATAATTTATGGAAAAATAAAAATTTTAAAAAACAAAAAATATAGCACATATAATTATGTACAAAATGTAATAACACCAAACAACTGTTAGTGGTTTATGTATTTGTTATACTATATTTTTAATATTTTAGAGTATACTCCTTCTATTTATATATTTTTTTAAAAAGTTAACTATTAAACAGCCTCAGGCAGGTCCTTCAGGAGGTATTTCAGAAGGCATTATCATCAGAGGAGATGACAGCTCCATGCATGTTATTGACCCTGAAGACCTTCCAGTGGGACAAGATGTGAAGGTGGAAGACAGTGATACTGATCCTGACCTTGTGTAGGCCTAGGCTAGTGTGTGTATTTGTGTCTTAGTTTTTAACAAAAAAAGTTGTAAAAGTTAAAAAAAAAAATTGTAATGCAAAAAAAAAAAAAAAAAAAAGCTTATTGAATAACGATGTAAAGAAAAAAAATCTGCCTGGGCAACACAGCGAGACCTTGTCTCTAAAAATGTTTTTAAATTATCTGGGCATGGTGATGCACACCTGCGTCCTAGCTACTTACGAGGCTGAGGCAGGAGGATTGCATGAGCCCAGGAGTTTGAGACTATAGTGGTATACAACTGTGCCACTGCACTCCACCTGGGAGACAAAGCGAGACTCTATCTCTAAATAAAAAAGAAAATATTTTTGTACAACTGTACAAAGCATATTTTAAGATAAGTGTTAAAGAGTCCAAAAGTTCTTTTTTTAATTTAAAAGTTTATAAAGTAAAAAGATTACAGTAAGTTAAGGTTAATTCATTATTGAAGAAAAAAAGTTTTTCTGAATTATAGTGTAGCTGAAGCATACAGTATTTATAAAGTTGTGGTATTATACAGTAATGTTCTAGAGCTTCATATTCCCTGACCACTTACTCAATGACTCACCCAGACCAACTTCCTGCCCTGCAAGCTTCCTTCTTGGGAAGTGCCCTACATAGGTGCACCATTTTTAAATCTTTTATACCACATTTTTACTGTACTGTTTCTATATTTAGAAATATTTAGATACACAAATACTTTTCACTGGGTTACAGTTGCCTGCAGTATTCAATACAATAGCCTGATGTACAGGTTGGTAGCCTAGGAGCAGTAGGCTATCCCAGAGCCTAGGTGTGTAGCAGACTGTAGCATCTAGGTTTGTGTAAGTACCCTCTATGACGTTCATACATGATGAAGTCACCTCACACACCTCTCAGAATGCGTCTCCATTGTTAAGTGACACAAGACTCTAAGTTACAGGATATAGGGAGGGGAGCAAACATCACACGAGGACTTTTCCGCCTCTTCTGGGGAAGGGGTTGTGCATTTTCAGTTGTACACAGGATGGGTGTGTATCATGTTAGATGGAATGATGACCTTTGATATTGTCTTTATTTGGATATTAAGTGTGGTTTAAGGAGATGTGATGGATGCCAAGGTGACAAGGGGTGGACTTATGATGGTTAATTTTATGTGTCAGCTTCGCTGGGCCAACAACACCCAGATTAAAATTATTTCTAGGTGTGTCCGTGAGGGGGCTGTGGGATGAGATTACTGTTTGAATGTGTGAACTCAATAAAACAGATGGGCCTTCCCCATGGTGGGTGGGAGTCACCCAGCCCTGTTAAGTGTCCAAATAGGACAAAAGGCAGAGGAAAGAGAAATTTACCCCTTTTGCTTCCTGCCTGCCTGCCTGCCTGAGCTGGGACATCCTTCTCCTGCCCTTGCCCTGGGATGCACACCATCTGCTCCCTCGGCTCTCAGGCCTAAGGTCTTAGACTGCATTATACCACTGGCCGTCCTGGGTCTCCAGCTTGCAGGTGGCAGATGTAGGAATTCATAGCCTCCATAATCAAGCCAATTCCTCACAATAAGTCTCCTCATATATTCATATCCTCTTGGCTCTGCTTCTCTGGAGAACCTGGCTATTAGAGTTTGTCATTCTATTCCTGTCACCAAACCCATGCAGTACCCTTAGGTGAGCAGTGGTGCTTCCCACTGGCCAAATCCACCCAGACGCCAGAGGGCAGGGAGCTCTTCGCTGTAGCTCCAGCAGGCTGGCCTCCTGGGCACAGCACAGGGGAAAAGAGCAGAAAGCGGCCCTGGAGAGACCCAAAGAAGACATGCTGGGGCCCCACCTTCTAAACAGAGCTCCTTTTGGTGACTTGGCTCAAGAGCAATAAGTGAGGACAATGAGACCAGGGATCTGGCCTCAACTCCATATTCCGCTACCTTCAATCCATCCTTTCCATTGTCTGGGCCTCAATTTTTCCATTTGTAAAATGAAAAGGAGGAAAGGGGGTACCTGTCACCACCTTGGGTACCTAACTCACTCACCTCCTAGGCTCTTGGAGAGGGGTTCACTACCCAGCCAGCCAAGACACAAGATCTCACATACCTGCACCGTGGTCTCTGAAGAAAAGACAGAAACCCTCCCGACTCTCAGTGCAGACTGATTTCACAGCTCTGAGCTGTAAGTTTCTACCCAGAAAGCTACCTGGTCTATTTCAGGATCCAGGTGAAAGTTGTCTTCCCTTAAAGTAGCATTTCTCAACATAGGGAATTAGCTCATAATGTCAATCATGGGCCCCACCACCACAGATTCTAATTCAAGATAATCTATCGGAGGAATTCCATGCAGGTTCTCCTTGTACCACACTTTGAAACCTACTGTCTTAATGAACAATGGGTTGCATCATACTCTTACATAATAGTGTAAGAATTTTTAAGTTCATTTCCTCCTTAATGAAAACAAGCTATTATTCTGTAATGGTTATTTTTTAAAAACAACAATAGGGGTTTGGGGCATTCAATCCAGTTAATGCACTGCAGCATAGAACTGCTTGCTAAGTAGTAAAATTGCTTTTCAAAACATGATCAAACATCAGTCTAATCAGCCAGGTGTTAGGCTCTCAATCACAAGCCTCAAAACACATAATCAAGTATCAGTAAGCAGGTGTTTTAAGTGAAGCTTGAGATAAACAGTTGCCTTTGTGGTTACTTAGGAGGTTTTGCAACATTAAAATGGAGTACCTCACACTCAAGCAAGCCAACTTCAGAAGCTTCTCAGCTGAACAAATCCGGGCAATAATTAGCACGGGACATTTTAAATAGACTGCAGTTTAAAAGCCTTGAATCTTATTGAGGAAATCTGTTTTGTTTCCTTTATTCCCAATTGTCTTCAAGATTTTGCTCTGATAGATACTGACTCTTTGATAAAAAGTCACTAGACCACATTTCACTTTTTTCAGATGGAAGATTTTGATCCCTTTAAAGAAAATTATGTTCAGATCATATACATACATTCAATATCACAATGTTCACATCATATACATACATTCAATATCACAATACCAGGGCCCCACCCCACCAATCTTTCCAATGTGACAAGACTAGGACTGGGAGTTCTGAAGTAAAACCCAAGTTCCACTTTAGAAATTACTTTTCATGGCCAGGCACGGTGACTCACGCCTGTAATCCCAGCACTTGGGGAGGCCAAGGTGGGCAGATCACGAGGTCAGGAGATCCAGACCACAGTGAAACCCCGCCTCTACTAAAAATACAAAAAAAAAAAATTAGCCAGGCGTGGTGGCGGGCCGCTGTAGTCCCAGCTACTCAGCAGGCTGAGGCAGAATGGCATGAATCCAGGAGGCAGAGCTTGCAGTGAGCTGAGATCACACCACTGCACTCCAGCCTAGGCGACACAGCAGACTCCGTCTCAAAAAAAGAAAAAAAAAGAAATTATTTCTCATTCTCTCAAGTATTCAAAATGGCTTCTCAGTGGTCCAATAAATAATACAACATAACTCCATGAAAATCACTGAAAGATCCAGGGGACAACGTAAGGTGACCATCCTCAGCAGAAGTGCTCATTTTAAGAGCCAATATTAATCATGTAATAACAGAATCAGTCCAATGGGATTGAGCTCTATCAGTCACAAAATGTAACAAAATGATGAGTTGCTTTCAGTTGCAGTGGACCTCCAGCTTGCAAGTCACATAACCTGAGCACGCCCAGATCAACCAAGCCCACCCAATTCGTGACCCTGTAGGCGTCCAGAGTGAAAACATCAACCACATATGGAACCTAAGTACTCAGATTGAAGAAGAGGGATCAAATTAAGAAGAGAGGGGTGCCGTGTTTTGTTGCATTACAGACTTAAAAGGCAAGGACACCTCACCACCTCTTTGCATGGCCCAATCAGATCATGCCTCGTTGCATTTTCCTGTGTCTCTGATTGTTATTCCCTGTGTATAAAACCTGCTCTCAGGCCCTGACTTGGGGAGACAATTTTGAGTGTTGCCTCCAATTTCCTTGCCAGTTGGCCTTGCAATAAAGCTTTTTCTTTTCTCAAAAGCCTGTGCCGTAGTATTGGCTTCTATGAACGTTAAGAGGAAAGCCCACGACTCAGTAACAATCAGACTGGCCTGTCACTTAGGTTTATTCGAGTTCACCCACACAATTTATCTTAGCGAATGCTAAGAAGGGTTCCCTGCTTACAACTGTAGCTCATAAATTTCTGCTAATTTCCCTTGATTGTGAATAGCAGTTTAGTTTTGAGAGAATTTGGTTTTTGGGTTTTTGTTGTTGTTGTTGTTGTTGTTTTGAGATAGGGTCTCACGCTGTCACCCAGACTGGAGTGCAGTGGTGAGATCTCGGCTCACTGCAACCTCCACCTCCCAGGCTCAAGCAGTTCTCCTGCCTCAGCCTCCTGAGTAGCTGGGATTATAGGCATGCAGCACCACACTAGGCTAACTTTTTTTTTTTTTTGTATTTTTAGTAGAGACAGGGTTTCACCATGTTGGCCAGGCTGGTCTTGAACTCCTCAAATGATCCACCCGCCTCGGCCTCCCAAAATGCTGAGATTACAGGCGTGGGCCACCACGCCTGGCCTTGAGAGAATTTCTTATGTTTCACTTTCTATTTCTCTTTCCTCTCCCCTTGGCCTTGTATTGCCGTCAAAATATTAGTTTCCATTCTTATAATTTTATCTCTCCAGTTAAAGGAGCATTTGCTCATACATGATACCAACTAAACAGAGTCCCAGTTGCCCTTGCCATTCAATAGATATAGAGGTTTGTGACACAGAAAAATTTCATTCTCAATTGTGCATATCAATGTACTCCTCTGAAACAAAATTGAGAGAGTCTAACCAGGTCTGAACAAACCAGAGGTTCTGAGATTGTGGCTTCTGAAAATGAATAAGCCCAAAGAACTTCATTCTTCTCTGTCACCAGTCCCTGAAACCTGTCAGTAATTGCAGAACCACATTAGGACTTCTCTTTCATATCATCTTCCTCTTTTCAGCTGCGCGATTCAGCTGGGTGCTGCTTCATGTGTAGTAAAGGCTTTTATGTCTCAGGACATTAAAACCTGAAGTTTGAGTCTATTTGCAAAGATAAAAATTTTCCACTCTAACCCAGGGAGTCTGGCTATCTTTGGGCTTTTCTGATCTTCCTTTGTCATGTAACACCCTTCTTTCTTTGGTCTATGTACATCTCATCTTTTCTCTCCCGACAGCCCAGGAAGCATTAACCTAGACTTCTCCTGATGCAGAGGGAACTCATCAGCTCTTTCAGCAGCCTACACCATTGGAGTGGGTATTACAACCTTCAGCTGGGCTGAAAATTTCATCAGAATTTCATCATACAAATGATTCAGAACAATTCAATCAAGATTTTTCCTCTTCACTGTGCTTCAGGAAACCTCTGACCTCTTATTTCAGGGAGAAAATAGAAATCCTCAGATGGAAGCTCTATCAATTTTTTGCCTGCCTCCTCTAATCTAAAAATTGCTTTCTACCATCCCTTCTGCCCCAGTGGAATAGAGGCCCCTCCTTCCCGCTAGGCCAATTCCTTCATCAATTTTCAGACCTCAACTTCATCAGCCTGTGTCTCCTGCATCTTCAGCTTCCCCCTCTTTATTGGTGCTGGCTCATCACCATTTGCTTGTAACAGAATGTTAAGTAAGAAGCTGAGACCAAGGCACCATGACGTAATAACTGCTACATTCCAACGGGTGTTTTCACACCTGCTATACCAGGTGTGAAATTTCAGAGCAGCACAACGAAGAACCAGTATAATGACTTTTTAATTATCTCATTCATGTGGAGGACAAAAAGGGTCCAAGGAGGGGGACTGAGAGTGGATTTTTGAGCAGAGCCATTAGCATGCTGTGTGTCTTATCCCCAAAGGACGGAAGGATGAAAGGGATGTCTGCCCTCACCTCAAGCTGGTGAGAAAGCTTGGCAAGATTAATATGTGCCCCCTGCAGTTGGGAGGCTGGAGGGACTGGGATCTTGACCATGCCTGACAAGGTCAGAGCAGCCTGTGGCCGCAGGGTAGAGGACAAAGTCTAGGAAGTTCTCTCACTCCCAGGGAGCAAATGTAAGTAAGAATCTTGATCAGGCAGAGGCTACCTGAAAGAGGGGACCCGGCAGTCAGGGGCTCTGGGTGATTCTGGTGGGTAGAGCTTGAGGGCAGCACTGAGGGAGGATTAAGGGTGACAGGCCAGCTAGGAAGGTGCAGTTTGAAGGGCTCACTAGGCAAATCTTCAAGGAACCCATGAAACGTACAGAGATGGTTGGCTATAAGCATCTGCTGGCCCAGAGAAGGCAAAGCCATCTTGCTACAGAGCCAGCTTCACTTGCATCCCTCCTCCTGGTCTGACCCTGGTGGGAGAAGCACAGTTAGCAAGCCCGGACTGAGAAGAAAGGTGAGGTTGAGAGAGAGAGGAGGACCCTGAGAGCCCCAGCATCACAGCCAGGGACCCGCTGGGGAGAGGAGAGAAGAGGTAACATTAAACCAAGTTCCAATTGATTATTATCTTGGAGTAGACTTAATTAATTTAGAATTAATTAGAGTTAATTAATTTAGAATTAGAGTTAATTAGCTGCAATTGTGACCTAATGTGATTCCAAACTTTTTTTAACATAAAAGGAGCCAGAGAAATGACAGTGTCTTGAGCAGATTAAAGGGACAATGGAGGACAAAAAGTAAGACTGCTTTGCAGAAAACCCACCAGGAGTGCTGGAGTTCCAGACTTCCACTTACACATAGAGTGAGCCTTCCATTGCTGGCCTCTATGTCCACTTCTAGCTCTGTCTGATCCTTTTCCTCACCCTCATGCAACACTATTAAAGCAATTTTCCATGCTCCCTGCCACTACTTGATCATCGTCCATTTATGGTTAAGCCACAGCCACCTCACTCCCACCCCTGACATCTCCGGAAAAGGTTATTGACATCTATTTACTTTCTTCTTTTTAAAATATACATATATAATTGGGTTTGTTTTCATATGATGAAAGAAAATATGCTTATCATAGAAAATTTTTAAAAAGTTCAGGCAGCTAAAATGAACATTAAAAAAATAAAATTCTTAAACTCATCCACACCAAGTCAACCGTGGTTAGCAGGTTGATAT
Source organism: Papio anubis (assembly GCF_008728515.1). Classification (NCBI taxonomy): domain Eukaryota; kingdom Metazoa; phylum Chordata; class Mammalia; order Primates; family Cercopithecidae; genus Papio; species Papio anubis. Next base: position 22,775,296 of record NC_044979.1, read on the forward strand.
AGGCCTGGATAACCTTCTGTGTATATCTGTATGTGTAGATAGCAAGAGAAAGAGATGTACAGAGAATACACACACACCATACACACTTCAACGTGTGAGTGAGAATTCTTCATTATTGCAGAATGCAAATTTGAATGAATTTGAATTCATATATACACATATATGTACTACTGAAAATATATACATAAGTAAATTTTATGCATATTTTCATAGGTATTTAGTGGGTTTAAACAGGTATCTCACTAAAAAACAATACAGGATTACAGGAGATTCAGATGGTTTATTTACACAGGTGTATTCCTTATCCAGTACTACCATTTTTTTTCTTTTTTGGCATAGTGAGCTTGTAGAATGTTATAGTCCACAGCTGCTGTCTTTTCTTTACTCAGTATTTTTATGCTTTGTTTTATCTTTGCATATCTTACATAAATCAGCAGTAGCTTGTGTTTGCTGCTGCTTCTGTGTTATCCAAAGATTTATAAAAGATTGTCTCCCATTAAGGAAGGGGTTCTGTGACAACTTGGTGCATCCATTTATGTGTCAGGAAACAGTGGAACTAAAGGATGTAATATTTACTTAATTCTTTATCAAATAATAAGACACTATTCATTTATCATCTAATCGCATGTATTGTGATATTAAGATATGAAGGGACAATGGTGAAAATTCTAGGCAGACGACTTTGACATCTGCCTAGAATTTTACACTCGTATTTTACATTCATAATTATGTTAATTCCACCTTTGCCAAAATGCCACTATGTTTTGTATAATTTATATTACCAGCATAATTAACATTACCAAGCATATTTAGAAATGTCACTATGTTTGAAACAAAAGTTAAACAATACAAAAAGGTAAAAAAATGGAAACTGAAAATCCCCCACAATCCTACATCCTGGAGAAGATAACACTGAATAATTTTTATAAGCCTTTCAGAGCTTTTTCTAAGCACATATAACCATATCTACCAATCTACGATTTTATTTAGTGGTTTTTACAAAATGAGGTTCTATTATACAGACTGTTCTGCAACTTGATTTTCTTAACATCATAAATGATTTTGCAAATCAGGACATACAGATTGGCATCATTTCTTTAAAGAGTTGCATATACTTTTATCACATGTCAGGGCCTACAATTTATTTAGGTAACTCCTGTGGCATAATATTTGTGTTATTTTGGAGTTTTTATCATTACCAGCAATGCAGTTTTGCACATCTTGTACCTATGTCTTTGAATTATTTAACGGAGGCTAAACAGTCAAAAGTAGTCTCACTTAGTAAAAGAATAAGCATGTTTAAATTTCGATGGTACCAAATTATGCTCTAAGAAGACCGTGTCAATTTACCCTTCCTCACCTTCTGCAGCAACAGATCTTATCAATCTTTTAATCTTTGCCAATCTGATAGTTAAAAAATAAACTTATTTCAGTTGTCTCTCAATTTACAAAATTTCCTTGGCTAATAGCAATATTAACTCTATAATGCTGATCACAAATAATTTTTCCCAGTTTTCTTTTGTCTTCTTCAATCTATGGGTTTCACCCAACAAGAGGTTCAACTTTTCACATAGTCAAGTGTATCCATCTATTCCTTGTGGTGTCTGCTTTTAATACCTTGCTGTGCAAGGCTTTACCACATCATGGTTGCAAAAACTTCACACATATTTTCTTCTAGTATTTTTATAATTTCACTTCTACATCAAATTTTTACTTCAGGGCCAGAAAAACAAAACAAAACAAAAAGCCAGACATGGTGGTTCACGCCTGTAATCTCAGCACTTTGGGAGGCAGAGGCAGGTGGACTACCTGAGGTCAGGAGTTTGAGACCAGCCTGGCCAACATGATAAAACCCCGTCTCTACTAAAAATACAAAAACTAGCTGGGCATGGTGGTGGGTGCCTGTAATTCCAGCTACTTGGGAGGCTGAGGCAGGAGAACCGCTTGAACCCAGGAGGTGGAAGTTATAGTGAGCCAAGATCACACCACTGCACTCCAGCCTGGGCAACAGGGTAAGACTCCGTCTCAAAAATAAAAATAAAAATAAATTGTTACTTCATGGAGTATATATTTATTTTGTTAGAAAAAGTGAGATAAGAATCCAACAGGCTCATACTCTGCATACTATTTTATAATCTTTTTCACATAATGCATTGTGATCATATTTCCATGTTAATAGATTTCTATGATATTACTTTACACTGGTTCCAAATTTATTTAATTAACCCTCTATTATTGGATAATTAGGTTGTTTACAACTACTTCAAACAGCACTGTGATAAACATGATCATAACTAAACCTTCATCCATTACCTTAACGATGCCCCTAATATGCATTTCAAACTCTTTATACCTTCTCTGAAGCCCAGACCTTGCCCAGTCTTCTCATCACAGTGAACTGCACCTTCTCCCAAACTTTTGCTCAAACCAAAACCTTAGAAATAATCTTTGATTCCTTACTTTCCCTCAACCTTCAACCCAATCCGTCAGAAAAATCCCATCAGCTCTACCTCATTTCCCGCTTACATCCGATTCTTCTCCCACTATCCACTCTATGCCATTGCCATTCTCGCCTGATGACTGCCATCGCCTCCCAGTTCCTACTCTTGCCCACTATAATCCAGCTTCCAGACAGCAACCAGAGTATCATTTTAGAATGCACATCAGATCAAGTCATTTCCCTGCTTAAAACTCTCTAATGGCTTTCTATGGTACTTCAGGAAGTAAAATGTAAAAAGCCCTTACTAAGTTCTAGAAGGCCTCTGTCATCTGGGACCTGCCTCTCTGACACAGGTTCCACCACTCAGTTCCTTGCTTACTGATTCCCAGACACTGACCTCTTTTCTATTCCTTAAACGGGCCAAGCGTGTTCCTAATTTAGTGCAGGGTCTCTCGCCCTTGGCACTAATGACATTTTGGGTCCAATAATTCTTCATCATGGGGGGCTGTCCAGTGCACTGTAGGACACTTAGCAGCATTCCTGGTCTGTATCCACCAGATGCCAGTAGCATGTCCCTGGTTGTGACAACAGAAAACGTCACTAGACATTGCCAAATGTCACTAGACAGGAGGACAAAATTTTCCCTGATTGAGAACCACTGAGGTAGGACATTTGTACAAGCTGTTTCCTCTACCTGTAACGTTCTTGTCTCCTGGATCTTTATGGCAAATGTGTTTTTCTGATATTCAAGACTTGGATCAGATGTCACCTCCTCAGAGAGGCCTCCTCTGTCATCCCCACCCACTAACAATCACCTACAGTCACATCGCCCTGTTCTATTTTTGTAATTGCTCTTATCACTGCCTAGAATAACCTTATTCAGTGATTGGTTTACTTGTTTGCTGTTTGTCTCCCCTAGTAGGATGTCAGCTTCAGGCCAACGGCAATGTCTGGCATGGATGAGCAGATGTTCAGGAAGTATTTGTTCATTGAAAAAAAAAATGAATTCCCAAAAGTGGAAATCAAATATCTCTTTGTTGCTAAATCTAGTGGATACTTTAAAGTTATTGTGTTAATTCTCTCCAGCATTTGCCACTCACTCCCATTGGCTCCTCTGACCCTGTGTCTCCTAGCAGACCCCACCTCTTGGGCTCTCTTTTCCCGTTTCTTTCCTCTTCTTCCTTGGCCCATCCCTGACACTCTGCTCTTCAGAGAGTTCCAGCCTAATGCCTCTTCCAATGCCACATCATCTAACAACATGACCTCAGCTACTCCTGTGATTCATCAATTACTGTCTATTTTCTCATGATTCTCCAGATGCAAGTAGCCACTGGGATGTCCCACAGACCCCTCAAGTTCAATATTTCCAACCCAAACTCATCACTTCTACCAACCCCAAGTCACAACTTCAACAACCCTTCTGGGATGGTTAATTTTATATGTCAACTTGATTGTGCTACTGGGTGCCCATATTAAACATTGTTTCTAGGGGTGTCTGTAGGCATGTTTCTAGATGAGATTAGCATTTGGATAGGTGGACTCAATAAAGAAGACTGCCCTCCCCAGTGTGGGAGCTCATCATCCATCCATTGAGAGCCTGAAAGAGAGCAAAAGAAACAGGAAGGAGTAATAAGCCCCTTTTGCTTCCTGCCTGCCTGCTTGAACTGAGACCTCTCATCTCATCTTCTCCTGTCCTTGGATTAGGATTTATACCATCAGCTCCTCTGGTTCTCAGGTCTTTGGACTTAGACTGGAATTACATCACCAGCTTTCCTGGGTCTCCAGATGATGGCAGATTGTAGGACTTCTCAGCCTCCATAATCAACTGAGTCAATTCCTCATAATACATCTCTCTACAAATATGTATCTTGGTTCTGTTTCTCCAGAGAACCCTAATACAATCATTCATCATACAGAGCCTAGCCTCCTGCTCCTGAAGCATCTAGTTCCTCCAATGGACTGCGGCAAACCCTCCCAACAGTCTCTATGTCATGGCCCTGCCCCTACACGATACGTGTTCCTCACTCTTCTGCTGGAAACTCTCAATGGCTTCCCACTGCCCCAGGTCAAAGGTCCAGATTCCTCCCCATGCCTTCCTAGATCCTCTGTCTCTCCCACCACACCAACCAAGCTCAACTATGCTCTCCCTCACTTCTGGGAAGACAGAGGCCCTTCCCATGTCTGGAACACTCTTGCCTCCACCTCTCTATGCCAGAATTCAGATAATATTAGAAGCTTCAGGAGCAAGAGGGTAGGCTCTGTCTGATGAGAGGGCAGTAGGGTTCTCCAGTGAAAGAGAACCAAGATCTATATTTATACAGAGATTTATTATGAAGAATTGACTCCATGGGTTATGGAGGCTGAGAAGTCCCACAGTCTACCATCTGGAGGAACATTTTCGTTTGGGTCTGAGTCTCATAAGCTTTTGAACCTCCTCTTAAAACAGTCGAGGCTGCCGACTCTTTCTTCCAGTGCCTGTCCCCAAATAGTCTTTGCTTCAAACACAACATGAGATAGCTCTTTGAAATCACTCATGGAGTTTTCTACTCTACCCTTTGACTTCCCAGGCCCTAATCCTAGTTTCTCTATTCCTCCCTCTACTCTGCACCACCTGAGATATAAAAACAACTTTTTGAGGATCTGGGGTTTGCATCTCCCAGCCAAGACTTTAGTTCAAGATTTACATTTTGCTGCCTCTGGGTACATCAGAGACAATATAATAGATTATCAAGAACAAATGAATAAAATGCAATTTATTATAAATAACATATAATTAATAGGTTACATATTAAACAAGCATACAAAAGGAATGCAAACTGCCATCAGCTGCAGAGATGTCACTGTTCAGCCTCTGTGATCAATCTACAGCTTGACGGTCACTTTCCTGTCAGTGCCTGGCATCAGCTTGACATTCTGTGTGGTATCATTTGGATCTGTGTCCCCAGCAAATCTCATGTCAAATTTTAATCCCCAATGTTGAAGGTGGGGCCTGGCCTGGTGGGAGGTGATTGGATCATGGAGGTGGATTTCTCATGGTTTAGCACCATGCCCTCTTAGTGCTATTCTCAGATAGTGAGTGAGTTCTCACAAGATGTGGTTGTTTAAGAGTATGTAGCACTTAGCCCTTCTCTAATCTCTTCTTTCAGCTCTGGCCATGTAAGTAAGATGCCTCACTCCTCCTTTGCCTTCCACCATGATTGAAAGTTTCTTGAGGCCTCCCCAAAAGCAGATGCTGCCATGCTTTCTGTAGAGCCTGCAAAACCCATTAAACCTCTTTTTCTTATAAATTAGTCTCAGAGGTCAGGAGTTCAAGACCAGCCTTGTTAACATGGTGAAACCCCCATCTCTACTAAAAATACAAAAATTAGCTGGGCGTGGAGGCAGGCATCTGTAGTTCCAGTTACTCAGGAGGCTGAGGCAGAAGAATCACTTGAATCCAGGAGGCAGAGGTTGCAGTGAGCTAAGATCGCGCCACTGCACTCCAGACTGGGCAACAGAGCAAGACTCTGTCTCAAAAAAAAAAAAAAAAAGGTAGTTATTTCTGAAGAGAGGAGGGCAAACGGGAGGAAGCTTATTTCAGTTCACCATACAATCAACTGCCAGACTTCAGGTGCCTGCCATGGTGGACAGTGCCGGATTTGCCCAAGTTCATAGAGGCTCTGATTTCCTGAGAAATCAGGTGATGTGGCCTGGGTGCAAATGTGGACCCCTGAAAGACAGAGATGGGAGGGTCTCCTTGGGGTGTAACTGCTTCCTGGGAGATGTCCCACATGACAGAAAGCACCCAGCTTGCTGTATTTTCTTGCAAACCGGTGGCCTCCCTGGGAGCTCCCGCCTTGTCTCTCCCTCCCTCCTTCCTGGCTATAGTACCCGTTTCCTTCAGTTTTGCTTCTCTGGTCTCCCTGCTCTTAGCACAAGTATTAGCACAATAAGCTTTTCTCCAGCTCTTTTTTCTAGGGAGTCTACACTAAGACAATATACTTCCACATTCTCTGACCTCTTTACAATGAAAACGGATTTAGATAACACGTGTGTAAGGATAAAACAATAAGAGAGCGAAGGAGTTTGGTTTACCATAAAGAGCAGCACAAATGTCACAATTATTCAAGGCGTTTTTCTGGAAGGATGGGCCTGGGTAGGGGAACTGCTTTCATCATTATTTTCCTGATATCCCCAGGGGACCCTGGGAACCAGATGCTTCTGCGTTTGACAATGTGGAAGTTAATGTCTGCGTGGCTTTCCTCTGGGTCCCTCTGCCCCTCACAGGCCAGCTGGGTCAGATACCCCCGGCATTATCACACTCTCCAAAACCTCAGAACCAGCTCCCCTTGCCACCTCTTTCTTCCTTCTCTGCTCATGAAAATGGTGCACGTGTGTGCATGTGTGTGCATGCGTGTGTGTATTTAATACTTAGAGAGTTTCAGATTATTTTAACTGAGGGCTCAAAAAAGCAGCCCCAAGGAGCATCGCCAGCATTCCTATCTTCTTAACAGTCAAGAGCATCTTGAGCTCTTTCTGAGATGAGGGAAAGGACAAGAGAGGTGGAAAGCTGAGCTGGAAGTTCAGCAGAGCCTAATGGCCTCCCCACTTCCTCCCAATTTAAGTGCCCTAGAAACAGAAGATGCTGAAGGTGAGGATCTCCAGATTACATAGAGTGGGGATAGGAAAGGTTGCTTTAAAAAGTCAATGAATGAACAAATTCATAGACTTAGTGGCTGAAAGGCATTGTGTTTTGCAGATTCACACTTGAAGTACAAAAAGTCTTGCCGGTTCTTTGCACTCCTCCTGCCTCAGAGAATCATGGCTGTGTGCTGACTTGGAAGGGTGGGGCAGCGTGGAGTTCTGATACGCCTTGGCTAAGTGTGTTGCATACAATTAAAGGAAAACATTTTACCATCAGGGAGGTGCCTGTGCACTCTTTGTAAGCAATCCAAACGGGAGAATAGAGTCTTTCTTGGGCAATGTTTGCTTTGTCCTAGAAAACTGCCCTTTATTCTGACTCAGGAATTGTTTGAAAAGGTAGAACAAAGCAAAAGCCTGTGGGCCGCGGAGACCTGGCTTTTAGGTGAAAGGAGATTTGGTCTCTCCTAGACAAGAATCCTGCGAGTCAAATATCCTCTAATTGGATAGGCTGGCTGTAAGAATTGCACTGGGGAATTTGTCCAAGGGGAGAGTTTAGCCAAGAGGAGTTTAAGAAAAAGCCTGTGGTTTTTGATGCACAACTTAGTGGTCCAGATGAGCTGCTCTGAAATGGAGCATCTTTTTTTGAAGTCAGCCCTGGTTGCAGTTGAATAATGGAGTAAATGGGGGCTCTGAGATGCCCCCTCCATCAGGATCAGAAAAAGAAGTCCACTGGCCCTTCCTTTTGTCTGACATGACCCTGTTCCTGCTGACAGCACTGGCAATGTCAAAGTTTTCCTGGGCATGGTCCCAGGAAACTCTCAGTTTTTGAACTCTAAACAAGCCCAGCGAAGAGTAGGATGTTCTGTAACAATATTTGAGAGTCTTCCTACTTTTTTGGAGAGTTCTTTGGGGAACTTGAAAAGAGCTCTCTCAGGCCAAGCACTGTAATGCCAGCACTTTGGGAGGCCAAGGTGGGCGGATCTCCTGAGGTCAAGAGTTCAAGACCAGCCTGGCCAATATGGCAACAAAACCCCATCTCCACTACAAATACAAAAATCCGCCAGGCGTGGTGGCGCGCACCTGTAATCCCAGCTACTCGGGAGGCTGAGGCCGGAGGATCACTTGAACTGGAGAGGTGGAGGTTGCAGTGACCAGAGATCATGGCACTGCACTCCAGCCTGGGTGACAGAGTAGGATTCCATCTCAAAAAAAAAAAAGAAAAGGTGCTCTCACGGAAAGCTGTTCCTTCAAATCTCTCCTATCTTCAATTCCAAGGTTACCCTTGTCCTGCTGATGTCTGACTTCCCTGCCCCTCCCCACTCAGCCTTACGTGTTGTGCCCATCAGCCTCCACTTATCCAGCCCTGGAGCCAGGGCCGACCAAGGCAGGAAAGAGACTTGGAGCCTCGGGCCACCAAGAGATGGAACCTGGAAGAGAGTGTGCTGCTACCGATCCTTGGTGCCTGCAGAGGAGCCTGAACATCCTCATATCCACTAGGCCTTAACCTTCTGCCAATCCCAGCCCCACAGCTGGGTGCCCCCCAATGTCTCCTCTGGGAGAACAGAGCTGACTGTATCCCCTGGTCAGAGCCTGGGGGCTTTTTCTAACTGAACACATTATCTAGACCCCCAAATCACTCCCTACTGCCTGGGACTGCCTGTCACCCTGTCCATCCTCCATGCAAGCCCTGTGGACAGCCACCCCTGCTGTACCACACAAGGTACTCTATAGCTCAGAGGTTCTCAGTCTTCAGAGACTTGGGACACTTGGGAGCTTGTTAAAAACGAGAAGTCCTGTCTCCACCACTGGAGATGCTGATTCAACTGCCTACCCTATCCACTGATCCCCACCCCTGGGGGACATTGTGGAAGAGCTCTGGGAGCCCAGCCTGTATAACCCAGCAAGGGTGAACCGAGCCACAGGCCAAGTCCTCTACGGCTCCGGTACCTTCCCCTGTGCTCCCCACCAACCTCACCTCTTCATGTCCCAGCCTGTTTTGCAGGCAGTTCCACCAAGCCACAGCATCATCTGTAACTTATCCACATCTGTTCCCTTGCATCCAAAGCCTCCTTCAGCTGCAGGACACATGTTCTCTCTCAGTTCAATGAGACTGTCTATTGCACTCCAACTTCTGATCTCAAAGTATGTATAGGCTCCTACATACAGTGGGATGTTGATAAATTCTGTATCTAATAGAAAATTATTCAGCCTTAAGGCAATGTCTTTAAAGATCTTGCCATTTGCTACATGGATGAAACTGACGACATGATGCTAAGTGAAATAAGCCAGACACAGAAAGATGCTGTATGATCTCACTAATATGCAGAATATTTTTTAAAAGTCAAATAAATAGAGAACAGTGGTTACTGGAGGAAGGGAGGAGGAGGAAGTGGGGAGAAGTAGGTCAAAGAGTGCCAAGTTGCAGTTGTGTAGGATGAATAAGCCTAGAAGTCTGATGCACAGCAGGAGGACTGTGGTTCATAACATTGTATGACCTACTCAAAATGTGCTAAGAGATACATCTGAAGTGCTCTTACTACATACACACAAAAGATAACTATGGATGGCAATGGATATGTACCTTTGTTTGACTGTCATAATCATATCACTATGTATATGCGTACCAAAACATCATGTTGTACACCTTAAATATAGGCAACAGAAGATAAATTAAAAATAAATAAATAATAAATAATTAAATTCTATATCTGTCGGTGACAAGAAGCTAATTTAAGGAATATACATTATTAAAGAGAAATATGGGTTGATATTTCAAGCACGATAAATGTTTAATGAACTGTCGTCGCACAAAAATGAACAAATGGGTGAATCTAAGAAGGTAGAATATAATAAAATCATTTTACATTTGTCCCATGTGGTCTATCTTTATCCTTTTCACAGTACAGCAGAAAACATTTTGATCTGACACCAGAAGGAACTTTCCATCCACAGCTTTATTTCAGATAAAGCCTGCAGAACCAGAACCCCATCTTGTGGGCAGAGAACTATGTATATAGCACACCCTCTTTACCCTGTACCCACCCTGGCACCAACACCGTGCCAGTCCAATTCCACTCCCGCTTCTTGGTGGTGGTGGGAGTGGTCCAGATTTTTCTTTAGTCTTGCCTCCCTCAGTCTCTCATCCCCTGCTGTGCCCCATCTCGTGGTCTGTCATCTTTATTCACAAGACACAACATTAGGGCCTCTATTAGCATAGAGAACGACAGTGAGAAATACAGTATGTGGAACAAGCCTCCCGCTTTCTCCTTTCTCTGCAATTATCACTCAACTGCCTCAGTAAACAACAAAATTGTTCTCCACACACATCATTACCGCTTACAAGATTAAAATAGTCTGGAGGTCAGGAAGGCGAACACAGGTTAGTTTGAGTTTTTGAAATGAATTGCTCTCCCTGGCTAAACTTTCCCTAACCCCTTCTTTCCTGGGGAAATTGAGAATAAGAGGCCAGCCAGTCAAGCTAGCAGTTCCCTCCTCACATGGGAAAAGATTTTAGAGAGAGAGAGAATGAGAAAAAGACTATTCATTGCAGCCTTGGGCTGGGCTGGGGGACACAGGCTGGGAAGCTGGGCTCACATTCAAGGTCTCTGCACTCTCAGCCACACCTTCCTGGGCCTGGGCACCCTCTTGAACCCCCAAGGCTTTGGTGCATCTTCCACAGGCATGCAGATGTTGGATTCCACCTGCAAGAGCCACCGACTAGGTCCAAAATAGGGAGTCCTGGGTGAGCAGCTTCCCATTCATCTCTCCAGATTGTAGTCTTTTTTTGAGATGGAGTCTTGCTCTGCTGCCCAGGCGGGAGTGCAGTGGCATGATCTCAGCTCACTGCACCCTCCACCTCCCAGGTTCAAGCGATTCTCCTGCCTCAGACTCCTGAGTAGCTGGGATTACAGGCACTTGCCACCACACCTGGCTAATTTTTGTATTTTTTGTAGAGACGGGGTTTCGCCCTGTTGGCCAAGCTGGTCTCAAACTCCTGAACTCAGGTGATCTGCCTTCCTTGGCCTCCCAAAGTGTTGGGATTACAGGCATGAACCCCTGCACCTGGCCATGGTCCTGATTTTATTATCCACCCAACCCCTGACAAGGTGGGCATGAGCTTTGTATACCACCAGGGCAGTATGATAATGACCAAACCCAACAGGCTAGAACCAAAAGCATCCTTACCAACCACAGCCCATGCTGCACTCCAGGGGCTCCGCATGTGCTACTCTCCATGGGAACAGTGCCCTGGAGCGGGGTCACACCACGGAAGCCTCCAATGGCACGGGCATGGCCCTCTGGCCTTGTTGGCTGATGCTCTCTGATAACGGGCTCTCCCCACAGATAAAGAGACATTTTCTATGACCTTGAAATGTGTCCTGAAAGGATGAGAATCAGTCATGAATGAACAGATTTAGTCGGGCCATGGTTCTATACCTGGCATAAAGGCGACGGGTGGATAAACTCAAATGACTCCCAGGACCAGAAAGGCAGCACACGTGTGAGCTCTGGTGGACTAGAGACACACGCAGCTGAAGGTCTTCAAATGCAAGTTTAGAAACCGTGCTGGCCAGACGAAAGACAGCTGAAGACCAGGTTCAGCCTCCTGGCATCCAGTTTGTGATCTCTGGACTAGGAAGAAAACAAAAAAGAGGAAAAGCAAGAGATGAGAATAAACAAAGGCAAAGGGTTTTGTTCTCCTACTGACTAGCAGCCACATCCTCTCTCCGCGGTGAAGCGTCTTCCAGACTTTGAAAAACGATCCCCATGAAAGGAACATGTTTCCAGGATGTTTTTCTAGGAATCAGAACGCCCTCCACCAGCCAGCCCCACTCTCTTCTAAGCTCCTTTGGGACCAGAGACGTCTTATGAAATGTCTAGCCGACATTAGAAGGAAATCTGCCGCCACAGCCTGGAGGGTTTTCTTCTACTGAAACTAGTTGGCATTGGCCATAATAAAAACCGCATGAGCTTGAAGCTATTTGCGTGGTGTTGTAATGGCAGCGCAGACCAGCCCAGTCTTCTGGTATTCTGTCCTGATGCCTGGCGAAGACGGAAATGAGGGCGTCCCCAGTGGTGTTCTGTGTCTGTGCCTGCTAAAGGCACTAACAAAGAAGCCAGTCATTGCCTCACACCATCATTACCCATCCCCTCTGATATGTGGGGCACAGGATGAGAGCATGATGAGTTAGCAATCAATCACATCCAACTAGGTTGGAAGTAAGTGGGACCTTAAGCACAGGGTGCACCCAGCTGGAAGGATTCCTGCAGCTGCTCCCAGCAAAGATATTGCTCGTCCATAGAGACTCCAAACAGGCTTATTGGGGGCGGGTGGGGGGCAGGTGGGAGAAGTAGCAACAGTGGTTGGAGGTCAGGAAGGGAAGGGAGGGGATTGTCAGGCCTTGGGGACTTGGATTACATGTGAGTTCCATAAGGCCTGGTCCAGTAAAAATCATTAAAACAGTGGTTGTGAGGATTTGGGATCTAATTAAATAATAGATTATAGTTGACTGATTTACTAATGTTTTCTTCTGACGTCAATCAAAGGCATCTTTTCCGTTTCTTTTCCTTGTATTTTTGAAAAGTAGGAAAATTCCAAGGACAGGGGAACAAGAAAGAGGATAGTTCCCTTGTGTGTGCATTTGAGATTCAGTTTGAGAATCTGTTAGAAAACAATGGGAAACTGAAAGCTACAATGAGGGAGGGAAAGGGCAGATGGAATCAGTAGGTAAATACCTAATGCCAAGAGCTCCCTCGTGCCTCCCACATCACCATCCGGCTGCCCTGGCTCCCAGAACCCTGGTGGTCACAGTTGGAAACCACTGTGGCACCTACCAGGTCACCAGCCTACCAGACGTCCCCCATCCCACCATGGCTCCTGCACCTCTGCCCCATCACTACAGGTCCCCCTGGTCAAAGTAAGCCCAGACCCTGGCAGACACTCAGTGGCCTCCTGGTCCCCTGAGGGGGTGGCTGCCTGACCAACAGCCTGCACTTTCCCAAGGTTGCCCTTCATGGCCACCCAGGGGAGCTACAGCCTCCATAGTACACGGCACAAGTTAAGTATGTTGAATATCACCCCCAGGGAAAGGGCTAAAATAGGAACAAGTTGGCCTAAGAAGACTTCATAGAAGAAACATAAAAAGGCCATGGTTAATAAATGTATACGGAGACTATTGGGGGAAATGTAAAAATTGACATGAAATTGACGTGATTGGAAAGGCATCAGCTACAAAAGAGCCAGAGAAGAGACAAATATTTTCTTGGTCAGATAAAGGGTGAGATTGATAAAGTTTAGATGATATGAGCTACCTTAGCCCAGAAATGCCTATCAGTCCAACCTTGAGACAACTTCTCAGCATTTTTGTGGCTTAAAAACAACAAAGAGAGATAATCTCATTTCACTCAGCACCTCAAAAGAACTCTCTGGTGACACAGTAATATGAAACTCACTAATCAAATGCCTCAGGGTAAGTCAGCCTCCTTCACTTTCTGACAAAGTTCTATCATCTATAAGAAGAAGAAGAATTTCTAACCTGAGTCAACCAATTTAAAATCAGTGATCAATGGGCTGGTCTTTTTGCTTGAGGATGGCACATAATTTTTTTTGTTTGTTTGGCGGTATACAAGGACAACAAAAAAGTTCCAGGGGAGGTAAGGTTGACCTGTTAAACCACAAGATTGATGCAAGAAGGACCACAGTATAGAGCCTAAATCTCCAGAAAAAGATAGAATGACTCCCAAATCTATAAGACTGAACTGAAAGTATGAACAGATGAAGCCAGATCATGCCATCAGAAAAGAAGTTTTCTGGGATGTCACACCCAAGGTGTGACATCCCAGCCCATTTCAAGTTCACCAGAGCTTGTGGGCCCTATATCCCATATTTGGCCATGATTCTTCAGTCTCTTACAACTTGAGGCTGATAAACCATCTAACTAGTGCACCTTGTTCCGATTCCAAGCTCCTCACCAAACAATCTGCTATTGACAATCGACATGAAGATTATGCTATAGGACGAGACAGGTGCGAGCCATTACAATGTATTTTATCTGCATGATAGTTGCATTTTTCAGTATCTGATATGAGCCACAAGTATATACATTTGTTTAGAGCAAATCTTTCTAAGCATTGGATCTGCTGTTATCATCCTGACTGAATCAGGTTTTGAACCCATAAAGCTAGGGGTAAACCCTCGACCTTGGGGAGGCCTTCAATACCATTATCAATAGAGTCAGGCAGCTTCCCTGGTTACAACTCACTGCAGCCCTTCAGTTCACATCTGTGACTCCCACTTGAGTTCTTTGTTTTCCAGACGTGTATTGTGTGTTGGGCAGCTTTGAGCCTCATCCTCCAGAGCCAAGGACATACTTTGTAAGATGTCTGCCTACAGGTTTTTTCTCTTTGGTCAGTCACCTGGTCACTCTGAAGATTAAATGCATAACCCAGGTTTCGGCACACCCAGCTCTGGTCAACTGAGTGAAAACAACTCTAGCGCAGATGCCTTGAATATCCCTGACTTCCAACCATCTTATATGGGGCAGAGTCCCAGAGAGACAGTGATGGCCTCCAAAGTTAACTGAGGGTTATCGGCCCCTTTTTCTCTCCAGTCAGGCCCTCACAGGCTCGCCTGGATGGCAAGTTCTCCACGGATGTTAGCAAGTGCTTTCTTTCAGCCTACTACTCATGTCAGTATCCCCAGTGCCTAAGAGGGTTCCTGGTCAGGTGGATCATGAGGTCAGGAGATTGAGACCATCCTGGCTAATGTGGTGAAACCCCACCTCTACTAAAAATACAAAAAATTAGCCAGGCGTGGTGGCGGGCACCTGTATTCCCAGCTACTCGGTTGGCTGAGGCAGGAGAATGGCGTGAACCCGGGAGGCGGAGCTTGCAGTGAGCCAAGATCGCACCACTGCACTCCAGCCTGGGCGACAGAGCAAGACTCCATCTCAAAAAAAAAAAAAAAAAAGAAAAGAAAAGAAAAGAAAAAAAGAGGGTACCGGATACATAGCAGGGACTCAGTAAGTGATTTGGAGTGAACGAATGAATGAATGAATGCAGGCAGTGTTTCTCTACCTTGCCTCTGCCTCCAAGTCATTCACAAGCAAAACATGTCCTAGAAGTAACAACTCTCATGACACAAAGGGATTCTCAGTGGTATGGGAGGGAGAGAAAGTCAGTTGCATATCAAAATATCTATGGCCTTAAGTTTAATAACACTCCCCCTTCCCCCCCAGCACACACAGACGCACACATCGCAGGAGATTCTAAAACTGCCACACTGACTTTTTGGAAAGAGACTAAAAGGAAACACTTGTTGGCTTCCTCCATGGAGGCATCCCGCCCACCTTGGACAAAGCCAGGCAGAGCCTGGGGAGCAACCAGAGAAGGAGCGTGCTGGTTCTCCAAGGCTCTGCTCCTTCTCATCCACCCACACGCAAGGAGCCTAACTCACTCACAGCACTGGGTGTTTGCCATTTCCTGTATGGAAAATGGTTACGGTAATTTTGTTTTCAAAGAAACAAGCCTCCCACTCAAACACACCATGCCAAAGGAGAAACCAGGCTCGCGAGAGCCCACTACAGGGCTCTGCCTGGAGCAGCACTTCTTTCTTGCCACAGACAGCACCTGTCTGCTCCTCCTCCTTGTGGTGGAAGCCCATGGCTGCCCGGCCTTGGGAACCCAGGCTGAGCCCCCAGGTTACTCCCATCACGGCTCTGGGGACGTGGGGGCACACTGAGAGTCTTTGGGGTCCCAAAAGATGGAGACAAAAGAAGGTCAATTTTGAAGTGAAATTCCCTGGAGAGGAATCCAAGAGGCTCCAGGAGCTCTGCCCCGCAGGCACAGTGAATACCTTGAGCAAGGAACTATCAAATGCCAAATCAGGACCCCAGGACCCACTGGCCTATGTCCCCACTGTCCTTAATCCCCAGCCTCTGGGATCCCCAAGGCCCCCTGGATGTGGGAGTGGCTGGCATGTCACAACTTCAAGCTGTCCTCTCTCCCACCTGTCACCACAGCGACACCCATGAAGCAGCAGAAGTGTGCCCTGAAGGCATGGCACAAAGCTGAGGTGAGGCAGGAGGAGGGAGGGCAGCTGTGGGGGGTCCACTCACCTTTGGCATTTAGTCCAAACACCTGGGTGACATCCTCATCCCTGCTACTTCTCTGAGTTCTGTAAAGTCCAGGCCATGATTTTCCCAGAGACAAACACCTTGCACAGTGACTCCGGACACTAAGCCTCACTGGGAGTCTCTGTAGCCCTGCGTGACTGTTCAGGCTCCAGTTAATAACCAGATCCTGCTGCCTGCCCGTGTCTGCCACGTTCCTGTGCCAAGAGGAGTAGAGGAAGACCTTGTTCCCCGAGCACATCAGCGCTGCTCTGACCCACCACTTGGAACAGGCTGCCTGCACTTGCAAATCCCTAAGAGGAGCAGCCGCCAGTCATGGGGTGCTCACCACACACCAGGCCCAGTGCTAAATGCTCAAAGCGCCCTCTCCCTTGGACGTAGAGACTCTCATTATGCCCTTTTTATAAGTGAGACTTCGAAGAATTGAGCCTATACTCTCACAATGACCTTCACCCCTCTGTCCAGTAGAAGCAATTTATAAAACCAGGATCTGGAATTAAGTTTGTTGCTACAGAGGAGAGTTGTATCCCAGATGTGGAAATACAAGAACCCCTTGAGCAGCCATCCCTGCATCCCTCACTGCATCTAACTAATTAAATCAACATTTTCAACAGCCTCCCTGCGCCTGGCACCATCTTGACCTGCGTTAGCATCTCCCGAGTGCTGGTATTCAACATTTGCCATGAGAATAGCAGTGGTCTGAGGACCCGGTGCTGCTAGACACCGGGTCTCAGCCTGACCTTTGAGAACAGAGTGGCTTTTTACTCACTGCCTCCCCACCGGACACAGGAGACGGGACTCCCTAAGATGCTTGCCTTACAGGCAGCGAGAATCCCCCCAAAGCAAAGCTAAAAAGGGATCTGTCTTCAAGGACGCTGGGGCCCTCCTTTTTTTTTAAGGAAGAAAATAAAAACGTGGTAAAAAGTGCTGAGAAGATTGAATTATAACACATCAGAAGGAAAAGAGAATCTGCAGTTGTCCTTATTGTCGTCAGCCTGTTCAGTAATGAGTGGGGAAATGAGAAGAGGAAAGCAACTGGAAGAGCACATGACCCAGAAAAACCTGGCCCTTTGCAAATGCTGAGCTGGGCCTCCTTCTCTCAGGCTGCTCCAGAGCAGAGACTCTCAGTGAGATCCCTGGACCGGCAGCAGCAGCATCACCAGGGAGCTTGTTAGAAATGCACATTCTCAGGCCTCATCCTAAGCCGTACTCAATCAGAAACAGGGTGGCCGGCCTTGTAGCCTGCGGTTGCTCATTTGAGAACCTCTGTTGTAGGGGAAAAGAAGTACCTGGGATATATTTACAGCTTCTTTACTCTTGCTGGAGCTGCAACACAGCTGCAAAGCCATGAGCGCAAGCCAAGGAGAGCCTGTGCCATTAGTGCAGATCATGACTGGATCAGCATGTTGAATCCCAACTTTTTGAGTCATCTCCGAGGTGAAAGTGTTGTTTCCCCAACCTTATTTGCTCCAACCTTTTGAAAATCAGTTTTCTGGCCACACTCTGCCTCTTGCTCCCTCGCCAGGCAGATGGGAAGTAGGATTCCCCGAGAGGATCAGGAACAATCTCGTTGGACTAAATTAAGCCAATCTTCATCACGTGCCTAAAACTACCTTTGGATCTTTACAGGACCTTGAAAAACACTGGCTCCTGTTCCTTTGTCTTACTTCTTGCATCTTCCCAGAGCACAGCACAGCCTGACTCAATTCTTCTGACATAAATATGAGTCACAGACCCTCCATAAGTACCAGCCCGGATAGGGACACAATCTCTCCCAGTGAGAAATGTCCCATAGCGTTATTTTGTCGAATCATCCATTTCCACTGATGGCTCAGAAATCACATCCATGCCTTGTTATTGAAATGTACAGTTTGACACTGTTTTATTACAAAGACAAAGCCACACTGTAAAAGCATGTATTCGGCAAATCACTGGTCAGCACAGACATCAGTATCCCCAGGACTCCCTGAGATACAGCAGGAGGGAAGAGCCATTCTCTGTGGGTGATTTGCCTATTTTCTCTTTAAGGGACGGGAGAGAAGTTCTGGCTTAAGGGCCCCCAATTTAAATGTATGTCACTGTCATCTCACTGTTAGATCAGCTGTCAGCAACCACTCTCAGACGTGTGAAGTCACAGTCTTTGACACAGCTTACCTAGAAACGGTGACCCTGTGACTCTAGGGAGCCAACGACATAGAGAGGCGCCCACAGTGGGGCCTGTGAGCCACTGCTGATGACCAGATTCTACTTGTGGCTGGGATTCAAGGAGTTCAGTGAGATTGGCTCTGTCTCCAGCGATGGGACTCTCCATGTGGTGGAGGAGGGCTTAACTGGCAAGGTCACTGGGGGTGGGAGTGACACAGATACAACCTCTGCCAGCCTTGCTCTTTCCCCCAGCAACTAGGAGTCACTCATTTTCCCCTGCAAAGAAGGAACTGAGCAGGTTGCTCATTTGCCTAACTCAGAGGCCTCTGAATTTTCCAGATGCCAGGCCGTCTGCCACTCTTCTGCGGAGGGGACGGCCACAGGGGCTGGAAGCAAATTATCTTTAATGATCCTAGAAGGATCCCTTCTGGGGCCAACCTGCTCTCCATATGCCAAACGCCTGCTACATTGAGCTCTCTTTCTTCTCCATCCCCAGAAGCACCTCTTTTTGTGCCTCATTTAAAGGGTCTGAAAGGCAAATGGCTTCCAGACCTCTTCTACCTCATATCTTGAGCTCATTAACAGAGACAAAGAGGGACTGGGGGAAAAGTCACCAAATACAAAACACACTTTCAATGGGAAACGAAATACCATATGTTCTTACTTCTAAGTAGGAGCTAAGCTATGAGGACGCAAAGGCATAAGAGTGATATAATGGACTTTGGGGACTTGGTGGGGGGCAAGTTGGGAGGGGGGTGATGGATAAAAGACTACATATACTGGGTATGATATACACGGCTCAGGTGACAGGTGCACTAAAATCTCAGAAATCACCACTAAAGAACCTTTCCATGCAACCAAAAACCACCTCTACCCCAAAAACTGTTGAAATAAAAAAACTAATTTAAAAAAACTGTATTTTTTGTTTTCTGTTTAACATTCACTCACGCCTGGGCACAAGCATTTAGCAAGCTGGGCTAGCCTCCATACAAAAGGACAATAGAACCTCATTGAAATAAACACTTATTTATTCAATAAATATTTATAAAACACATTCTTTAAGGCATTATGCTAGGAGTCCCAAAGTAAACTAATGCTGAGCAAAACTAATGTAGCCCTTTCCTCACTGAACGTCAGTGCAGAGAGCAGACAGGCATTCAACAAGAACATAAACAAATGTATGTGTGATTTCAATGCATGCTAAGTGCCAGGGAGAAACAAAGCACAATGATGGAGCCGAGAGGAGATCACTCAGGGAAGGCCTTGCTGAGGAGGAAATATTATTATTATTATTATTATACTTTAAGTTCTAGGGTACATGTGCATAACGTGCAGGTTTGTTACATATGTATACTTGTGCCATGTTGGCGTGCTGCACCCATCAACTCGTCAGCACCCATCAACTCGTCATTTACATCAGGTATAACTCCCAATGCCATTCCTCCCCCGCCACCGCTCCCTATAATAGGCCCCGGTGTGTGATGTTCCCCTTCCCATGTCCAAGTGATCTCATTGTTCAATTCCCACCTATGAGTGAGAACATGTGGTGTTTGGTTTTCTGTTCTTGCGAAAGTTTGCTGAGAATGATGGTTGCCAGCTGCATCCATGTCCCTACAAAGGACACGAACGCATCCTTTTTTACGGCTGTGTAGTATTCCGTGGTGTATATGTGCCACATTTTCTTAATCCAGTCTGTCACTGATGGACATTTGGGTTGATTCCAAGTCTTTGCTATTGTGAATAGTGCTGCAATAAACATACGTGTGCATGTGTCTTTATAGCAGCATGATTTATAATCTTTTGGGTATATACCCAGTAATGGGATGGCTGGGTCATATGGTACTTCTAGTTCTAGATGCTGAGGAGGAAATATTTAAGGCAAAACCTGAAGTATAAAAATAGGCCAGCCATGCAAGCATTCAGGAGGGAAAGTGTCCCATGCAGAGGGAACTATGCGTCAGAAGACCAGGTATGGGAAGTGTTGCATGAATTTAAGGAACACAAAGCAGTCAGAGTGGCCCAAGTGACATGAGTGAGATGGTGGGGAGTAGAACAAGATGGAATTGGAAAGGTGGGCAGGGGCTGGATCAGGGGAGGTGGGGTTGGGAAGGTGGGCAGGGCCTGGACAAGGGAGGACCTTGATAGACATACTATGAGATCTGGACTTTTTTCCAACATGTAATGGAATACCATTGAAGTGTTTTAAGAAGGAGTGTCATATGGTATAATATATCTTTTTTAAAAAAAAATATCTAGGCTACTCTGAGGAGAAAAAATAAATTGAAGGAACTGGAGAGAAAGTAGGAGACAAGTAAGCAGCTGGTGTGGTTGTCCTGGTGAGAAATGTTGCTATCTGGAATTCTGCATTAGCAGCAGAGATGGAAGGAAGTGGATGTATTTGAGATATCTGGGTGATGTGGAAGAAGAAGAAATCAAAGACCGCACAAGATTTCTGACTGGGACAATTAGATGAATGACGGTCCCAGTAGAGATGGGCTGAGCACTCTGGTGACAAAGGCCATGTCTGTTGAGAAACAGAGGCAGGGGTCAGGCATCCAGAGGGCTGCTCTAAGCATGCCTGTGCAGAG
Organism: Papio anubis; assembly: GCF_008728515.1. Lineage (NCBI taxonomy): Eukaryota > Metazoa > Chordata > Mammalia > Primates > Cercopithecidae > Papio > Papio anubis. Next base: position 22,796,223 of record NC_044979.1, read on the forward strand.
TCAGTCCATGCGCTGACGCCCACCAGCAGTGCCCCAAGCGTTCCTTCCTCACTGCTGGCCATTAGCCAGAACATGGCAGTGAACACGCAGTTCCACATCTCCTGGCATCAGCAGCTATAGCAAAACAAAACCAACTTTCTGCTTTCAACATTTGGTGTTGAAACACAAACAGAAACATCTCAAAAAACACCATTCATTTGGGTTTCCCATTATTCACACAGATTGGGTTGCCTTCTTGCTCATGACAGTCCGAGAACTAGCAGTAGGCCAGGCTTCTATACGGAGTTACTTGTTGACTAAGGAAATGAGAAGATCTACAGCCTTCAAGAACCCTGGTAATCCCAGATGTAAGGTTTCTACATCTGCTCTCCCTGGTTCCACTTTGTGAACCGTCCCTCGTTCCCATCTCTAAAATGCATGAGCCCTTAACTTGGACACAGTTGTGAATATCGTGGTGCCCAAAAAGACATGTAGTCTGACTTATATAATAAACCGAAGAATTCAACCAAGCTTTATAACTTCTCTCACAGCAGGTATAACTCTTTAAATTTTTACCGTACTTGTCTGCCTGTGTGTTATCTCTTCTACTAAATGCTTTGAAGGCAGGTTCTTTGGCACGGTCTGGGACTCTGTAAAACTTACTCTGGCTTGCTCACTGGAGGGAGACGCTTAATAATTTCTGATGATGATGTCACAAATCTCCAATGCCATTGTCAATTGGGAAGTTTAATTCAGACCTGTTCTTGGAGGTGAGCTTAAATGGAAAAAAATGTAGGACCTCCAAGCTATCATCCATCCAAGTCAAAATAGCATTTCCTATTCACAACTAGCTAACGAAAGTACCAGATGTAAAATCATGAATTCAAGGAGGTGCAGTAAGGAGTGCAGGAGCAGGCTCTGTGTCACGCTTCCTGGGCCCAAATCCCAGCACTGTCTCTTACTAGCTTTGTGAACTTAGCAAGTTACTTGATTTCTTTGGACCTAGTTTTTTTTTTTTTTTTTTTTTAAATCTTTAAAATGGAGATAATGTTAGGGTTATTACGAGGATTGAATGAAATAATATGTGTAATCAGCTTACAACAGTGCTCAAGAAGTGATCATAGGGCCAGACATGGTGACTCACACCTGTAATCCCAGAACTTTAGGAGGCCAAGGCAGGTGGATCACTCGAGGCCAGGAGTTTGAGACCAGCCTGGCCAACACAGTAAAACCCCGTCTCTACTTAAAAAACAAAAATAAAAATTTGCTGGATGTGGTGTTGTACACCTGTAGTCCCAGATACTCAGGAGGCTGAGGCAGGAGAATAGCTTGAACCCAGAAGGCAGAGGTTGCAGTGAGCCAAGATCATGCCACTACACTCCAGCCTGGGCAACAGAGCGAGACTCTGTCTCAAAAAAAAAAAAAAAAAAAAAGAAGTGATAATGGTGATGATGGTCAGGATGATGGTGATGGTAAGAGTGATGGTGAGGATGGTGGATGATAAAAACCTTGCACATGGGGAGCTGAAACCAAGCTGAGTTGTTTCTAGGGAGTCACTGAGCCTATGGAGTGCTTTGGGCAGGTTTTGAGTGGGGAGGCCTAATGAGAATGGAATGATTTATGGCAACATGGGACTTTATGAGCAGTGCTTTGCAGAAGCCGTCTAACAACAGCTGTAACTCATGTTGGCCCAAAAGATATCACATCACAGAACATGGAGCAACAATAACTTCCACTATTTCCTTCATTCTTTGATGCCAGAAACAAATGTGACCATGAGGCAGCTCATCCCTATAGCCTTTCTGCCATCCTTGGTTAATGCCCGGCTTCCTGCCTTGTCTCGCAGCCTCCTTTAGATCCATTTATAGAAGATGACTTTTAGATGTGACTCCTGTATTCCTCAAGATAATGAGGAAATGCCTAATTACATGTTAACCTACCAAAAAAAAAAAAAAAAAGACTAATTAGATGACCAGGCCATTAATAACACTAGTGTGAGAATACAGACCAAGAGGGTCATCCAAGACCCTATTTCTCAGAGGAAAAAGAAGAGGAGAGGATGGAGCATAAATTCTGGGCTTGCACAGAGTCCCAGCTAGAGGGTTTTTGCATTGTCTTCTAGCAGACACATTAGCTGGATGGAGGACACTGTCACAACTGCCTGTCATGCTTGTTCCTGCCACTGGTCATTTGACCGATCCTGTCTCATCCCCTTCTTGACTCCTGGGTAAGACTCCTGATCCCTTGCTTTGTTTAAACACCCTCCATCCACCTTTAAGATATCAGAGCAGGAACAATGCATGAATCCATTTGCTTCAATCCCCCTCTTCCAACTGAACAACAGTTTGTCCCCAACCTACAAATGCTCTTTGACAGAACTAGACTTTACTCCCCCATCAAAACCCTCTTACCATCAGCCAGCATTCCCTAGACAATTCCAGGCAGAGAATCAGGGAGAAGAAACCTTCCCAAGTGACCTCCTGTCCAGGCAACTCTGAAACAAAGCAAAAGGTGTGGATTTGATGAGAGATCACAGATTCCAAAGCTGAGTTAGGAGTGTAAATGCCAGCCACCCTCTATGAGCAGCTCTTCCCTGTTCCATGCAAGATATGACTGGGAGATGTGCCCCATGGCACTGGCCAACTGCTGCTGCAAGACATCCCAACTCAAGGAGCAACCTCAGCCAGGGAAAGTGTAAACTCCACTCATAAGCAATTGGTGGAATGAAGCTTGCAAGCAGGGGAATCCACAAGACCTGTCGGAAGCTGCTCCTTGGTGTACCATGCTCCACCTTACACGCGCACACACACACACACACACACACGCACACGCACACACCATTCACAAACCCAGATGCATGTGTTGACTTGACATGATGTCAAGGACTCAGCATTAGAAAACCCTGTGTTTTGGGCTGCTGTTCTGGTAGAATCCAGGAATTATATCTTGAGGATATTTTATATAGCTAATGCGAATTCAATTACATGCATTGTGAGTAGGAGGAGGGACAGGGAAAGAGAGAAGAAATTGCAGGGTAATTTGTCCTCCAGTCCACACAGAATCACGAGCTCCACTGTCAGCCTCGGTTCCCATGGGTCCTTTACAATGTGAGTGGCTCTTAATGCTGACGTAAAGCAACCACTGTCTTGGCTTGCCCGGGACTTCGGTGTTACCCAGGATGCAGAACTTTCAGTGCTAAAACCAAGACAGTTTCAGGCAACTGGTACAGCTGGTCACCTAATCACAGCCTGTAATTCCTGTGTCTAAAGATCCTTTTCTGTATTTAAGATGCTGTGGGGCCGGGCACAGTGGCTCATGCCTGTAATCCCAGAACTTTGGGAGGCCAAGGCAGGCGGATCACTTGAGGTCAGGAGTTCAAGACAAGCCTGGCCAATATGGTAAAACCCTGACTCTACTAAAATTATATATATACAAAAATTAGCTGGACGTGGTGATGCACACCTGTAGTCCCAGCTACTCAGGAGGCTGAGGCAGGAGGATGGCTTGAACCCAGAAGGTGGAGGTTACAGTGAACCAAGATCATGCCACTGCACTCCAGCCTGGGAAACAGAGCATTCGTATTACCCACTGGATATTACTTTCTGCATTAGACATTCATGACACATAATTTAGCACAGGATTTTACACACTCAAGGGTTTCATGGTAACATCAGAGATTTTCCAACGACAATTTTGAATCTGAGACTTTTCCCTTACCTGATGACTTTGAAGCCCACATAAGATGAAGTTCACCACAGAGGGACTGAGCCACTGAAAATCCAAGGCTCAGAGAGAAATCCCAGGCACAGAAGAGTCTCACATTTGTGGGACGCCAACAGGGCCATGCACACAGCCAACATCATGAGTGGCCCAGACTCAAACACTCACAGCTCTCCCCAGCCAAGACAGTCGCCTGTCCAGTTGCCAGCTGAGCTGTCAGCAAGGGGGACTCTCTGTGAGGTTCTGGGTACGTTACTGGTCCCCTCTGTGTTCTCAGCATCTCATAGCTTAAAAAGTTTTAAAAACATATGGCCAGGCACAGTGGCTCATGCCTGTAATCCCAGTGATCTGCAAGGTGGGATGATTGCTTGAGGCCAGAAGTTTGAGACCAGCTCTTGGCAACATAGTGAGACCTCATCTCTACAAAAAAACTATTAAAAAATAAAACATTTTTAAAAGACCACACTTTATAGCACACACTGAGATATTTGACGTGGAAGTCTTTTTACAATATGAATGTGATGCCATTCATATAATAAAAAGCACGATATTGCCACAGTCCCAACCCTCTGCCTGCATCTCCTCCCCAAAACCCCACACCGCTGGGGCTAACCAGGGAGAGCAGGCCAGTGACCTGTACCCACAAAAGGAGAATCAGAGTCTATAAATGAACATAAGGCCTGGGTGGGCGGGCTGGCTCTGTTCCAGACCCAGAGCCCCTGCCTGTCTTGGGAAGGGGAGCTCTATAAGAAATCGGCTATCACAGAGCAAGTCCAAGGTGAAATAGTCTATGATTATGCAAAGTCAGAGGCTGATGCTGGTGTGTGGAGGTGGCAGTACCTGAGCTGCATTTTGAAGACTGGGTAGGACAAGGATTAGCACATGGGACAGGAGAGGGGAAGGGATTCGAGGCAGGGCAACAGTGTGACTAACCGCAGGGACAACAAACATTTCTCAAGTGCCTACTCTGTGCAAGGGGGCTGTGATAGATGCTGGGGTGAAGGGAAGGGCCAGGCACTGTGTCCCCCTGGAGACTGCTAAATGCTCTCCTCCTTGGCCTTTCTTTTCTCTTCCTCACACCTTCTCTCCATCTCAACCACTCCCATCATTGATGTCAGCTTCATCTCATCACTGCTGGCTTGAGACTCTCCAGCAATTCTCTTTGGCGTTTTTAGACCAAATGTGATCTCAGCATCGTCCTACAGTGCCTGGCCAGCTGCAGTCTCCACACCTTCCCATACACTTTGCTCACACTTCTCAGATACCACCTGTACTCCCATGTGTGACTTTAATGACTAAAAGGCAGAGAAGCAGGAGGAAAGAAAGCAATAGTAGAAGTGCTGGGCTCAGTGCCATAGGGAATTGCTTTTAGGACTAGGCTCTGCAGCCACTTAGCCCTAGGGTCTTGGGCAGGTCACTAACCTCTTGGTCCCTCGTCTCCTCATTCAGATGGGAGAAGTGTGCTCTTATTGGACACTGACTCAGCTCAATAAGCAGGACATATTGTTTGTGTTGCTTCATTTAATCCCCACAATGGCCTTGGGAAGTAAACCTTCATGCATCTATTTTACTATAGACAAGGGAGTTGAACCACTTAATCTCCAAAGGCCCTTTCAATTCTAAGATTTATGATTCCATAAAAGAGTTTAATTCTGAGGCTCAGTAACAGAAAGAGGGCAAGAATGTTTCCTGTATTAGTTATCTACAGCTGCATAATGAGTTACTCCAAAATTTCCCAGCTTGAAACAACAAATGGTAATTATCTCCATTTTCCATGGGGCAGGACCCAGAGTGCCTTACTTAGCTGGGTAGTCCTGTCTCGGGGTCTCACAGGAAGTGGCAGTCACTATATCAGCTGGAGTCACAGAGCTACAGAGCTGCAGGATCCACTTCTCAGCTCAGTCACATGGTTGTGGGTCAGTCTCTGGGTCTCACTGGCTGTTGGCCGGAGGCCTCAGTAACTGCCCACGTGAGCTTCTCCCAAGGGCTGCTCACAGCATTTCCCCAGAGTGAGGGATCCAAGGGAAAGAAAGAATGTGAGAAGTCCCAACGCCTTTTATGACCTAGTCAGAGTCACACATTATCACTTGCACCTTATTCTGTTCATTACAAGTGACTCACATAGTCAAAGGGTGGGGAATTCAGTTCTACCTCCTAAGGAGATCAAGAAATTTGTGTCGTCTCTTTAAAACCATCATACTCTCCCATTCCAAGGGGAAGACAATAAGCAAAGGTAAATCCAAGGGACAAACATCCTTAACGATGGGAGAAAGTAGGTCCAGAACATGGGCTTTGAAATCAAAGCACCTTGAGTTTGAATCCCGGTCCCCAGTCACTTGAAGAACATACAACCTTGGGCAAATCCCCTAACCTCCATGAGTTTTAATATTAGTGGCCTCATCTGTAAAATCATGACAATGATAACTTCTTTGTATCGTTATTATATATAGCAAATGCAATGTTCTGTAAAGCTAACAGACATTAACAAACAGCATGAAATAGTAGCTATACGATATGCCTCTCATTTTACAATAAACTGTGCACATCTCTAACAACAATAGGAAGTTCCTGGATTAGAAGAATGTGAGACATTAGAAGAAATATGGATACCTTTAGGTGAGGGGTGATGAGCCCAGGAAATCAAAAGTGTGATCCGTAGACACCTTAATTTTTTGTTGGTGGCAGCCATTGCGGCTGTGAAAGCAAGAGGCTTCCATATCTTTTTGCTGTTGTTGTTTTATTCTTTGTGCCCATTGTAATTATATTTACGTTATTTAAATATCACCATTTCTACTGCTGTTGCAACAAACTACCACACACTCAGCAGATTAAAATAATACAAAGCTATTATTTCAAAGTTTCTGTAGGTCAGACGTCCAACATGGGTCCCACTGACAAAAACCAAGGTGTCCTTACTGGACACTGAGGAATACAATTCCAAACCTATGCAGGTTGTTGGACAAATAAATTCATCTCCTGGCAGTTATAGGACTGAGGTCCCTGTTTCCTTGCTGGCTGGGAGGCAGGACTGCCTTCAGCTCTTAGAGGCCTTTCTCAGGTCCTTGCACGTGGGTGCCTACAGCTCAGAACGGGCAACAGCATGTGAAATCCTCCTCACACTTGGAATCTCTCTGACTTCCTCTTCTGCTGCATCTCCTCTGCCATTTTCTTCCTTTGCACCTCTCTGGCTTCAGCCAGAGAATGTTCTCCACTTTTAAGGGCTTGTGTGATCACACTGGGCCCACTCAGATAATTCACGAGAACATCCCTATTTTAAGGTTGGTAATCTTATTTACATCTGCAAAGTCCCCTTTGTCATATAACACCCAACTTATTCATTCAGATAACCCAGATATTAGGGCATGGACACATTCAGAGGCAACTACTCAGCCCACCACTGGTGCTAAATGGCTTCCCTGATCTGCAATAGAACCACCCACATCGTCAATAGGATATACAAACCGAGAGTCCAAGCCAGAGGGTTTAGATTTGGGGATGGGTCCCCAGACCCTGAGAATTGGCAAGAACACACGAGGGTCCTAGTGTTAGAGAGACAGGACTAGCCCGTGAGTGAACCAGGCAGAAATTCTAGATTAGGGCAACTAGATAGAAAACCACCACCTGGGCTGGGTGCAGTGGCTCACACCTGTAATTCCAGCACTTTGGGGAGGCTCTGTGGATCCACCTGAAGTCAAGAGTTCGAGGCCAGCCTGGTCAACATGGTGAAACTCTGTCTATACTAAAAACACAAAAACTAGCAAGGTGTGGTGGTGCACACCTGTAATCCCAGCTGCTCGGGAGACTGAGGCAGGAGAACTTTGAACTCTCACAAAAGAAAGAAAGAAAGAAAGAAAGAAAGAAAGAAAGAAAGAAAGAAAGAAAGAAAGAAAGAAAGAAAGAAAGAAAGAAAGAAAGAAAGAAAGAGGAAAGAAGGAAGGAAGGAAGGGAAGGAAGGAAGGAAGGAAGGAAGGGAAGGGAAGGGAAAGAAAGGGAAGGAAGGAAGGAAAGAGAAAGAGAGAAAGAAAAGAAAACACCTCCTGAAATTAGCATCAGGGAAATGTACGGTTCGTACCACAAGGCAGAAACCCAGTTACTCTGCCCATAAGGTTAAAGCGGCCCATAGCAAGACTGTCTAGGTGGTGGGTGGATCTGCTGGGCTCCTGAATTAAGCGTCCTCAGAATTTCCTGACTGGGAATAGGGTGGCTTGAACCTGTAGGCTGCCTGTCAGGGTTTCCAACTGGACAAATTTTAATTTGAAGGGAGACAGCTGGGTAAGCCCTCATAGCCCTCTTTCTGAAAGCTCCCAGTAGGGCCTGGGGTAGAAGAGGCATAATTCACAAATAGCCTCATCTTAGCAATGTTGCCCTTCTACATGTATTCAACTACCAAGATATGAGAAAGTCCTCTAGTTAGTTACTCAAGGTATCCATTTGCTTTCTTCATCTTTGATGTATGTGTGTGTATTTCTGTATGTGTCCTTCATTTTTAAGGCTAACCCACCCACCTCTTTTCTGTCCCTGGACCTGATGAGATGCTTGTTACGCTGCTCTATATTGTAAAGGTGAAAAATGTGCAGTCCATAAGCCAATGAACATAGCCACAGCAGCAGAGCCCTCCCTAGACCATGTCACCTTGGTGCAATTGTTTTGAGTAACACTACTCAAGACAGTGACAGGTAGGTAGAGGAGGTGATAGAGACCATCTCCAGCCCACACAGGAAAAGAGTCAGGAGAAATCCCATCTTCTAGCACCCTCTTCTCTGTCCCCAAGACAGAGGAGAGACAAATCTTTTGACTTCCTGAAAACACCAGTGCTTGTTCCCTTCCATTCTGTCCACCCTGTCCCCAGGCTACGTTTCCATCTGGCTGCCCTCTCCTCACCAGCAGTTTCGCTGCTGAAGGTTGTATTGGTTACTTTTATGTGTCAACTTCACTACACCATGTGATACCCAAATTAAACTGGATGCATCTGTGAGACTGTTTCTGGATAAGATTAGCATTTGAGGCCAGGTGTGGTCATGGCTCACCACTGTAATCCCAGCACTTGGGAGACGGAGGAGGGCATATCGCCTGAGGTGAGGAGTTTGAGACCAGTCTGGGCAACATGGTGAAACCCCATCTCTACTAAAAATAGAAAAATTAGCTGGGCGTGGTGGTGTGTGCCTGTAGTCCCAGCTACTCGGGAGGCTGACACAGGAGAATCATTTGAACCTAAGAGGAAGAGGTTGCAGAGAGCCAAGATTGAGCCGCAGCACTCCAGCCTGGGTGACAGAGCAAGACTCTGTCTCAAAAAAAAGAAAAAAAAAAAGATTAGCACATTTGAATTGGTGAACTCAGTAAAGTAGATAGCCTCCCCAATGTGGGAAAGCATCACCGAATTTGTGTAGGGGCTAAGTAGAACAAAAAGGCAGAGGAAGGAGGAATTTGTCCCTTTTGCTACCTGCCTGAGTGTTTGAGCTGGAGCATTGGTTTTCTCCTGCCCTCAGACTGAGATTTGCACCATCCACTCCTCTGGTTCTCAGATCTTCAGATTCACACTGGAATTTCATCACCAGCTTTCCCAGGTCTCCAGCTTGCAAAGAGCAGATCACCGCATGTCTCAGCCTCCATAATCACTGAGTCAATCCCTCATCATGAGCCTCCTCCTGTTTATTCTGTTTATATCCTGTTTATTCTATTTCTCTGAAGAATCCTGGCTAGTACACTGGTCCACATGTTGACTCTCTCTGTTTCAACGATAACAATTTCTCTGGATGTTTATTTTAACTAGATTTTCCCAAACAGGAGAATTATAGGTCAGAGGGGGACACGCTTGCGGTATGCAATGATCCGGACCCCAGTGCCATCAGGATGGTCTGTAGAACCCTAGTGTGAGATGCACTGAGCAATCATTTCAAGAGGTAGCTCCAGTTCCCCACGAGTAACAGCCTTTCCAGTGACTCCCCTTAGCCTGAGGAAATGCAAGAGGTGGAGGTGAAGAGAAATGCCACCCACAGCCCCTGAGCCCTGTGGCAGCAGCTGAGCAGGCTGGCGAGGATTGCAGAAGCGAGTCTGTGACAAAACGCTCACTCTGCTCCGGTCCATGGTGTGCTGAGGCACCAGTGGCTGTGACTCTCTCCAAGCCCGAGGTCCTTGCCACACCGCCTGCAGTCTGCTGTGTGACCTCTGGCGGGTCATGTCGACTCTAGAGCTCAGCGTCTTCAACCATGAACTGAGGGATTTGGATTAGAACCTCCGGGCCTGGCTTGCTACTCCCTGCCCAAATCCTCGACAAAATGTTTGACCTTTGAAGGCCTGAGGAGAAGAAGTGAATTTTACGTCTACACTCACAAACACAGTGGAAAGGCTTGCCTCTCTATCCCACTCCATCTTTTTTCCAACTTAGGCTCTGTATTCGTCTTAGTAACTTAACGAATCATACACCGCAGAGTGTCTAATATTCCCAACCCCAATAGATCGTGGGCTACTCCAAGACTATAGGAGAGTTCTAATCACTTTGTATCCCCACAGCACTGACCAAAGTATAGGGTTCTGCTTCCTAAATTCAATGAAAATACAGCTGCCAGGGCCTCATCCCAGACTGACTGACTCAGAATCTCAGAGTAGGAAACCGTATTTTTCGAAAGCTTCCCCAGTGATTCTAATGAGAAGCTTGCATTAGAAACCACTGTTTGGCCGGGCCCAGTGGCTCATGCCTGTAATCCCAGTACTTTGGAAGGCCGAGGAGGGTGGATCACCTGAGGTTAGGAGTTTGAGAGCAGCCTAGTCAATATGGTGAAACCCCATCTCTACTAAAACTACAAAAAATTAGCCAGGCGTGGTGGCGGGCGCTTGTAATCCCAAATACTTGGGAAGCTGAGGCAGGAGAATCACTTGAACCCAGGAGGCAGAGGTTGCAGTGAGCCAAGATCACACCACTGCACTCCAGCCTGGGCAACAAGAGTAAAGCTCCATCTCAAAAAAAATAAAATAAAATAAAATAACTGGGCGTGGTGGCACACGCCTGTAATTCCAGCTACTAGGGAGGCTGAGGCGGGGAGAATTGCTTGAACCAGGAGGTGGAGGTTGCATTGAGCCAAGATCACACTCCAGCCTGGGCGACAGAGAAAGACTCCGTCTAAAAAAAAAAAGAAACCACTGGTTAAGTAGAGCCACAGTAGGTGCTCAATTTGTTGAATGCACATTGAAATCTACCTGGTTGGTAGACCCAATTAGAAAACAAAAGAGAAATGCACGCTCTGTCTGTGTTAAAAGTACTAAACCATCTAGCTGTTTTGACCTCAGGAGCAAAGCCTCATCTGTCTTCCTGTCTTCCTCATTATCAGGTTGGGTTTTTTTGGGTTTTTTTCCTAGAATGACTGTATTTGCCCTTCTGGATAAGAATTATTATTTATAGAGTGACAAACCACTCAGTTAAGAACATGATCATGCCCAATTCCTTCACCAGCTTTAAAATACAGAGAAAGGGGCTCTGCTTTTAAGGATACCAGACCAGCCTAAGGATAGGAAGATATAGCAGCTGGGCGTGGTGGCTCACACCTGTAATCCCAACACTTTGGGAGGCCAAGGCAGGTGGATCACCTGAGGTCAGGAGTTCAAGACCAGCCTGGCCAACATAGCAAAACCCCCGTCTCTACTAAAAATACAAAAATTAGCTGGGCATGGTGGCATGCGCCTGTAGTCCCAGCTACTCAGGAGGCTGAGACAGGAGAATTGCTTGAACCGGGGAGGTGGGGAGGTGGAGGTTGCAGTGAGCTGAGATCGTGCCACTACACTACAACCTGGGTGACAGAGCGAGACTCCATCTCAAAATAAATAAATAAATAAGAAGATATAGCAATCTGTGCCCTTGGTCAGTCTAATTTTTTATGGTACACATTTTCTAGGTTCATTTCAAGTCCAGAATGCATTGACATGATGGGGAGGATTAAAACGCAGAAGTGAGAAGAAAGGAGGGAGGGAATTCTTCTGGGCCTTTTTCTAATCTGCTCTTTTCCTGAGCCTATGCTGGAAAAGGGAGCCATCCTTGGCACTGTGCCCTTGGCCTGCTAATGTTGATAATAGTTGCCATGATCCAGACAAGGCCTGCAGTTTATAACACAGGCAAGAGATACGATATTGCAGCCACTTTGGCTCTTTTCTGTCTCCACGACAGGCATATGACTGCTACACAAAGGAGGGAGAAATGCAGCCATCAGCTGCAGAGACAGAGAGGAGGAGAGGAAAGGGTGAGTCTTTGGTTGTGATGAAGATGTTTTAAATCAGGAGAGTGAGACATAAATGTCAGAGCAGCGCTCCTCTTCATGGCCTGAAAATCTGCAAGAGCAAACAAGAAATGGTTCGGCGGTGGAAGGAGGTTAATGGGCCACGGCTCTATGCCCAGGCCTGGCTGGGTGGCCCTGAGCCAACACAGGATGGTCCTTCACCAAGGGAGGGGAGAAATTCTGAACTTGGGCCATAGGGGTAGGGTCAACAGCATGGATAGCCTTAATACAGTCAGGATTTTTCCAACTTCATATGCCAGAATCATCTAGAGATCTTGTTAAGAACTTAGATTCCTGGGCCCCACCACCCACGGGGGTCTTTGACCTACCACCAGACATGACCCAAAGTCCTGGAATTCCAGTGGGCGGCGAGAAGCTGGAGTCTTCTTTCTGCTGTTTACCCATCATTATAACATGCCACAGAGTCCACTTCTTGGCCTCCTAGCAGGCATGCCAGCCAAGGCTTGCTTGCCCCTTAACTAATAGTGGGATAATGAATCTCCAGCAGGACTGAGTTGCCCCAGAAACTTAAGTTCTTCTTAAGTCTGCACTGGCAGGAGCTGCGTTCTCATTTGGAAATAGTTGGCCAGCCTGGGCTAGTTCACGGGGAAATTCAGCCCTGGGTATGCATCAGGAGGACGACTGATACTTGAGAACTCACTGAAAATGTGACCAGGATTAGATTACTCCCTTTGAGCTGGACAGGTCAGATTTCCAGATGCAGGAGAGGCCATGTGGGGACAAGGCTTCCAATGGCCTACTCCATCACAGGCAGTGTTCTACTTTAGACCACCGCACTGCCCTGCAAAGAAAGAAAGAGCGTGTGTATCTGTGTATGTGAACAGGGGCGTGAGTGTGTGTACTCAGGAGTATAGGCCTGAGGCACACAGCGTACTGAGGTGTACGGCAGCCATGGATCTCAATGGAAGCATATGTGTAGGGCTCTGTGCGGGTCACTGCTTGTTTTATTCTTCCTTTTGGGGAAGAAAAGACTTTCTCCCTTTCTCAGCATTGATCAAGCATCTCCTCTATTTTAAGCACTGTGGGAAACACAAAGGCCCTTATATATCAGAATTTACAGCCTAACTAGGTAATTTTGCAATAGAGGGCTGCATTTTACTCTATTTCTTTCTAATCCATTTCCAATCTATTTTACTCCAATCTTAATCCATGTCATCCACTCAGACAGAGCCCAGATCACCCCCCTTTTAGCCATATTTATTGAACAGCTATTATGTGCCCAGTATTGTGCCAGGTGCTGGGGGTATTCAAAAGAAGCATACTAAGAAATTAGGGAGCCAGGTATATCTTGTATAAAACCAATAGGAAAAGAAAATGAAACAAATTTATGATGCCAATAATATGTATGAAACCCAAAGACCTTTCTCCCCAGCCACAGTTTTTCTCAAATTAAAATAATGAATACTCTCTCCAAAGAAAAACTTGTCAGGAACCTTCCAGTTTCACTTAAAATTTGTCATGTTACTCGAATATGTATAAATATGAAACTTGGAATAATTTTTTAATTTACAAATAAACACCAAAGAAAATTTATAAATTACTTAGTCAAACAAAAAAACCTTCTGAAAAAATCAATATTCAAATTAACATCAATTTAATGATACTGTTTTGCTGCAATGAAATTGTTAGTCTTGGGTTTAATAATAGGAAAAGCATCAGGTCTGTCTTTAATCAGTGTTGTAGTTTGGCTTTTATAATACTAATTCAGAGAGGGCCTGTTTACATAAAAGAGCTGCTCAAAATTATATTAATGGTTTCAAGGCTTTGTCTGCTAGTTCAGAATAATCAGACCTCATACTTATACTTAAAACTTCCCCACATGTGATCCTCAAATGTCTATTTCAGTGATTTATCCTCTTATAACACCATGAAGCTGTCTCACTCCGTTGAAGATAAGATTAACATTATGACACTCTTCCATCTGCTTTAAATTTAGTCTCATCATTGCCTGTATTCGAAGAAAAATTATTCATTATAAATTTACTTATTTATTCATTTATTTATTTATTTATTTAGAGACAGAGTCTCACTCTGTAGCCTAGGCTGGAGTACAGTGGTGCAATCTTGGCTCACTGCAATCTCCGCCTCCTGGGTCCCGGTTTAAGCAATTCTCCTGCCTCAGACTCCCAAGTAACTGGGATTACAGGCATGTGCCACCATGCCCAGCTAATTTTTATATTTTAAGTAGAGATGCAGGTCCACCATGTTGGCCAGGCTGGTTTTGAACTCCTGACCTCGTGATCTGCCCGCCTCGGCCTCCCAAAGTGCTGAGATTACAGCTGTGAGCCACTGCGCCCAGCCTCCTATATTTATTTTTAATGAACTGCAAGTTGCAAAGTACAGTTGAGACATACAGTGTATCTATTTGTATGTGAAACTACAATGGTGCAGATCCTTTGGTGTTCAGCATCCCGGCACCTCTATAAGCTATGAGATGACAAAGTTCTACCTCATCTCCTTATTTGAAACTCCAAAGCTTCATCGTACAGCCACAGTGATTTCACTTGTCTTTTACCTGGTGCAAATGGGATTTGGGCACAATAAATGCAAGCACAAAAACATTATGACAAATTTTGGTTAAAGAATAACTAGTCAGGGCCGGGCGCAGTGGCTCATGCCTGTAATCCCAGCACTTTGGGAGGCCAAGGCAGGTGGATCACGAGGTCAGGAGATCAAGACCATCCTGGCTAACACAGTGAAACCCCATCTCTACTAAAAGTACAAAAAATTAGCCGGGCGTGGTGGTGGGCACCTGTAGTCCCAGCTACTCGGGAGGCTGAGGCAGGAGAATGGCGTGAACCCAGGAGGCAGAGTTTGCAGTGAGCCGAGATGGCGCCACTGCACTCCAGCCTGGGAGACTGCGAGACTCCGTCTCAAAAAAAAAAATAAAATAAAAATAAAAGAATAACTAGTCAGAAGATCTTAGATGAACAGTTTTAGATTTTCACTGAAGTAAAATCATAAAGCTAAAAATTACTGTAAAAAAACTGCAACTCCCTGTGAATGCTGAGCTGCATTCATAACCCTCCATTCTGACCATCCATCTCCCAAGTTTCTCCGTGCCAGCCCACGCAGGGGTCCATCTCACAAGAACTGGGTCAGGTAAAAGGATGAACTCAATGTCCACATGAGGGAAAGGGATAAAGCTGAGCACTAAATAAATAGAACTTTCCCAGGCTCCAAAAGGAGAGCATCTAAAATATGAACACCTCCACATAGGTGCCCCTGAATTGTACCCCTTCGTCACCCACCTGCAACCCTTGACCCAGAATTCCTGTATCTCTCCTCGGAGAATTGCCTTTCATCAAACTCCCAAATTGGGAATCTCTATTTGCCTTTGGTAAAAACAAACTGTGGCCGGGCGCGGTGGCTCAAGCCTGTAATCCCAGCACTTTGGGAGGCCGAGACGGGCGGATCACAAGGTCAGGAGATCGAGACCATCCTGGCTAACACGGCGAAACCCCGTCTCTACTAAAAACACAAAAAATTAGCCGGGAACCCGAGGTGGCGGCGCCTGCAGTGAGCTGAGATCTGGCCACTGCACTCCAGCCTGGGCGACAGAGCGAGACTCCGTCTCAAAAAAAAAAAAAAAAAAAAAACAAACTGTTCACCAAAAGGGACCTCAGTGTCTACTATCATCTTTCTTCTCCCCTTAATTCACTTCCCAAGTCTAAATCACTTCATCTGGAGGAGAGTCTCAAGAATTCTAGATAATTGTGACAGCCATTGCTATTGTTTGAATGTTTGTGTCCCCTCCATAATTCATGTTCAAACATGCAACACTGTTAAGAGGTGGGGCCTTGAGGAGGTGATTAGGTCATGAGCGCTCTGCCCTGGTGAGTGGATTAGTGCCTTATAAAAGGGCTGGAGGGGCTAGGCGGGGTGGTTCACACCTGTAATCCCAGCACTTTGGGAGGCAGAGGCGGGTGGATCGCCTGAGGTCAGGAGTTCAGCACCAGCCTGGCCAACATAATGAAACCCCATCTCTACAAAAATATTTTTAAAAATGGCCAGGCATGGTGGCAGGTACTTGTAATCCCAACTACTCAGGAGGCTGAGGCAGGAGAATCACTTGAATCTGGGAGGTGGAGGTTGCAGTGAGCCAAGATTGAGCCACTGCACGTCAGCCTGTGCAACAAGAGCGAAATTCCATCTAAAAACAGTTAAAAATTTAAAAAATAAAATAAAAGGAGTGGAGGGGTTGGCTCAGCCCCTTCTGTCCTTTCCATCTTGAGAGAACATAGCATTTATCCCCTCCAGGGGACAAAACAACAAGGCACCATCTAGGAAGAGACTGGGCCCTTATCAGACACCATACTTGCCAGCTCCTTGATCTTGGACTTCCCAGCCTCTGGAACTATGAGAAATAAATTTCTGATCTTCATAAATTACCAAGTCTCAGGTGTTTTGTTAGAGCAGCACAAACTGCCTAAGATAAGCATTAACACACCAAATCCCACAGAGCAGTCCAGTGAGAACCGCTTTGGAATTCCTGCTTTCCCAGTGGGTAAAGGGGATCTCCTAGGCCAGACTGCCTTTGTGATCTCTCACCTGAATGGGTTATGGGCAGGATTGTCCCTTAACTATTGGACCTGTTGGACTAGGCCCATTCACACACATGCACACAGGTATGCGCACACAGACACACACATGTGCACAAACATTAATTCTCAGAACTGTAGCTTCTACTAGGAAGGAAGTATTTTTCTAACTTTCATAATTTTTGATGTCATCTCTATCCATCCATGGCATTAGAGAATCATATTATTATACAGAATAGTGTTTACTTCCTTTCCTTATTCTTCTTTAGGCTTACAGAATGAGAAAAAGACCACGTATGCCTTAAGAACCCTTCCCTGAGGTACAAGGGAGGGTTGTATTGATCATTCTTCAGTTTTTCTTAGAGACAGGGTCTCACTCTGTTGCCCAGGCTGGAGTGCAGTGGCACAATCATGGCTCACTTCAGCCTCCAACTCCTAGACTCAAGGAATCCTCTCACCTCAGCTTCCCAAGTAACAGGTACTACAACCATGTGCCATCAAGCCTGGCTAATTTGTTTATTTTTTATAGAGATGGTGTTTCACTATGTTGCCCAGGCTGGTCTTGAACTTGTGGCCTCAAGCATCCCTCTCCTTGAGTTTTCCAAAGCACTGGGATTACGGATGTGAGCCACCATGCCTGACCTGAATTGATTATTCTATTGATGAGTCATGTAAATTCTCCACCAATGGCTTTTGCCCAGTGGAGAATGACCCAGTATTACACATCATCAAAATGAGCAAACATCAACATCTTCTAGACTTACTAAGGAGGCTTTATGGACAAGGCGAGGTCTGAGTTGAATCTTGAAGGAAAAGTAGGCTCTCCGCAGGTCTGATGCAGAGGTGAGGTGAGGGAGGGAGGGAGGGACACAAGAGCAAGATACCTGCACAGGGAAAAGCACAGAGCCTGTTATGGCCATAGAAAATAGTGGAAGATGGCCTGAATAGCCAAGATGAGCTAGATTATAAGGCTTCTAAAATACCAGAATGAGTTTAGGTTTAGCCCAAAAGGCCATGGGGAACCATTATATATCCTTGAGCAGAGAAAGGAAAGTTTGGAAGTGAATTGGGATTTGGGGCAAATAAATCTGGCAGTAGTGGGCAGGATGGGTTGGACTGGAAACAAGTTAAAGGGTTGTTTTCCATTATAAATATGACTGTAGTAATCCAAGTGATGAAACCCGGATTGTGGGACTTTCGTGCCATGTGGGCAGGTGTTGTGTCTCACATGATAAGCCCAAAGTCTACAAGTGTGCCCCACATACAGAAGGTGTTTACTTCTTCAACTAAACAAATAAAATACAGTTTAGTTACCAGGAGTCAATCATGGAGCCCAAGTGAGGATTACAAACATTCCTCCTCGTATCCAGATAGATCCCACTCCCACATATACATCTGGCTCAAACAGCCATGATCTTTTGTGCTCTTTTAATAAATCTGGGTCATCAGAATCTCTGAGCACTTTGCCAATCTACTCCTACTAGTCTACAGACAGATGAAGAAAGAGCATCATCACCCCCAGAATCTCGGGAGTAAGAAACCTTCTATAGTCCTCACATTCTTTTCCAGTATAAGTTATCTATTGCCGCAACATTGTTCCATAACAAACAACCACAAAACTTGAGTGGAACACAACAATAAAGATGTATTTTTGCTCATAAGCCCGTGGGTTGGCTGGGCTATCCTACTGATCTCAGCAGGCTCACACTCACATGTCTGGCAGGTCAGCTAGGGGCCAGCTGGTCTAAGACAACCTCAAGCTAGAATGACTCAGCTCTGTTCCATATGATCCCTCATCCTCCAGGAGGATAGCACAGGCTTGTTCTCATAAGGTGGCAGGAGTTGATGACAAAGAGAGAAGCAAACAAGCCCAAATTTGCATCCAGTTTGCTCCTGTCCCATTGACCACAGGAAGTCCCAAGTCCCAGAGTCAGAGTAGGCAGGGACCGCAAGGTTACAGGGCAAAAGGCATAGGTATAGAGAGACCATTGGTGTGGGATATTAACGACATCAATCTGTCACAGTGCCTGAAAGAGATAAGACTGAAATTCCAAGAACAGATAAAAGCCTAGGATTGAGGGAGGAACTCTCCAAGGTAGAATTAGGAAAGTAAGAATAGAATTAGTCTCCAGAGAAGTGAACCTTTGGTTTCAAAAGAAATGGTGAGTCACAGACTGGCCCCATGGCTTATTCTGACCTTTTCGCCTCCTATGAGTCCTGCGAGCTTGGGCAATGAATGGCTGAGAGCCCTGGCTTTTTAACTCTCCACTGCAAGCAATCACAAATACTTTTGTTTTCCCTACCTAAGAGATCTTTCCCTTCTGCATTCAGATATGATCTGCTCACCTTAAACAAGCTCTCACTTGACTTCTTGGGCCTCTCCAGCTCTTGAAATACTTAAAATGTAAGGAAGAGAAAGAATAGTTGGGAAGTAAGAAACACTGGTGTCCTAACATGATCGTTCCCTTCAAGTTAGCACAGTGAGATTTCGGCTGGGGGCAGGAGGACTTGATCAGGACCAGCCAGGATGAGGTGAGGCAGGATCTCAACCTACCCATGTCATTAGCAAAATCTGCAAAGGCTAGACTATGAGGCCATCGTGTTTCTTGTTCCTCTTGGCTCTGAAATGTGGACTAATCTAACATGCACAGATGTCTGCAGCCTCCTCACAACTTAACAAAGAGACGGGAGGGCTAGTTCACAAAACCCCCAAGAGTCCACTTTCCAAGATTGTTCCTACTGAAAGGAGGGTGCTGAGCGCAGAGTTGGAAGGTTTAGGAAGGGCTCTTCATTTATCAGTGAGGCAGAGAAACAACCTGAGGTGCATTCACCTGGAGCAAAGGACTTGGGGAATAGCACAATAAATGTCCAGGTGCCAAGAACAGTTGGCAACGAGGACAGCAGGAGCCAAGCGGGTGGGAATGGCCTCCCGGGCACACCGCCAGAGCAGGGCTGTGCTCAGAGACAGGATAAAGAGCCTGAGGGACCACAATCAGTGGAAAACCCAGCAGACAATACCAGAGGTGATGGCTGGAAGGACATCTAGCCAGACCATATGGCAAGTGGCCTCTAAGACCATTGTTCCAGCCTGGGTTAGAGGGTGAGAGCTGGCATCTGTGACCAAAATGGGCCAAAGGAAAAGGCTAGGCTTTGAGCTGGGGCACTCAGATATGGTGAACTGCCAGAGAAGATGGGTATTCCAAGGCCGGCAAGTTAGCCAGGGCTGGGAGAAGACAGGGTGCCTAAAGTAGATTGGTCAGTGCCTGAATCTGTGCCAAGTTGGAAGAGGGACAGGGACTATGTCTGTACTTTACAACTGAGCAGGGTTTGTTCCTATAATCCCTGAAACTGCTATAGGATTGAACAGATGATGTGAATTGGTGATGTATAGAAAATGACCTGTAGGGATGAGGGGCAGGGCGGGGCGGGGGTTGGGGGAGAGGCGGTCCGTGAATTCAGATGCAGGGTCTTACAGAGGAATTTGGACACCCACCTTTGTCTCCCATTGGGAGACTAAGGACTCTTTGGTCACTTATGGGAACAAAGAAAACAGTTCTAAATTCCTCTCCACCTATGAACAGAAGACTCACCAGCAACGGGGTTTGCAGTTGACTTAGTATTCTCTACTCCCCTTCCCCTCCCCGGGAATGGAAATAATTAGTGTTGACTCGTATATTCACAGAAATGCATTTATAAGGCATCAAGCCAATGATTTTGACCTTAATATTGCTCAGCTCAGACTAATTGCACTAATGCAATCGATCACAACATGCAAAGAGGGTTCAGCGGTTAGCAAGTTTTCCAATTGTCTTCTCCTAAGAAGAGAGCGCCATCTTGTGTACAAACACTGGATTCAGGATATGCTGAACCTTTTTTTCTTTTTTTTTTTTTTTTTTTTGACTTAGTTCACCGGATTTCCTCTGAATCTGTGACCTCGTGTTTACTTTCCAGAGTTTCCTGAAACATTGCATTATGAGAAACATGAAGATGTCCCTGAGCGTGTTAAGCTGTTGCCAGCCACAGATTGTTATATTAAAGATGTACCTGGCCTGCGGAGGATCTCTTTCAGCCTAGTTTTTGAAGATCTGTTACTTCTCTTCCTCAATTTTGAGTTTAATAGATGCAGAAAGTCTTCCTACCTGAAATTCCACCTTTAAAGCATGTCTGTGAAACAAAGGTTTTCTGCTAGCTCTTCCATCCAAGTTTGAAACCTCCTGCTGAGCTTTTCTTCCCAATGTGTGGGGCCAGCCATGGCGTTGCTCCCAGGGAGGGAGTGGTCTTGATTGGTAGCATTTGCTGATTTCCCTGATGCAAACTCTTGCACCATGGCTGATTTCAAGGACCAGTGCGACCTCATTGCTGCAGAGCTGGGAAAAGCCGCCCCCTTCAGCTCTCCACAACAAGTACAAGCTGGCTCCCGCCCACGTGGGAGACCCACGGATTATGCTCATCTTTGGGAAATGGCTCAGTTCATTGCTCAGAGATAAGGAACTGCTCAAAAGAGAGAGAATGGCTGACAGGAACAGGCCGGATGTCAGACGCAAAGACCTATAATGTACCAGGCAATAGCAGGAAGGGTGATATGGAGCAAAGAAAAGACATCTTCTCAAAATAAATAAATAAAAAGACACTTTCTCTCCCTTTTACAAAGACACAAAATCCCAGCACCTTGAATGCTGTGTCCCAGAAGGGTCCATTTTCACCGGCACAATAATACATGGAAGAGGCTTAAAACTGTGCTAACATTTAGTGCTCTATACGTTGTCTTACTTGTTGTTAAAACTCAACTTTCTGGGATGCCTCAATTGGCCACATATCTTGATAAATTCATTATTTTCTTCAATTACGCTCTAAGAAGAATACTTGTATCTTCTTCAGTAAGCTCTAAGAAGGATACTTGTATCTCCTTCAACCTCCAACAGACTTTCCTTCAGCATCTACTGAAAGACCCCAAATATTTTCACTGGAAAAGGGCCAGTAGTGAAATTAACCAACACTCCTTCAACCAGGACAACACTTCTGAGGAAATGACATTTATTGAGCACCTACTACACGCCAGGCAATTACAAAAGATCTCATTTCACCCTCACAGCAACTCCGTAAAGGAGGCGCTATTGCTGTCCTTTTATAAATAAGGAAACTGGGGCTCTGAGATGTTAAAGGAGTTGTCTAGGACTATATGGTGAGATAGTAACACAGCTGGGTGATTCAAATCAGAATCCCTCAGACTCAAAGCACGTTCCTCTCTCTATGTGTCTGCACTGCCCTTGATTGACAGAAGGCAGAGCTCAAAGGTGGCATTTTCATCAGGTCGTGAATCCACTTTCATGTCACATCACTGTGTGAATGGGACTCCTGCATTTGCACAGTGTACAGCCTGTGCACCCTTACAAGGCTGTGTGTGTATTTCTTGCCCCTCTTCTCTGTAACCTGTGCCCCGGGCCCATTTTCTCTTCCCCAACCTACACCCCAATGCAGAAACAAAGGTCCAAAGAAAACACTCACTTCCACTTCAGTGAAAGACAAATATTTTTCTCCTTAGAAGGTTGAGGAAGGAGAGAAAAAAGATGGTGGCCACTGAAAACAGGAGTGGAGGATGGTCTGGATTCCAGAAGGATGAGGAGGCCCCTAAGCAGAAGAAAGGAGGTCTCTCTATCAGAGAAGCCCAGCAAGGAGGATGAGCTGCCCCTATAGAAGCCTCTGCCAAGTTCTCCTGTAGACAACGTCCCAGACATGTGTAAGTTCCCCTCACCTTCAGGTCAGGAACCTGGGTAAGGGACCACGAAGGAAAGCTGAGTCCCTGACCAAGGGGTAACTGAGCGGAAATCAGTGGGGACATTTCCCTGCGGGCAGCAATAAGTAGTGATGAGGTTCCATGCTGCCCCCGGCCACAGGGAGATGTGCTGTGGGTAGACTACCTACCATAAAGGTAGTACAAGTGGTCCTGGGGATGAAAAAATAACATCTGAAATAGCTGCCACCAAAATTCCTCTTTAAGAGGAAACTCCTTTGTTGGAAGGGTTACTTGGGAAGTACTAGGGTTAAATAGGAGCCCTTGAGGGGCATGGATGTGGCGGGCACGAGGGCTTTTAGGAGAGTATGGCCTGGGCTTCCCGTGGTTGGTATGGAGGCAGGGTGAATGGGTGGGAGGAAGGAGGTCAAAAGAAAGACAGGAGAGTGAAGGGGGATGTCAACGAGGTAACAGGAAGCTGCCTGGAGAGGTGGAATGCCCCTCTCTGCAAGGAAACATACTCAACCCACGGCTGTGATCGGGGTGAATGGGACTTTCTGGCAACTTCAGAAGCAGCTGTGGTCACATCTGGGTGGCTATGGTGTGGGACAGAGACTACCCGCAAAGACTTGGGGGCCTGGAGGCTGCAGTGACCCTGACTACATCAGCCCCTCACTATCCCCAGAGTTGGAAGAAACTGTAGGTTCAAGCCAAGTTTAGCTATTTACTGTGATCGTGGTAGGTCCTTGCTGATAGTTGGCTTATATAAAACTCAGACAATGAGCAGAGAAAACATAAATTCCAGCACAGGAGAACTTGGAAAATGCTGTATAGAGCAAATTGTGTTGACTTAGCATTTGTGCTTAGCCAAGAAGGTGCCGCCCTGCACGTGCACAGAGCCCCTCTCCCATTTCACCAACTAGACAAGCCACTCCGCTGTCCTGCAGAGAAGGCTAAGAGAGGGAAGGGCAGGTTGCTCTTCCATTCCTCTGAACATGTGGAAGAGGTAAGGGAGAAATGTGGGGTGAGGAAGAGAGAAAGACTTTCCCTACCCTAACAGCAAGCCAGGCTGGGTATGTTTGCCTTCAGTCAAATGGCTTATTCATACGGAAGAGTGCCAGAGGACAATTTATTTTGCCACTTACAAGCGATCAGGAAAAAGCCTTTTATTTAAATTTTGGAGGCTCAAGGACCCTGAACTTATTCTTAGGCTATTGAAATAATTTGACTATTTTGGCAATGTCTAAATGGAAGTACTTTAAGACACCCTTGTGCCTAAGGCTAACAAAATCATTGTGGTATAACTATTAGTTTGGTGCAAAAGTAATTGCCGTTTTTGCCATTAAAAGTATTTGTAAAACAAACCAATTACTTTTGCACCAACCTAATAGCACTGGATGCACTAACATGGAAACACCACACCACAGAGATGCCTGATTGCAAGGAGAGCACATGGTTGGCACATGACAAATGTTTGTGGAAGAAGCTGGGGAGTCGCCAGCAGATGAAATGGATGGTGATCATCAACTTCCGAAGTGCTAAAGAAAACTGAAGGGTTCTGGCCAGGTGCGGTGGCTCCCACCTGTAATCCCAAGACTTTGGGAGGCCGAGGTGGGCGGATCACCTGAGGTCAGGACTTCAAGACCAGCCTGGACAACATGGCAAAACTCCAGCTCTACTAAAAATACAAAAATTAGCCGGGCATGATGGTGCATGCCTGTGGTCCCAGCTACTTGGGAGGCTGAGGGCAAAGACTCATTTGAACCCGGGAAGTGGAGCTTGCAGTGAGTTTAGATTACACCACTGCACTCCAGTCTAGGCAACAGAGCAAGACTCTGCCTAAAAAAAAAAAGAAAGAAAGAAAACTGCAGGGTTTGGAAGGCAGGGGGCACTGTCCCGTAGGAGACTGAGGGTGGAACTTGTCCTTGAAAGCTCCCCTAACCTACTGAAAGTGGAATGAAGGGCTTAGATCCAAGCGTCTCAGAGGCAGCCAAGATCTTCCCAGTCCCCACGATGGGTTTCTCTGGTATGCTTGTTTGCTTTTCTTTGATTCTGCTGTTCAAAGGAAATAGGCTATGTTGATGTTTTAGGTGAACAGTGTGCTTTCTGGGTGACCTAATTTATCTAGCAGTGGAATGAAAAGGAAGAGAATGGACAGAAAGAATCAAAGGCCATGGGCTACCTCAACAGAAAGAAAATGTGTGAGTTTTTCATATAATGTTATATGAACATGAATCTGCCATTTTGCTGTGCTGTGTCTTCCATCTGTTACCTTCTAAACTGTGGACAAGAATGAATGTTGCACCAGATAGGGATGAGGGGTGGGTACATAGGAAGAGAACATGCTTGACACAGAAAAGAACTAACCATACACCTTATCTCATTTAATCCTCACAACAACCAGAAGGGCAACTAGTACATAAACAAATAAAAACAAAACAAAACAGGCCCAGAGAGAAAAGTCACATCGCTGGGAAGACCTGAGATTTGAGTCCAAGCCAGTCCAATGCCACAGTCCTTTCTCTTTCTACTGCCTCATGAAGGCAGTGATGACTCTGAAAATTACAAAACAGGCTTGCCTTGTGCAGGAGCTCCTTGTGTATCTACTTCAGACCAGATGCACTTATTCCTGGGAATTATTCAAGGTCTCGTCTTTTGCAGAATAGGTACAATATGGATGAAATATTTTTAGCTAGCCTGCTTAAAGCAATCTAACCCTTAGGTCATACTCTTTCCAATATAGTAATAGACAAGGTGAGTAATGGGATTTTGATCTTACGACGGTTAAATTTCCACATCTAAGTAGCTGTGGTATGTTGGAATAAGGGAGTTGTTTTGCAAAGCCGAGAAAGCAGATTACTGAGGCCCTGCAAGTTGACACATGCCCCCAAGCCCAGAAGTTGGAAAAAAGCAAGCAAAGAAGTGAGCCACAGAGGTGAGTGTTAGACTGCCCCTTATTTTCACTTCATCTGACTTGGATTGGTCTTTAACTGAAGTCTGTGCTGAGATTCTGTCTGCACCAGTCTGAAACAGTCTGTATACTAGTCAGCCATTCAACTCTTCTCTTTATAAATGCCATTTCCCCCTGTATTTGCTGAATGTTCATTCTTCATTCAAATGTTTGGGTGTCTGCATGATTAATGAACGCAGATGCCAGGGTTCTCTCAGAGCCAAATATTTGGATTACAAAACATTGAGGATATCCGCATAGTTGACTTCTCATTCACATATGTGACATTGTGTACAGACAGTTAAGCTTTAATAATAAAGTCTAAGAATGGATAGAGCTGGCTGTTGGCAGAGGAAATAGTGCTGCATCTAAATCAGTGTGTATTTTTAGAGCTAGTGAACATTTTTATGAGGCTGAAGTTTTACTTGGTCTCAGGTCTGCCATCACAGAGGGCCAAAGTAGGCCCAGCCCTGTGGCCAGGGTGAGATCACAGCTTCTGGGGCCAAGTTGAACTCAAATTTTACCTGATGTAGCCAAGAACAGGAAGACCCAAGGCAAGTAAAACTATCTGGCCGGTATGGTGAGGCTCAAGCCTGTAATCCCAGCACTTTGGGAGGCGAGACAGAAGCCAGGATCATGAGGTCAGGAGATCCCGAGAGACTATCCTGGCTAACAGGGTGAAACCCATCTCTACTAAAAAATACAAACAGCGAGGCCCAGTGGCTGAGGCCTGTGGTCCCAACATCTCGGGAGGCTGAGGCAGGAAGAAGAATAAGCGTAAACCGGGGCCGGGCTTGCAGTGAGCTGAGATCCGGCCACTGCACTCCAGCCTGAAGCGACAGAGCCAGACTCAGTCTCAAAAAAAAAAAAAAAAAAAACTATGTTCTAAGGAGTTTTTTGGACCAGGCTACAGAATCCAAATTCTGCTGTCGGAAACGAAGCCAAAGGGGGTGAGGAATCAATTGCAATCAAAGATCAAAAGAATGAGGAAAGAGACCCAAGATCCTCTCTATGAATGGAGCTGAAGTGATGAGACTTGATGTGACCAGAGTCAGGCCAGGTGTTGGTCTGAGGGTGTGGATTTGGAAAGGATCATTTGGCACACGTGGATTTTCTGGGTCTGTTCAGAAACAGCTTTCTCAGGGGACTTACCTGGTACTATGGTACTATGATTTGAATATCTCTCCCCTCCAAAAGTCCTGTTGAAATTTAATCACCAATGTGGTGGTCTTGAGAGGCAGGGCCTTTAAGAGGTGATTGGGTCATGTGGGCTCTGTCCTCATTAATTAATTAATCCATTAAAGGATTAATGGTTGATTAATGGGCTAACATGGGAGGGGACCAGTGGCTTTATAAGAAGAGGGAGGGAGACCTAAGCTAGCACACTCAGTCCCCTCCCCATGTGATGTCCTGTGCCACCTCGAGACGCTCCAGAGTCCCCACCAGAAAGAAGACTCTCACCAGATGCAGTCCCTTGACTTTGGACTTCTCAGCCTCCAAAACTGTAAGAAACAAATTCCTTTTCTTTATAAATCACTCAGTTTCCAGTGTTCTATTATAAGCAACAGAAAAAGAACTGACACCTGGTCACAGAGCATAACAGCTGACAAGACTTCTGCAGGCCAGTTTCAGGCTGACAAGGACAAATGGTTTCCTTTGGTGTCATCCAGGACAATGCATCGATTGATGTCTTGTCTAATAGATGAAAAAGGTATGAAAAAATAAACAAATACCCAAGAACATAACCTCCATTAACTTGCAGGTCTTGGAGGAGGGAAGGAAACATAGTCTGGTCTGGAGATAGTATAACTAATAGTTAAAATCATGGACCTCTGGGTCTCTGATGCCAGGGCTGAGCTGCTGCAGCAGCCTGAAGAGCCCACCTCTGGAATTGTTGTTATGGGCATGTTTTTCCTAAGTCACTGCTGGTTCAGTTTGATGTTACTTGTGGCTGATGTTACTTGTGCAGATTCAGACAGACCAGGATTGAAATTCCAGCTCTGCAACTTGGTGTTTGGAGAGAGGAAACTAACCTCTCTGAATCTTCAGGTGTCCCATCTGTAAAACAAGCATATTGATGGCATCTGCTGCACTGGAATGTGATGAGGCTTGAAGGGCGTGACAACTGCTAGTGTTTATTGAGTCCCTACAGGGTTGTGCTCTTACAGGTATTGTCACATGCTTGAAAATAGCAAGAACTCAAACGTCAGCTATAATAACTGCCTACATTCTAAAACATTAACAAAGGAAATATGGTACAAAGAGTTCCAACCAAGCAACACAAAAGCATAGTTTTTAAACTCAAATCATTATCCATGAAATGTTAACAGAACATCTTTATAAAGGCTATGTTTGAGGAACAATGCTGGCTGCTATAGGAAATGCAAAGTTAAACCAGGCATGGTCTCTGCTCTTGAGGAGCTTCTAGTCTATGAAGTAAGATAAACACACAAATAACTGGTTGCTGCCATATATAAGAACATATGTTTGCTAAAATCAAGATACAAGTAGTACATTGGGAGCAAGAGGGGGAAAGGTTTTTTGCATCTGGATGAGAAAACAGAGCTTCATGGAGGAGAGGAAGGAAGAGTGTGGCAGACCCTGATGGTGGGCTCTCCCAGTAGCCAGTCCCGCTCCTTTTCCTCCTTTCCCTTTCTCTCTTCCAACCAAATACTCACTTTCCCAGCCTCCCTTGCAGCTAGCAGGGGATAGCCATGTGATACACGGCTGCACATGACACTTAAGAGGAAGATTATTGGAGCTTCAGAAAATGGTTTTACTATTTGATAAAAAGGAAAGTCATCAATGATGACAGGTTTGCCCTTCTTCCTACTTTGAACATGGACACAATACCTAGACCTATAACACTTTACAACCATAATGCAACAAGCCAACTTGCCAAGATGACAGAGAAGACCGATCAAAAGGGTCTGGGTCTCTGATGCCAGGGCTGAGCTGCTGCAGCAGCCTGAAGAGCCCACCTCTGGAATTGTTGTTATGGGCATTTTTTTCCTAAGTCACTGCTGGTTCAGTTTGATGTTACTTGTGGCTGAATGCCTTCCTAACAGATGCAGAGGATAGACAGCAAAAGCACAGAGGTGGGAAAGCACAGGACACTTTCAAGGAAAAGCAAATGTGCTCCGAGTTTTTGGAGCATAAGAAGCCAAGAGGGAACATAGAAAACAAGGCTGGAAATGTAGGCTGGGGCCTTGTGTAGTGGGGTAAGATCTGGCAGTGGGGGAGCTGACAAGGTTTTTTGTGTAGGAGAATGATGTGAGAAGAACTGCAGTTCTGGAAGATTAAACTGAGTGCTTTGGCTTGGAAGGCAGGGGTGCTGGAAGCTGGGAGAGCCTTTGGTTAGAATGCCATCTCAAGCTTTCGTGGAGAATGTGGGGAGAGGCTGACCATGGGTGGTGGAAGAGGCAAAGGAGGAGATGAACGTGCATCGTTTTGAACTTTTCCTCAATCACAGAGAAGTTCAGCTCTCAAAGCAGAGCTTGAAAGGGGCCTTTTTATGGATTAGCTATAGTCCACACCAAAAAGTGCTCTTACAACTCACTATTTCTCTTAATATACAAAAATGCTCGGAACTCGGCCAGTTACTGTATCCCAGCACGTGCAAAGTGACTCGTCAGGGCCATCCTCTCGCTAATGCGTCCATTTACCACGTGGAAATGATCTGCAGTGTGACAAGGAAATTGACAGCCAGACACATCTGTGCATGTGGCCCTCAAGACATATTTGGTAAAGGGCAGGGCATGGTGGCTCAAGTCTATAATCCCAGCACTTTGGGAGGCTGAGGCAGGTGGATCCCTTGAGATCAGGAGTTTGAGACCAGGCTGGCCAACATGGTAAAACCCTGTCTCTACTAAGAATACAAAAATTGGCTAGGTGTGGTGGCACACCCCTGTAGTCCCAGCTGCTCGGGAGGCAGAGGAAGGAGAATTGCTTGAGCTCAGAGGCAGAGGTTGCAGTGAGCTGAGACCACACCACTGCACTCCAGCCTGGGCAACAGAGCAAGATTCCATCTCAAAAAAAAAAAAAAAAAAATTGACGAGTTAATGAGTGCAGCACACCAACATGGCACATGTATGCATATGTAATAAACCTGCACATTGTGCACATGGACCCTAGAACTTAAAGTATAATAATAAAAAAAAGTAAAGATTTGCATACATGCAAAAAAATGTATATTTTAAAATGACAATTTTATAAGTTTTACCTCAAATTTTTTAAGTGCTGGGAGCAAGAAAGAGGGCAAAGAAAATAAAGGGGACCCTCTACAAAGGCATCTGAAGAAGTAGCATAGTGTGGTGAAAGACCAAGACTGAGAAGCCTGACTCTGTCACAACCACAAGTGACTTCAGGCAACTCACCTACCCATCACAGCCTCGTTTTCTCATCTATGAACCTGAAAGGAATTAGAGCAGCCAGCTCCGAATGGATTCCATATAGATATTAGTTATTGCTGTGAATTTATTATTAAGTTTATGAATAGATATGTTCTTCTCTAATGACCTTCTCCCAGATGCATCCTGGCTTTGAAATCACTAGCTCAATCATCACCAACTTCTAAGACAAAATGAAGTGTCAGAGAGGCCCAAAGAGCCTGCTGTTCTAATAAATATTCTCTGTTGAGTGCGGGGAGGGAAAAGGTTCAGCAGAGCTGGCCTTTAGTGAGTCGAGGCGGCGAATGCCATACGTGCTTCTGACCAAGGGTGTTAGAGAAATATGGTTTTTACTTCGCCACCCTGCAAAGCTAATAAATAACCTACTGTGTATAATTCAATATGACAATGGATATAAATATGTGTTGTAAACTCGAAGGCTGTCTATTCCAATGTAAAAGATGATTTGTAGCCATCCCAGCATTGAAGAGGCAGGAACTGGCTGAGCACGCTGATGAAAACAGCTCCATCCCTGCTGCGAGCACCGAGGTGAGGGTGGGTGACATGAGGAGGTTACAAGACTACTTTCTCTCTTTCTGCAGTTCAGCCCAGAAGGGCTGCAGGCAGCAGTGGCCTGGCAGGACACAACCCCAGCTACATCCACCAGGCTATGATCTCCAGGACACAATAAGGGCTGTGATGTGACACTGCTCCACCATCCAAAGACCAAAGTACAATGCTCCGCTCCTGCTTCTCTGGGCCATGCTGCAGGGAAGGGATCCAGCTCCCCGGAGGACAGGGCCAAGCAACACTCACTAGCAGCCCTGCAGCGCTGGCTGGATGCGAGGCTCCCCTGGGACAATGAGGGTGCCATTCTCTCTTGCCTGCCAATAGCTTGCTGGCCCTAGGACTTGTGTGCACAAGGAAGGGAAATGCATAGATTCATCTAGGTGCATTTACCTCAACCCCATGTGTTCTGATACTGCCAACATAGACTTTGCCTTGACCACGAAACACTCATACTAGGAAAAAAAAAAGAAAAGAGAAAAACCAACCCAGGCACTATGATTTGAGGTCCATAAAGTCTGCCTGCTTTATATGCCACCTTCTATAATGGCAAAAATATACATGTCTATTGCACACTCAAACTCTTATTAGTACCTACTGTGTTAACCAGCACTTCTCGGCACAGTGGGAAGTTCACAATAACCAGAAGGTATGTTCTCTGCCCTTAAGGACTTCATTTGTTCATTCATCTGCTCGCTTTGTTTCTGAACATCTATTATGTGCTAGCAGTGAGAAGTCAACAGAGGAAGGAAAAGTGTTCATACCTAAAACAGAGAATAATCTCAAACAGACATCGCATGTGGGTACATCATGACAATTGCTGACACAAATGTAAGTTTAGCAACTTGAGTTCATCCTTTTACATGAATTCAGGCACATGAGAATTCAAAGGAACTCAGGTCACCACTGAGTCAGGTGGGACCTACCTGGTGACTGGCTGCATCAGAATCTCTTGCGGAGCTTCCTAAAAATACAGGTCCCTGGGTCTGGGAAATCTGTATTTCTGAAGCTCCGTGGGAATTGCTGACTTGCAGCCAGGTTTAAATACATCCAGTCCAAGTTCTTATTTAAGAGGTGAGGAAGTCACCGTCCAGGGAAGTGAAGTGACTTCCCAAAAGTCACTCAGCACCCTAGAGACTGGGTTGGGACCAGTCTAGATCAGTGGTTTCTAATCCTGGCAGGACATCTGAGTCATTCGCTGGGCCCCAACCCAGACCCAGTGATTCAGGATTTATAGTAGAAGAGCCCTGAGCAACATGGATTTATAAGCACTTCATGAGCTCTTAAAATTCTGATATGTGGCCATCACTGAAGGTTCCTGACCAAGTCTTCTGGTTTTTTTCATTCTCACACGCTAGACACCAGATCCTAGCTGAGAATCAGGGATCATGCATCTGCTGTTTGAGAGGGCTGCCACCAGCGGAGCTTCCTGTCAGTTTTGGTGATTTCACAACCATGGCTCTCCCTCTCTTGAGAAATAAGGTGTTTGCAAAATCAGAAGGCTTCATCACTGCATATTTTGGGGCCTAGTACATTGCCTCTGTTACACGTTGCAATGAGAACACGGTACCCAGAAAGTTAACACAGTAAGGAAAGGACAAGATATAACTGCTTTGTTCCACTTCACCAGCCTACAATGCAAAAGAAAGTCACCTTCTTATAATGCCTCTAACCCCCCAGCTGCTCAAGTTAGTAAGAAGTCAAGGCCTACTTCCAGAACTGCCTTCCAAAAAATACTTCAAGAAACCTTAGGGTTGCATATGCAGACCAAAGGGCAGCTCAGGCTGCTCTCACCACATGGCAGCCAGGGACACACGCTTTCCTGCTTAAAGCAGATCACAGTTAAAAGGACCATTTGTGTAAAGTTAACAGGCCATCTCTGGAGTCACTGCCATGGATGGGATTGTAATTCAACACTGTGAAGCTTTCACAAAACTTGTGGATGATAAATGTCCTTTGGGGTAATCTTCCTGAGACTGAGCCAATGTCATCTACACTGAAAACCTGTTGAGGGAGATAGCCCCCTTTCTGGATGGCCACTGCAAATATCTTAAGAAAATTCTTAGCAGCTGTGATCTCCAGGGCACCATATCTGCTCTCACTCCCTCAAATTCGCTCTTTGATGTTGAGCAGGCTTGAACAGGCCTTGAACTTGTGTGGCCATCTAACACTTGCGATGCTTCAGCAGCAACACTTCTACCACATACAGACTTTAAGATTCTGAACACACTCCTAGTTGTCACCTGAACTCACATTAAGCCAAGACGTCTGACAATGATGTCATCCTCTTGTCACAGCTGCAAATTTCTTTGATTTCATTAGCCACTTTTCCTTGTCTCCTTGTTACTTGGCAAGCATCTCATGTGTCACTTGATCTACTCTTTGTCCTTCTAATCATCCTTACTGTCTAGTGATAATAGTGATAATTCACGAAATGTATGCAAACACACAATAAACTAATAAACAGTATGGCTGCTATGAAAGGACATTGCATGACATCCACTGATGCCACTTGTGCAAGGTGGGAAGAGAGGGAGTGCTTTGGCTCTAGCACGGGGCTTTGTGGGTTGGAAGTCTGGAGGTGGAGAGCTTCTGTGAACTACTTGGTCTGCTCAAAATCCCTGTTCTCCATCCTTGATGCCTCTGCTCCTAAGTGATGCTACTTCCAATCCAGGAGCCCAGGAGCCCAGAACAGATCCATTTATCCTGGAAGTCACAGGGTAGGGTAGTGGAGGCTCCATCCCATAGACGTAAAGGCAGTGCAAGGTGCAGTGCAACTTACGACTGCACAAAGGCCCCTCATCCCCCAGTGTGGTCCACAGCCATGGTACATCCTGTGAAAGGGGGAAAGATACTGTGCTTCAAGTGTTACAGTTCTTAATAACCCACTCTTCCCATGCATATCCACAGGAAGACAGACAGACACACACACACACACACACACACACACACACACACACACACACACGGAGCCATTTTATACCTAGTCACATTCATGGGTCTAAGATAGTCAGGTCAAGGATAGTTCCTGAATTAGCCAAACACCGTGGCCCTCCCTCTCTAAACCCTGGGCCAGACTCCCATCCTATGTTGACTTCTCCCTCAGCATCTCCTACGCTCCTCTCCTGCCCTCTGGCATCTGCTGGGCCAAATCCATTTATAACATATATTGTAACAACATTCCATTTTATCGGGAAGGTTTTAAGGTCTCAATGCAGACACTCCCTAGAGACACCTGTGTTCCTGATGCTAATGCACCCCAACTCTCTCCATCACAGCCAACTCGCTTGACATGTATATTACCAATGAGCCATTCCATGAACTTGCCCAGAACAAGACAAGAGAAAGTAGTTAGAGACATAAAAATTGGAAAGGAAGAAGTCATCACTATTTAAAAATTCTATGATGATACACCAGAAAACAAGAAAACTGACAGGAAACCTATAGTAAACAATAAGAATATTTAATAACGTAGCAGGCTACAGAATTAATAAACAAGCAATTACCAGTCAGAAGATATAATGAGGGGGAAGATCTTCATTTATAATAGGAACCAGAGAGAAAGAAGATAATATAAACTTAACCCAAAAATTCCACAGCTACAGAAAAAAAACTTGAAAACAGTTCTGAAGGAAAAAAATGAGACTTGAACAAATAGATGAACTATGTTGTGATATATCACTACTCTCTAAAGGAATTCACAAATTAAACATTATATCAATCTAACTACCAATAGACTTATCATTTTCTGGAGCTAGACAAGATGATTCTAAAGTCCTCCAAGAGGAATAAAGTAGGAAAATTCCAAAAAGCAAGAGCAAAGAGTGATATTAATGTACACTGCTGGCTGGGTGCTGTGGCTCACACCTGTAGTCCCAACACTTTGGGAGACCAAAGTGGGAGGATCGCTTGAGGCCAGGGGTTCAAGACAAGTCTGGGCAACATAGCAAGATCCAAGCTCTACAAAAAATTAAATAAAACTAGCTAGACACGGTGGTGCATGCCTACAGTCCCAGCTACTTGGGAGACTGATGTGGGAGGATCACTTGAGCCCAGAAGTTCAAGGCTGAGCTATGATTGTGAGCTATGATTGTGCCACCACCCTCCAGCCGAGGCAACAGAGTAAGACCTTGTCTCTTAAAAAAAAAAAAAAAAAAAAAACACTGTTAAGCCTCAAATTGTTAAATTATGTGGTACTAGAATATAAATCATCAGACAGACTAATGTAACGACATGGAAAACACAGAACTATTCTCAAATACATAAAGAGTTGATATATGATAAGTTTGGGAACTCGGTGGGAGAAACATGAACTTTTCAATGAATGGTGTTATTACAACTGGGTAGACTTTCTGGAAAATGTTTTTAAACCACACCTTATGCCATACACCAGGATAATTTTCAAATGGAATGAAAATTTAAATGTAATGACCAAGAAAACAACCTATCAGAAAACATGGGAGAGTTCTTTCATAAGCTCAGAATGGGTAAGACCCTCCTCGAATGATTCAAAATCCAGATGTCATGAAATAAAAGATTTAAAAATTGAATACCATAAAAATTAAAACATCTGCATGGATAAAAATAAAACAGCGAAATGACATATTACAGGCAAAGAGAAATGACAAAATGAAAAATACTTGCAACTCACATCCCATTATACGAAAAGTTCTTACAAATTGACAAGAAAAAGGCCAACGACTCAAATAAAACTGGACAAAGGAGAACCCACCAAAAGGAAATACAAATGCTCTACCTCTCTCATAATAAAAGATGCAAATTAAAGCCAATGAGATACCAATTTCCTACTTAACAAGTTGGCAAGAATACAAAAGTTTAGTAAGGCAGAAGCCTGTAACTTATGGCTAGTGGGAGTGTAAACTGATACAAAGTGTTTGGAAGCAATTCGGCAAAATTTATTAAATCAAAAAGGCATGTTCCTCTTGGCCCAAGAATTCCACTTCCAGGAATTTATCCTACCGTTATTTCTTTCACATGTGCAAAGTGACCTGTCCACAATGTTACCCAGAAGTATTGTACACAATAGCAAACGACTGTAATCAGCTCCAGTGTACATCAAGGAGACACCGGTTTTAAAAACTATGGTAGAGCCACAAAATAGAATGCTATATATACAGCTCTAAAAAGGAATGAACAAACTTTTCAAGAACTGATGTAGAAATGTCTTCAAGATATGATGTCAAGAGCAAAAAGTAAGGTACAGGAGAGTGTGTAGAGAACACTGCTAGTTATTTTTTAAAAGTTGGAAGAGGAAAGAATATAGATTCATATTTGGTTGTACCCACTTTAAAAATACCTCTTGATTGAGAAGCTGAGGCAGGTGGATCACAAGGTCAGGAGTTCAAGACCAGCCTGGCCAACATGGTGAAATGCCGTCTCTACTAAAGATACAAAAAATTAGCTGGGTGTGGTGGCTCGTGCCTATAATCCCAGCTACTCGGGAGGCTGAGGCAGGAGAATCGCTTGAACCTGGGAGGCAGAGGTTGCAGTGAGCCAAGATCGCACCACTGTACTCCAGCCTGGGTGACAGGGCAAGACTCCATCTCAAAAAACAAAACAAAACAAAACAAAACAAAACAAAACAAAAACACACCTCTTGAAGGATATCCCCAAGAAACTACATTATACTGGGTTTCTGCCATAGGAACAGAAACTGGAAAAATTGGAAACAGGTTTATGAAGCAGCCATTTTACTATATCCATTTATAGTTTTTACTTTTGAATTATGCAAGTATTACCTATTTTTAAAAGCAAATGGTAATTTTTTAAAAGAATATGGTTAAAAAAAAAAAAAAAAAAGGTGGTGGGGAGATTAAATGGTATTTTCCTTGCTTAACACAAGTTGTTAGAGCCACTCTTAGAAAACATCATAACATGAATGAGGCTACTCTCACCACGTCATGTAGGGGCCACCGTCTGGCATTCTAGCCTCCCAACCCATGAGGCCCCCACTCCCAGGACAGAAACAAGGAACTGTCAGCTCACAGTCCCTGCTTTGCAGCCCTGAATTGGAGGGAAAAAAAAAAAAAGCAAAAATAGCCAGGCCTAACAAAGTCTTTCTTTGGGAAACTAAACTAGTTTCCCAAACCACATAGTAAACACTGAATAAGTGTGTGCAAACTCAGTATTACGAAGCTACAACCATATAATTTGCAACTATATTTTAAGATTTTTTAAAAATCCTTTTGAAACAGGAACACAAATGACAAATGCACCTGACATCTCTCACTGGGTTCTCCGCAATTTGTACTTTTAAACGTGATGCTGGTGTACTACAGTCTCTCAGAAGCAACATTTTAACCTTGTGGGTGCTCCACTACTTGTGAGCTGACTATTGGACGTGGTATGATTAGTTCTTATGTCTGAGATACCACAAACACAGGCAAATTTATGAATTAATATCTATGACAACCGTGGCTATTTAAGCCATTGGAGCAACAAAGCCTCTTGACCTGGGCTGTCACTCTCTGGGTTAAAATGAAGAAGCTGAGGCATCTGTCTAGTCCTTCATGGATGCCTACTGTTGATTTACCCTACTCTATAGACTTGTGTACCACTTCTTCCTTCTCCTGCTCCTCCACCTTCTTTCTTCTTTTCTTTCTCTTCCTCCTCTTCCTCCATCCTCTCTTCTTCTTCCTCCTCCTCTTCTCTTTCTCCTCCTCTTCTCTTTCTCCTCCTCCTCCTTCCTTCTAATTAAGCTACTGCTGTGGTTTTTTCTATATTCCCAGCCGGGTGTCCCAAGGTACCCGAGACAAAGGAGAGAGCAAAGGAGGGGCTGGGGAGGCTGGAGTCCTCTTCTACCTTCCTCCCCACTCCATTGCACTCTTTTGCCTTCCTCACCTGCCTAAGTCCTATTCATTCTTAAGATTCAAGAAAGTTGTCACCTCCTTCAAGAAGCCTTCTCTGACTCCTCTCTACAGCATTGAGTGCCTGTCATTATATTCCTTCATCAGTTTCCTGTGCCTGTTATCAAAGCATTAATCACCCTGTACTATCATTGTCTTCTGCGTGTCCACTTTCTCCTAAACTGTAAGCTCTTGAAGGCTAGGGGTGCACTTCCTTCATTTGAATCCTTAAAGACTAGAATGTATCACCTGGCACACAGTAGGTGCTCAGCAAACATTCAACACATAAATGATGAGGTGGGAGAGAGGAAATCTGACCAACCAGTGCTTAGGAGGCAACAGAGTGCAAGCCTTTCCTTCTGCCATCAGTTAGCCAATGCAGGAGGCTAATTAGGGAAGCCTAGCAAGTGCTTGGGTTGTCCATGAGATGTGAGTTCTGCTAGCAAACCTTTAAGTGGATCATCTTAACCATCCGTTCCACAGACAGTTAGGCATGACCAGGAGGAGAACAATCGCATGCTATGTTTTCCCATAAAGCACCTGAGACATAGAAGCTGTGCCCACAGGGGCTGAAGGAGCTCGGAGGCAAGCGAGTACAGTGTGACTCACGACGGGGGCCCCTCTGGAAAGCTGAGTCCCAAAGAAAGGAAGTTCAAGAGCTGGTTTGTTGCAGAAGTAGCGGGAAGAGGGGACAGGACTAATGGCAAGGTGGCTAGGACCAGCCCATTACGGGGGTAAGAATGAGCCTCTCTCTTTCCCTACCACCTTTCTTCTCCTTCCCCCCTACCACTATCCTGAGACTACAAGGCTGTAAGCTAGAGGGGAAAGATTGTGCAATAAAGCCCAAATTATGATAATGGTAGTGAGAATACAGCAGGAGAAGGAGGAAGACCAAGCAGACCTGAGTCAGGGAGGGAGGAATTGTGTGAGCAGCGGTGGAGAATTCAGATCCTCTCCAGACTGCACAGACCATGAGTAACCACAAAACAATAAGGTCGCATGGGTAGAGAGCCATCGAGGGGAAAACAGAAGTGGCAGTGGGGAGGTATTGTGTGTTCTTAAGTAAGGACATAACAAAAGCAGTGCTTTGATAAGAACAACTTGACAGAGAGA
Organism: Papio anubis; assembly: GCF_008728515.1. Classification (NCBI taxonomy): domain Eukaryota; kingdom Metazoa; phylum Chordata; class Mammalia; order Primates; family Cercopithecidae; genus Papio; species Papio anubis. The sequence goes on from NC_044979.1 coordinate 22,834,363, forward strand.
TGCAGGGTGGTTAGAACAAGGCCTCTCCTCTTAGGAGGCTGATAGACTGATCAAGGATTCTTCACGCAAGCTATTACAGTGGTGGGGGTTAGAATAAGAGTTAAAGCAAATGTTTCACTTTTAAGGAAGAAATCATTACTGCCTGGAGGACAGATTCGATATAAGGTGTGATGTGTAAGGAAGAGTTATCATAGAGGATTCCAAGGTTTCTATGACTTGACTGAAAAACCAGAAGTTCCCTTGGTGGGAACTGGGTAATAGAGGAAGAAAGCTGGGATTTGGGATGGGAAGATCATTAAGGAGATTAATTAATGAGACTAGTGAGACTATGGGGAGAAGCACATGGAGGTGAAGGCAGAATCATCTACAGGAAACACCCTCATGTGGTTCTTTACTTGGAGGAAGGAACCTCGCATGACTCTCTTTAAGGTCAACCATACTGGACTCCCTGACAACATGAGTACAGCATGCTGTCACATTTTAACTCAATGATGACTTTTATTTTATGTGAATTTTTTTTTTTTTTTTTTTTTTTTGAGATGGAGTCTTGCTCTGTCACCCAGGCTGGAAGGGAGTGGCGCGATCTCGGCTCGCTGCAACCTCTACCGCCCAGGTTCAAGCAATTCTCCTGCCTCAGCCTCCCAAGTAGCTGGGATTACAGGTGTGTACCACCACACGTGGCTAATTTTTGTATTTTTAGTAGAGATGGGTTTCACCATGTTAGCCAGGCTGGTCTTGATCTCCTGACCTGAGGTGATCTGCCCACCTCAGCCACCTAAAGAGCTAGGATTACAGGCGTGAGCCACTGTGCCCAGCCTATATTATGTGATTTTTAAGACCATTGCATATAAACTCAGAAAAGGTTTGAAAGTTCGCTGCTTTAGCCTCTCTCAGGCAGTTCCCTACTCACCAATTTGCAAGCAGGTCCATGTTTGCCTTTTGTCCCTCCCATAATTATGTGTGAATTTGTTTGTACATCTCATATCATACCACTGTTAGGACCTTGACCTTTGATTGAATTCTGTTTCAGTCAGGTACCCAAACTTCATAGAAATCACATCTTTTCTTAGTGAACCTTTCATGGAAGACCAATGCTTTCAAATTGCCTTACTTGGAAGGAAAAAGCAGCTCAGGCTAGAAATATTCTTCCAGAAACACACTCCCTGTCCCAAACCAAGTCAACATGGAGAGGGAGTCCCTGGAAAGCCTAGGGCCCAGGAGGGGTGGAGCAGAGATGGGGGCTATATTTAGGCCGTGAATGTGGGCTCCTCGCGGCCACTGGCATCACAGGATGAAGGAGTGCTGGCCCGCTGGACTATGTTCCTCAGCCCACACTCCAGGAGCTGCTGGCTGGTCATAGGTTATTTTCTGCAAGGAAAAACGCACTGTCCACATGAATGGTGGGTCTGTCTAGGACTTGCTAAAAAAGGTCTTGGTGTATTTAAAATGAAATCCTGGCTCAGGGACTAAGGAGCTTCACTGGCAGGTCTTTCTGTTCTCTTTGCCCTCATAATCCCCCACTCTCCTCCTTCCCTGTCCCCCAGTGCCTTCCCTGTCCCCCAGTGCCTTCCCTGTCCCCCAGTGCCTTCCCTCATCATCCTCTCTCCTACCCTTCAATATCCCACCAGAACAGGGGATGGGAAAGGAAGGAAGTAGGGGATGGTGAGGGGGAAGAGACCAGGCAGACCTGCCAGGGAAGACCGCCTTGGCAAGAAAGGAAGGCGGACAGCCACTAGAGCTCCACGTGACTCCACTCAATGGGCAGCAGGAGCAGCTGCAGCTCACAAGACACAGGATCCCTGCCAATCTTCCCATGGCTACAGAACCGATGTGACAAGGTTTACTAACATTTGCTCTAATCGTATCCAAATGTTCCCTGGTCTCACATCACATCCTAGATTTTGAAATTTTAAAATCGTATCATGTCAGTATAATGTAGGTGCAAGATAAAAGAACCCCGGGGCCGGGTGCGGAGTCTCATGCCTATAATCCCAGCACTTTGGGAGGTCAACGCGGGTGGATCACCTCAGGTCAGGAATTCAAGACGGGCCTGGCCAACATGGCGAAACCCCATGTCTACTAAAAATACAAAAATTAGCCGGGCATGGTGGCGGGTGCCTGTAATCCCAGCCACTTGGGAGGCTGAGGTGGGAGAATCACTTGAACCCGGGAGGCAGAGGCTGCAGTGAGCCGAGATGGCACCACTGCCCTCCAGCCTGAGTGACAGACTGAGAATGACTCAAAAAAAAAAAAAAAAAAGAAAAGAAAACAAAAAGAAAAAAGAACCCTGGAATCAGGGTGATTGGTTTACACAAGACTAAATTTGCATCAAGCCACCAAATTTGCAAGTTAGGGGTCCATACATTTTATCTGCCTAAAATATGGCCCAGCTCAATCCTGGAGCCCAGCATTGGACTGAGAATGAAGATCGAGACTGTGAGCCGGCCCCATCTGCTCATGGGAGAGTTCAGACAGTCAGGCTGGTCTTTGTGGAGTTTTTGGTAACTCCCCAGGTGAAACAAGGAATATGGGTGGGCCTGAGCCTCCCTGAGGATGCCTGATGTCTTGACCCGGGTCCAATCATCTCCCAAAAGGGCAGCTAAGGGTCCTCTTGCCCAAAGTGGTAGGCATCCAGCAGTCTACCTTATATAATGTGTCTCTTCAGAGGCTTTCCCCAAGTATCTTAGCATTTATTTATGTATCCCTGACTAAAACCCTATTTGGTTTTGCACATTTGCAAACTTTATATAAACAGAGTCACCAGGTTTACGTTAGTCTGCAAATTGCTTCTTCTACTCAACATTGTTGGTGAGATATTTTTTCCAGGTTAATGCATGAACTGTAATTCATTTATTTTTCACAGTATGTAGCACAATGTATGTATTCATTTTCTCCTGGGTGGACATTTGTGTTGTTCCCAGTTTTTCTGTTATTAGCAACAATTCTGCTATGAAAATTCTTGTGCATCTCTCCTGGTGCTCATTTGGGAGAGTTTCTCTAGGGTGTAGTAGTGAAATGTCTGGGTCATGCAGTTGTTTTACAGCTTTCACTTTTCTAGATAATGCCCATTTTTTCCCAAAAGTAATTTTACAGATTTACACTTCCACTAGTAGCACTTTGCTTCTCACTTTTAGTATTGTCTGAATTACTGATTTTTGCCAGTTAGGTGGTATAAAATAGCATCTCTGCTTTGTATTAATTTGAATTTTCCCAATTAATAATAAAGTTGAACATTTTTTCATATGCCTTTATTCATTTGTGTTTCCTCTTCTGTAATGTTCCTATTCACATCTGTCTTTTCTGTTTGCACATCATGTGCTCTACCTTTTTCTTAACAATTTTTAGGGGTTATTTGTATATTCTGGGTAATAATCTTTTTTGTTCATCTGTGATACAAATATCTTCTTCCTCTTTGGAGCTTTTATTTCTACTCTTTTTATAGGGTCTTGTGATAGTTCTTAATTAAGGTAGCAACATTTATCAGTCTTTTCCTGGATGGCTTGTATGGTTGTATCATGTTTAAGAAATCCTTTCTTACCTTGAGGTCTTAAAGATGTTCTGTCTTTTCCAAAAGGCTTAAAGTGTATTTTGCCTTTGAATTTTGAGTCCTTAATCAATCTAGAATTAATTTTTGTGCTTGGTGTGCTATAGGACTTCAGTTTCATTTCTTTCCCATGTGGATAATTATTACATAGTTTAGCACTTCCCCACTTTTCTTAATGCTTTTTTTGTCATCTATCCAGTTTCCAAATATGCTTAGGTCTGTACCTGCATCTCTATTTTGTTCCAATGGTCTTTTTGTCTATCCTTGCACTAATACCCTACTATCATAAATACCATTGCTTTATAATGAGACTTAATAGCTCGTAGGCAAATTCCTGCACTCTGTCCTTTTTTCTTCTAGACTGTGTTGGCTGTTCTTGGACCTTTGCTCTTCCACATAAATCTTAGAATCAGCTTGCCAACTACCATGAAAACCCATGTTGGTATTTTCATTGGAAATACTTTAAATCTAGAGCTCAAAGTTGGAAAAATGGACACAATTTCCAAGACTGTGAACTCTCCATTTATTTATGTCCTCTTTACAGACTTTCAATAAAGTTGGACAAGTTTACTGGTGTAGATTTTACACATTTTTATTAGATTGATTCCTAGGTACCTTACATTTTTATTCCTGTTGTAAATGATAGGCTTATCTAATTAAATTTTCCAAATGTTACTGGTGTATAAAAATGCAATTGACTTGTTTATATTGGGCTTATAGTTGACAAACTTGCCAAACTCTCATGAATTCTAACAAATTTTCTGGATTTCTATGCAAAAATCATATCATCTATGAATAACAAGTTTTGTATCTTCTTTTCTAATCCTTGTACCTTGTAAACCTTTTTTTTTTTTTCTTTTTTTTGCTTTATTACAGACTAAGAAGTGGTGAAATCAGAAGCCCTTGACTTTCTTTTTTAAATTTTTAACCTCTTTCTAATTTTATTTTTTTATTGAGGTAAAATATACATGTGAAATTTATCATCTTTATCATTTTTAAGTGTACAGTTCAGTGGTAATAAATTTATATTCTCAGCTGAGCAAGGTGGCTCATGCCTGTAATCCCAGCACTTTGAGAGGCTGAGGTAGGTGGATCACTTGAGGTCAGGAGTTCCAGACTAGCCTGACCAACATGGTGAAACCCTGTCTCTACTAAAAATATAAAAATTAGCTGGCCGTGGTGGTACGTGCCTATAATCCCAGCTACTCGGGAGGCTGAGGCAGGAGAATCTCTTGAACTCGGGAGGTGGAGGTTGCAGTGAGCCAAGATCACACCACCATACTCCAGCTTGGGGCAACAGAGCAAGACTCCATCTATAAATAAATAAATAAATAAACAAACAAACATTTCTCCCCCCTTTATCTCCCTACCCTCCTCTTCCCAGCCTCTGGTAACCACCAATCTATACTCTAGCTTCATGAGATCTACTTTTTTAGCTCCTGCATGAGTGAGAACATGCAATATTTGTCTTTCTGTGCCTGATTTATTTCACTTAATATAATGACCTCCAGTTCCATTCACGTTGATGCAAATGACAGGATTTCATGTGTGTGTGTGTGTATATATATATATATATTCACATTCTCTTTATCCACTCATCCATTAATGGGCACTTAGGTTGATTCCATATCTTGGCTATTGTGAATAGTGCTGCGATAAACATGGGAGTGCCGATATATCTTCAATATATTGATTTCCTTTCTTTTGGATATATACACAGTAGTGGATTTGATGGTTGTTCTAATTTTGGTTTTTTGAGAAACCTTTATTCAGTTTTCCATAGTGGCCGTACTAAGTTACATTTTCACCAACAGTGTTCCTCTTTCTCCCCATCCTCGCCAGTGTCTGTTATTCCATCTTTTTTATAAAAGCCATTTTAGGCCAGGCGCGGTGGCTCAAGCCTGTAATCCCAGCACTTTGGGAGGCCGAGATGGGCGGATCACGAGGTCAGGAGATCGAGACCATCCTGGCTAACACGGTGAAACCCCGTCTCTACTAAGAAATACAAAAAATAGCCGGGCGAGGTGGCAGCGCCTGTAGTCCCAGCTACTCGGGAGGCTGAGGCCGGAGAATGGCGTGAACCCGGGAGGCGGAGCTTGGAGTGAGCTGAGATCCGGCCACTGCACTCCAGCCTGGGCGACAGCGCGAGACTCCGTCTCAAAAAAAAAAAAAAAAAAAAAAGCCATTTTAACTGGGGTGAGACGATATCTCTTCGTGGTTTTTATTTCATTTCTCCAATAATTAGTGATGTCGAGCATTTTTTCACATATCTGTTTGGTCATGATATGTCTTCTTTAGATAAATGACTGTTCAGATCTTTTGCCCATTTTAAAATCAGATTATTTGGGTTTTTTGTTTTTTGTTTTTGTTTTTTTGGCAATTGGGTTGTTTGAGTTCCTTGTATGTTCTCGTTATGAATCCCTTGTCAGATGGACAGTTTGCAAATATTTCCCCATGTTCTCTGGGTTGTCTCTTTACTTTGTTGATTGTTTCCTTTTCCGTGCAGAAGCTTTGTAGCTTGATGTAATCCCAAGTGTCTATTTTTATTTTGGTCGCCTGTGCTTTTGAGGTCTTACACACACAAAAATCTTTCCCCAGGATCAATGTCCTGGAGCATTTCTCCAACATATTCTTCTAGTGGTTCCATGGTTTCAGGACTTAAAGTCTTAAATCCATTTTGATTTTGGGGTATGGTAAGAGACAGGGGTCTAGTGTCATTCTTCTGCATATAGTTATGCAGTTTTCCCAGCCACATTTATTGAAAAGACTGTCCTTTCGCCATTGTATGTTCTTGGTGCCTTTGTCAAAAATGAGTTGGCTGTAAATGCATGGATTTATATTTGGATTCTCTTTTCTGTTCCATTAGCCTATGTGTCTGTTTTTATGCCAGTACCACACTGTTTTGATTACTAGAGCTTTGTAGTATATTTTGAAATCAGGTAGCATGATACCTCCAGCTTTGCTCTTTTTGCTCAGGATTGTTTTGGCTATTTAGGGTCTTTTGTAGGAACTCTTGTCTTATTCCTGCTTTTTCTATTTCATCATTAAGTATAGTGTTTGTTTTAAGTTATTTTATGTATACAGATGTCCTTTACCAGGTTCATACAGTTTTTTTTTTAATTCCTGGTTTTCTAAAAGTCCTTTTCATAAATTGATATTTTATTGAACAGTTTTCTGCTTTTTTTGAGAGAATGCCATATGGATTTTTTCATTTGACTTGTGAATATGGTCAATTATGTCAGATTTCAAGTGGTGAATCAGTCTTCCGTTTCTGGGATAAGCCTCTTTCCAATGTAGTCATGATTGGCTGTCTTTTATATGTAAATATTATTTGTTCAGTTTGGTAATATTTTGTTTAGGATGTTCACATCTAGGTTCTTGAGTACGATCAGCCTATAATTTTCCTTTCTCATATTGTACCTATTTGCTTTTGGCATGGAAATTTTTTTTACTAGCTTCATCAACACAGTTAGGAAGCATTTCCTCTACTCTATTCTCTGCATGGGCTTGTGTAATATTTTAGTAACCTGTTTATTGAAGTCTGATAAAACCTTCTTCTAAAACTATCTAGGCTGGCAATTTTTTAATGGAAAGATTAGTTATATTAGTCTTATGTATTTAATGATTATGGAAGTATTCAAATTTTCTTTTAATTTTAAATCAGCTTTAATAAATAAATCAGCTTTAATATTTTCCTGTTAATTTGGCTGTTTCTCCTGTTTCTGCTTTATTGGCATAAATTTGTTTACAGTAGTCTCTTATGATTGTTATAATCTCTGTGGCATCTGCTACCTGTTCCTTTTTTTATTCCTAATATTTACTTTCTGTCGTCTCTCTTTAGGTCTTTATCAATACTACCAGAAGTTTGTTAATGTTATTACTCATATCAAAGAACTAATTATTTGTTTTAATCATTTTTATTTTATGTTTTAGTCTATATTTGTTTACTGTTTCATTAGTTTCTCCTCAAGTCTTTATTGTTTTCCTCATTCTATTTTCTTTGGGTTATTTTAATGTTCTTTTACTAACATCTTAAATCAGATGCTCAGTTCCTTGAGTTTTAGCCATTCTTATTTTATAATATAAACATTTAAGGCTATAAATTTCCCTCCAAATGCCATTCTAGTTGCATCTCACAAATTTAGATATGTAGTATTTTATTATTTTATAAATAAAAGTATTTTATTTTACACAAAACAACACATAGTCCATGATTTATTTTAAAATGAGCTTTCAATCCTAGCACTTTGGGAGGCCAAACAACGTGGATCTTTTGAGCCCAGGAGTTCAAGACCAGCCTGAGCAACATGATGAAACTCTGTCTCTACAAAAAATACAAAAATTAGCCGGGTGTGGTGGTATGCACCGGTAGTACCAGTTGCTCAGGAGGCTGAGGTGGGAGGGTTACATGAGCCCGAGGAGGTCAAGGCTGCAGTGAACTGTGATCATGTCACTGCACTCCAGCCTGGGCAACAGAGTGAGAGACCCCATCTCAAAAAAAAAAAAAGAGCTTACAAGTAACTACCAACTAGGTCAAGAAACAGAATATTGCCTGTACCCTAGAAAATCCCTGAATGTTCCTTCTCATTCACTATACCCTCCCACCCTTCACAAAGCTAACCATTATCCTGAATTTAATGATTATCTTTCCCTTTTTTAATAGGTTTTTTGTTTTTTGTTTTTGAGATAGAGTCTCCCTCTGTCACCCAGGCTGGAGTGCAGTGGCACAATCTCAGCTCACTGCAACCTCTGCCTCCCGGGTTCAAGCCATTCTCCTCTCTTGGCCTCCTGAGTAGCTGGGATTACAGGCACATGCCACCACGCCTGGCCACTTTTTGTATTTTTAGTAGAGATGGGGTTTCTTGTTGGCCAGGCTGGTGTCAAACTCCGGACCACAAGTGATCTGCCTGCCTCGGCCTCCCAAAGTGCTGGGATTACAGGCGTGAGCCACTGTGCCCCACCTGGAATAAGATTATTAAATTAGATACAAAACTGACTCATGTGCTGTGTGCTGCTAGAAACTAAAACCATAATGTCTGGTTATCTTTCCTACCAGACAGAAATTATTTGCATCTCTACTGCAAAGGTCAACAAGTTAACATGTAACTTCACAGAGTCAGGGCCTTTAATAAGTGATAGAAGGCGAGTCAAATAAAGGTACATTCCCCTAGATACTTAAAGAACCCTGAGGGGAACTGGGGGCAGTAACTCATGCCTGTAATCCCAGCACTTTAGGAGGAGAAGGCAGACAGATCACTTGAGGTCAGGAGTTCAAGACCAGCCTGGCCAACATGGAGAAACCCCATCTCTACTAAAAATACAAAAAATTAGCTGGGTGTGATGGCGGGCACTGGTAATCCCAGCTACTCAGGAGGCTGAGACAGGAGAATCACTTGAACCCAGGAGGCAGAGGCTGCAGTGAGCTGAGATCACACCACTGCACTCCAGCCTGGGCCACAGCAATCTCAAAAAAAAAAAAAAAGCCCTAAAGGGATTAAACACCACTCCAACATGACATTGAAAGAAACAAAGCCCTTCTTTTGCCTTTTGTCCAACTCTGAGATAATTTTTTTTTTTTTTTTTTTTTTTTTTGAGACAGTCTCATTCTGTCGCCCAGGCTGTAGTGCGGTGGCGCGATCTCCGCTCACTGCAAGCTCCGCCTCCCGGGTTCGTGCCATTCTCCTGCCTCAGCCTCCCGAGTAGCTGGGACTACAGGCACCTGCCAACATGCCCGGCTAATCTTTTTTGTATTTTTAGTAGAGACGGGGTTTCACCGTGTTAGGCAGGATGGTCTCGATCTCCTGACCTTGTGATTCGCCCGCCTCAGCCTCCCAAAGTGCTGGGATTACAGGCGTGAGCCACCGCGCCCGGCCAGATAATTTTTCTTAACAGCCAAATCCCTGTCTGCTGAAATGAACCACAGCAAGAATGGTACCACATGACTCTGGCCTGGCCACATTCTATGTCACAACTTTCCTAACCTAGTCTTCTCAGCTTCTCCACCAACTATTGGGTGCTGGAACATCCTCAAGGCTCCCCCTCAAAGTAGGCAGCAAAGTCTACCATTTTGTGGCCGCCATGTTTGTCCCTGCTCATGCCAAGGAAGTGAAAGCTGGTCTACAGAGAAAAAGCAGCAGAGATCAAATATGAAAAAAGAAGCAGAGTCCAGGTGACCAAGTGAGAGAGAGAGAAAAGTGAGGATGAAATAACCTCTGGAATAGGTTTTTGAAGGTTTTGCACTCACTTCCTGGTTCCAGGCCTTCATGTAGCTCTGGCTGTAGTTCTTGGCCTTGAGTTTTGTGTGCTACTCCAGGACTCTTCCAATAAATTCCCTTTTATGCTTAAAGGAAGTTAAATGAATTTTAAAAACAAGTCTGGGCGAAGTGGCTCATGCCTGTAATCCCAGCACTTTGGGAGGCCAAGGAGGGCAGATCACTTGAGGCCAGGAGTTCGAGATCAGCCTGGCCAACATGGCAAAACCCTCTCTCTACTAAAAATCAAAAAAATTAGCCAGGCATGGTAGCACATACCTGTAATCCCAGCTACTAGGGAGGCTAACGCACGAGAATCGCGTGTACCCAGAAGGCAGAGGTTGCAGTGAGCCGAGATTGTGCCACTGCACTCCAGCCTCGGGGACAGAGTGAGACTCTGTCTCAAAAACAAACAAACAAGAATAAGCCACCATTTGAAAGCCCAGAGAAATGAAGACAGAGAACAACGAGAGTTATCTTTCTGATCAACACAGCTCCACAGGTCCAGGTGCAAGACCCCCTTGATACGTCAGAAAACATCAGTTCTTATGAGTTTCCTGTTAACCAAGGGTAAGGCTACTCTGCTATGCAGGAAGTGCCACACAGTACACAGTTAATTAGGACTTGCTTTGAGCCAAGAACTCCACTGGGCTGAGCTCATGAATTTATTTACACAACACACGTGGTAGATCCAGGAACATAGTCACATCTCTTTCCTCCGCCTTATTATGCATTCATCCAGGTTACTGGTGGTGTCTAACAGCCTGTGGCGGGTCCTCCATTGCTTCTATGCATATAAAGCAAGCCAACTACATCTGCACAGCTTTTTAGCTTTATCAGGTCAATCCAGAGGGGTGCAAATATGCAATTAAAACACCCACATTTTAAGTGGCTATTTTTCACTTTCATATTGAATATATTTTTAAATGTTCAAGCTTCCAATACTAAACACTAGGATAGCTCTAGAAAGACCCAAGGAAAAGGAAAAGGGACCCACTGGGAGGCGGTGGTAAATAAATGGGAGGTGGCTGCCGATGGGAGGGCTTTTGCAAGGACGAGGAGGAGGGGCAGAGATAACATAAATTGAACCTGATACTACTAGAACAAACAAGGGAAAGACAGATTTTGCCAATTGTTTATCCTGTATAAATCTTTTTAAAATTATCCTGATGCATGTGACAACAAATAAGAAACAAGAAAGGGGCTTTTACGAAAAAGCTTTTTAGAATGTGTGAAATAACAAAAAGGTCTAGTTTTCCATCTCAGCTCTTTTGTGCAATCACATCAAAGAGAAGCTCAGCAGGCCCGAGGGCCACTGCTGCTTCTAATTAAGGCCCCAAGGTAAGGCCTTAGGGGGCACATTAGGGGGCATCATCCCAGCAAAACATAAATTCTACCTCTGTCTTTAGCAGCAGAAGGCCGATTTGGGCTCAGTACGCCGTGTTTGTTCTCAGCTTGCATTAGAAGTGGCAGGCCGCACCTGCCTTCCAGACGCCCTACAAGCAAGTTTATTCTGACACTGATTCTCTTGTTCAAACAACTCAAAGCATGGCTAACAGATGGTAAACAGAGGAGGAAGGAGGAGCCAGGCATTCCTCCACTTTGTGTGTACTTTTGTGTGTGCGTGGATGAGGGGTGTTGTACCTAAAAGTTACTATTTCTTTTCAAAAATAAGACCTCATCCATCACACAGGTGTCAACTCTGAAATTTTGGGGGCTGGTAAAGGGCCTTATTGCTGTCATATGTTTCAAAGAGAGTGGTTCTCCAACTGGAGTGATCATTAGCCTCACCTGGTGGGCTTGTTAAAAATTCAGATTTCCGGCCACACCCTAGAGTTTCTGATTCAAGAGCTTCAAGAATCAGCATTTCTGACAATTTCCCAGGTGATGCTGGTGCCGCTAGTTCAGGGACCACACTTTGAGTATCATGGTTCTCAGACAATAAAGAGACAGAGAAAAGGCAAAGAAACATCAGCTAGGCCTCTAACCCAGCCTTTCTGATTTTTTGAGACACAGCTGGTAGACAAAAAAGAGACAGCTGTGTTTGACCGGGGGGCAGATATACAAAAGGGCAAGTCAATGGCAGGCAGAGGAGAGCGCTAAAAATGATGAGCACGTGTGCAATGATTTGTTATGAGGCGTGGGATTCACGTTTGCTGTAAGAGAGGCTGTGGGCCCCCTTCAGTCCAGCCAAGCTTCCTACACTTTCAAGGCTCTAGTTGGGGTCCTAGCTCTTCATTTCCTCCCTGGCCTATTCTAGAAGCTTTGCGTGCCTGACACCCCTGCTCCTCCCTGTCCCCTCCTATCTCCCCGAGTTGAAAAAACCCAGCTGGTGGAGAAGGAGCTTCCTCAGCTTGGTTCCTAGGGAAGAAGAGCTGAGAGTCAGCACATTCTAGGTTCTGTTGTTTTAGGCCTGAGCTACAGGACACTGTCTCCAGCCCCGTTCCCAGCCTCGCATCCCTCACACCTGGTTAATTCTACCAGAGGACTAGGGCTTGTTGTTAATTACAGGGGTTGGGGGTATCTGTTCCTAAGGTCTTTGAGGGGATCTGTCAGACAGAGGGAAACATGAATACAGTATTCAGTTTTCATGTGGTTTGTCCTTCCTTGCTGACGCAGCCTTTCCACCTGGTCCCCAGTGAGATAGTACAGGCTGAACTAATGAAATAGCTGAGGCTCCTGGTCCCGCCATACGAGTATGAGTCACCAACAGGACCAACTACTTAATGTTCAGGGCCCGGTACAAAATGAAAAGCCAGGGCTGCTTGTTCAAAATGTATTAAGAATTTTAAGACGGCAATAGCAGACCACTAAATTGAGTACAGGGTTCTGTGTATGGGGCCCTGTGTGACTTCACTGGTCACAGGCCTATGGAACCGGATTTGTCATGGGATTGTCTATGAGTGTATAGACTAAGAATCTCCTTGTTTAGGCTGGGATGCTGCCCCCAGTGGGGTAGAGGGACCCCCTCCGTAGTAGGCCCTCTAGAAGGAATGGAAAGAGGAGTGAAGCCAGACAAACAGAAAATGCAGTCCTAGACCTCAGAGAGCTAGCTCTCTGTTGATCTGGGAGATAGACAGACACTGTTGCTAAAAAATAGGTATTTGGAACAACTTCATATGGACAAGATGACATGGTTGACCATTCATACATCTTACTCTGCTTATGGGCACATTTCCAGTGCGGTTATCCAGGAAAGATAAACACAAGAGACCCTTCACCGTCAAGGGCAGGGGAGGTAAAGCTGAAGTAAGGAAGCTCCAGCACCTTCTATGTGATTGCTGCATTTTGTGGTCTGTTTCTGGAAGCCTCAGACAATATTCAGAATTCTTAGGTGCAAATCAGGGAGTTGAAATAACTGACCTCTAGGTCTCCCTCAGCTCTGTTAACATGTGCCCAGCCTTCTCTACAACAAAGTTCCAGGCATCTGTGACACAGCAAACTATTCTAAACATTGGTAGCTTAAAATCAATGTTAAGGATAAACATATATGAATATAATAAAACTACCATTTTATTATATCTCACGATTTTGTGAATTAGGAATTCACACAGGGCTCAGCCATTCAATTTTTCTGTTCCATATGGTATCAACAAAGGTCATTTGATAGTGGATGGGCTAAGCTGGAGGGCCCAAGATGGTCTCACTCATGTCTTGCACCTTGATGCCTTGATGGGGATGGCTGGCAGGCTGAGCTCAGCTGGCACCAATATGTAACCTTTTAAGCATGTGAACTCTAAGTAGTAAACTTCTTGTATGGTCATTCAGGGTTCTCAGCAAGGATTCCAAGGAACCCAGTGGAGAGTTTCAACCCCAGCCATGGAAATTTCAGAATGCCACTTCCACTGCATTTTACTGGTCAAGAAAAAAGCCAGCACAGATTCAAGCAAAGAAAAATTGGACTCCACCTCTCAACGTGAGGAGTTGCAAAGGATTTATTTGTGGCCATTATTGGATCCATTATTAATGTGGCTCATACAAGAAAGAAGAGAAGGAGCTCAAACCAGCATACCTGTGGTCAAAGAAAAAGCCTAGACTCAGTATTAAAATATTAGTAGATAAATGCACATTTGATGTTTTAAGTTAAAATATTTAAAATATATAGGAGTCATATTTTTGTACTGATTCCTCAACTTTTTCCCCTTATTTTGACCTATCACTTGACTCAATTGTATGAAATAAAAATCTCTAAATTTTTTTCAAAAAATTCAAGAACTTAGATCCATGACAATACCTTATTTGTCCTTAAGGATTCAAAGCACAGAGTGTGTTTACTAATTCAGTACAAACAAACAAACAAAAACTAGGTGCCCACTTTTGTTTGCGCCAGAGCTTCTGGCAACAACCCCTGTGGTTTGTTCTGTGAAGCTCCAATTCTTGGTGCTAACTTGCCTTTGTTGTGGGCCATTTTCACCTCTTTCTTCCACTGTCACCTTAGCTGCCTGCCATTTTCCAGGGCGCACTTTGGCCACGTTTCTCCAACACAGAGGCTCCCTTCCTCTGCCTGCTTCTAGATTAAGCTGGGAGATGCTTCTTACGCCATACTTTCAAGGAAAACCAATGTTTTCCTTAAGCGGATATCAAAATGCTGGCCATCTGCTAACCCCTCTCATGAAGTCATCCTTGCTCAGGCCCCTGAGAGTTTCCCTAATGATGCATCCCCAGGTGCCATCATCCCCTCATCTCCTACAGACCTTACCAATGCCCATCAGACCCTGCACCTCAGTGGTCCTGGCATCCTTTGTTGCCATAGTAACTGTCTCTGGGCTTCCACACAACCTTTCTCATGCCCAGAGTCCCTTCTCCAATGGTCTCTGGCAAAACACAATCTATATTTTTCAACCATTCTTCCCCATTAAGCCTTTTCCAGCTCATGCCACCCATAGCTGGCCTTTGCTCACTGAATCCCAGCACTCCTTCGCCCTCTCTTTACACCATCTCTCTCCTGCAGCCCCTGCATCATCTTAGAACTGCTCCTACCTTCCATGCCTGTGTGTCTTGCCACTCCCCACTGCAAAGCAGAGCCTTTGAGAGCACAGATCATTGTTAATGCATGTGTGTGTGTGTCTCATACAGCGTAGAAAACAGGACTGGGCTTCACGGTCTATGCTCTGAAGAGGCGTACTGAAATTAAATGTCTAAAAAAGGTACATAACTGGTGCCAGGTGCTGAACTCGGCACTTTATAGTACATGAACTCTTCATTTTCACCTCATACCACTATGGCTTCCTCTCATGTCCCAGTTTAACAAAATTCCACAACAGGAAAGAATTTGGATGTCCCACATAGTTAATTATAATGAGATTTTTTTCACTTTTATTTTTAGATTCAGGGGGTACGTGGGCAGGTTCGTTACCTGGGATATAATGCGATTTGGAATCTGGTACAAACACAGCTCAGAATGCCAAATAAAGGCATAAACATCATGAGGTGGGGTCAGTGGCACAACTTGTTGGCAGGTGAGCTTGAGCTTACGTGGCTCAGACTCCAGGCAGAGAGAATATTCTAGCCCAGAGAAGCCTCAGCCCTAAGAACCAGGCATTTGTGTGTGTGTTGGTGGGCGGGGGGAGGTGGTGGCGAGAAAGAGGTGTCCTGCTCTCTCTCAAGGAGAGGAACCATGGTAGGAGTTGTGAGGAATGAAGCCGTGGAAGGGAGGGGTGGATCCCAAATCCCACACCCTCAAAAAAGTCAGACTTTAATTCTTATAATATTTTACAAAAATTGGAACCAGTGAGGAAAAGAACAAGCCGCAGAAATTCATTCTTGGCTCCTGTCAGACAATTGAGCCCCAAACCATGATCTTAAAATCTGTTTGCTATTGAACAGGCAATTGGAAGACTAAAAGGCGCTGACATGTCTGGGGGCTCCTGGCTCAGCTGCCAACTGGAGGGTTGGAACGGTTGCCAGCAGCCTGCTCTGGTACACTCTGTCCCACTCTGTCCCTGCCCAAGTCCGCTGCAGTAATTAGCTCTGCTCATTAGTTTCAAGTAAATAATCTCCTTGTCACAGCTGGGATCCTTTATCAGAGCAGTGGACATTAGGGGTTACAGAAGCAAAATGAATTTTTTTCCCTGGAATTCCCTGGAACACTAAATCATGACCCATTAATCTGAATGAGGCAAGGAAACTTCCGAAGACGTCTAAAATTTCCGAAGAACAGGTCTGCTTAAAAGGTGGAAGAGTTGGGTATTTAAAACAAACAGCCAAAATACAATAGCCACTGCCACCCTTAGAAGTGGATGTTGATTTTTTTCTTCAATTCAGTTTAATGGCTCAGATCATCAAAATGCGCAAAGTATTTGTTAAGGGCTGATACTGAGGTAGTCCTGACCCAGAGAGAGCCTCCAGTCTAGGCAGAGGGAGAATGACAAGTAAATTGGTCTAAATGCACTAATGGCATTCTTGCACTAATAATGCATGCAAACAGCAGAATGCACAAGAGGGAGGGCGCTTTAAGCCAGCCTTGTTCTTCAGTGATGGCCTCCCAGAGATGTGGCGCTGTTTTGAGAAAGATGAGGAGTGGCAGCCAGGAGTGCCTCTACAAGAGGGCTTGCACGGACGAAGCACGGGCTGGATTCTGAGGTTTTTGAAACAACTGGCAAAATACATTTCCTTATCCTTTTGTCCCTTGGTATCACATCATTATGCCCACTTTGAAGAAGGGGAAAGTGAGAACAGAAACTTCAGCTCTGCCCCTGGATGACCTGTGGAGTTGGGGCTGAGGGGACAGCTCTGACATTGTGGGGCAGGACCCCTGCCAGCTTCAGGAAGAGCCTCATGGTGACAGGGCATCTCATCCCTGGCCCTTTAAGCTCTGCCCTCCATGTCCCCACCCTAAAGATAGCAGGGGCATCTGCAGCACCCTTAGTCATTGCCAAAGAGGGTGCCCAGTCTGCTCACAAGCCTGCGTGGGCCACAGCTCAACGCCAAATGCCAATCTCCTTCCAGTGTGGCAGAGGCTCGCTCTGGAGTTTAACACAGGGTTGCCCAAGAGCAGAAAGGAAACATGGGTAATTCAAGGGCAAGAGGGATACGTTTTCTGGTAAGACTGATTGGAAATTACAAGATGAGAAGACAAGGTAAAGAGGTAAATAATTGTGTGGGGGTTAAGAGGATGAGCTTTGGAATCAAATAGGGCTAGTTTTCGGTCTCAGTCCTGTTACTTCCTAACTGCATAGGAATGTTCCTTGACTTCCCTGAACCTCAGTTTCCTCATCTGTAAAGTGGGTGTAATAATAGTACTTACCCCAGGGGGTTGTTATGAGAATTAAATGCAGTAGTATGTGTAGCCACTCCATGCAGGGTCTGGCACACAGAGGCTTTCAATGAATATTACCCATCGTTTTTTCTGTCCATTTATATCCCCCGTATCAATGCATAGGATACCCAAATCCACCAAATTTACCCGAGTCCTCTGGTTAGTTGCCTTCATTTGGTCATTTTGGAGATAGCCAATGATATTTTACACTAGTAATTTTTATTTTTTAACCAGAAAATGAAAAAATACTTTCTAGTAGCAAAGAAGAGTTTCTAGGAAGATCAGTGCTAGAGACAAACAATGATGTCCAAGTTCTCATGTCCTTTCCTGCAGAAGGGGCTTATGTAATGAAACCTTGACTAACTGGTACCCATCCCATGCCCTCGGGCACACTTAGTGATATGTTATGTCCCAGAATGGATAATCCCTGTGAACAGCCTGGCTGGACCACAGTATCCCATGTCCTGGGATGAGCTGAAGTAGAGATGAGAAGGCCTTCACCGTTTGTTCATTTGGACTAATTTATGCCACTTGTTCTTTGATTAGCAGCTCTTACATTCAAAGCGTTGCTTTAGAGACCACTGCCCTCACCAGGGACAACAGAGGCAGAGCCACCGAATAGGCTGCCCTTTCATTAGGAAATTGACACTCTCCATCCACAGCTGTGGTCACAATCGGCAAACTCTACTTATTGACAACTGGGTAAAGCCCAGCCTGACCTCCCTATGAAAGAGACAATCCGGGATTTTTACTCCTGTCTTGCAGAGCAGGAAACAATCGTGCTTGTTGGATGCCATTCCACTTGACAAGGAGAGAAAGTAGGGCTTGCCTCCTGGTTTTCTGATTCTAAAATCCTTATTGTCACTGAATCAGGTACTTTTGTCACATGGAGGGGGAAAGCTGCACATCCTTTGCCTTTTAAAACCTAGAGGACACATTTCAAGGACAGTTGGCAACAGGCTATGGTCCTGCAACCTCTAAGCTTTATTCATGCTATGATCTAGAGAATTTTGCAACTAGTTTCATCATGCTCCAAATTCTGCTGTTACCTGAATTAGAAGCATTCAGTCAGCTGGACAAATGGAGCAGAGGGGAAACGCTGGGACTCAGAGACCTTCTAGGAGGACAGAGACAACACGATTCATTCTCCATGGAAAATTGCATGAGTGGCTCCAGCCAGTCTCCCATTTCTTCCATTTTCCTGAACTATCCAGATCCTTCTATTTCTGGGCTTCCCTTATATTCTCTCTCTATGTGATCCACCTCTCGGTCACTCAGCACCTATAAAAATTACCTGTCCTAGGATCCAATAACTTCAAGACTCTGCCTTCAGCCAAATGTGGGGTTAGAAAAACTCCAACGAACAATTTTATTCTAAAAGGATAATAATATGTTGTGTTTCTCCAGAATATTTGCTCTTTTTTTTTTTTTTTTTTTAAAGAGAAGGTCAGGGACCGGGCACAGTGGCTCAAGCCTGTAATCCCCAGCATTTTGGGAGGCCAAGGTGGGCGGATCACGAGCTCAGGAGATCTAGACCATCTGGCTAACATGGTAAAACCCCGTCTCTACTAAAAATACAAAAAAAGTAGCGGAGCGTGGTGGCGCACGCCTGTAATCCCAGCTACTCGGGAAGCTGAGGCAGGAGAATCGCTTGAATCTGGGAGGCGGAGGTTGCAGTGAGCAGAGATCACACCACTGCACTCCAGCCTGGGCAACAGCAAGACTCCGTCTCATAAATAAATAAATAAATAAATAAATAAATAAATAAATAAATAAATAAAAGAGAAGGTCATTAACCTTAAGACTTAATGGCAGAACTTTAGGCATTACAACGCTGGTGGGGCAGGCAGTACTTCACAGCAAGGGACTCTCTCACCACACATGGGAGGCTGTTGTAAATTTCCTTTCTCCCTCTGTCCAGTATGCTCAGCCTTAGGTCACTCTTTTTCCTCTGAAATCAAAATCTCATCCAGCTGCTGGGAAGACAGAACAAAGCTGCCAACTGATTATTATTCAAGAACAAAGCAGACCATTTATTTTAGCAGGTTCAGAGCCATTATCTCCCCAGGACACGAGCTACAGTGTGTGCCGGCTTTATCTACCTGAATTGCCTTCTGTCTTCAAATCCTTAAAGAGGGTACTGCTCCTCTTGCTGGAGCAAGACAATAGGGAACAGGAGAACGAAATTTCTTACAGCAATGACCTATGAAACTTCTCTCTCCTTCCTTTGCTGCCTGGGCTTCTTAAAGGCAACAGGATTTCCTGACTCTTCAAGAAACTGCAGACAGATGAGAAAAGGTGTGAGAGAAGCAGGCTTGGGCAGGCATCTCCATTTGAAATAAGGCAGAAGGCTGGGCATGGTGGCTCACACCCTATAACACCAGCACTTTGGGAGGCCGAGGCAGGAGGATCACTTGAGCCCAGGAGCTTGAGACCAGCCTAGGCAACATGGTGAGACCTCGTCTCTGCCAAAAAAAAAGCCAGCCAGAGGCGATGGTGGCTGCCTATGTTCCCAGCTACTCAGGTCAAAGTCGGAGATCGGTGGGATCAGGATCGGCGTCAGTCCCTATCGACTCGATCTTTTTGCTCTTTCATCGCCATCGGATCAGGTTTTGAGAATGAGTCTTGCTCTGTGCGTCAGGCTGGAGTACGGTGGCACCATCTCAGTTCACTGCAACCTCAGCCTCCCAGGTTCAGCACCCTCTCTGCCTGGCTCCGAGTAGCTAGGACTACAGGCACCCGCACCACCGTGCCCAGTTAGAATTTTTGTGTTTTAGTAGGGAGCCGAAGGTTTCAGCATGTTGGCTTCTTTGAGAGTCTCGAGAAGGAATTGCCAGATAAAACACAGAATGCCCAGTTAAATCTGAATTTCAGATGAACAGTAATAATTTTTCAGTATATAAGTATATCCCATGCAATATTTGGGATATACTTATACTAAGCAGTCATTCATTGTTCATTTGAAATTTTAATTTAACTGAGTGTCCTGTATTTTTATGTGCTAAATCTGGCAACACTATCACATCATATTTCTGCCCAATCTCCATCCCTCCCCAATAGCTGGCTCTGCCCCCACTCGGTCCCATACTGGTCACCTGAAGTGCAGCAGAATTCCTTTGTTTCAGATGATGATTTGGAGGGGTCCATACCGTAAACACACAGGAATGATATAGATCTGCGTTTAGCATTGAACAGCATCAGAGAGAAACTTCACCTGCCTGGAGTCACCTCCTGTCTGGCTGCTTCAGACCTTCTTGCCTAAGGTCACACTGAACACCTGAAAAATCAATACATTCTTTTTATGCTCTTAAACAGGCACCGTTTTTTCCACAGGAGATAGTGACGTTTTTGAGAGCGGTCTCCCACTTGCGTACAGAGAAGCTTATGGAAAACACCCATCTGTCTAAGCCTCATCTGAAAATTGCACGTTTACGCCAAATTCCTGAAGTCCTCCCTGCTCTAAATTCTCTGAGTCCGTGCACCCCCTGGCTCCCCAACCATGGTGCTGCCCAGGACTGCTCAGTCCCAGGCCACCCAGGGGTCCCACTCCTGCACCAGCTCCTTCTCTCATGGGGATCCCCGTAGCAAACTGCTTCCTAGCTCTTCCTAAAGCATCTAACACTTCTCTACCTTCCCAGCCTTGCCCTCCCGTTCAGAAGATGGGTTCTGCTTGGAGACCCTCACTGCAGTTGGGACCCCAAGTCTTCTGGTCCTCCCCCGGCCATGGTTTATCTCCTACTTCACCAGGAGCAACCAGTCAATATTAACACTCATTATCCCTGATAAGTAGTCACTTATCGGAATTTAGGCTGAAAAGAAATCACACGAATTCTGACGCAGTAAAGGCCAACATGTGGGCTTTACGCTGAGTCCTTTATGCACTTGGTAAAATTCACTTTTAAAGTAACATGAGCCCAAGACCACCCAGTCGTGCTTCTTTTTTCTTTTTCTTTTTTTAGACGGAGTCTCACTGTGTTGCCCAGGCTGGAGTGCAGTGGCATGATCTCGCCTCACTGCAACCTCTGCCTCCCGGGTTCAAGCGATTCTTCTGCCTCAGTCTCGCAAGTAGCCAGGACTACAGGCGAGCACCACCACGTCCGGCTAATTTTTGTATTTTTAGTAGACACGGGGTTTCACCATATTGGCCAGGTTGGTCTCGAACTCCTGACCTCGTAATCTGCCCGCCCCGGCCTCCCATAGTGCTGGGATTACAGGCGTGAGCCACCGCGTCCCGCCCCAGTCGTGCTTCTAACACAATTATTCTTCCCTCTCACTGCCAAATCTTTACTCATTTTTTGTGTTGATTGCTGTTTTAACTGTGTTCTCTTTCCAAACAATTTGTCCATTTGAATTAATCGACCAGTAAAGTTCATGAAAAGTCAGTCCATTCTTTTTTTCTTTTCTCTCTCTCTCTCTCTCTCTCTCTCTCTCTCTCTCTCTCTCTCTTTTTCTTTCTTTTTGAGACGGAGTCTCACTCTGTCGCCCAGGCTGGAGTGCAGTGGCGCGATCTGGGCTCACTGCAAGCTCCGCCTCTCGGGTTCACGCCATTCTCCTGCCTCTGCCTCCCGAGTAGCTGGAACTAGAGGGGCCTGCCACCGCGCCTGGCTAATTTTTTGTATTTTTAGTGGAGACGGGATTTCACCGTGTTAGCCAGGATGGTCTCGGTCTCCTGACCTTGTGGTCCGCCTGCCTCGGCCTCCCAAAGTGCTGGGATTACAGGCTTGGCCACCGTGCCCGGCCCCCTTTTATTCTTAAACTGATTCTCTGGTGAGATCTATCTAACTGATAGCTTGTATTTTTTTTTCTCTCACTCAGTCTCTTCCATTTTTGTTCTGCTCAAAGTACACCCACCCTTTCAAGATTCATAGGAATTTACATTTTGTAATCTAGCATACAAGGTCCTCTGAAGACACCTTTTTTTTCTTTTAAACAAATGAAGACTCTACCCTCTGAAGCATTTCATCTTCTGGAAAACAGACACAAAATTATTTAGTCATTTCCCTAAAGTCAACATTGGTGAAAATTTCTGGGATTAAGAAAAACAATATGATAGGATTTGGTGGTAGAGAGGTTGCCTTTTATATTTTACTTGTGACTTTTCCCAATGCCAAAATTCTATGACTCTATGATCAATTTTCTCCCATGGCTCTCATGGCTGCTAATGGTTGTGTTTGGGGGACTTTTTCTTCTAACTGTAAGAGTCTGGAAGCTTAACATTCCAAAGTGCTGGCTACATCCCCGGTGGAAAAAAAAAAATCCTACCATGTAGTACCTATTTCTATTGTTTTATCAGAATGAAAAGAAACCACATAATTAAGCCTGGAGCCCAAGGAATACAGCTCAAAAAGATGCCTTCTGTGGCGCCATGACAGTGGATGACAAAGTAGATAAACAGCAGTCCTTCCTGTCCCCCAGATAGAAGGCCATATGAGTCGAGTCATCCTCCCGCATCTCCTGCCAGGCTACCCCCAGCCAATGTGCTTATATAATACTGGATAATAGTGAGTGAAAGTTTACATCCCAGGGTCTCCCAGTGAGTTTGTCCATTCGTTCATTCATGCAAACCCATCAATTGCATCTCTCACATGTCAGGTACTATGCAAGACACAGGAAACATAAAGGTCAATAAAACCCTGTCTGGACCCTCAAAGAACTGCAGACATGCATGAGACAGATCCACAAATAATAATGCATCTCAATGTATCTTTCAGTGTTGAACTAAAAGAGTGGGCTCTCTGTCTCAGCAACTCTCAACCAGGACCAATTTTGTGCCCCCACCCCCGCCCCGGGACGTTTAGCAGTGTCTGCAGACATTTTTGATTGACACAGCTGCGGTGAGGGATGCTACTGGCTTCTAGTGGGTAGAGGCAAGGGATGCTATTAAACATCCTGCAGTGCATAGGATGGTCCCCCACAACAAGGAATTATCTAGCCCCAGAAGTCGACAGTGCTGAGGTTGAGAACCCTCGTCTAGTGGGATAAAATATGTAGTCAGCTCTATCTGGTCATCTCTGGAATTTGGGCTGACTTGATCACTTTTGTTCTTTTCATAGTTGTGTCATTGATTGGCTTTTGCCCCTAAGCAAGTTACTTCACCTCACTTGGCTTAAGTTTCCTCATCTATAAAATAGAGTTAGAGTCTCTGACCTCTAAATCCAATCTAGCCTAAGAAGCTATGGTTTTCTTGGGCCAATATTTATGCTTTCACTGAACCCTGCTTCTGAGAAGAGAATGCCTTAACCAAAGGCTGTTTACTCCACTCCAGGTCAAGGAGATAAACTAGTTTCCTGTGTTGATCTGGAGTCTCACACAGGAAGGGGAAGCGCGACCTCTGCCCTGCCCGAGGACCCTGAGTCTTTGGAGTTTTCTCATCAGCAAACAGGAACTGCTTAACTGCTCTGCCTCCCTGTGTCCGGAGGAAACCTTTGAGTCAATGAAGACATGGAAAATTACCCGGATGCTGTTCCTGTGACTAGGTCCAAACCACAAATGCCACTTTTCTCCCTTCGGAGGGCCTGTGGCAAGGACGGGGTGGGGAGACACCGCGCTATTCCTGTGGTGTAGGCTGGTGGGTTGGGCTGGGAAGGGGTAGTGTCTCTTTATATGTCTTTGGGACTGCCTTAGGGAGGACCTTCGTCATTTCTCTCCCTGAGGACAAAAAACTTCGATTCTTAGCCACGTATTTTAGGCTCTGGGGACTGGGTGGGGATCTGGTGCCCTCAAATTCTCATTTTCTCTCTCTCTTTCCCCTGCCGTGGCTTCAGGCTTAGTCACCAAACAGAAAGAGCTTTTCTGAGCCAGTGGCTGGAGGACAAGAGCAGCTACAGAGACCAGGGGATGCCAGGTCCCCACAGGACGGGAGGCACTCCTGCCTGGGCCTGAACAGAGGCCTCTTCAGAGGCTGCTGCGGTGCTGCTGTAACCAGAAAGGCAGAAAAAGGGAGACTATGGCAGGGCTGGAGACGAGGGCAGGGCTGGTCTCGGCAGCGACACTGAGTTTGGTGTTACTGGGCTCTCTGTCTTGGCAGAAATGCATCAAGGACTGCAAATGGAGTATGTTTGTGTCCTCTCCCCTGCTGGACCAGTGCCCCCTGAGGTAGTAGATCCTGTGTGTGATGAACAAATGAACTGCTGTTAAAAAAAAAAAAAAAAAAAAAGAAGGAAAAAAAAAAAAAAAAAAAACCCACAACCCAGAGACATTAAGTAACACGCCCAAGTTATTTAAACTGCTAGTCAAGGGGAACTTCTATCAAATTTGCTTCACTGAACTTATCAACAATAAAAGTTCCAAATCAGACAAATATTTCCCACTGTAGATGTTTTCATTGCTTGGGATTTTGGGGGTTTTTCTGGAGGCAGCAGTGTTGATATGATTTATATTAAATGAAATGTGCAAATCTTAAGTACACTGCCTAATAACTTTTATATACATACATACCCAAGAATCATGTTCCCAGATGAAGATATAAAACGTTCCCATCATTCTAGAAAGTGTCCTCGAACCCTATTTCAGTCGATAGCCACTTCAAGAAATAACCAGGTTTTTTTCTACTTCCGTCACCATAGATTAGTTTTGCCTGTTCTTGAACTTCTTATTATCAACCTGATATTGTTTTCTTCAATATAATGTACTTGGGGTTCATCCACGTTGTGTCAGTAATTTGTCCTTTTTGATTGCTGTGTAGTATTTCACTGTATAAATATACCACATTCTTTTTATCCATTCTTCTGTTGATGGATATTTGGGTTATTTTCAGTTTTGGTTATTGTAATATATTTATCCTAAAGATATGAATTGAATAGGGATAATTTTGTGTTAATTTGTCTCAAAACATGTGCCTATTTTAATTCCCCTTCAAACAAACTCTAATAAAAGTCATCCTCCCAAGCTCCCAGAAGTTGAGATAGAAAGAAGTATTTATTAGATGACCTCAAAGATCCTTTCAGACATGAAATCCTCTAATCCAATGTCTTCTCTAAGAGCTGCTGTTAAGCACCTACTTGCATGAATTCTAACATTTTCTCTGAACTGTAATACAGAGAGTGGTTATTTCCATGTAGAAACAACCCCTGCATCTATAAATTCACTGACAAAGACTAAAGAACTTATTCAAGCACAAAAAAACATACTCATACAACTTCACCAGATGGCACCTATTTCCAAATGAAAGACGTTCTCCTGTTCTGCGCACTGGAAGCAACTTGGGAGTGACCGGAAGAAATGGTGGAATATAAATAAAAATAGCTACTGCATTTCAATCCTTTTTTCCTCCCTGGAAAACAACAGTGGTTTCTTTCTTGAGATAGGTGGGAAAGAATGAAGCCCACAATGGACTATTCACCAGGCCTCCAAAGCATTTCTCAGAATTTTCAGATCCTGCAGTGAATTCCTGCCACCCATTGTATTCAGATTTTCATTTCGTCTAATGCTAACTCTAATGAGTCTATTCCATACCTGGTGAGCTGAACTGCAGTGCACACTCCATCACACCATCACTCCATCACACCGTCACTCCATCACACCGTCACCCCATCACACCATCACCCCATCACACCGTCACCCCATCACACCGTCAGGCTTCGATTTAACCCGGACAAAGGCTCTTTTATACTCTTCCTGTACATGAAAATAAAACACTGGAAACAATCATTTAAAATGATATACTTATGTTAAAAAAAAAAAAAAAAAAAAAAAACCTTTTCCTTAAGATTTATTCAACACATATTCATTCAGCCACAAAGACTGAACTCCCAAAAGTCAGAATTACCACTATTGTAGTACCTAACATCTTGCATGGTATCTAAAAAAGGAAAATTCAGAAGAAAATTTGCACAATGGCCCACGATGGCTGTAGTCAGACATGTAGTAATAAAACCTAGGCCTGTAAACTAAAGTTGACTTCTTGATGTGTAACTGGAGTTTGTTACACACTTCACTGACAGGTACTGGTTATAAACCTGTTTATCAGCTGTAGAACAAAGACAGGATGCAAAGAGTTGCCCTTCGCCAGACCCTAAGGCACCTAACCTTTCTCCTACCCACTCCACCATGTATTTACCTTATCTTAAATGGACAGTGTCACCAAATCAGAATCACAAGAATTCAACTACTGCTTCCCTCCTCCTTTCTCCCACCTTCTGTGACATGCCTATCCCCCATTAGGAAATGTATCTATACTGTGCCTCCCATAACCTACTTAGGGACACATTCTTAGTCTATACTGAGTCTGTGTTCCTGGGCTTCCATCTTCAAGTGTGGCTCAGAATAAATCTAACAGTGATTTCTCTAAGTTCTAGTGCCTGTTATTTCACTTTTCAGACAATGATGTATACCATCCAAACACTGAAGTCCTACCCTCATCACACCTAAGACTGCAACAAAAAAATATTATGGGCAGGGCGGTGAGGCACACAGATTCCATCCCATTCCCTTTCTGTCTTCTCTCATCCCTCTTGGCTCAGCCCTGATCTCTCTTCTGCTCTCCCCTCCTCTTCTATCCCTCTTCCTACTTAGTCTTCTGTCTGCCAATCTCCAAGGCTCTTTATGAGTTCACAGAATAAAGAAAAGTGGGTGGGGGAGTGGGGAGAGGACACACAGATGTAGCTGTTACAACTAAATAGCCTTTATACTCAAGCCATTCAGATTCCTGTATCCCACCTTTAGGTACTATTGGTTCCTCACCTTACCCCACATATACCCCAGGAAGACCTTATCTGCACTCCAGCTGGCCTAATGCACCATTATTTTCCCCAGCTCCTTCACATCAAGACCCGAACCTCCTTCATCCCACCCACTTAGCTTTACCAAGGTAGGGAATGAAATTCCTCCCTGGGATCCTAACGAGCAGTGATAGTCCCTGAGCTGCCAATCTCTCATCCTCACAACAGGCAGGGGTGGTGCTTGTCTGTCATTATACTTGACTCCTTTCCCTTCCTTTCCCTAAGCTGGTCTCGCCCTTTTCTTAAAATGACAACACCATGTAGAACCAGCTCCTGACAGCCTCACCCACCCCAATCAGCCCCAGCCAGCCAGGGTTCTGGAGGCGTCATCTGAAAACCAGGGTATTTTTTTCTAACCTCTCCCCGCCCTCCACCCACCTCTTGTTCTTTCAAGAACAAATTCTTTCCCTGGCGTTTCTAAATTAAGAGGAAAAGAAAAAGAATTTCTTCCATTTTCGTCGTGGATGAAAATAAGCCAGTTGTCAGTTATTTACCCAAAATCTGATTCCGAAATGACCCAGTCCTAGACTGGATTTAAATTTTAAAGGCAAACCTAAAAAGAGTTTCTGAGATATTTTTTAAAAATTCACCAAAAGTGGCCAGGAGGTGAATTTGCTAAGCTGTGGTTATTGGCAAGAAGAACTGCAAAGACAGGAAATTCTCTGCATAACTAGCCCGTCTTCCCGAAGCCTGCCGGGAGCAGGAACAGGAGCTTCCAACTCCTCCCTGACTATTTCCCCTGAGTCCCCAGTCCAGGCACCCACTGGCTCTGGGCACAAGCCCACCAGCCTCTTACTGCAAATCACAGCATATGTTCACATCCATTCATCAAATCCCATTTGGCAAGAGTTCAGGCAAGAAGGTGGGATTAACTTGCAGAGACACCAACCACTCCTTCACTAAAGGCTGCATGATGTCCTCTCCTTCTATGTAATCCAGCCAGACAGCAGCCAAGATGCCCACCCCAGGGAACTTTCCATTCTGGAAAATTCTTTCTGGAATCACCTCCCATTCCTCTGCCCCACCAACTCCACCTCTCTGACCCAACTCCCACCACACACAGACACAGTGTATTAGTCAGGGCAGGCTGAGTGCTGCAACAAACATCCCCAACATCTCAGTGAATTAACACAGAGGGTTTATTTGTGTCTCATGTTTAACATTTGAGCAAATATTGCTATGATTTTGAGGGTTTTTCCAAATTATACTTCTAGACTTCAAGGTCTTAATTTTTTGAGGAACTCTGACTTATCCATGTTTATGTAACAGAGATGTCCCTCTTTATAGTTTGCAGTGTAAAGAGCATACTTCAGGCAGCTCCCAGATGCAAGGTTTGAGCCTTCAAAAGCTGGTAGCAGCTGGACATCCTATATTTTTATTTAATTCTATATTTTACAAAATTCCAACTCCTTTGCTTTTATATATCCAAAGATACTTACCTTTGGTAAGTAAGTAGGTAAGATAGGTAGGAAATGGGAAGAAAAAATGCAAAGGAAATGAGAAGTCAGAGAGGGATCAAAACTTATTCAGTCCTATCCAGCTCTGCCAACAACAGTAGCAGGCTGTTAGCTGGGCGTGTAGTCAAGATAGGCAATACTCCCCGGAAACCACAGTAGTGACCCTCCAAGGCTAGTAGTCAAGAAACTATGCTAAAGATCCAAGCTCCTTTCCACAAGGACTCTTTCAGCTACTCCCCTGGGTGAGCAGACCCCAAGAGACCTGGATCAGGATGGGGTTGAGCAAGTACCTCATGGATCCAGAACCATTTTTCCCTTCTCTCCTGCCTGGATTTATCAGCTCCCCCTGTCCATCTATCCATCAGTCTACCCACCTCAAACCTCCTAGTAACTTCATTCTGGGAATCCAGTTGCCTGTCTCTGCCACTGACCACAGTTGGAGCCAGCCTGACGCCCATTCACAACAGATGTCCCTAGTTCCGAATCTCAGGGGAGGGTGTACATGCCTCTAGGAGATTGTATTCCTGTTCACCAATGATGCCCTCTTTCCATGCTGTGGAAGAAGTAAACATCCCTGCCCTGCTGGACTCAGAAACAGCCCTGTGACTTACTTTAGCCCTTAAAAATGGGTTGGGGGCAGGGGAGATGGAAATGTGGAATGTGTGTCACTTCTGAGCAGAAATTATGAGAGCCAGAGTGTGGTTTACTTGACCCTTTTTCCCTCTGTCATCATGACCAAGCAGTGCTTCATATAGAAGCTGCTGCATTAGCCCAAGTCCCAGAATGAGGACAACACGGAGGAAAGCCATAGCCAACCCAGGATGAATATGTTGCATGCATGAGAAATAAATCTCTACTGATTCTTGCTGT
Organism: Papio anubis; assembly: GCF_008728515.1. NCBI lineage: Eukaryota > Metazoa > Chordata > Mammalia > Primates > Cercopithecidae > Papio > Papio anubis. Next base: position 22,863,462 of record NC_044979.1, read on the forward strand.
AAGCTCTTGGAACCTCGGGGTTATTTGTTAAAGTGATGGAAGCTTGTAGGTCCTGACTGATGAAGTGAATGCCCTGCCCTCCCCTCCCAGAATGCTCTGGGACTCCCTGTGTACATTACACCACCTTCTCCTCAGAGCTTTTCACACCCAAAGAGACTTCTCAAAGAAATCATTTTGCATCTTTTCTCCAGGTCTGCTGTCTGCCTTCTTTAGCAAATAAGGAAGTCTCCACATCTGCCCTGGCACGCCCTTCTAGTTTGGCCTCTATAGAAACTGATCGCAGTTCCTTTTGCTAATGAAGGAAAAAACTGTAATCTCTGAGGGCATTGCCACTACCTATGTTTGTTCTGCTGTGGTTTGTGCATGGTAGACACCAGTGGATGTTTGTTATCTGAAGAGAATGGGGTAATTTTGAGGAAGAAATTGGTAGCATCATTAGTAAAGTTTAAAAGCCTGAGAGGTGGGTGGGACCATCTTGAATGTGTTCCATCTACATCTCTACCCATACTGTGTCCCTGTTTTAGCAATCTCCCTCAAACCCCTCCCCGCCAAAACAAAACAAAACAAAAACAAAGAAGCACCTGTCAGCAAAGGGTGTAACTCGGTTATTTTTAAACTGAAAATACAAAGATCCAAGGCTTTGGGACAGGTCAAATAAAACTGCAATTTTTATCTCCCTGTCCTCCCCTAGACAAAGCACTTGCATTTGGTGTGGAGATTACACAGGCATTCAGTCTATGCAAAGCCCAGAAGCTGAACCGATTGCATTGCAGATGCTTTAGGGACACCTAAACACGCCTTTAGAGGCTCCACCAGAGCAGTTGGTGTTTGCATCAGAGGAAAGACCCGGCCCACTTTGCTCAATTGGCCCGTCCATTGGTGGTCCAGCATTTACTTTCCTGAATCACTGGTCTGGCTAGTGGGCCTGGCAGCAACAACTCCACATTCAAGCCTTACATAGACAGAGGAGCTGAATTGCCCCAATGATTCTTTGATCTGGCGCAGAACCTGCTATACACAGTGGACTCCACATTGCAGGTGGATGTTCCGGCCTGGCCCGGCAGAGGCGTGCACGTATCATTTGTGCTGGCAACCCTTGAGGGCCGGATGACTTTTCTGCTTTGGAGGCTGGTACCATAATTACAGCTGTGTTTGTGTTGTCATACCCAATTACCTCACTTACAGCCTTAAAATAGAAACCAGCCAAAGGTGCTGGCTGCACAGACAAAGAGGGAGGCTTCACAGGACTCAGAACCTGGGACTCAGCCAGAGGGGAGGGCTTGAAGCTAGACACAAGTGTCCTAATTGTTAAAAACCCAGGACTCCTTTTTCTCTCCTCGTGAGGGAAACAGAATAGTGCCGCAAGACTGTAAATGAATGAACAGGAGCATGATGGAGACAGAACTCCAGGCTACTCTTGTTTCTAGTTTGGAAACATTCATTTACCCATGAATGAAGTCAACCAAAGAGGGGATCTTAGGTGTCCTGTTAGCTAAGGGAGAAAACCCAGAAGAGTTCTGTCCCTGTGTCCGTACGTCCCTCCAATGACGGAAATACTCCAATCCACAAGTGACTCTTCTCTCCAAAAAGAATGTCTGTTGTCTGCCATCCCCAGAGCTGCAGGCCACAGCAGAGAACCCAGTGCAGAAGAGAGCCCTCCAATTACAGAGCAAGAGCCATTCCCCAGGCGGTCAGGGAAAGAACAGCCGCTTATCTCCAAGGGTAAGGAGGAAGCAAGCCTCTGGAGAAACCAAGTCATAGCAATGCCCAGCACTTGCCTCGCTCTCAAGCTTTCTCCACAGAAACTGTAAACCCTCTCCTGAGCTCTCCATCTAGACTGGGGACACTTCTCAATTTTTTTTTTTTTTTTTTTTCCGGAGATAGTTTCACTCTGTCTCTCAGGCTTGAATGCAGTGGTGGGAACACAGCTCACTGCAGCCTCCATCTCCCAGGCTCAAGCGATCCTCTCCACTCAGCCTCCCAAGTAGCTAGAACCACAGGCATGTGCCACCACACCCTGCTAATTTTTTTTATGTTTTGTAGAGAAGAGGTCTCACTATATTGCCCAAGCTGGTCTCAAACTCCTGGGCTCAAGTGATCCTCCCGCCTTGGCCTCCCAAAGTGCTAGGATCGTAGGCTTGAGCCACCACCTCTGGCCAGAACTTCTTGTCTGCTCCCTCTCTCCCACTCCATCTCCTCCTCTCAGACATCTGCACATTTCTGATTTTATGTCCTCAATCTTTCTCAAATCCATTTCTTCTCTCCTTACCACTGGTTCCTGCCCTGATTCAGGTCTTTATCATCTGTCCCTGGAGCTTGGCATCTTCTTGACTGGTCTCTGCCCTGTCAAATCCACCCTCCCACGGCACAGCCAACCATAAAGCCGAGCCCCCCACCCACCTGCTGGGACTCTCCAGGACTCCCAGTGACCAGTAGGGTGCAGTGCACATGGTAGCCCATGACTCCACCAGGCCCTCCCCTCCCGGCCCACTAGCCAGCCTCCCACTGCTTCCTGGATCCTACTTGATCTTCCAGCAAGGCCAAACGACATGAGGTTCTGCACCTACATCGTGTTGTCTCTCCCCTCAGAGCTGTTTTTCAGGCTGTCCACTCCCTCACCATTCCTTCTCCCACAACCTAGTGAAATCCAATGCATTTCTAAACACTTAATTCAGATTTCAACCCCTCCAAGAAGCCTTCCCCAACACCTCTCTCCCGCTCATTTTCTACGTGAGAATCCTCCAGCATTAAATACAACATCATGTGTTCTGGATATCTGCAGAAGAGTCTATTTCCCCCATTGTTATGAAGATTCTTGACAGCAGGGGATATATCTTATTTGATGTGGTGTATACCCACTGCTGGCACGGAGGAGATTTTCAAAACCCAGATGAATGAATGCATGAATGAATGAGTAAAGGACAAACGAAGGGGTATTGACTGAGCCACTTTTGTGTTAGAGCCTCGGAGAGAGCAGACTCTTCCCCCACATTACCATGAGAAGGGCCCAGACCAGAATTCCCTCCAATGCATTGCACTTGCCATGTCTAGAAGCCACAGCCACTTTATTGGTTTTTCTCGGGGTTTTTTTGTTTGTTTGTTTGTTCTTTGTTGTGGTGGTGGTTTTTTGTTTGTTTGCTTGTTTGTTTTCGAGAGGAGTTTTGCTCTTGTTGCCAGGCTGGAGTGCAATGGCATGATCCTGGCTCACAGCAACCTCCACCTCCTGGGTTCAAGCAATTCGCTTGCCTCAGCCTCTCAAGTAGCTGGGGTTACAGGCGCCTGCCACCACACCCGGCTAAGTTTTTGTATTTTTAGTAGAGACAGGGTTGCACCATGTTGTCCAGGCTGGTCTCAAACTCCTGACCTCAGATGATCCACTTGCCCCGGCCTCCCAAAGTGCTGGGGTTACAGGTGTGAGCCTCCGTGCCCGGCCTGGTTTTCTGATTTTCATCTCAGCCCCTGCTAGGCAGCAGATGGGAGTGTCTACCATACAGTAGTTGTGTGACCCTCGTTACTTATCCTTTCTAAGCTTCAGGTTGCCATATGTTAAATGGACTCTATTTTAGTATCTACCGAATAGAATTCCTGGGAAAATTGAATGAGATAAAATGAGATGTGTAATCAGAACTCAGTAAATGGTAGATGTAACTAAGCTGGAAAATTGACTGAGAAATACAGGTAGGCGTAGTGGGAGTTCAGAGCGAAGATGTATTGGACAGCTATTGTCTTCAGTAGAACATCTCCCCCTAAAGCCCTAAAGTATTCCTTACATAGTCAATAGCTCTCGGAAGCTCCACTGTCATGATTTTAGTGCTCTGCTACAAAAGGCAGTATTATCCATTTCCTTACCAGTCTCAACCAGTGCACTCAGGATTGCAGTGGGAACAAGAAAAACATGGGGAGAGAAAAAAATCAGTACTGTATACTAGGCCAGGCCTTCCCAAGACTTCAATCAGGCCCCTTGAGAAGCTGTAAATGTTCATCTCCTGGTGCCAAGGTGTAGTGGTGAGAGAGAAGGCCTGGCTCTTCATCTTAGGAAATGAAATTAGTTACAAATATATTCATTCCCAGCCCAAATCCAAAAGCTAATCCTCACCCCAGTTCAGTAATTAGTAGGTGACAGTTTGGAGATTTGAGCCTACAGATTCGAAAAGTCTGGGACTGGAAGTCAAGATCGTGATTTCTGTTCCTGGATTCCCCATGGCCTGGCAAGCCACATCCATCTTCCTCACTCACAAGACTGTCGGCAGGAGACCAGGGAGGCCTGAATCTCCTTGGCTTCAGCGTCAATCAACAAGTTTTCAATGGGCAACTGCAGGGTGCTTGCTACCCCGTGCTAGGTCCTTTGGGCAATCCTTGCAGATTTACAAAGTACAAAAAGAAAACATGACACCAAAAGCAAAGATAGTTAGAGCCAGTAAGACTAATGTGGTGAGTAGAGGCCATTGTGTGTTGGAGCCAGCTCTTACGGACTTCCTGAGAGCCGATGGTTAATATTTCAGAAATTTTGCAAGCCACATGTTAAATTAGCAGCAGTTTGAAATCAGCCATGAGTATTTTCACCAGAGTATTTGTAGTGGCAGGCACTACAAATCAAGGTTTCTCCCCACCCCTCCAGAACTGGTTTCCCAGCACTCCAATAAGGAGTTCCCAAAATATAAGACTTTAAGGCAGGCGAGGGGAGTGGTTTTGCATGCGGGTTATGAAATCACATAGACCTAGGTTAAAAATCCCAGCTCTACTAGCTGGATGACCTGGGACAAATTACTAAACCCCTCTGAGCCTGTTTCTTCATGTGTGAGGAGCTCACATGTATTCAATGCTTACTATGTACCAGATATTATCCCCAACATTTATACATATTAATGCATTGATTCCTTGAAACAACCCTAGGAAGAAGAAATTATTATTATCCCCATTCTATAGATGGAGAAAATCAAGCCCAAGAGAGATTCGGGAACTCCACCAATATCACACAGCTAGTCAGGGGCAGAGCTGGGATACAAAGACAGGCATCTTGCCCCAGAGCCTGCCCTCTCACCATCTAGCTCCTCACTGCCCGATACAGGAGCCACTGGCTGCATGGAGCTATCAGGTACTTGAAACAGGGCTGGTGTGACTTGAGAAGTGCTGTAAGTGTGAAATACACATTAGATTTCAAAGACCTTATGTAAAAAAATATATAAAATATCTTGCTAATACTATATCACTTACTTGTAGAAATGATAGTATCTTGGATATATTGAATTAAATGAAAGATATTATTACTATTCATTGTACTTGTTTCTTCTTAATTTTTTTCTTTTTTTTATTTTTATTTTTTTTAGATGGAGTTTCACTCTTGTCACCCAGGCTAGAGTGCAGTGGCATGATCTCACCTCACCACAACATTCACCTCCCAGGCTCAAGAGACTCTCCTGCCTCAGCCTCCCGAGTAGCTGGGATTACAGGTGTGCACCACCATGCCCAGCTAATTTTTGTATTTTTAGGAGAGACGAGGTTTCACCATGTTGGCCAGGCTGGTCACGAACTCCTGACCTCAGGTGAACCGCCCACCTCGGCCTCCCAAAGTGCTGAGATTACAGGCGTGAGCCTCCACACCCAGCCTCTTTTTACTTTTTTTAATATGAGTTGTAGAAAATGTTAAGTGATGTTTGTGATTCACACTACATTTCTGTTGGAGGGTGCTGCTGGCTAGTGCCCTAACCTCCTAGTTCGGTGGATGCGTTAAATCAGTTAATGCAAGGAGGATACCTAACACGCTGCCTGAAACAAATTAAGCACCTAATAGCTATTATTAATATTAGTGAGAGGACTGGTTTTCAAATGTTGTAGTCCAGTATTTTTTTTTCCCAAAAAAAAAAGTTTTTTCTAAATTTTTTTAAGAGAAAAGTTCTCACTCTGTCACCCAGGCTGGAGTAGAGTGTTATGATCATAGCTCACTGCAGCCTTGAACTCCTGGGCCTAAACGATCCCTCTGCCTCAGCCACCTGAGTAACTAGGACTACAGGCACACGCCAACACACCCAGCTAATTTTTTAAATTTTTTGTAGAGACAGGGTCTATTTTCCGTAGGTTGGTCTTGAACTTCTGGCCTCAAGCAATTCCCCCACTTCAGCCTCCCAAAGTGTTGGGATTACAGGCATGAACCACCATGCCCGGCTCGCAAACAACTTCTTATAACAGATTAAAGAGGAGCTTTTGCAGTAGCGTAGAGCTTCGAGGAGCCCTCTCCCGGAGCCCATTCACCCTGGGCACCACCTCCACAAACTGGAAAACCCACACAATGGCATAATCTTTAAGTGTCCTTCAAGCTTTAGTGTTCCCTATCATTCCAGAGAAGTTGAGAAAGTGGTATGGGAAAGAATTAAGGTGTCCGTGGCAGTATATTACAATGATTATGGAAAAACATTCCCATTTTGCTTGGGAAAATCAAAGTGGCTTGGTCCCAGGTCTAGGCACAGCCCAGAAATGGAAGCATCACCAATGCGAATTGGGGGTCACCTGTGGGCTCCTGGATCATTACCTATACACGTTCACATGGACAATACCAATGCACCATGTCACCTCTCCGCTTCAGCTGGGTCACAACCTGCCAGCTCCCCACCCACCCAGAACCTGGGCAGACCAGACACAGGCTCTAGGCAGGCGCCAATGTCCTAGTCTAGCTCCAGGGCCGGGCAGCAGTGACACTCAGCCCAGGCACCACAATGATTTTGCTGTCCTGAAGGCAACTTAGGCTCAACCAGCCCTGGTGTCTGCCAGGCAGGCTCCCAACTCTGCCTCCAGCCCTCGCCCCTGGCTCTGGTATCGTATGTGTGGAAGGGGAGAGCAGCCAACTCTTCGCCGGGCTCTCTAACAAGTTCCGCGGGTCTGTTTGTTAAAGAAAAAATTCCAGTGGGTGCATCCAACACATGGAACTCAAGTACAGAAATTATATTTATCCGCCCCACTGCCAAGGAGATCACATGCCCCGTGAGTCACTCCAGATGTGCTCAAAAACAGAGTCTCTCTGTGGAAGCCCAGTCCCCCAATCCCAGAGAGAGTCAAATGAAGAGAGGTACCGACTCCTGTCCCACCCAGGACGCAGCCTTCAGCTTCCAGCCTTCTGAGGCAGAGTAGGCATTTCTGCACGTCTGCAAAAGGAAGGGAGGGAAGCACTCCATCATCTCACTGGGAAGAACAGCGCGGGCATACCTGCAGCTACTGGGGTTCCATTGGGCTTGAGGGTCGATTCGTCACCTTTTGAAGGACAAGATGCATTGGAAGACTTTGCTGCTTCTGCTGTTGTATTCCAATGCTCAGGCTTCCATGTGCCACAGGTGGAGCAGGGGTGAGTTGCTTTTTATTCATTTGTTTGTCTGATGCTCATTATTCTTTTTTAAATGTAATTCAAAATTCGGAGGGAAGGACATTAGAAGCCCCGCACTCTCCTTTTATCTAATCTCTGTCAATTGCTTGATGCTTCTTGACGTGTTGCCCCTTCTTAGAGGGTGATGGGGAAATGACACTGGAAAAAAATGAAAGCCCCTGAGGGAGCTAGGTTGAGGTGGAGAACCCAGAGAGCATCCCTTTCTGGTATCCCAGAGAGAACTCATTTCTGCTTCATAGAAAGTAGAACTCATTTCTTCGACTGCCCCCACCACCTGCAGCAGTTGGGCCAGACCGTCTGGAGAGCAGGTGCTGAGGTCTGCTGCTAAAATGATGGAGTGATGGGGGCTGGGATGCCAAAGGCCTGCTCCCTGGGGGAACGAGAGCAGAAGATCTACAGGACGTTGCCTCCTCACCGGGAGGGGATGCATCTCTGCAGCCAGAGGTGGGCAGGTGAGGAGAGCAACCCTTCAGCCTCCACCGCACCCACCGGCCCCCCCACCTCCTCACAAAGGAAGGGGCCCCAGCAAAGGCTGTTCTCTCATCACTGACTTCCTCCCTCTCAGGATGTAGTTCCTCCTAGCTGGATGGCATCTTTTCTCCATTTCCCTGGGACTGGCTCTGCTTGGTAGACACCGGGAGCACCTCGAGCCAGAGTTTATCACTGTTAGGAAAGGAGGTACCCACAGCACTGGCCACTCTTCACCAATATGAACGGAAATCTTTCCACTGCCTAAAGTCAACTGAGTTCACTCTCCCAGAAAGAACTGCAACAAGAATGGGCTCCTTCAAGTCAGGCCAGTAGGTGTTTCTAGAGATGCAAAATTGGAAGGCAACTGGCATGGTGGCGTGGACGCACCTCCTTCTGGCTTCTCAAGGACCGTGTCAGGGAAGGAAGGAGTGGCCGGAGTGGGGATAGAGCAGCGCGAGAGAAGGATCTGAAATGGGAAGGAGGCAAAAGCTACTGTACTTATGCTGGGTTTTATTTCCTCACGGTTCAACCTGATATTAGAGACTTACATCTCTAACAGGGATATAAGTCTTTTGAGCTGAGCGGTGAAGTGATCATTGCCCAGAAACAAATAATACAGGACTCTTCATTTTTCTCATAACAACATTGCATACACATGCACATGCACATGTACACCCCTCCCTTTTCCTTTTTTAATTTTTAATGTTTAATTTCTGTGGGTACATAGTAGTTGTTTGTATGTCTGGGGTCTATTAGATGTTTTGATACAGACATGCAGTGAATAGCAATTACATCATGGAGATGGGGTATCCATCCCCGCAAGCATTTATCCTTCGTGTTACAAACAATCCAATGATACTCTTTCATTATTTTTATTTGTTATTTCTCTACTTACTTATTTATTTTTGAGATGGAGTCTCAGGCTGGAGTACAGTGGTGCAATCTCAGTTCACTGCAACTTCTGCCTCCCAGGTTCAAGCAATTCTCCTGCCTCAGCCTCTGGAGTAGCTGAGATTACAGGCACCCGCCACCACACTTGGCTAATTTTTGTATTTTTAGTAGAGATGGGGTTTCACCATGTTGGCCAGGCTGGTCTCAAACTCCTGACCTCAAGTGATCCACCCACCTCAGCCTCCCAAAGTGCTGGGATTATAGGTGTGAGCCACAGTGGCCGGCTCTCTTTTAGTTCTTTTTAAATGTACAATTAAGTTATTATTGACTATAGTCACTCTGTTGTCACACATCCCTGTTCATGATGTGCACAAACTTTGAGGTAGCACTTGGAAGTAAAGAGCAAAGAGATCTTGGAGTTGGGTTCTGTCGCTCCCCTCTTTGTCACACTGGGGATTTGCTTATTAAACAGGATAAATAATGCCCACTCTTCCTAATGCACAGGCTGTTACAAAGCCGAAAGGGATCATTTGACTTGCAATATGGCTTATAAACATAACAGCCACATCATGAGCTACTCTGCAAGGGACCTGATTTAAGTTCCATCTCTATTTGGCAGTGTGATCTCAGACAAGTTTCTTAACCTCTCTGAGCTTTGGTTCACTAACAGGTGACATTAACATCCATCACATCAATAAAACTCACCCCCATGGTGTTACTGTGAGGGTCATATTCAAAAATATAGATGAAAATGCTTTGTAAATGACAAAGCACAATATAAATATTAGCTATTGCCTACCCATTTTTGAAAAATAAAAATTTTTCATTAAAGGAAGTTTGAGGCTCTTAACAGGGGAATCTACAGCAACATTCTGGGAGCAGCTTCTCTGGACCATGTCCTTCCACATCGGGGAAGGTCCTTCCACAGTGAGTTCACAATCCACTGACTCAAAGCCAGCCCATCTGATATCGAGGCCACTACGAGGCAGCGGATGTGACGTGCTAGATTAATGGCTCAAGTCAGCACTCAGAGTCAACAAATGATATGGAGTCCCTCCAACCATCATCAAATGTCTTCCACGTAGCTGATTTTTTTTTCATTTTTAACATTTTTTTCTAATTATAAAAGAAATACACAATTCTTGCCATCTTTTTTTTAAGACGGAATAGGAGTCACACCCAAATGAATAACAGCTTTTCCAAATGTATTATTCATTTCACCTTCATCCTTACCCCCACCCTACCTCCAGCCTCAATTCAAAGTACTCCCTTTGGAAAGTGTTAGGGCAATCTCTTCCTGAGATTTTCCTCTTCCACCCCCTGCCCTTCAGCACCCCGCCCCACCGCTACCCCATGTCCATCCTCCTACCCTCCTGCTCCAACACATAGAAATGTAGACGTAAACCCACAGGCAATATGCACCCTGCTGTTAGGACTGTCTTTTTCCTACCATCCTCCCAGCCTTTCCCTAAGCGCTCTCTAGGATTCCACCCTGGGAGGCAGCTTTCCATGCCAGGATCCAGGATCACCCATTCCAGCCCCACCAGCTTGATGAAGACCAAATGACTCACCTGTGGCCAAGCCAGGAAAGCCACATCTACACACACACACACACACACACACAAACACACACACACAGGTGGCCCACGTCCCAGCACATACCAGGTCCTGCCAGGGCACTACTGGAAGGGGGAGGACTAGCCATACTTGAGAAACAAATATGCATCTATTAAGGAATATGAATATCTATGCTTTTGTTGAATACACACAAATTATTTTTTAAGTAGTTTAATAGAGCAGCCCTTCCATTTTTTGATGGAACTTATGTCATTTTCAGGTGTCCACTTTAGGGTTGTGTGTGTCCTCAGTCAAGAATGTTCCATGAGGGAAAGGCCTGTGGTCAGTACTCAGTAAGTACTCACTGACTGCCAGGCATGGTGGTGCACGCCTGTAATTCCAGTGACTCAGGGGGCTGGGAGGCCAAGAGTTCGAGACCAGCCTGGAAACATAGTGGAACCCCCCCCTCCCATGTCTTAAAAAATTAAAATTAAAACAAATTAGCTGGGTGTAGCAGCATATGCCTGTAGTCCCAGCTACTGAGAAGGTTAAGGTGGTAGGATCACTTAATGCCAGGAGATGAAGGTGGTAGGATCACTTAGGCCCAGGAAGTCAAGGATGCAGAGAGCTATGATTGAGCCACTTCACTCCAGCCTGGATGACAGAGCAAGACCCTGTGTCCAAAAACAAAATTGTTTTAAGTATTAACTGCCCAAGTGCCCCATACAGAGCCATCTTCTCACTCCACAGTAACTCCATGAGGCAGGTGCTATCCTGGCCATTTACAGGTAAGAAAACTGGAGAGTGAGGCAAGAAGTGAAGTGCCCCAGCTCCCCCAGCTGCAAGGGCAGGATTGAAGTTGATTCCCGACGTCCATCTGCTGTCACAGTGCCCCGTGCTCATTCGTCCGCTCTGCATATTTCTCCATCCCCATGGGCCACTCACCTGCTCCCGGCAACCCCAAGCTCCCCCTACGTGGTGGAGCTTTCCAGCCAAGAGGAGCTGGCTGCCACAGCCCTCTCAGGAGCTCTCCCAGAGGACCCCCACGCACAGGGCCGAGACCCTGGCTTGCTCAGAATAGCACTGTGTTTACAGAGGGCTGGTCCAGGAGCCAAAAAGTAAATGACATCCGTCAGATCTGGCAAAAGATCTTTTACAAATGAGAGCTTTTCCTTTCCACACCCACTGTCCTTTCCATCGAGTTGCTTCAACTGATTCATTAAAAATACAGTTGTAGTTTGGCTTGAGATGGTCTGCAGCTTGAATCCTTTCCAACAAGCTATTTGCCACAAATGCTACACACGGTTCTGGGGAAAGCATGATTAGCCTGAATATCGTGCTACTGAACATATCGGAGGGATGGGAGGAAAGAAGAAAGAGACTTTTAACCCAGATTACAGAAAGTCAAAGAGAAGGTCGGGCTGCCCAACAAAGACAGGCTACTCCACTGGAGTGCCTCCGGCTGTTTGTCTAGGCAAGAAAGCTTTGAAGGGCTAAGGTGTGGGGGAAGTAGGGGACAGCACTCACTGAGATCAATTAAAAAATAGCTTCTTCCAGGCCCAAAAAGGGACTCCTCAGGGATAAGGGAGGGTGTGGTGGAGACAGAAGTCAACATCTACTTTCTGATCATTAGCCAAGACAAGAATCACAAATAAACTCTAGATTCACCCTATTAGAAAAGGAAGGATTTTGTAAGGCACTCTATTTGAAAAGAATAGAGCTTAGTGACCAGGGCAGGTAATGTGTTCCTATGGGATTATTTATTCATCTGATGAACAGGAAGGGGCATGATGCTAGGCACTGGGAGTACAACAGTGAACAAAATAGACAAAATCCCATACCCTCTAGTGAGAGGAAACAGGCAACAAATATATTTATATTTTAAAATAGGTGATTTGTTGGATGATAATAAAGTAGGGACAGAGGGTAGAGAGTCCAGAGGGTTGTAATTTTAAACAGTCATCACAAAGAGCGTTTTTCTCCAGCCACATTCAGGTGCACAGGGGCAGGTGTGGAATGGGGAGAGCTGGATTGTGCTTTTGCCAAGCGATTGCAAAGGAACAATAAAGGGCCAGGCGCGGTGATTCACACCTGTAATCCCAGCACTTTGGGAGGCTGAGGCAGGAGGATCACTTAAGGTCAGGAGTTCGAGACCAGCCTGGCCAGCATGATAAACAACCCCGTCTCCACTGGAAAAAATAAAATAAAATTAGCCGGGCATGGGGGCACCTGTAGTTCCAACTACTCAGGAGGCTGAGGCACAAGAATCGCTTGAACCTGGGAGCCAAGATTGTACCACTGCCCTCCAGCATGGGCAACAGAGCAAGCCTCTCGTCTCCAAAAAAAAAAAAAAAAAGAGGAACAATGAGGGAGAAAAGGAGAATCAAAGCAGGAGAGTGATGCTAAAAGTAGTTCTTTCACCTTGCATATCACATTATTATAAGTCGAAGTCAGAGTTTTGAAAAATATGTATGATCCATTTAAGAATACATTTTCTATCAAATGCATAGGCATTCCTTCATTCATCACTAACTACCATTTATCCTTTCTGGAGTTATTCAGAACTGAAGAATACCCAGTCTCTGGGCAGAGGTACCTACAAAAAAGAGCATTGTTCACTTATCAGTGAGATTGGGTTTTGCAGCCTTGGAGATCTGGATTTTAATCCCAGCCCTACCTCACATAAATCGGATGGCCTAGGGCAATTTTCTTAACCTCCAAATTTCTTCATCTATAAAATGGAAAGTTCATATTTACCTCACAAGGTACCTATGGACAGCACAAGGCACACAGTGGGTGCCCCTGAGCTATTGCATTATTATATCTGAGCTCCACATGTTAAGAGCTTTAGTCTGAGCTCCAGAGGTATCTCTCAGCAGAAGACATGGACAGAACACGCTATAACACATGAATCATGAACTCTGGATCCAGCTCCTGGACTAACTCAGTCCATGTGGCATGACCTTTAGCAAGTGAGTCACTTGTTCTATGCTGGTTGGTCCCATGTGTCCTAGATGCTCATTTGTGCAGGGAATCAAGGAGGAACTGAGCAGCGCTTGGTTTCCCCACCCCATGGACAGCCTGGGCAGCCAACTTCCACGCAAGTTGACCATTGAGTCTCAGGGCCCTTAGGACAGACACACTGAGTGGCCCTCATGAACACATTCACATCCTGAAGAAACGCCTGGACAGTGGGCTGGGCGGGGAGCATTGAATGGAGAAGAAAGTAAACAAATGGGCCCAATTGTACACGAGCAAAAGATGCACACCAACCTTCTTGTCTGAGGTTCAGTGCTCAGGCGGCACCTGGGGGGCGTGGGATCCTCCTGCCAGTCTCTGGTCTCCCCACCCCACTCTTAGAGGGGGTGCCGTTGCTAATGGGCATCCAGGGAGGAGCACTCAGGCCTCCCTCCCATCAGCCTTGTGAAGGCTGGGCTGCCCAGAGCACTTTACTCACAGGGAGCAGGGAGCAGGGAGCTGAACTTAAAGCGACCTCCATAAGTTTGAGGGATGGGGCAGAAGGAAAAGGAAGAAAAACCAGCAAAGCCCTGAAGAGCCTCCAAGGCTGTTGTTTTGGTTTGGTTTTATCACTACCTAGTTTATGTTTTCTTAAATCATTCCAAAATGTATCCTGAGACTGCACCTAGAGCACTGCATTACACACACACAGAGGTGAGGCAGGAGCTGCACATAGCCCATTCGCTCCCTCCCAGGGCCTGGCAACCCTGATGAAACGTTTCAGGGTGGCGTGCAGCAAGATGCAAAACATGCGGCCTGGATGAAGAAAGATAGAGGTAGAGAAGGAAAACCACCATGTACAGTGGGGTTCCCAGGAACGTCTTCCTGCGGAAACAGGATTTTCTAAAATGTAGGAGCAAGTCTAGTTTCCAGCTTTGCACATATACATCTTGGAGTTTGCCAGCCCTTGTTTCAGCCATCAGCATTTCTGGTGGGGTCCAGCCTTTGTCATTATGGACAAGAACATCTTGGAGTGATTGTACATTGTGAAATTTGACCTCTGTGTTGTGACATTGATCAGATAGAGCTATTTCTCACCCACCACCTCCAGCCTCTCCAGTGGAGATTCCCTCTAGGTCTTGCCTCACACAGGGAGTCAGATTTGGGTGGCTGCTGAACCACTGAGATGTCTGCCCTAGAGCTGGCTGCACTCCAGCAGCCTAAGGGGCATAACCTTCCCTACCCCTGCCCAATGCACAAGGTCAAAGCAGCCACAGAAATGTGAGGGGCAGCACTGCTAGGGCTGGTGGACCAGTACAGGGGTGGGGGTGAGGAAGGGAGGGAGAGAGACCCATCTTTAAGATTCCTGTGCTTCCCACACATACATTCTGATTTTTTACTTTTTAAATTGATTGGTAGGACCTCTTTTTTAGCTTCTAGATATTGATCCTTATCAGTTACATTCATTGGAAATGCTTTCTCCCATTTGCTTGGCTTTTTCTTTTTTTCTTTTTTTTTTTTTTTTTTTTTTTTTGAGACAGGGTCTCATTCTGTCACCCAGGCTGGCATACAGTGGCTAATCACAACTCACTGCAGCCTTGACCTCCCAGGCCCAATTGATTCTCCTGCCTCAGCCTCCCAAGTAGCTGGGACTACAAGCATGTGCCACCATGCCCAGCTAATTTTTTTTTATTTTTAGTAGAGACGGGTCTCACTTTGTTGCCCAGGCTGGTCTCAAATTCCTGGGTTCAAGTTATCCACCTGCCTCAGCTTCCCAAAGTCCTGAGATTACAAGTGTGAGCTGCCGCGCCTGGTACAAACTTACATCCTAAAGCAATAGCCATTCCCCTTGTCTGAAGGCTGAAGCTATTTCTAAGTCTCCACCAAACTGTTATTATTCAGTACGATACCAAGAGCTATTGGAAATGACAGAGTTTCCATTATCAAGCTCAGCTTTGAATCAGGAAGTATTTTCTTCTTGGCTCTTTGAGAACTAGGGGTCCGCCTGGGGTGAGCATGTTAAAGGCATGTTGCTGTTCGCAGGACAATTGAGTGAAGAAAGTCCAGGTCTAAGATCATGAATAACTTCCAGGCAGGCAGCCACAGGCTGGCTGTGATTACAGAGAGCAGGAAGGGCTCCACGCCCTGACATTCCCTCCCTATCGCCTTCATCTGCTGGGACTGAGGGGTTTTTTTTGTTTTGTTTTGTTTGTGTGTGTGTGTTTTTTTAAGGGAACAATACCTTTAATTTGGCAATAAGAGATAAATTCTAGCAGAATGAAAGAAGTCAAGTCGCTCTTAGATCCTATCCTAAGAAGGGGGTTTCATCCACCCCCTTTCTTCCTGGCGGGAAGAAAAGAAGAGCATGAAGAAAGAAACAGGCACACCTTGACCTAAGACCAACTCATCTCATACCAAGGAGAAAGCAGAGACAAAGCCCATGCCCTCTCTGTGCCTGCACTCCTCACCTCCAAGAACGTGATGACCTTGGGCTCTTCAGTTGGCCTTGTAAGGCCCCATCAGACAGGCAAGAACTCTGAATTGTTTCATGGTAGAAGGACACCATCGGCCCGTGATGTGGATAACACAGATCTGGCTGCCTACTGGAGCCTGGGAGCTGGAAAAAGTCCCAGTGCCTACATTTCACTCCCAGAGATGCCCACAAATTGGCCTGGAGTGTGGTCTTGGGTATTCGGGTTTCTAAAAGTGCCCAGATGAATTGAATGTCTAGTCGCGGCTGGGAACCACCGGTCTAACCAGAGAGCGGCCACACAGCCTAGGGTCCGCGTCTTCCACACAATTTCAGGTCAGGCTCACTCTCACTAGGACAGTGGTTCTCAACCTTGGCTATCATTAGAAGCATTTAGGAAGCTTTACGAAATCATAATGTGTTGGTTGCACTCTGGTTCAGTTAAATCAGAACTCTGGAGCCAGATCCAAGGAACCGCTTTGGTGACTCTAACAGTGTGAACTAGTGGCGTCACAGACACCTCGCTCTCCTGCGTTCCACCTGACACTACAGGCACTGGCAGTGGATGAACAGGGGCAAAGGCTTCCTCAAGCCATGAAATCTATGAATCTGTGGGAAACTGGCTCTTTTCTGGCAGACTCTGCTGAAATGCTGGGCTAGTGAATACTGTCATGGAGCTGATGGCTTCTTCCCCGAGCATGGTCTGGCAAAATAGAGCTGGTCACTCTGCTGGCCGAGGCGACCATTAGTGCAGGGATTTGGTCATCAACAGCTATGCCTGGCACACACCCCAGAAGCCTGCCAGGCTCTGCCATGGGTACAGAAATATAAAACTATATGGATTCCAGTCCTTGAGGAACTTGTAGTATCAATCATAAATGAGTTACTAAGAAAGTAATTTACAGCAATGCTATGATACATCCATCAGGCTTTTCTGGGACATGGGAGATCCCCACCAGTGAGCTTTACAGGAAAGTTCCTCTAAGTTAAAGATGTTTCTTTTTTTTGTTTGTTTTTATCACTTCTGATGGAAATCTTTCTAAAATGATTTCCATCCTTCTCTGCCTTTTTTTTTTTTTCTTTTTTTTTTGAGATGGAGTCTCACTCTGTCGCCAGGCTGGAATGCAGTGTGGCACAATCTCGGTTCACTGCAAGCTCTGCCTCCTGGGTTCAAGCAATTCTCCTGCCTCAGCCTCCCAAGTAGCTGGGATTACAGGCACACACCACCATGTCCAGCTAATTTTTGTATTTTTAGTAGAGATGGGGTTTCACCATGTTGATCAGGATGGTCTCAAACTCCTGGTCTCATGTGATCTGCCCGCCTTGGCCTCCCAAAGTGCTGGGATTATAGGGCCACCGTGCCCAGCCTACCTTCTTTAACTGCGTACACTGAACATAATTTGACCTTTTCTCGGTGGCTCAAGGGCACTATTATCAACTAGCAGAGCTGCCATGTATGATTAAGCAAAATATGCCTGTACAACTTCAGGGGGTGCCAACACCTTATAGTCTTGATTTTTACCGTTATTTCCCCTGTTTTCTGGTAGATCACAATCAAGTGTCTTAAAGAAGCTGTACCTTTTTCTATCAGCTGCCGATCATTTCTGCACAGTGCCTGCTCCCCAGAGGGGCCGTGGAGGTGACCAGGGCTATTTGCTCCTAGCCTGACATGGTCATGGAGAACTGCAATTTATAATGATCTTTCCTATACCCTCTGATGTTCTGTCTTCTCCCTCACTTGACCCCAGCCAGTGCCTAATTCTTGATATCCTGCGTACCTCTAGTAGCCATTCATCTTCCTCCAGTTACCACTTCTACATGCAACCACTGGGGAACAGCATTGTCAAGTCACTGACTTTATACTAAATGCATTCCTAAATCAGCCAGCCTTGGCTGGGTGCGGTAGCTCATGTTTGT
This sequence comes from Papio anubis, assembly GCF_008728515.1. Classification (NCBI taxonomy): domain Eukaryota; kingdom Metazoa; phylum Chordata; class Mammalia; order Primates; family Cercopithecidae; genus Papio; species Papio anubis. The sequence goes on from NC_044979.1 coordinate 22,881,098, forward strand.
AATCCCAGCACTTTGGGAGGCCAAGGCAGGCAGACCACTTGAGGTCAGGAGTTCAAGACTAGCCTGGCCAACATGGTGAAATTCTGTCTCTACTAAAAATGCAACAATTAGCCGGGCATGGTGGCACGCACCTGTAATCCCAGCTACTTGGGAGGCTAAGGCAGGAGAATCACTTGAACCCAGGAGGTAGAGGTTGCAGTGAGTCAAGATTGTGCCACTGCACTCCAGCCTGGGTGACAGCGCAAGACTCCATCTCAAACAAACAAACAAAAAAATCAGCCAGCCCTTGGGGAAAGCTCTGAGCTTGACCCCACAATGATGCCCTAGATCCAAGGGCCAGGGTCTTGTGCAGCTCTCTTCCTTTATTTTGTCACCTGTGTTCAGATTCTTGGCAGCTATATTTTGGATGCGCCCGAGGTGGCCAGAAGCCTGATCTTCTGATTTAAAAGGGCATAAACCAGCACTTCATAGTGGTAACATGCTAAGATGTGTGCTGTGCTATCAGGGAACAGTGTTTTCAGGGAACTCACTCATCGACTTTGGAGCTTTTTGTTTGCTCATCATTTCTGCTTTGTTTTATTTTGCTTTGGTTTAATATAAATTCCCTAAGGCATGTGTATCCCTAGGCATATAGATTTTACAAAACTTTCTCAAATGGTTCTTCCTTTTTCTTTTTCTTTTCTTTTCTTTTCTCGTTTTCTCAGATGGTTCTGATGAGCAGCCAGTTTTTCAGCCACTGGTGTGGCATGCCTGAGAGCTTTCTAGGCCACACCAGGGGGGTGTGTCACCTCTCTCCTCACTCTATGTCCACCACCACTTTCAAGTCAGTCCTTTTTTTTTCTTTTTTTTTACATGGAGTCTCGCTCTGTTGCCCAGGCTGGGGTGCAATGGCGCAGTCTTGGCTCACTACAACCTCCACCCCCCATGTTAAAACGATTCTCCTGCCCCAGCCTTCCAAGTAGCTGCAATTACAGGCACCTGCCACCGCGTGTGGCTATTTTTTTGTAATTTTAGTAGAGACGGGGTTGCACCATGTTCGCCAGGCTGGTCTCGAACTCCTGATCTCAGGTGTTCCACTTGCCTCGGCCTCCCAAAGTGCTGGGATTACAGGCGTGAGCCACCAATCCTGGCCAAGTCAGTCCATTTTTAAGACTCCTTGACTACCCCGCAGGTGGATCAGAGGGAAAAGTTCTGGGTGCACACAGCAGCCAGGAACTCACTGTTTTCTTTCTTTCAGCCGTGCTCTTCCCTGCTGCCCACCGGCCAAAGAGGTCCTCATCACTGCCATTGAACCCAGTCCTGCAGACCTCCCTGGAGGAGGTGGAGCTGCTCTTCGAGGTAGGCAGAGGGGAATGTGCTCAATCCAAGTCACCCAAAAGGCACTGCACTTTCTCTCTCTTTTTTGGAAAAGGAGAAGTGACCTGAGCCCCTGACCATGAGTGACCCCTGCTGTGGTAGGGACTAGCCTAATTTGTAGAGGTCACAGAATCTTGCTCATTCATAAAGTATTCCTCATGCCTCCTGTCTTTCCCACATGCTATAACAGAGAATGATGGCATTAGGAGTTCAGTTCAGTTTAAATTAAAATTAGAATTGGCCCATAGGCATCAATCCTGGCGCCCAGGCAGCAGAGTGTGGCAAAATTCCCAAGCAAAGGCCTTGAGGCAGGACTTGCCAGGAAATGCCAAGCTGTTGTCTGGGTGCAGCCATGTCTCCAAGGCCCTGCATGCTGTGACAGCAGTGCTGTCTGGATGAGCTGCCAGCCCAGCTGGGTTTCTGGAAGCCACGGACCACCCTGCCAGCTCTCTTCCACTGCCTCTCACCTTGCATCACTGAGACCCCACTCCTCCTCCAAACCACAGGGTCAGTTTCCCAAGGCCACCCAGATTGGTTCAGTGTTATGATTCCAGGCTCGAGATCTGAGCTTTAGTCCTGGCTCTGTCACTCGTCCGCTGTGCCACCTTGCATAAGCCATAGTTTCTCTCTGGGCCTGACTCTCCTCATCTGTTAAATGAGAGAATTCAACTATGCTGTCCAAAATTCCCCTCCCGCTGTGACATCCTCTGACTCCATACACTAGGACTGTCTGGTTAAGAAAGAGACAGCTGGGCCAGGTGCGGTGGCTCATGCTTGTAATCCCAGCTCTTTGGGAGGCCGAGGCAGGTGGATCACCTGAGGTCAGGAGTTCGAGACCAGCCTGGCCACCATGATGAAACCCCATCTCTACCAAAAATACAAAAATTAGCCGGGCGTGGTGGTGTGCACCTGTAATCCCAGCTACTTGGGAGGCTGAGGCAGGAGAATCACTTGAACCCAGCAGGTGGAGGTTGCAGTGATCTCAGATCATGCCACTGCACTCCAGCCTGGGCGACAAAGTGAGACTCCATCTCAAAAAAATAAAATAAAATAAGAGATAACTTGCTGTAGCCATGTAGTTAAGTCGGGAGAGATTTCAAATCCTGCCTTGGGAACCAGACTGGGAAATGCAGAGTCTTTGCCTAGTCTTGAACATGGGAGTCACACGAAGAGATCTATATTTCAGAAAGATCATAGACAGTGCCATGGAGGATGAACTAGGGCAGGGGAAGACGGAGACAGAGAGAAGAGTTAGGATTTGGAGTCATTCCGTCCCGACTGTGAGCCTGGCACTACGCAGGGAAGTGCATGGCAGACCCAGTTCCTACGCTTAGTGGGCAGGTGAGAGAAAAGGGCAAACCTCTGTATCCCACTTGATTCCTAGCACAATCCTCTGCATCCTTCAAACTCTGAACATTTTTCCAGAGGTCTTATAGTAAATATAAAGAAACTAGAGCTATACCCCAAATGGAAATACGTTATTTACCAAGAGATATACTAGCTTTCAAAAGCTGCCAAGAAGAATCAATTCGAACATCAATCCCATTTGCTTAAGCGCAGTGGCTCATGCCTGTCATCCCAGCACTTTGGGAGGAGTGAGGGCTGAGGATCATCTGAGGTCAGGAGTTTGAGACCAGCGGACCAGCATGGTGAAACCTCCCATCTCTACTAAAATAAGAGAAAGTCCCCAGCCAGGCATGGTGGGCGGGGCACCTGTTCCTGGCTGCTTGGGAGCTAAGGACAGGAGGAATGCTTGAACCCGGGAGGTGGAGGTTGCAGTGAGCTGAGATCATTCTGCATTTCCAGCCCTGAGTGACAGAGTGAGACTCCATCTCAAAAAAAAAAAAAAATCCAGTAATTTCCTTGACCTTTATGCTCTGAACTCTTTTTGAAGCTGGTTTTAACACAGAAGAGAAACAGGAAAGGACTAACAGCCGATCGATCCACACCTTGTCTTTGAATAGAAAAACCAGAGCTAGTAGAAGAGTCCTCCAAGCCCTTAAAATTATCTGAAATAGTTGATGCTTTAGATGATCTTTGTTGGGTGGGAGAAAGAAAGGGAAAAGGAATTTATCCAGGACACTAGAAACTATAATTAGTCCCTTAAATACTGGTTTTGAACCAGGCACTCTATTAGCTTTGTCCATATTTGTCTTATTTACCTCTCACAATATCCCAGTGAAGTAGATGCTGTTACTAATTATTTACACAGAGAAGGAAAGTGAGGCTCAGAGAAGTTAAGTAACTTGTCCAAGATCACACAGCAAGTGAGAAAGTCACAACTGGAACTCAGGTCTCTTGGGTTCCAAAGCTCTTCTGGCAGCTGCCTCCCTAAGGGAAGGTGCGTGATAATGAATACAACTGTGTCCTCAGCAATGCCCCACTTCATATTTTTGCACATTCACATTTCTCACCAGTTCCTGCTGGCCGAACTTGAGATCAGCCCTGACCTGCAGATCTCCATCAAGGACGAGGAGCTGGCCTCCTTGCGGAAGGCCTCGGACTTCCGCACCGTCTGCAACAACGTCATCCCCAAGAGCATCCCAGACATCCGCCGGCTCAGCGCCAGCCTCTCCAGCCACCCTGGCATCCTCAAGAAAGAAGACTTTGAAAGGACAGTGCTGACCCTAGCCTATGCGGCCTACCGCACAGCCCTGTCCCATGGCTATCAGAAGGACATCTGGGCGCAGTCCCTCGTTAGCCTCTTCCAGGCCCTGAGGCATGACTTGATGCGCTCCTCACAGCCGGGAGTACCTCCCTGAGAGACTGGCCCACACCAGGACCTCGGAGCAGGGACCAGCACAGTAATCCAGAAAGTCTTCATTCTCTATTCCATTTACAGAGACCAGCAACAAAACACGTACCGCTGACACAGAGCAGCAGAGATCAAACACAGTAACGCCGATGCTCTTTTCTCCTTGTAGTTTCCTAGAAGATACATCTGATTCATGCCATCATGTGACCTGGAAGGGCTGGAGTAGTAATTCAAGATGCCTCCATGGGCAGAATGGGTTGCCTGTGGCAGGCAGAGGTCTGATATGCTTCAACCCAGAGCACCAGCCACACACACTCAAGAGTGAAGACAGGCCGGGCACAGCGGCTCATGCCTGTAATCCCAGCACTTTGGGAGGCTGAGATGGGAGGATTATTTGAGGTCAGGCATGCAAGACCAACCTGGGCAACACTGTGAAAATCCATCTCTACTAAAATCACAAAAATCAGCCGGACACGGTGGCGCATGCCTGTAATCCTGGCTACTCAGTAGGCTGAGGCAGGAGAATCATTTGAACCCAGGAGGTAGAGGTTGCAGTGAGCTGAGATCATGCCACTGTACTGAAGCCTGGGGAACAAAGTGAGACTCTGTCTCAAGAAAAAAAAAAAAAAAATTAAAAAAAGAATGAGGAATGAGCTAAAGGAGACATTATGGCAGGAAGATGGGGGACAGATTCCTTTGGTCCTAAGGGACTAGGGTGCTGGGATGAATGAACATTTTTCCAGAGGTTCTATAGTAAATATAAAGAAACTAGAGCTATACCCAAATAAATATATTATTTGCCAAGGATATACTTCTTGACTTTTCCAAAAGCTGCCAAGAAGAATCCATTAGAAAATCAGTAATTTTATGACTTTTATGTCTGAACTCTTCTTTTTTGAAAGCTGGCTTAACACAGAAGAGAAACAGGAAGGGGCCCATAGCCCAGTCCAGCCATACCTTGTCTTTGAATAGTAAAACCAAGCTAATGCAGAAAGAGTCTCCCAGCAAACAAGGTGGCATGAAGACCCGTGCCTGTCTGTCTTCATGTGAAAATAATTTAGCATCATCAGAGCACTAAATGCTCCAAATAAAAATGATTTTCAGATGACAGAATTCTACCCTTTCAAATGCCAAAACTTTCCTTTTAGAGATATTGACTCGATATCTATTTAAACTATACATACATATCACCTTAAGCTTTTGTTTAGTGTAAGATCATCATTTCAACATTCTTGTGTGTGTGCGTGTGTGTGTGTGTGTGTGTGATATGAGAGAGATGGAGTCTCGCTCTGTCGTCCTGGCTGGAGTGCAGTGGCACTATCTCGGCTCACTGCAACATCTGCCTCCTGGGTTCAAGTGATTCTTCTGCCTCAGCCTCCCAAGTAGCTGGGACTATAGGCGTGCACCACCACACCTGGCTAATTTTTGTATTTTTAGTAGAGACGGTTTTTTGCCATGTTGGCCAGGCTAGTCTCGAACTTCTGGCCTCAAGTGATCCACCTGCCTCAGGCTCCCAAAGTGTTGGGATTATAGGTGCAAGCCATTGCACCCGGCCATATCATCATTTAAATATTCTAATGAAGAAGTTGGATAAGATAATCTCTAAGACTCCTACCTATGAAGTTTCTACAATCGTTTAACTGTGAGATGCTATAAGGAGAGCACCTGGACCTAAGAAGTCTGCCCAACTGTTTGTACCGACGCTGAGAGGTCCCAGACTCCTCATTCTGTGTTCAGCTCTGAGTTTTTCTGCTGTCTCCCTCACTGTCAGACTATTAGAGCATATTTTTCTTTGTTGCCAATACAACTTGCCCTTCACAGTCTGTTCTTTCTTAGCTGGCCATCGCCTACAAACTAAGATAGCCAGGCTTGTTATAATTCTATGTTAAATAAGAGTTAATAGATGAAGGCCTCTGCTAGGGGTTGAGTGTCTGGGTCCTAATAAGGATTCCTCATTAGCTCAGAGATCTTTCTGGCTTCTCCTAAGTTTACAGCTGTGTTCTGCAAGCTAAAGCTGCAATAAGTCTGATCTTTGAATGAGTGAGGATTTATTGGGCTAAATTTGATTCTGAAATGGGTATTTAACAATTGTCATTTGATAATGATGAGGTCTGGACTCCTTCAAAATCTTTGAGCAAATAAGCTTTGCCTAGCAGTGCTACCTGCATGATCTTTTTGGAGAAATACTGGGATGCAGGAAGAAGGTATTCATCATCAGAGAAAAACACAGTTTTGCATCCTGATATTCTCAGGCTCAGAAGATTAGTAAGTCTCAGTCTCTCTTTCTCATTCCTTGACCATACTGCTCTTTTACCTCCTTCAAATACAGATTCTGATATATGCTTTTTTTGTTCAATCTTTCTCTTTCTAAATGTACATGTTCTCTCTGACACGGTCACTCTGCTTGTCTCTTTCTTTCTTTGTTTTTTTTAGTTGGTAGCTCTGCTGCTCTATATTTGGGCCCAATTCCATATATCTTTGTGTCTGTTTTTCGATGCATCTGCAAGACTCTTCTGCTTGACTTTTGCTCTGTCTCTGCTGACCCACACTCTAACACTCACTGTCTGTCAGTCTTCTCTGGGTATCATTGTTTAAATAAAGCAAAAGTCAGTGTACAGACAGTGTTGGGATCGCCCAGAGGCAGATAAACACGGTAGCCTACCTTCACTGTTTGTACTTTTCCTAGATGTCAGGTGGGGAGTGGATTAGCAATGGCCTCAGTCCCTAGACACTGTGCAATACCCTGATAGTCAGTGTCCCGCCCTGAGGCTCCACTCCCTTGACAATGGATCTGAAAACTTTCTTGTACTCAGAATCATCAGACACAAAGGCCCACCCCTGTAGTCCCTGACCACCATGTTATGTAGATGGCTGCTCCCAGTAGTTAAGAAATCCATGAATGGGAGGATGGTTCCCAGGAACACTCACCCAGCAACAAAAAAATTAAACACAAATTGGGGCCTGAATTTCTGTGGCAATCAATGACTGAAAAAAAAATAGAAAAAAGAAGGACATGACCTTTTTAAAGACAGATGAAGACTCGTTTTCAGTAACTAGAATCCTAAAAACTATTTTAATCTGAATGCAGATAATTGTTTACCCACAGTTTTATAACAATGACTTCATTGACATGCAGAATCGAATACTATGATCACCACCAGCAGCCAGAAAACCCTATTCTTTGCCCAAGGAACAGTAGAAATGTAGACTAGACAGACAAACAGGGTCTCCTATTTTGCCTCATTAGTGCCACACTCTACACAACCACAGTCATGAAGGGGTCACATTTGGTTATAATTACTATTAGAATAATATGGGAGTGTGATGTTTATAGTGGAAACTTGCCCATGACTTATGTAACCATTTCTGCTGACAAATTTTAGGATCTAAAAACTTTGTGAGTTTTTTTGTTTTGTTTTTGTTTGTTTTTTGAGACAGTCTCTCTCTGTCCCCAGGCTAGAGTGCAGTGGCGCCTCTGCCTACAGGGTTCAAGCGATTCTCCCACCTCAACCTCCCGAGTAGCTGGGACCATAGGTGTACATCACCATGCCCTGCTAATTTTTTTGTATTTTTAGCAGAGATGGGGTTTCACCATGTTGGCCAGCCTGGTCTCAAACTCCTGACCTCAAGTGGTCTGCCGGCCTTGGCCTCCCAAAGTGCTAGGATTACAGGTGTGAGCCATCGCGCCCGGCCCACGATCTAAAAACTTTCTACGTTTCCTCCATCGTTGGCATCCTCACAGCTATCTCCAGTGTCTCTCAAGAGACATCAACAAACATTTAACTGCTGAAACCTTCATTGCTCTGTCACCTCACCTTGAATCTAACAAATCAAAGTATTTCTGCAGGTCCAACAGTCTAAAATTAAATGCTTGTTAAATTATTTTGTACAACACCCCTTACTTTCCTAATCCATTTCAATATCTTATTTTTTTTATTGTGGTAAAAAACACATCACGTAAAATTTACCATCTTAACCATTTTTAAGCATATAATACAGCAGTGTTAACTCCATGAATGTTGCTGTACGACAGACCCCCGGAACTTTCTCATCTTGTAAGTCTGAAGCTCTATACGCATTGAACAACTCCCCTTTCCCCCTTCCCCCTGCCTGCCCCAGCTCTTGGTACCATTATTCTGCTTTCTGTTTTTGAGAGTCTGACTACTTAAGATACCTCATACAAGTGGGATCTGGCTTACATTTCTTGAGCATTGTATTCTGGAAAAGTGTTTCCTTCCTCTGAAAAATGGGTAGAGTTCTGAAGGAGAACTACTGGTGTTATTGTATCACTTGCTGTACCTATTTTTATTTAACAAATATTCATCTATGGTATAATAAAAATGTCATGATTGAGTTGCTCACCGGAATCTTTGTTATCTCAGAGTATCTCGCTGAGGAATCTGAAATGGTTCATGGATTTAACAGTGGATGTTGACTTCCACAGCTGCTTATAATTATCCGGTGTCTTTAATGTTTGCGACCAAAACATCACACGTGGTATTGTTCATTCTGAGTTTCAAAATCATAACCAAAAAAATGAGGCCAGAATGTAGTAAATACAGTAGCCAGTCTTTAACATGCATTTAAAGAGTTGAGTCATCCTAGCCCATCCTACGATGGCAAGATAATTTCAAAGGGGACCTGGGCTGTCCACAGTTGCACCTGCCTTAAAAGTCAAGAAGAATTTGTTTTTTGGGTGACTTCCCTGGTCACTTTAGCCTGGGGATCATTTCCAAGTAGTATAGCTGCAGATCTTGGAACGCCATTCCTGTGTTCTGTGAATTCAAGACAACGTGGGTTTTATAACCCTTTGACTCTGCTCAGCATCTCCCAGATCAAGGTAAGGTCATGTTGCCAGGAACCACTACTTACAGAATGTTTGGGCTTTTGCTTTTGCTTTTCTTCCTTGCCCCAAATCCACATGTCCGTTCTGAGAAAAGAAGCTAACAACTTCTTCCAGTCTGTAAGCAGGAGAAATTCCAGAGTTCAGCTGCAGCTAAGACCTTGTCCCTGAACTCGTCAACTTCTTCCCTGCCCTCCCACCTCCTCCTTTTGTACCAGCCAAAGAAGGGCTTCGGTTTCCTTTTTGGAGAGCCTCAGAGAGAAGCATTTGAGCACCTACTTTAGCCAGAGAGTCCACTGACATCTGGGCATGAGACTGGCATCTAGACTTTGCCAGGGAGGCAGCTGTACTTCCCAAAAGATCTGGAGTCTTTCTCACGGGCTCATACCCTCTGCTGGCCTAGACCCTTTATATTCCCTCCTGGTGCTGAGGCAAACGATCTTTGCCAGCAGGGAAGACTGAAAGGCTTAACTTTGTACACTCTGAGGCAAATTCTCCAGAAGGAATGTTGCATTTTCTCCCTGCCACCAGGCACATTCCCTTCCTAAGGTCTAGATCAGCAGGTGGCCCTCCCAGCCAAAGCTCTGTGTCCTATGATCCGAAACAATAAAGCTGTGCTTGGGTACGTGAGATTATGTTTACGATGATGGTCATCACTCCAGCCGTAGGAAGTTGGAGAAACTGAAAAATAAGCTTAGCAGGCTGCCTAGGTTCTGCGGAATCAGCAAGCCCCCGCTGTGACCAATCAAGAGCGGCCTCGGCGAGAGAAATTAACTCTTTCTTTTCAATTTGCTGATTGGCTTTGAGGAATGGGCGGAGCTACTGCCTCTGTCCCGGCTTCCCATTGGTGGATGAAAGTTAAAGGTGGGCCTCCAGTAAGTTTTTGTCCTTTGATAAAAAGGAATGTCGTGGGGACTTTTCTTTTCTGCTTTGGAGGCCCAGGCTCAAGGCAAATTATAAGTAGGGAACCAATCTGAGGGAAAGACATGTGAACAGAGTTAAGGTACCAGGTCCTGGGAGCGACCAGCAGCCCCACCTGAAGTCCGCCTGCAACTCTGACAAGTTCAGGTGCTTGTTTTAAGGAAAGGGGCTACTAGATTCTTACGAACAGGGAGCCTAGGTAGGAGATGAAACAAGGACTCCCCAAAATAGGTCATCAGAGGGAGGAAAACTGATGGAGAGCACAATATGCTCTGAGCGTTTTTCATGTTTTTAAGCTTTTAAATGATTTCTTCAAGGCCGAGCAGCAGCAGCAAAGGTGTGGTTTAATGGATTAAGAGGGTTTTTGCTGACACCTAGAATGAAGTTACTCTATTACTAATCAAGCCGAGAGAAGGCCCACTATGCCCCCGTTTATCATCCTTTCCCAGTTCCTTTTTGCTGGTCACAAAACGATGCTCATCAATCCCACCTAAAGCAGGAGGCCGGGAGCCCAGCCTCTTGCAGAAACAGCGAGGGTATAACTGCCCTCCAGTTCTGCCCCCAAGACGAAGGAGGACTCTTGGAAGCCAAGAAAGGTTTAAGAAGTCTCTCTGGATAGAGAGCAGTGCCCAGGGAGGAAGCCCTTCGCCGGCAGACCGGGGTCCGAGGACGAGCTGGAGAGGACAGCGGCGCGATGGGCCTGCTGCAGGGCCTGCTCCGAGCCCGGAAGCTGCTGCTGGTCGTCTGCGTCCCGCTCCTGCTGCTGCCTCTGCCGGTCCTCCACCCCAGCAGCGTGAGTACCGACCTGCGCCCGCCGGGGGTCGGGGAGTCAGTGGGAGGGCAAAGAGGGGAGGTCGATGGGGAACATGGGGTGCTCAGGCAGTCCCTCAAAGTGGCTTGTGGTGGGTTTAAAGAAATGGAAGGGTTTTTCTGGAGGAAACCAAGAAACCTTCTTCCTAAAAGCTGTCATGTTCATCTCCTATCCCAGTCCCAGAGCCCTAACCCCATGACCTCCACCAGGGGTCAGGACAGAGTAGGGGCCTTGGCAGAAGGATGTTGCACCAAGCAGCAGGCCAGCCCGCCCCAGCAGCCAGGGCCAGCGACACCCATGCAAACGACATGGTGCATCTGTGTTTGTCGGGAATTCACCTGGGACCCTGGTTATCTGAGAGCCCCTGGAGACACAGAAAGAGCTCCCAACAGTGGCACTGAGGAGAAGGCTGGGGGAGGAAGAGAACGGTGGAGCCAGTCTGTGGTCTGTGGTGGCATCCTGGTGGGCTTCGATGACCACAGTTGAAGCTCTAATCCCGAAGGCTTCTATCAGCTTCAGGGAATGAATGATTAGAGAAGGAACGAAAGAAGAGCTTGGCAGGCTGCCCGGGTCCCATGCATGTGGCCTTGAATTATTTGTGTCTTCTGTGTTTTCTTCTCTGTGCCCTTGAAGGACAGACAAAAAGTGGCATGATAAAAAAGAGATAAGAGCCCTCAAACTCTACCCTGTGAGCTCATTCTTCACCTGGTTTGTGTGAACAGAGGAACCTGAGCTCTGGTTCCACATCCAGCTGGACTGTCACACCCTCCCCGTGGTCACCTGCTTCCCTTCCCTTCCTTCCGCTGTTCTCTTCCTCCTGTCTGTGGCTTGTCCCCATCCTCCAGCTGGCACTGCCCTGGAGACTTTAGGAAAAGTAAGCTAAAACAGGTTAATCACGTTTGTAGGAGGGGAAGTAATTCTTCTACTCTGCTCCTTAAGTAACTTGGTAACCAAGATTAAGTTAAAAAGTTAAACAGAGGGGATTAGGATGGCTCTTCTCAAAAACAAACTGGCTTAAATCTTTCATAGAATAAATACTCCAGAGTGCCAGGGAGATGCCAATTAAAACTGGGCTGGGATTAGCAGACAGTGATTGTTGCTGACATTTTTCCTGGACTGTTCCCCAGTCAATTTTCTGCTTTGTCCAAATGGGTCTTTTTTCTTTTTGTGTCTTTTCTTGTTTTTGTTTTTTCTCAATGTCAGGTTGATATAAGGGACTGTTACCAAGGGACATATTAGCCTCCTCTCCTAAGCAGTATCAGGAACCTCTTATATCTCCTGGTTGAGTCAGCCCCACCTTTGGGGACCTTGGCCACAGCCCACAGAAGGCACAGACTAGGTGCCCAGCAGATAGAGTGTCTTTCATCCATCTGTCACCCCTTTCATCAAACTTTTTTTTTGTAGACACAGAGTCTCACTCTGTCACCCAGTCTGGGGTGCGGTGGCACAATCATAGCTCACTGCAGAGCTCCTGGGGTTAAGCAATCCTTGTGCCTCAGCCTCCGGAGTAGCTGGGACTACAGGCAGGCAAGCACCACCGCATGCAGCTAATTAAAAAATTTTTTAAATTTTTTTCTTTTTTGTAGAAATGGAGGTTTCACCATGTTGCCCAGGCTGGTCTCAAACTCGTGGTCTGAAGTGATCCTCCCACAATGTTGAGATTACAGGTGTGAGCTACTATGCCTGGCCTGCCTCAAACTTTTAGATTCTGATATTGAACCCTTAAAATTCCAAATAGATGTGCTTGCCCTGGGCTGGAGCTGAGAGCAGCGATGCAGTACCTGGACAGGAGCTCCTGGCCTGCAGTTTTGATGGTTCTTCTAAGTGACAAGCCTCAGCTACATTTTAGGAGGAGTCAAAATGACCTTCCCCCTTTTTCTTGCCCAGCTCTCTAAAACTAGAGGTCCAGACACTATTTATCATGTTATAGAAGAAGAGGGTACAAGAGAGGGCATCCATAACTAAGCCCTTCCTCAGTGCCCCCAGTGGGATAAAAGTTGCATCTCAACCACCCAAGCTAAATTTTTTTAAAAGGCGCCCCCAGTCGTTCATGGTAACAGATAACAGACTTTAACCTCCTTCCCGTGAAGTTGGAGTGGGATATCACTGGAGTGGGATATCACTGGAGTGGTCAAACTGCATGGAAAACGAGCAGTTCCATGCCTAAGTTAGTAGCTGACTAGGAAACGTCCTACATAGGGAAATGCCACTTTCGAACTCTTTCCTTTACTTGTAAACAGAAACCAAAAAATAGTAGATAGCACTGTCCCTTGAAGACATTGTCTGAATACTCACCAATCCCCAACCCCCACACACCTGTTTATAAGGAACCAGTGGTGTTGATAAAGAGCCTGGGGGTTGCAGAATATTCTCTCCAGATGAGCGAGACCTGACAGCCAGCAGAGAAGTCCAGCGCGGTTCAGCCCACGTGAATTGAGCCACTTGCTAGACATGGGATAGGCACCGAGGACATGGGACTCCTTGTAAGCAAACTTTGCAGTATTTTTGGTTGTCTGAATACAAGCTTACCTCCTGAATTTTGGGATGGTTTAGAAGTGGAAAAAAGAAGTTTATGGAGATTCCATGGGTGAAATAAGTGGAAACTATACGGAAAGACTCTCTAAAGGTGTCTCTTGTCCATTCTTCTACTCTAAGGAAAATCCAGGTAAAAAATGATAGTAATCAATCCTGTCCTTACTACTGCTGGGTGAAGGTGGCCTGATGACTTACTTCCTCCAGCAACCTAGTCGCATGTCTAATAATATTTACAACCAAAATGTTTGCCTTATTTTACCCAAATTCTCCTAATTCAAAACTAAAGGTGCCCGGCAGAAGGAAAGTCCTCTCTCTTTCTTTCTCTCTTTCTCTCCTCTTCTTTTTTTTTTTTTTTTTTTTTTCGAGACAGAGTCTCACTCTGTCACCCAGGCTCTAGAGCGCAGTGGCGCGATCTTGGCTCACTGCAACCTCTGCCTCCCGGGTTCAAGGCATTCTCGTGCCTCAGCCTCCTGAGTAGCTAGGATTACAGGCATGTGCCACCACATCTGGCTAATTTTTTTGTATTTTTAGTAGAGACAGGGTTTCGCCATGTTGGCCAGGCTGGTCTCGAACTCCTGACCTCAAGTGATCCACCCACCTCAGCCTCCCAAAGTGCTGGGATTACAGGCTCCTTTCCTCTTTCTCCTTTCCCTTGCTCGCCACCTTCTCTCCCACCTCCTCCCCCTTAACTTCTAACTTGTAGCCCTGTAATGACCAGATCAAGAAAGACTAAGGGTTCCAGGAAGAAATAAGGGGTCTCCAGTGAGGGGCAGACATTTTGTCTCTCAACTCTTTCTCTTCAACTGGAATTAAGATCTGCCACTCTGTCTCTTTCCCAGGAAAGAGACGAGAACACGTGGGCTTGAACTCGTTTAGGTAGTTTTATTTCTTTTTTTTTTTTTTTTTTGTTTGAGACAGAGTCTTGCTCTGTCGCCCAGGCTGGAGTGCAGTGGCCAGATCTCAGCTCACTGCAAGCTCCGCCTCCCGGGTTCACGCCATTCTCCTGCCTCAGCCTCCCGAGTAGCTGGGACTACAGGCGCCCGCCACCTCGCCCGGCTAGTTTTTTGTATTTTTTAGTGGAGACGGGGTTTCACCATGTTAGCCCATGTTGGGATGGTTTCGATCTCCTGACCTCGTGATCCGCCCGTCTCGGCCTCCCAAAGTGCTGGGATTACAGGCTTGAGCCACCGCGCCCGGCCAGGTAGTTTTATTTCTATAGCAAACAGGGTATTTCTCTAAATTGAATTCGTTTCCAAGTGGAGCCTTTTTTTTCCCACCATTGGTTCTGTTGTCTTATCAGCACTTTCAAAAGTTTTATCTTCCCTCTGATCTTTTGGCCCCAGAGAACATCTCAGTGGGGAGCTACAGTCAACAATCATTGGGCCCCGTTCCCATTTCTCAAACCCCAATCCCATAATCCACGAATATCAGGAGGGCAAAGGTCCTTGCCAGCCCAGCTGATTTAATCACTCCAGCTGCCCCTCACTGATACAGCGACCTTTTGTAACTTTTATGCAAGAGTTTGAGGACGCGTGTTCTGAACTCAAGGGGCGATAAACAGCAAGATTTGTCCGGTTCCTTGATCAGCAGCCAGCCTCAGGGCAAGTCAGACACGAGTCCTGGTGGTTTAGAACTATGTAAAAATTGAGGTGCCCACAGCCAACTTGGATTTTCTATAAATGGTCTTTCGAGTCACGGAGCTCGGTGATGTTCCCATTAACAAGGCCCTTGAACTGTAGCCTCTCCCTAGAGCAAGCCAGTAACCTGTCATAACAGCCTTCATCAGCGCAATTCAGGGCCATCAGCATGACTAGAGGGTAAGTTGCTGGAGGGCTGGCTTTTGATACGAATTTGTACTTCATTACCCTGTGCACCCCTGGGTTGTCCAGCCAGCAAAGTGAGTGGGCTATGGAAAATGTCGGTGAATTTCCAGGCCTCCCCTCCCAGATAGATGGCTGTCTTTAGTCTTTGTAGACGGATGTTTCCATGGGGTCAGGCAGGTAGAATGGAGTCCAAGAGCAATGAGAACCAGACCCTGGTTAGGGCAGTGGCTCTCAATCAGGGATCATTTTACCTCCCCAAGGGACATTTGGCAATGTCTAGAGACGGTTTTTTGGTTGTCACAATGGAGGAAGTGCTACTGGCATTTAGTGGGTAGAGACCAAGGATGCTGCTCCTTTACAGTGCACAGGACAGCCCCCTGCAACAAGAAACTATGTGGCCCTAAATGTCAGTAGTGCCAAGGCTGAGAAACACTGAGTTAGGAGCTGATGCTTCCTCATCCAAAATGAGAGTCCCTTGCTCAGGATCGCTGCCTTCCTCCTCAGTCCTCCCTTCCCTCTCCCAGGGAAGGGAGCTCCGTATTAACTCGTACAGAGACCTTTGGGCGAAGGATCAGTCTCTAGACGCAAAACATGATAGAACCTCAGATCCAAAACTGAAGGGGGAATGGTCAACCAGTTCTTGCCTAACAATTTATTTGATTAAAATTTACTACTGAATCAAGTTGTTTCAGCAAATAGTCTAAAACAGGGGGATTTAACTTTGTTGATTCATTTTTAAAGCAGTAAAGCCTTTTTTTTTTTTTCAAATGAAATTTCACATGTAATGTTTGTATATGAATCAAATGAGAACAAAGCTACTCCATTTGGGATGAGGCTAGAGAGGGGGTCCAGATTCCAAGTCTTGCTCATCTCCCTGGGATATTCTTGAGACACACCCAAGATGCCCAGGGCTGCAAGAGCACAGTCCAGAAACCACCTTTTGGATTGTTTGTAAATCTCACTTCTTACTGATCCACTTCTCTTCAGTCAGGCACACACCAATGCCACATATCTTCATATCTTAGGCACATGAGTCAAATTCAGGATGGCTGATCTCAGAGCTTACATGTGAACTAACTGTCCTTTTTCTTTCTTTCTTTCTTTTTTTCCCGGAGACAGCATCGCACTCTGTGGTCCTGTAGTCCCAGGCTGGAGTGCAGTGGCACATGACCATAGCTCACTGCATGCAGCCTAAAGCCCCTGGGCTCAAGTGATCCTCCGGCCTCAGCCTCCCAAGTAGCCGGGACTACAGGCCTGTGCCACCACACCTGGCTAATTTCTTTTATTTTTTAGAGATGGGGTCTTGCTGTATATTGCCCAGGCTGGTCTCAAACTCCTGGGCTCAAGTGATCCTCCCACCTTGGCCTCCCAAAGTGCTGGGATTACAAGTGTGAGCCCCAGTCCCAACCGCACGCAGTGATTCCTATCTCCAACTACCCCAAGAACTTCTCCTACCCAGTCAACTTAACACCAGTTACATCCCAGT
The DNA here is from genome assembly GCF_008728515.1 of Papio anubis. Taxonomy (NCBI): domain Eukaryota; kingdom Metazoa; phylum Chordata; class Mammalia; order Primates; family Cercopithecidae; genus Papio; species Papio anubis. Next base: position 22,897,628 of record NC_044979.1, read on the forward strand.
TCAAGTTAAAGCTTTGAACTCCACTTGTATGGTTTTGTAATCATGGGTCTGGTCACTGCAGTTAAGTTCAATCTCCACCTTGGCAGTTTCCAGAACCCTCAGAGCTGCCTGGCTACACACTAGTGCAAACCACAGGCCAGGCATCGGTCCCCCAAGGAGCAGCCAGAATGTCACCCACCAAAGGATGGACTCACCATGTATTCACCATGCTCGCCTGCCAGTCCAGCTTTGGTCCCAGGGCTGTATGCTGGTACCTGCATTAGGGTCCGAGTACCTGCTGCTTCAGATGTCAGGGTTGCATCCGGACACTCAGTGGCAGTGACTATTCCTGCTATTCCGGTGAATGACTGCCCCTTTCCTTCCCTCGCAGGAGGCCTCGTGTGCTTACGTGCTGATCGTGACTGCTGTGTACTGGGTGTCGGAGGCAGTGCCTCTGGGAGCTGCAGCCCTGGTGCCGGCCTTCCTCTACCCGTTCTTCGGAGTCCTCCGATCCAATGAGGTTAGACCACTTGTAGCCCCACCCCCCTGCCTGGGTCCCTGCAGGGCCCCTGAAAGAGAGCCTCCAATGACGGGAGATTCACTCAGCACTTGAGGATGAGGGGGCCTTGTCACCCACTGGAATGACCGCTTAACACTGAGCCTTGGCATCTGCAGTTCTAGACCCTGAATTCCTCTCCTTCCACCCATAATCCTCATCTCCTTCAAACTGGCTCAAAACTTGCCTCTTTCAGGAAGCCTTGCTTGATTAAACACATCCAGTTGCTCCCTCGGTCTGAAACCTTTTAGGAGCTGTGTGATTGATGCCGAAAACTCAGCTGCTGTTGACCTTTTTCAGTCTCTGGATGTCTGTTTAGACGATAAGCACACAAAGGCAGGAATCCGACCTCCCATTTTGGGGGCATCTCATTAGAAAGCTGAGCCTGTATCCAGTAGGTGCTCAATGAATGTTTGTTACAGAGAGACTTACCATGTTTCCCTGAGCCCTGACAATGTTTTCATCCACCCCTCCAAAAAACAACATTTCTGTTTCTTCTCCCCCGACTTAAGTTACCGCATGTTCTTTCTTTGCGCCTTCCCTAGAGTGAGCCCTCTCCATTCACTGTCTGTGGCATTCTCAAAAGCTCAAACGGAAATTGTCAGCGGGAAGCCCAGGTTGTGGCAAAATTTCAGAGCAAATGTTTAAGCCTGCCATGAGTAGGGAAAAAGAAACAAAACAAAACAGCCAGAACCTGGGAGCAAAATGAATGATGATCTCATTCAGCAACACCTGGTTCCATTTGAACTGTCTCATTATTCACACCTGGTCTCTGCTTAGGGTTTCTGATGAAAAAGCCTGAATCGTAGAGACGGGGGTAAGGTTAGGGGCAGAGGCACAGAAGGAAGACGAAAGGAAGCTCATGTTTGAATGCCTACTAAGCGCCAGGCACTCTATCAGAAGTGCTACATTTGTTATGTAATACTCCCAAGAGCTCTACAAGGCACATGCTAGTATTTCCATTTTACAGCTAAGCTCAGAGAATTAAGAGACTCACCCCAAATCACAAAGCTGAAAGTAGCAGAATTAGATTCAAACCTGTAACTATTAGATTTCAAAGTGTATACACTTGATCACTACACCATAAGCAAAAGACTCCATAAAGTGGTATGTGGCTTCATGGCACTGTGAACACATGGAGTTATTACTAAGAACTGTGAGTCTTTCGCTTCTGTGATATGAGGAAGAACGGAGCTGGGCCTATGGATGCTTTAATAGACAACAGAACTTTCCAAAAGTAGAATTAGGCAATTCTCCAACAGTTGTATTTGACTGCAAATGAACACTTTGTCTTTCTACTGGATAGATTTAACTGACTAGTTTTTTGTTTGCTTTTAGGTTCCTTTTCTTTCTTTCTCTCTCTCTCCCCACCCCCCCTTCCCCTGTCTCTCTCTCTCTCTCTCTCTCCCCTCTCTCTCTCTCTCCTTCTTCTTTGTATCTATCTATCTATCTATACACATATATATGTGTGGGTGTGGCTATCTATCTACACACACACACACACACATATATATATAGTGGGCATTGCATAGCCATAGCCTCAGGCTCACCAAAAAGAATAGAATCCCCAAAGCTCTCAGCAGTGCTTTCATTCCTGGAGATGGGTACAACCCCAATATCCTGGGGACTCATGTAAAAGCTAATCTGTGACCAGAATCACCAGGCAGTTGTTCTAATTGCCCCCGTTCTTTTGTGAAAAAAAAGAATAGGTAATATGGGGTTTTGTATCTGCCTAAAGAAAAAAGCAACCTAAAATGTGACTTTTCTTACAAGAGCTCTACGAGCTTGTTCTCCAGGCTTCTCTTTAAAATTGTGAAATTAAAACCAGCAAGGGCAGGGGTTGAAAGTAGAGGGTAGAGGGAAAAAATGACGTTTAGAAAGAACTGAATCCTAAATAACATTTTAAAGTGAGAAAACTATTAATTGAGAAACCTAATCTTTGTGTTTCACTATAGGCAGCCCAAAAGCCAACAGCATGCCTTAGCTTTCAAGCAGACAGTGTCTCTGTTTCTCCAAGGGCACAGCAGAGATGTTGCCGGGCAACAGTTATCCGAGGGACGCCCCTTTGTCCATAAGGAAAGTCTGCAGAGGCAGTCGCTTGGGAGGGTAACAGGACTCTGTGAGAAGTAAAGGAAGACAGTCCAGGGAGGGGCTGTGTGTCCCTATTGCTGGGGGCTGGAGGAGCCAGAAAGCATGTCTTATCATTTGAGGTGAAAAATCCTAATCCACCTGCCTGGTGACATGGCTTTGGCTGATGATGATATTTAGTAGTTGGGCTACAGGGAGCAGCTTAGTCCAAATATAGTCTGTTTAGCTGAACTTCTTAGCTCAGATTGGAGGGAAATGCCAGTAAGGCAGAGCACATGGGTTATAGCCCTTTCTGAGCCAGTTAACTTTGCAGAAAAAACACCTATTCCACAACCACCTGTGCACCATTGTGACAGCAGAATGTGCCATGGCTCATAGGGGGAAGCTGGGCTGGTGCTCTTTAGGAGCCCCCAAATCCTTGTCATTCCCCAAACCCACCTACTTCTTGACCATCCTCTTAACTGCGACTTGGGTTATTCTTCCACTTTGGAAAGTTCTCTCCCATTCCTTTGACCTTTAAAGCCCTACTCAATTACTTTCTTTGGTGAAGCCCTTTCAATGACCAAAGGCTGAAAGTATTGATCCCTTCTCTTTGAGTCTATTTGATGTCTTTATCTTTTAAATGGTGCATCAGATACACCAGATGTAAACTTTTCATAGACATGTGCTCTCCCCACCAAGGTTCATGCTCTCTGGGATGTACAATGTCTATGGCCTATCTAGCCCAGCGCCATGCCTGCATCAGACCTCTATTCACGGCTCTTGATTGCAGTGTTTCTTGACAATGTGTCAGTAATGTCATCTTCAGTGAGGGAAGGAAGGCACATGAATAGGATCAGTGTGACTCTGGGACTGTGGCTGTGTTCCCTCATGTTATTCATTCAACATGTAGAAAAACATATTTTCTGAGTTCTAGATCTACCAGGTGCAACATGGGATGATACAGGTACCCTGAGGGTGACAAAAATAAACAAAATGTCATCTCTCCCCTCTTGAGTCTCATATCTGAGCTCTCACTGTCTGAAGCTAGATATGTTCTGCAGTTTCTCCAGAGAAACAGAACCAAGAGGAGACTAGCGTGTGTGTATGTGTGTGTGTGTGCGTGTGCGTGTGCGTGTGTGTGTGGGGGAATTGGCTCACTTGATTAATTATGGAGACTAAGCATCCCATGAGCTGCCACCTGCAAGCAGGAGACCCAGGAGAGCTGGTGCTGTCACTCTGTGCGAGTCCAAAGGCCTGAGAACCAGCGAAGCCAATGGTGTAGATTCCAGTCCCAGGGCAGGAGATGAGAGATGTCCCAGCCCAGGTAGTGAGACTGGAAAAAGCAGGCAAATTCCCGCTTCCTCCACCTTTTGTTCTAGTTAGGCCCTCGACAGATTGGATGATGTCTGTCCACATGGTGGAGGGCAATCCACTGATTCAAATGCCAATCTCATCCAGGAACACCCAGAAGCAACGCTTAACCTGGGCACCCTGTAGTCCACCCAGGTTGACATGCAAAGTTAACCATCACAAGTACATATAAATGGTCCATTTTTACAGTGATGATTTGTCAGCCAGTGGGTATTAGGAGTTGTGTGCGAAGCTCAGACTCAGGTGCTGATAAGAGATTCAAAATGACAGAAGGGCTCCTGACCTGGAGAAGTTTCTATTTCAATAGAGAGAAAGTATAAACCATGTGGAAAAATACAGAATGCCCTATGCAATGGTGCCTCAATTTCTGGCATTGTGGAGGCTTTATACCACTCTTCAAGAGGGGATGTTCTAGATAAATAAAATTTACACTGCCAACTGCCCAAACTTCATGTTGACCAGTTTTTGATTACAGTCCTTCTAATGGGTTTTATAATTTCCTTGGTCTTTTAAACAGAAGTTATTAAATCTAATTTAACTTTTTCCTTGGAGCCTTCAAAATTTCCAGGGGGAAAGAAAGAATTTCTCACTCGGAGGAGCCAGAGTGGGCTCCATGAGAAAGCACAATTGAGTAACTTGAGGGTTGGGTGAACAGCTGAACCTAAAGAATCTTGAATAACATGTTGGCATCAGACTGGGGTGAGATTGCAGTTGAAAATATAAAAGGCACATTATCAGATTTGCAGATGGCTAAGTTGGATGCGCTAGCTGGCTAATGTACGGTGCTAATGTACGGTGGCAGAATGAGACATGTGGACAGGAAGAGACAATGGACTGAAACTGACAAAATGACGTCTAATAAGGATAAATGCCAGCAGTTCATGCGAAAAAGACCCTTGGCTTTCAGCTAAGTACAGGCTCAGCATGAGTCACCATCAGTCCAACGTGGCTGCCAAATTCCGAGTGTTTACCATACGCCAGGCACTGTGGGAGGTCATTTACACACACTATATAACTCAATCCTCTGTGAAGGAGCTATTATTTTTATCTTCATTTTAAAGAGGAGGAAACTGAAGTTCAAAGGTTAAGTAACTTACTTACCCGAGATTATGCAGCTACTAAGTGGTAGAGCCAGGACTTGAATCCAAGATTGTATGATTCCAGAACTTGAGCTCTTAACCCCTAGGCAATGTGACCAAAATCTTCTGTTGAATTAATAAATTGTGGGCTAGGCACGGTGGCTCACGCCTGTAATCCCAGCACTTTGGGAGGCCGAGGCGGGGGGATCACGTAAGGTCAGGAGTTCGAGACCAGCCTGGCCAGCATGGCGAAAACCTGTCTCTACTAAAAATAAAATAAAATAAAAAATTAGCAGGGTGTGGTGGTACATGCCCGTAGTCCCAGCTACTCAGGAGGCTGAGGCAAGAGAATCTGTTGAACCCGGGAGGCGGAGGTTGCAGTGAACTGAGATCACACCACTGCACTCCAGCCTGCATGACAGAGTGAGACTCCATCTCAAAAAAAATTTTTTTTAATTTTAAAAATTAATAAATGATGTGTCCAGTGCATCAAATTCTGGATAAGGAGCTCATCCAGAGGTAGGTGGCCAGGATGTCAAAAAGCTGGAACCTGAGTCACATGAGGAATGAAGAGAAGACTTAAGGGGACATAAGTCCAGGCTTCCATGAGTCCAGGCTTCCATGGCTCCACACTCCAAGCCCAAAGTGTCACACCAGAACCAGAGTCAGAGCACCATAAAGAAATTCCCCGTTCTGTATAAAGGAAAACTCTGAAATGAGTTGCCATGTGTGGTCCTTGTGTTCCCGTCCCTAGAAGTCTGAGCCAAATGACCATGCCAGATACACTAGACATAGACTTTGTGCCTTGGGAGATGGGTCGGACTCTAAGGTCCCTCTATGATCTTGTGAGCATCCAGCTGATGCTTCCTTTGCTGATGCACAGGGCTTAGCCCTGCATTTTAGGTTTGTGTTTGTCTGTTTTTGTTTTGGCTCCACTGTGACTCTCACTTACTGTCATTATATCTGCCTCTGAAGTCCTCCAAGCCCCTTCTAAAGCATTGCTCCCAAAGTTTATAGCCTGGGCATGATACCTGTGTCAATCAAGTTAGCTAAGATTTACTGTCTGTAGGAGAATGGCATAGAGGTGGGCACTGCAGGGCTCTCTGGAGGAGTAGAAAGCATGGGTTGGATGTTGGGGATTGGGAACACACAGCTCTCCAGGAGGCCCAGGGTTAGGGTGCACTTCAGGGAGTAATTGCATGCTCTTTATCGCTATCCTTTCCCTAGTGCGCACACACACTCACATACACACTCATACACACTCACCCACTCATACACACTAATACACAGTCACACATATATTTCATATTATTAATTTACACATGCCACATTTTTATGTATTACTTATATATTACTTTAATGCATTTTATATATTACTTCACATATTCTTACATTATTATTTCATAGACACTTTATATTACTTACACTTATATTACTTATATATTATTTGCCATATTCTTATATATTTATAATTTTCATATTAATTTATACACACACATAAAAGTTTTACTTATGTTTAATTTATATGTTTCATATATATAATATTTTTTACATAATTTATATATACTATATACATAGCTTATATATATATTTCATACTTTTAGGGTATTTTATATATATATAAGTTTATAGAGCACTTACATACTTATATTTATATTTATATATATATAGAAATATATATATTTATATATATATATATATTTATACATTTTATGGGAATATATATATTTATAGCATATACGAGAGACTTATACATAGATACACATATTACATATGTCTATACACACATTCACATGCATACACATATAAACTCATACACACATACACATACACTTATACACACACATACACACACATTCACACACTCACACAAATACCCTCACACACACATACATTCACACTCATACACACTCACATATACACAAATACACACATATAGACACACATATACACACACACATTTTCACATACACACTCTCACACACACACTTTCACCTGGGCCCAGACAGCAGTCTCTGGCCCTGTGCTGCAGGCCTCGGGCCGGTCTCACTCAGCTTCCAGGCTGCAGGGGCAGGAGAGGAGTCCAGGCCGTGACCACTGGGATAACCAGCCTCTGCCGCCCAGTGCCACTGGAGTCGGCTGTCATGAATCCGCTTCCCTGCTGGGTCCTGATCTTTCTGACCCGCCAGATTCCTGCCCTCTGACTCGTTACCCTGACTTTCTCTGTTTGTTCAAGCCTGGGGGCATTTCATAAAGCACTCTCAGCTCTGCCTTTCCCACCTTTCCTCGCCATGGAGGCTGACCGGCCCTCCGCATGTGGGCCCGTGGGCATGTGGGCTGGACATCCAGCTGGCCACCTGCCTGAACCCCAGGCTGCCCTCACCCTGAGCCACCCAGATGCAGCCCAGGGCTGGGCTCCACACTGGGCTTTCAGTGGGAGCCTACAGACCTTGCAGTCTTTCGAGACCAAGCTAATGTTTCTGTGGGGAGGAGCAGCTACCTCTGAGCCACCACCTGACCAGTAGCCCCTTGGCTCGTGGCTCAGAGCCCAGCCCCCTGCCTCAGCTTCCCCATCTGGGTAGTTCATATAGTCCCAAAGAAGAAACTGGGGCAGGGTTGGTGGTGGGTATGAATCAGTGTCTCCAGTCATGCAGGAGTTAGGCCAGCTTCTGGGTCATGCCAGCACCCATCTGGGTCTCTCTACTTTAGACTTCTCTAGGGCAGGATTTGCAAAGAATGTTTTTTTAAGCAACGAAAACTTTTCTTTAAACCAAATCTTAGAAGACTCAATATATAAAACAGATGGAACCAGGAATGCAAATCAGGTGATGAGAAGGGTGTCTGAGCCCCTGCTGAACCCAGAAGAAACAGCATTCCTGCCCCCAGGGAAGGTGGAGAGGAGACACTGCTGGCTTGGCTGCGCTGCTTGGACACTAACTGGAATGGAGTCCTGGGGGGCTTCAGCCCTGGCGGGGCTTAGCCTAGCACTGAGTGGGAGCCAGGCCAGGTATCTGCTCCCAGGGTTCAGAGAATTTCACTGCAAAATTGTTCAGATGAGGCTGGGCACGGTGGCTCACACCTGTAATCCCAGTACTTTGGGAGGCCAAGACGGCCGGATCACTTCAGGGCAGGAGTTCAAGACCAGCCTGACCAACATGGCAAAACCCCGTCTCTACTAAAAATACAAAATTAGCCGGACGCAGTGGTGGGTGGGTGCCTGGAGTCCCAGCTACTGGGGAGGCTGAGGCACGAGAATCGCTTCAATCTGAGAGGCTGAGGTTGCAGTTAGCCAAGATCATGTTACTGCACTCCAGCCTAAGCAACACAGTGAGACTCTGTCTCAAAAAATACATAAAATGTTTAAAAACATACAATTAAAACAAGTAAGAGCCCACCTGCATTATCTTACATGTAAAGCCCATGTCACAGCAGATTAAATTAACTATGTAGCATCACTATTGGCCCTTTAAAGAATTGGTGACAGAGGTACAGAGGTTCATTAGCTTGTCCAATAGCAGGTAGCTCGTCTGAACTTCACAGCCCAAGATTGCTATAGCTATTCCTTGTCAGGGTGACCTCCTTGAGCCCATCTTTCCTATAACACAGTCCAGAAACACCTCTGCTCTCCAAGTTCAGTGATGTGGCATACTGAGAAAAACCACAGAGCAGAAAAGCAGAAAAAGCAATCAAACCACCAATGCAAACGTCCTAACATCCATACACTTTACTCCTGGGGAGGAACAGCCACTTAGAATCTAACTTCTCTTTACAAATGACTCTAACAAGCTTCGTTATCTGGCTTCCCAGCTCACAGGATATGAGTCTGGGAAATTAGAAAACGGGGAAGGGAATGCTAATGGCAAACATCCTCACATTGGGAAACTGCAGCCGCCTAAGAATGAGATGGGAAACCAGCAAAACGCAGACCCAGGGACCAGAGAAGGACCAGCAGCCTGGACAGCTAGTCAAGGGCAAGGGCGATAAGGGTCTCCCTGGGCTGAGGCTATGATGGGGAGAGTTGGCATGTGTCTCACAAGAAGCTGGGGAGAGTTGGCACGTGTCTCACAAGAAGCCGGGGAGAATGCACGGGCTCTGTTGATAAGGGCAGGAAATCTGCAGCACACTCTAGAAAACAATTACAGTCATCCTCGAGAATCCTGGAAGTCTGGTGTTCCCTGGGAGGTTCTGAATAACCCAGGTGTTATTGTGAAAGAAAAATCAATGGGCTAGAAAACTAACAAACAGCACCACTGAACAGAATTTTAATTTCTGAAATGAAAAAGCCCTGTGGCTTTGCTCTGTGCACGGATGAGCCCACTCTGTGTGCTAATGGCCTCAAACCAGGTCAGCCTTTAGATGGAGTACTTCACAACAGGAAGAGTCACCAGGGATCCTGGCCATCAATGTGGCGGGCCATGCCAGCTGGTTTGCACGTGTCATTTAATAACCTTATGAGGTAGGGACTCACAAAACCTTCCTTTTTGTTGTTGTTTTTTAGATGAGAACATGAAGCCCAGAGAGGCCGAATAACTTGTTTAGGGGTCACGCAGTAGAGTCCTGGCTGACTCCAGAGTCCTCCCTCTTCCCCACTCAGTGACGTTACCTCTGTAATTACAAACCATATCCCGAGCCCCAGGCCATGTTTCCCGAGCACATGGTATCACTTAGGAGGGAGCAGGAAAGACATGAGAATAAAGCTGAGCCCACTAAACCCCCAGCACAGAGCCAATATCCCACTGAAGCTGGGCCTGGAGCTCAGACTGGCTCTGGCCGGGGCATTTAAGGCCAATGTCAGGACTGCGATTATAAATGAAGATTAAAAATGTGTACCAGTGGGCTGGGTGCAGTGGTTCATGCCTGTGATCCCAGCACTTTGGGAGAGACTCAGATGAGCAGATCACTTGAGGTCAGGAGTTTAAGACCAGCCTGGCCAACGTGGTTAAAGCTCATGCCTACTGAAAAAAAAAAAAAAAAATCCAAAAAAATTAGGAAGGTGTAGTGGTTTCACTGAGGTGATTTCCTTAGTTTTTCTAAGCACCTGTAGCTCCAGCTACTTGGGAGGCTGAGGCAGGAGAATTGAACTCAGGAGGCAGAGGTTGCAGTGAGCCGAGACTGCGCCACTGTACTCCAGCCTGGGCCACAGAACAACTCTCTGTCTCAAAAAAAACAAAAACAAACAAACAAACAAAAACAAGACAAGCAATGTGTGCCAGCTCATGCTGTCTGGGAGACCAAGAAAATCCCCTTAGAGTTGAATCGGATGGGGGGTTTCCAGCCAGCTCACGGTGTGGCAGGCGGTCTAGGAGGCTTCGGATTCAGATGGCCCTGCATTGATATCCTGCCTCTGCCCTTACGCTATGACCTGAGAGATGCTCCTTAAACCCTCAGTTTCCTCATCAGTAAACTGAGATACGGATAGTGCTGCTTCATAGGACTTGTTGTGGAGTTCAAATTAGAAAGTGAATGCAACAAGCAAAATGCCGACACTAGAAGCCTCTCCATATTCTTGGTTCCTTTCCTCTGCCTCCAAGTGGAACCCAGAGAAAGTGGCCTACCTGTCATTTAGGCACTGAGTCTCCTAAAAGGCCATCACAGCCAAACCGCTGTTCTAGAATGGGATATGCTAAAGAGGCAGAAAACGTAGCTGTTGTCAGTCAGTCCCTGGGGAAAGTAACCCCAGTTGCACTGACTGAAAAAGCTTCGCAGGGCTGTGTCATGGGGCTGGTGGAAAGACCATCTCCCACAACAGTCCCGCATCTTCTGTGGGTTTCTCTCCTCAGTAGACAAGAAAATAAAGCTCCGGTTGTGCCACAAAGCCAACTCCTGGAAGCCTGGGAAAGTAACCAGGCAGTGAGAAAGGCCCTTGACCCCCAAGTTCAGCTGCTTCCCTAGGACAATCCTGCAGCGCCTCCCGCTCCCCCCTAGGGGGCTGCTTCCCCCCACCACAACCCATCCCCCAACGCTACCCTACCCTCCCCCCCGCCCCACCATGACCACCACCCTCTTAGAGTGGACTCTGCCATGGAGTCACAAGCTGTCCAGAGCAGTGGGCCTTCCCTGCCCCCAGGGGGCATTCGTGACAGTAGTCCGCTGAGGAATGGGCTTGGAGACAAGAACTAGGTTAACCAGAAGCAGGGGCTCTTCCTCCCAGGAAATGATCACAGAGAGAGCAGATGTCCCTTCTTCTACACAACCCTCATCAACCAGAGGCACTGAAATGTCCACGGGGCAAAAGAAAGGGAGATGGAGCAGCCTGCCTTTATTTTGGTTTTGATGTTATCAAAGTGTTTCGTGCACAAAGTTTAAAAATCAGAGACTTTAATACTGAATGCTTACAATGAAAAGTCAGCAGTCTCTTTCTCATCCCTTCCACTTCTACCCCTAGCAAGTCCCACCCCACCCTCAGAGTCAATAACTTGTAACTTTGTTAACAGCTTCTTCTGTCATTAAGCTCCATTCCTATATGATATTCTTATATTAGTCCTTGAGTTCTCACTGTAAGCATTTATCAGTTGACTTCTTGTTATAGCAGATAGAGTTTTTTCTTTTTTTTTCTTTTTTTTTTTTGAGACGGAGTCTCGCTCTGTTGCCCAGGCTAGAGTGCAGTGGCGCGAACTTAGCTCACTGCAAGCTCCACGTCCCAGGAAGATTTTTTCTTTTACTTCCCCCACTTTGCCTTCCATGACCATCCTCCCAATATGCTCATATCACAATTTTTGTTAATTCAGTAATCAAAATTAGTATGATTATGTACATATTATTTCAAATGCTACGTATTTTACTATATATTTCCTTTCCTGTTGAATTTTTATTTTTGCTGCAGTTAAAAATGTTCTTGTTTTCTCACTTCAAGAGGGTTTTTCAATTAGAAGTTAATCTTTTCTATATCTTTTCCTCTCAATTTCTGTCATGGTTCCTCCAGCTGGAAGCAATTCTCATGTGTGTGACAAATATTTATTGAGCCTCTACTTTTGCATATTATTCTACTGGGTGTTAAGATGTATAGAAGGGAACCATTCACAGCCAAAAAATTTAGTTGAGAGACAAGAGAGGTACACATACAAAAATAAATGGACAACAGTACAAGCAGAAAGCAATCAGTCAAGCATTGCTCCAAGTGCTCTGTGGTGTATGGAATTAATGGTGCCCAGGAGGAATGTTCTGGAGTCAGAGGCTAGGGCCACAAGAAAGGTTTTTCTGGAGGGTGCCAGGCCTGAACTGGGCTTCAAAATCTGATTGGAATGTACAGGCAGAGATGGAAAGAGAGAACGTTCCAAGTGAGAGAATCAACAAAGATTTGGTCCATGAACCTCAAACATGTGAAACATATTTTTAACTACCCTGTGTCTCAACTTCCCCATCATTAAATTAAAAAGTAGAAAGGAGCTTATAATTGGTATTGTGGCTACTAAGGAAGAGAAAATCCCTATTCTTAGAAAATATACCCTGAGCCTGGGAGGTCAAGGCTGCAGTGAGCCGTGATCATGCCACTGCACTCCAGCCTGGGCGAGAGAGTGAGACCTTGTCTCAAATTTTTTTTTAAAAAAGAAAGGAAAATATACACTGAAGTATATAGGGGAAAAGGACCAGCCAAAATTTATGTAACTTACCCTTAAATGGTTCAGGGTAAAAAAAAAAAAAAAAAAAAAAAAAAAAAAAAAAAAGAGTATATAGGTATTCCTTGTACTATTTTCATTTTTGGAATTCATTGGAACTTGAGAATTATTGGGAATTATTTAAATTTTTAAAATTAAGGCTGGGTATAGTGGCTCACGCTTGTAATCTCAGCACTTTGGGAGGTCAAAGGGGGCACATCACGAGGTGAGGAGATGAGACCATCCTGGTTAACACAATGAAACCCCATCGGTGAGGAGATTGAGACCATCCTGGTTAACACAATGAAACCCCATCTCTACACAAAATACAAAAAAAAAAAAATTAGCCAGGCATGGTGGTGGGCGCCTGTAGTCCCAGCTACTCGGGAGGCTGAGGCAGGAGAATGGTGTGAACCTGGGAGGCGGAGGTTGCAGTGAGCTGAGATCACGCCACTGCACTCCAGCCTGGACAGCAGAGCAAGACTCTGTCTCAAAAAAATATAAAAAATAAGTGAGACTCTCAAAAAAAATGATGAGGATATTATGTTAAATGAAAAAAAGGTAAGATATAAAAGTATACATACTGTATAAATCCATTTATGTAACTATATAGACATAGGAAAAATGGAAGAAACTATAAGTATTAACAGTAGCATGATTAAGGGTAATGTTGTCTTTAACTTTTTCTATATTTTGAAGTTTTCCATACTGAGCATGTATTAATTTTCTAATAGAAATGAAATGAAAATAATTTTCTAATGTTTTCTAAAAACATTAAAAATTAGGTTTGGGGAGAAACCTAGGGTTATTTTAAAAGATCAATATAAAATTATATGTGTTTATTCTTTAAAATCATATCCACATCATATTTAAATACAGTGGTTTTATGTTTTCCAAAATGGAGAAGAATATCTATCCTCTAGAGTTACTGGCCAGATTGAATGAATAATCTTTGTAAAGTGCTCAGCCCAGTGCCTGCCCACAGTGAACGCTCAGTAGGTATGACTCTAGGATGGTCGGCTATTTCGATAATCGTCACCTCCCTGCTTCCTGTTCGCCAGCTTCTTTGATTGAGAACAGGTTTGATTGGGTATGGCCCATTCTCCCAGCTGGTGCTGGGCCCTGGGTCCTTGGTCCAGGAGGGTGGCTGACCTGCCTGGCCTCCCTACAGGTGGCGGCGGAGTACTTCAAGAACACCACGCTGCTGCTGGTGGGGGTCATCTGCGTGGCCGCTGCCGTGGAGAAGTGGAACCTGCATAAGCGCATCGCTCTGCGCATGGTCTTGATGGCGGGAGCCAAGCCGGGCATGTAAGTCTTATTTGGGATGCCAGGCTATAGTGCATCCTTCTAGCTCCCAGTGTGCCACGAGGACAGTGGTCTCAGGTCACTGCGGATGTCCACTTCAGCCTGTTTTTTCACCAACAGGGACGGGCTGACATCAGAGCCATAGGACCCGTCCAGGGAGAGGGCCATGGAGTAGAAATTTGAGCCTGTGACCTTGCTGTCATTATCCAAAGAACTTACCCATTGACCTAGGCTGCAAGGGCAGCAGCTTACAACATATAGGGGCCCATTAGGTAAAACAGGATGGACCAATAGAAATTGTTTCCCAACCTGCTTCCTGTGTATCAGGGAACAGGCTGGAGGGGAAGTGCCTGTCTTCTCCTTTGTCACTGAAAGAGACATGAATGTTTCCTCCCATCCACCCTGAGTTTTTGTCATCAGTTCAGACCACAGACCCAGTTAGAGACACTGCATTTGACTGTGATGCAGGACGGGGTCCCACCCTCGGGGAATGTGTTGCGGTGTCAAGGTTGAGTTTTGGGTTAGCTTCACTGATGCTCCATTTGGATTCCCCTGCCTGTACCTTCCCTTTTGGAATATCCTGCTCACCTCCTCCTAGTTTACAACTTACTTGCTATATTTTATGTAAGCTGCCCTGACTCCTATGGAAGTCAATGTAAATATAAATAAATAATATAGCATTGGTTCTCAACACGAGTCATTTAGATGACTATAGGTTATACTTAAAAGCATGTTCCTGTCTCCCAGATTGTCAAACAGGTCTGCTAACTACAGCTTAATCCACCCCCTAGCTCAGTAATAATCTTGTCCCCACACTCAACCTCCCAGGCACACAGTGGCATTTCGTCACATCATATGGAGACTCTGTGGCTCTTTAAAATCTCTGTGTACTCTCTGCAAGAATTTTTTTCTTCTTCTTCAATTTTTTTTTTTTCTTGTTGAGACAGAATCTTGCTCTGTCGCCCAGGCTGGAGTGCAGTAGCGCGATCTCAGCTCACTGCAAGCTCCGCCTCCCAGGTTCATGCCATTCTCCGGCCTCAGCCTCCCAAGTAACTGGGACTACAGGTGCCCGCCACCACACCCAGCTAATTTTTTGTATTTTTTAGTAGAGACAGGGTTTCACCGTGTTAGCCAGGATGGTCTCGATCTCCTGACCTCGTGATCCACCCTCCTCGGCCTCCCAAAGTGCTGGGATTACAGGCATAAGCCACTGTGCCCGGGCAAGAATTTTTATCCTCTCATATTTCCACTCCTCCCTATTTACATCAGTCAGCAAGTTGCCACCCCCCGAGGCAGTTACCTGTGTGGGTACAGAATCGGCGAAGTCATGTCTCTGTCAGCTGACGGAGTCCACATGATAAATGCACTGTCCCCAAATTGTGCAAAGTCAGTAATTCCACCTAAAATAATAAACACAGTAGTCTTTATATTGGCTTATCTTATGGAAACTAGGACATGTCTGTACAGGCACATATTGCACAATGTTCTCAAAGCCAAAGAGAAATAATTGGAAGGTTATCCTTGTTAGTGTTTTTCTCCAAGTGTTGACGCTTTACAATGTCAGCTGGAAAAGTGCACACAAACAGTGACGGGGACACTTCTGTGACTTTGGGGGCTATCCCTTCAGCATGTTTACAGGTAGTGGGCGGAACTGTGAGCTCCAAACATTCATCTCTATTGGGTCACTGATAACTATGGTGACTTGGCAGCAAAGCAAGGAGTACCGTAGCACTACAGAATTACTGACTGCGAGGGCAAAGAATTCCCTTCCACACACAAACACACATCACCGCCAAGCTCCAGCCAATGTCTGTAGAGACAGAAAAGCAACGGTGAGTCTATACCCTGTGGCACTACTACCAGAGCTTCACTAAGGACTTTTTTCTGGCTAAGGCCGCTAGTCCATGAAGTGTAATTCATTCATTCAACAAGTATTGCTTTAATACTTATGCTGTGCCAAGCACTGGGAGTACAGAGCTGAATGGCACCCTGCAGGACAATCGCCTACCTTTCCAGCCACATCTGTCTAGACCAGCCCCAGCAGGATGGCAGCAGGCCCACTGTGGGGCCGCAGGGATATGTGTTCTGTGGACACTCTGCCCCAACCCTCCCTGCCTTCCAGGCTGCTGCTCTGCTTCATGTGCTGTACCACGTTGCTGTCCATGTGGCTGTCCAACACCTCCACCACCGCCATGGTGATGCCCATCGTGGAGGCCGTGCTGCAGGAGCTGGTCAGTGCTGAGGACGAGCAGCTCGTGGCGGCCAACTCCAACACCGAAGAGGCCAAACCTATCAGTACAGTTTGCTGGAGTTCATCTCTCCTTTGCTCCTCCAACCTCCCCTGGGGTCCTCCCGCCTGGCTCCTCTGGGGAGACTGCCCAACTTGGTGCCCACCCCAGGACCCCCTCAGCCATGCCCCCACCTTCCTCTTCCTCTTCCCTCTCTCCTCTTTCCCACCCCAGCTCTTGGACTCTGAAGCTTCCCTGAACTCCCTGTTCTGGCTCTTCCTTCCTCCTTCACTTATGGACTCTTTTCCCCTAAATGTTCGAGGGTACACACTGCTCTTTGCCCCCAAATGCTCAAGGACCACTACAAAACCCTGGGGTCAGTCTGCATCCATGAGCCCCACTCTACTCACAGAGCAAAGGGAAGGAGAAATGTCACCCACTCCACATGCCCCATCCCCGCCCTAAGCCCTTGAGCTACGCTCCAACCCACAGGGTCAGCCCCAGCCTCCACCTCTCACATACTGCTTTTCTTTGCTACTCGTAGGTCTGGATGTAAAGAACAGCCAACCTTCTCTGGAACTCGTCTTTGTCAATGAAGAGTGAGTATGACTGCCCTCTTCCCAGACAGAGCCTCTCAGAATCCATAGGGGAGGTCAGAAAAGATGGGACCTGGACCCACAGACAGCTCTTTGAGATGTACGGTCCAAGCTTACCACCTTGTCACCACCCCCCCCACCTCCCCCATTTCCTCTCCACACCTAGGAGCCACCTGTCAGGACCTGGAGGGTCACTTCCTTAACCACAGTGTTGCAGTGATGAGGAAGAAATAAAAAGGCCACACTGAATCTCCATGGATATATGAACTGTCCACACAGCCACCATGCAGAATCTCATCTAAATTCATGTCCCTTTTAGGAAAACAATATGTTTAATTTGTTCATGGAAAACCATTCACATATCGATGTCACTGCAGATTCTTGGAGAATCATGAAATATTTTCTAGATATTAGATAAGGTCTTAGTAGATTTGGTCTTGTTAGATATGGCAAAGAAAACTTAGGTGACAGGTAGGGGATGAGGGGACAGGAGGTGAGAGGGCCATGTGATGATGGGAAGCAGAGCTGGAAAAGGAGAAACAGTCTGAGACATTCCTGGGAGGAAGCTCCATTAACAGCTGATTCCATTTGGAGATTCTGTTTCAAAATGTGGCCCACAGGCATGCCACAATGAATAGTCCACATTTAAAAGCTGGATTTGTAATAGAGCTCAGCTCTGTCATTTGCCCTTGTAAAAAAGGAGAACACACATTAGGTGAAATCAGCATTCGCAGTGGGACAGATGCGGAAGGGTGCCATCAGGAAATTGCTTTATTTGTCACCACCACTGTCTTCAATCATAGCATATTGGATTTCTTGATGACATCACCCTTGATGATATCTCAGGCAAATCCCGTAGCTCTCCTGGTTCCTTTCAGGTATTATAACAATCTCATGTTCAGACATTTGGGAGACTAGTCCAGATTCATATCAAAACTTCAACTTCTCATCCAAAGCTTCTCCCACACCCACCCACCCCTCACCCTAGGCCTGCAGAAGAAAGAAGGTGAAAGTAAGTGGGGGAGGGAGTTGAGCTTCTTTCTCTCTTCCTCCACCTCCCTCTTCTCCTCCTCCTCTAACCCAGCCCTCACTCTGCTGCTTCTGACCTTTCCGGGCTTACGACAGCAGCTCTAGGGTACAGGAAAGATAAAGGGGTGAGAAAGGTCTGGACGGGGACTATTGAGGTCTACAGTCGGTGCCCTCTGAGATTTCAGTCCCTGGCTCTTTCATCTGTGGGGCAACTGCCTTCAGGGGCTTTGAAGCATCCCCTTGTGGCGCCCTCTGCAGGGTCTTAGGCCTGATGGCAGGGCCTTGCTCTGGGATTAACACTCACGCCACCCTCCTGGGCCTGTGCTCTGGAGGTTCACTCCCCCACAGCCCCTGTGCTGGGGCTGCCTCTGCCTCTGGGCAGGCCTTTCCCAGATGACCCAGGAAAAGGCCATCCTCACTGTGGCCTTTTCTCCTCCCTGTGGCCTCTCTGGCATCACCCTGCTGGCTTCTTGCCTTTGCTCTTTTCCACACAAAAATGTGTCCTCCAAAAGAGAAGCCTGAGTTGTCCCTAGAACTCTAAGCATCTTTTGTGCTGGTGGGAACTGGGTCGTTTGCTGGGCATGCAGACAGCACTCTTGCGGCCACTGCCTCCCATGCTACCTGAGGGTCCTCGCCTGCCCTCCTCACCCAGTTTGGGAAGAAGGAAGGGGAAACATCACAGCACATTTTTCTCCCAGGCGAAGAACTCACTCCAAAGAACACTTCCCTCTGCACACCTGTCAGTTTCTTATCCTTCCCTGACAGAGCCTGGAGAGGGGCTGTGGCCGCAGGACCCACATCCCGCATGTGTGTGCCCAATACGCTCTCCGTCTTCACAGTGGCTGAGCTGGTGGCACCCACTGTCCTCGCAACTAAGACAAACTGGAAACATTCACTGATCACTCAGTGTGTCAGTTACACTGATGGCTAAGTTCTCATCTTCTTCTGTCCTCAAGGCAAAGGGACCAGCAGGGGTGGGAGACACTCACCCCGTGAAGCGTACTTGCTGATCAGAAGTTCTTCCCCTCCCCCACTCTCTCCCTCTCCCTCGACTTTCCCTGGGTAAAATCCAGGCCCTCCTTGCTTCTGTCACCTCAGATACGCGTATCACAAGTTCCCCTTTCTAGATAGTGGTCTTCCCAGAGTCAGCCAGTAAGAGCATGGTCAGGGGGCATAGGCTCTCCAGAGACACAGACTCCTGGACTCCTACCTTCCTCCACCACTTAGCATCCCCGTGCTAAGTACTGGTGTAAATGGAGGTATGAACGCCAGTACCATAGATCTGTGATGAGGATTAACAATGTCTGGGGTTAAAGCCCATATATATGTACTCTGTATCTAATGACCACTCCACGTCTGCTGTCAGGACTATCGTTAATATCAAAGGAAAGTGCTGCCCCTGCCCTCAGAAGGAAGCCGGCCCCGGCCCCACTAATCCTTACAGCATCTCAGAAGGCAAGGGAGAGATTAGTCTTCTTTGGAGGCTAGAAAACTGGAGTCCAGAGAGTTTAAGTCCCTTACACCAAATGCCTGATGCAGGGGGACCTCCCCTCCCAGGAGTCGGCCTCACTGACGTAGCTCCTGTGTCCTCTGCTTGGTTCCAGCAGGTCCACCGCAGACCTCACCACTCTGATGCACAATGAGGTATGACCTTGGGGTTTTTCTGTGCTTTGGAATCACTTGAAAATCCCTCAGCACTTCTTCATGGAAACCCAAGATTCAGAACCAGATTTTCAACAGCCACAGATCCACCTTAGAGTTCCTTTCACTGAGGATTCCACTGACAAAATGTTATTATTAAAAAGGACACATTGGCTGGGCATGGTGGCTCATGCCTATAATCCCAGCACTTTGGGAGGCCACAGCAGGAGGATCACTTGAGGCCATGCGTTCAAGACCAGCCTGGCCAACATGGTGAAACTCCACTTCTACTAAAAATATAAAAATTAGTGGTGACGGGCACCTGTAATCCCAGCTACTTGGGAGGCTGAGGCAGGAGAATCACTTGAACCTGGGAGGCAGAGGTTGCAGTGAGCCCAGATCATGACACTGTACTTCAGCCTAGGCAACACAGCGAGACCCCCATCTCAAAAAATAAAAATAAATAAAAATAAAAAGAACACATTTACAGGGGAAAGCACAATTTACCTGCACACAGTTACTCGAACTTACTTCACTCCCCCAAGTCTGGTTATACATCTTTTCAGGAGAAGTGTAAAAGGCCAATAAAACATTGGACTTCAGCTGGGTACAAAGGTGTGCCCATGTAGTTCCAGCTACCGGAGAGGCTGAGGCGGGAGGATCGCTGTGGCCCAGGAGTTTGACCCCAGCCTGGACAACCCAGAGTGAGACCCTGTCTCTAAAACAAACAAAAAAACTGTGGACTTGGTTGTGATGATTTTTTCCTTTTTTTTTTTTTTTTCATCTTTTATATGAAGGGTTTTTAATTAGCTAATAAAGTCCCAGAAAGGCTGCCTCTCCTTTAAGGGCAGAGCCATGTTCTGCCTAGTTTCAAAGCCTCTTCAAATGGAGAGCGTGACACCAGGCTGAGCGGGGTGCATGCTCCCCCTGGCTTCTGTCTGGTTCCCACAGTGCTGAGGCATGGGGTGGCCCTGGGATGATTAGGTGGTCCTTCTCGAGGCACCTGACTCACCACTTCCTCTTCCTAACAGTGAGATGGCCTTTGTCCCAACAGAACCTGAATGGTGTGCCTTCGAGCACCAACCCCATCAAAACTGCAAACCAACACCAGGGCAAGAAGCAACACTCATCCCAGGTAATAGAACGGCCCCTTCTGGCCCTGTTTCCTACATGAAACGCTGTGAGCTGCTTCCCAAGGGCACTGGCCTTGAAGTCGTAACGGAGTCAGGCTAGTGAGCTGTCACCAGGCACTCATTCCCCACATACATGTCTGGCCTGTGTGCACCACGGAGATGAGACATCAAGCTCACTTGACTGTAGCAAGACAGTCCACTGCCTGAGCCCCAGTGTCTTCAACTATAAAAGCTAGGGGTTGGTGTAGATCAGAGGTCCTCAAACTAGTCTTCAAAAATGCTTCAGGGACACTGCAAATATTTTATTTGAGTGTCCTAAGATTGTAAGGCAACTGCTTTTCTGAACTAATAATGATCTTCCTGGCACGATTCCTCTGAAATAAAATGCAGAAGTCAAATGAATGAATGTTAGGGCTTCTATAAAATAGCAACTGTCACTTACGACCCTTGATTTCAAATGTCTGGGTTCATCTCAACAGTCTCACTTGTTTAATGTCCATCATCATAAATAACTGCCATTTATTAAATGCTTATTATGTACCAATCATTGCACTCAGCATTTTTTTCTCTGGTCTTGGCTAAATGAGGTAGCGATTTTGAGCTCCATTTTTGCAAACAAGGCAAAGATGAAATCATAACCCAAGGCCAAGTAACTAGGTAGGGGAGCATTCTGATTCAAATCCAAGCCTCCATGACCACATGGAATTAACCCATCCATATACTTCCAATTACAAAATTGGATGCATGCCAGCCAGGTGCGGTGGCTCAGCACTTTGGGAGGCCAAGGCAGGAGGATCCCTTGAGCTCAGGGATTCAAGACCAGCCTGGGAAACACAGCCAGACCTCATCTCTACTAAAAATAAAAGTAAAAACATGAGCTGGCATGGTGGTGCATGCCTGTAGTCCCAGCTACTCAGGAGGCTGAGGCAGGAGGATCACTTGAGCCCAGGAGGTCAGGGCTGCAGGGAACTATGATGGCATCACTGCACTCTAGCCTGGGCAACAGAGTGAGACCCTGTCTCAAAAAAAAAAAAAAAGATGTATCCAATTGCTACACTTACACTATTCTGTGTAAAATTTCACTAGAAGAAAGGATTGTGGAAAACCACTGGACCAAGGAATCTTTGAGGTCTCTTCCAGCTCTGATAATGGATCTTTTAGAGATCTGGAAGGGTCCAGCCATACTTCGGCCCCACGAGGAAGACGGGGCAGTGGGAAAGGGCTTTGAGAGATGTGGCAAGGTGGCACTTCCCCATTGGTTCTTTCATGACCTGACTTGCTGACAATTGCACCAGGACTTTCCTAGTCTCATGAAGAATTAATGAAGGTGGCCAGGTGTGAAGGGAACAGAAGGGACTTGCTTCTTCAGGCAACACTTGAGACCAGAGTTCAGCAACCTCTCTGACCCTGAAAGGCCACCATCTGGACCAAGCAGGGCCAGAGAGGACCACAACTAAGCTGAAGTTTATCTGCAAGGGGGAAGAAAAAAGTAGAGAGGAAAAGTCAGGCAAGGAGAAAAGAGTGAGGAAGGGAGGGAGGAAAGAATCACACTTCAACCCTCTTCCCAATGAAGACTAGGGTTTTTATATAATCCAGGTGTATTTTTTAGTCATCTCTCCATCAGGGCTTGATGGACTTGAATGGCCAGACTTGAGAGAGATTCAGAGGTAGCTTGATGGGTCTTGGTAGGATTAGAAAGGGCCCGAGGGGAAGGCCAAATCCTGTCATTCTAACTCTACAGGAATAACATGTTTGTTATTCAAATACAATGTGGAGCGACACCAGTTTTACTGGAGTTCAAATAAAAAGCCATGCTGTCAATAATAACATTAATCACAAAAATAATAATAGCCTACCATTCATTAAATGCCAGGAAGTGTTTTAAGCGCTTTACATATATTACTTCATTTACTCTTCACAACAATTCAGCAGAGAAAATATGGTTTCTACCATTTTACAGAGAAGGAACTGTAGCTCTGATGCATGCCCAAGTTGATAAATGGTAGGAACTGTGATTTGTCTGACACCCAAGCTCAAACCCTTTCCGCTGTACCATGGTGCCACCTGCCTCTCATGCTTCGGCCAGAGAGCCCAAGCTGGGATGGAGAGATTCGCTGATTTTCCTTTGTTAGGAAAAGCCACAAGTCCTGACCCCCAGCCCCAGGAAGCAGAAGCTGAACAAAAAGTATAGGTCCCACCATGACCAGATGATCTGCAAGTGCCTCTCCCTGAGCATATCCTACTC
The DNA here is from genome assembly GCF_008728515.1 of Papio anubis. NCBI lineage: Eukaryota > Metazoa > Chordata > Mammalia > Primates > Cercopithecidae > Papio > Papio anubis. The sequence continues at coordinate 22,920,455 of NC_044979.1, forward strand.
TGCTACCATTGGCGGCCTGACCACCATTATCGGCACCTCCACCAGCCTTATCTTCCTGGAACACTTCAACAAGTAAGTGATTCACTTGGTCAACAAATATTTACTAACCACCACTGTGTGTCAGGAACTGGACTAGGTGCTAGAGATATGGTAGAAAATGAGAATGGAAGAGTTTCTGTAGAAAGAGGGAAAAACAGGCTGAGCACAGTGGCTCATATCTGTAATCCTAGCACTTTGGGAGGCTGAGGCGGGGGAATCACGAGGTCAGGATCTCTAGACCAGCCTGACCAACATGGTGAAACCCCGTCTCTACTAAAAATACAAAAATGATCCAGGTGTGGTGGCACACACCTATAATCCCAGCTACTCAGGAGGGTGAGGTAGGAGAATCACTTGAACCCAGGAGGCAGAGGTTGTAGTGAGCCGAGATCGTGCCGCTGCACTCCAGCCTGGGCAACAGAGCAAGACTCCATCTCAAAAAAACAAAACAAAACAAAACAAAACAAAAAGTCCCACCACAGTGGCTCACACCTGTAATCCCAGCATTCTGGGAGGTCAAGACGGGTGGATCACTTGAGGTCAGGAGTTGAGACCAGCCTGGCCAACATGGTGAAACCCTATCTCTACTAAAAATACAGAAGTTAACCAGGCATGGTGGCAGGTGCCTGTAATCCCAGCTACTTAGGAGGCTGAGGCAGGAGAATCACTTGAGCCCAGAAGACAGAGGTTGCAGTGAGCTGAGATCACACCACTGCACTCCAGCCTGGGTGACAGAGCGAGACTCCATCTCAAAAAATAAATAGATAGATAGATAAATAAATAAAAATTTTAAAAAGGAATAAAAGGGGAAAATAAAGTCATCATAGCTAAGTGAGACTGGAGAAGTCTAAGACTCTGCAGGGAGAGCCCTGCTCAGGGAGCTCGCCCATCTACAGGGAGGAAATGCCTCCCTGAAGAGGCGACCATGTGGAAACCTGAAGGACGGGAGTAAACTAGATGAAGGGAGATTATCCAGACAAAGAAAACAGTGCGTAGGAAGGCTCCGAGGCAGGACAGCAGAGCACATAAAAGAAAACGACAGAGGGTAAGAGGAGGCCAGGGAGCTGGACGGGCAGATCTCCAGGGCTTGGCAAGACCCACTGAGGAACTTGGACCACATCTGAAAGGCTTTGAGATGCTTTTAAAGAATTTTAAGCAGTTAGTGAGGTGGTCAGATTTATAGTTTTGAAAACTCATTCTGGATGAAAAAGACAAAAAAAAAAAAAGAGGGGGGAACAGATTGGAAAGGAGAAAGCAGACAGCAGGAAGGCAATTCAGGACACTGCTGCAAAGTTGTCCAGGGCAGCCAGTGGCTTGGCTGACAGCGCAGTGGGGAGGAGGAACAGTCAGGTTTAAGGGAAACTCAGAGGTCACTTGCTGGGTCTCAGGAAGGTTAGACAGGGCCTGAGAGAGGGAAAGGCTGTCTGCGCCTCTCAGGCCCCTGCCCTCAGCAGGTGAAGGAATAGAGGGGAAAGAGGAGGAATGGGGTCTTGGAAAAAGTGGCATAGAGGCTGAGATGTCCAGGTGAAAACAGACCTGTGACTCTCAAGGGAAATATTAATGTTTAGGCTGAAGGCATAGATTTGAAGTGAGCAGCCTGCAGGGCTGGGGCCATGGGCATGCCACCAGTACAGGGACACGGGCCACCATGCCCAGACAGGCGTCATGCTTGGTTTAATGTTCTGCTGTCCCTGCCTGGATATTCATAATAACCTTTGGGTAAAGGGGCCACATATTCATTTTGCCTTCTGGTACCGGAAGTTACAGGAGTGGAGGAAATTACCTAGAATATACAGAGTAAGGAGAACAGAGGACATAAATATAAAGCTCACATATTTAACAGACAGAAGGAAACAGTATCAGACAGCAGAGAGGAAAGGGAAATCTAGTGCCACTCTACCCAAGGGAGGAAAGTATTTCAAGAAAAAGGAAGTGCCTACAATATTTAATGTCAATGAATGATGATGCAAAGTAAGGATGAAAAGGTATCCATTAGATTTGGTGACATGGAGGTTACTGGTGATGTAGGCAAGAGGACCTTGGTCAAGTGGTGGGAGAAGCCAGATTCTGGTGAGTTGAGGATTCTGGTGAGTGAGAAAATAGAGAACTGACTGTGAAGGGAAGGAGAGATGTGGGATGATAATAAAAGTAAAGTAGAGGACGGGCACTGTGGCTCATGCCCGTAATCCCAACATTTTGGGAGGCCAAGGCAGGCAGCTCACCTGAGGTCAGGAGTTCGAAACCAGCCTGGCCAACATGGCAAAACCCCATCTCCACTAAAAATACAGAAATCAGCTGGGCATGGTGGTGTGCTCCTGTAATCCCAGCTACCTGGGAGGCTGAGGCAGGAGAATCGCTTAAACCCAGAAGGCAGAAGTTGCAGTGAGCTGAGATCATACCACTGCACTCCAGCCTGAGCGACAGAGCAAGACTCTGTCTCAAAAAAATAATAATAATTAAAAAAAAAAAAAGGAAAGGAAAGCAGGGTCAAGAAGGAGTTTTCAAGATGGGAGACATTTAAATGCTGGTAGGGATGATCCAGATGAGAGGGAAGTTAAAGATCTGGGAGAAGGGATCACTGATAGAGGGATGTCTCACACCTAGAGGAGTTTTACACCCAGCCCCGAAAACAGAGACCCAAGGAAAACACAGCGTAGGTCATTTAGGCCTAAGCCTTGTCTAGGCAAAAGCCATGGCTCACGGCCTGGTCCATCCAGGCTCCACAGGAAACAACACTTGGGCTGGGGAGCCACAGCTCTGCCTGCTGATGAATGAGCAGTTCGCCAAACAAATCCCCTCTACCCTGAGACCAGTGGATGTTTAATAAAGATTTGGAGATTGCAAGTCCTGGTTCTCTTATGGGCACCGTAATATCTAAAAACTTCATTAAGCCCTAGAGCTTCAAATTCTCCAGAACTGTGTCCCCCAGTCAAAACTTACATTCCTTTGGTGGTTTTAGAAACAAAGTATACCAAGCTGCTCCGTTTTCTGTTGTCTTGAAAACCAGATGAATAAACTTAGCAGAATCTTTAAGGGCAAATACATCCTGAGTCATTCTCTTGAGTGCAAAGTAAATACACTTTAATAATATGAATTTTAGTTGTTTTGATTCCTTTTCTTAGCTAGTTTCATGATTCTTGTCTGGGCTCTCTACAGTTGCAACTGTCAACTAAATGAGTCTGTAGACAATGTTTTACCATACTGTTACCATAATCTCCCCACTTAGCCCAGCTGTATGTTTTAGGGAGCATTTGGCATACTACCCCAAAATACCATATGGAAACCCTCCCTTTTCTAATTGCTGACCTGCTTCTTTACCCTCCAGCCAGTATCCAGCCGCAGAGGTGGTGAACTTTGGCACCTGGTTCCTCTTCAGCTTCCCCATATCGCTCATCATGCTGGTGGTCAGCTGGTTCTGGATGCACTGGCTGTTCCTAGGCTGCAAGTGAGTCCCAGGGCCCTTTCAGCAAAGCACTGAGGCCCCCCTGTTGATCCAAAGGCCATGGCATGGGCCCCGGATGGCTCTGTGCAAGGGGGACTGCTAGGTAACCACAGAGGATGCCCAAGGAGAATGCAGTGGTCTGGACTGAGAGTCAGGCGCTGTCTCTTCTAGACATTCTAAATATTTGTGAACTATGTACTTCACTCTCAGCTCCACAAGAAATGTTCTTAATTCCAACTAAATGGTTAGAGAGCCTGTCCAGTTTATACAAAGTCTGACGTGAAGAGTATTTAATGTCGTTTTATTGCTCTCAAAGCATATAGAGTACTTCCAATTACTCCAAGAAATAAGAAATAAAAAATATGACTCCAAGTAGAATTTGCATTAGGTTTAACTTTATAGGCATGGGTGATTTACACTTAGTAGCCTGAATAAAATATGCTCATATGCCTCAAAATAACAAGTCAGTCTACTCCAAATTTGATCAGTTTCAAACACATAAGGGAAGATAATATAATGTTTTGCTATTAGTCCATATGCTCCCATTGGTCAAGAAATGTTCTCTGACTTTTCTTTTTACTCAGACTGTTGTCAAACCAATGATGTCTATATACTTCTTAACTCCAGTATTGCCAATATAAAACTAACACTGTGTGTTCCATATATGCAGATGTTTGTGTGTTTGTTTGGCTAGAGACAAAGCTTCTCTGAAGTAAAAATGTTAGTTATACATCTAGACACATAGTGGAGTAAAAGTTGTAGTTTATACACCTAGACACATATACCACATTACACTAATTATTTTACTTATGTAAAAGACAAGTAGGTAGAAACGACCCCACGCGAATACACGTGCACAAGTCCTTGAGACATCACTTCACACCGATATACCAGAGACAGACCCAGATGGATATCCCCAATAGTCTAGGGCACAAGGTTGATGAGGGTCCGGATAATGTGGCAGATAAAAGCCGTATGAATAGGTGGGGGATAGAGGGATAGAGCATGTGAAAGAGGAGAAAAGTGACCGCAGCAGGCGAGTGGTTTAGTAAATACCTAATATTTGATCTCTGGGCCTCAGAAGTGTGTTTTCTTTAATCATTTGCTCATTCTCCCCTCTCAGTTTTAAAGAGACCTGCTCTCTCAGCAAGAAGAAGAAGACCAAAAGGGAACAGTTGTCAGAGAAGAGGATCCAAGAAGAATATGAAAAGCTGGGAGACATTAGGTAAAAATCAGCCATTCCTCTTCTCTCCTCCTCCAGCAGAAACACAGCAGGTAAAGTGAGCACAGGAGTAGCCTTGTTCTTGACAGCCCCTGACACTGGGAAAATTTTCCACAACTCTGAATCAGGCATTTAGAAGATGCTATTTAATGCCAAAGCCAAGCTGGCCCAGATTTCAGGTGGCCACCCTTTCCCTTTGCTCTATTTGGAGTCCAAGGTATAGCCGTGGCATGGGGTGGAGTGCTGACCATGGGGCAGACGGAGGCAGAAGAAGGGAAAGACAGCACAGTCACCCTCTTGGAAAATGTGAATTCCTTCCAAAGCCAGGCCTCCTCTCATTGCTCTGACATGCCACCACAGTGGTCCAGTTATCACTCCCAGGGAGATGGGAGACGCTGTGCTATATTTAGGGCAAAAAGCAGTATCAAAGACAGACTTGGAGACAGAGGGCCCAAGAAATCTCTAACCAACCCTCAGCCACTTCTATCAGCTTCTCCACAGGGACCCAGCTTCCTATTTAGTGCTATTTCTCCTTTTATGGCAATTGGCACACACAACTTTGCATAAAACAATCCAGGTAGACACTGTCTTATTTAAAGCTTTAAGTTATAAAAGGAATATATGTTCATCGTAGAACATTTCAAAAATATAAGACAGTATAAGAAAAAATTAAAATTGACTGAATTCTTAGCACCCCGTGTTAACAAATGTTGACACTTCTTTCCATGCTTTTTTGTGCAAAACTCTGTATTTTTGGTAAAATTCAGTCCACACCGAAACCATTGTATACCTTGCCTTTCTCAACTCAACACTGTACTCAACTCAACAGTGTACAATATGTTCCATGTCCTTAACTCTGCTGTGGAAACAGGATTATCAGTAGATGCATCTCATTTTAACATAGAGTTGTATCAAAATGTATTCAGTGTATGAAATATCACTGGATATACAGGATGCTTCCATTTTTTAATAGGTAATAAATGTCTCAGTATGCACTTCTGGTTAGATGATGGGAATGACCAACTTTTTTTTTTTTTTTTGAGATGGAGCCTCGCTCTGTCGCCCAGGCTAGAGTGCAGTGGCACAATCTTGGCTCACTGCAACTTTCGCCTCTGGGGTTCAAGTGATTCTCCTGCCTCAGCCTCCCAAGTAACTGGGACTACAGGCACCCGCAACCATGCCCGGCTATTTTTTGTATTTTTAGTAGAGACGGGGTTTCACTGTGTTAGCCAGGATGGTCGCCATCTCCTGACCTCGTGATCTGCCCGCCTCCGCTTCCCAAAGTGCTGGGATTACAGGTGTGAGCCACCACACCCGGCCAGGGAATGACCAACTTTAAGGCTTCTGATGTATATCATCAAATGGCCTCAAAAAGGTTGTAGCAATTCCTCTTCCCACCAGCACTGTGTTTGGGGGTGCCTATTTCACTGCACTCTCCTTGTAGGCTGTATTTGAAATTATTTTATAAATGTACAGTGCTGTGTTCTCTTGCCCTTTCCACAGAAGTTTCTCCAGGGAACATGGTTAATGTCATGTTTTCTGGGGGCCACTCAGTCTTCTCCTCATCTCACTGTCAGCCATTCATTGTGGTTAGGCAGTGAGTGTGTTTTATGTCTAGGGTATTGAAACTCTAAATACAGAAGCTTCCAGAAGCAAAGTGAAAAAGCTAGGAGAAATTACTCAGTTCCTGAGTGGGTCTTTCTGTTTTATTTTATAGCTACCCTGAAATGGTGACTGGATTTTTCTTCATCCTGATGACCGTACTGTGGTTTACCCGGGAGCCTGGCTTTGTCCCTGGCTGGGATTCTTTCTTTGAAAAGTAAGTGATATAATTTCCTCCTTAAGAACAACTCCCTCACCCCAATTCTTCAGGCAAGAACTACTGGCATCCTTCATAGACTCTCAGGGGAAGATATGAAGCCAGGAAGATTTCATTCCCTGGGGAATCCACTCTTTTTAGGGAGGCTGCAGTGTGAAATCAGGAAGGAAAAACACCCTTTGGAGTCCCGGTCTGGGGCTGGGATCCAGTGCTGCAAGTAGTCTCATTACATAAGCTCTTGGAAGCTTGGTTACCTCATAGGTGGTTATGAGAGTTAAAGGAGAAAACATCTATAAAGTACCAACTGTAAAGAAAAGAGACCAACTTCTCACTTGAGAAGGGAGGCACATGGAGGTGTGGCCTTCATAGGAAAGAGGTCTCATCCTCTTCTATTCTCCTTTATCTAACCATCTTCACTCCTGATCACTCCTTCTAGGACTTGCCCCAATTAACAGGCTCACAAATTCACACCAAGACATCTATTCTAGCCAGGCCCTGCCTCCAGACATTCACCATTGCCCATTAAATCCACTGTGGATAGCATGGCAGCAACTGGCAAGAACTAAGGTTAATTTCACCTCTAGACTAAGTCCTAAAAAGAGGCACTGTGTTTGCACAGACTGCCCCGAGACATCATGTTACTCCTGAAAATTCCTGACCCTTCTCCTCAGCGATGCTTGTCTCTTTACTAGGAAAGGCTACCGCACTGATGCCACAGTCTCTGTCTTCCTTGGCTTCCTCCTCTTCCTTATTCCAGCGAAGAAGCCCTGCTTTGGGAAAAAGAATGATGGTGAGAAAAGGATCAAGGGAAGAAACTGGGGGTGGCTCTAGTTGAAGAATCCCCAAATCAGACTAATACTCCCAAAGAGATTTACCAAGGTCCTTCAGATTCCCACCCCCCGAAATAGCAGTATCCCAAATCATCCACTTCACCAATTAGGTTCCTGTCTCCACAAATCACACCTATCAGGGTTTATCTGGCTTTACATCTCTCTCTAATCCAGGAGAGAATCAGGAGCGCTCACTGGGGACCGAACCCATCATCACTTGGAAGGACTTCCAGAAGACTATGCCCTGGGAGATTGTCATTCTGGTGGGGGGAGGCTATGCTCTGGCTTCTGGTAGCAAGGTAATTCTTGAATTCTGATCTTTTTTTTTTTTTTTTTTTTTTTTTTGAGACAGTCTTGCTCTGTCGCCCAGGCTGGAGCACAGTGGCATGATCTCAGCTCACTGCAACCTCTGCCTTCTGGGTTCAAGTGATTCTCCTGCCTCAGCCTCCCAAGTAGCTAGGACTACAGGTGTGCGCCATGATGCCGGCTAATTTTTGTATTTTTAGTAGAGACAGGGTTTCACCATGTTGGCCAGGCCGTTCTCGAATTCCTGACTTCAAGTGATCTACCTGCCTCAGCCTCCCAAAGTGCTGGGATTACAGGCGTGAGCTACTGTGCCTGGCTTGATTTCTGTTCTTATGGGTGAAATACTTTTCCAGCATCTTTACCTAATGAATCATTATGGGCATGGGAGGAAAGACTCAATGGACCTGAGAAGTAGATGCTCACCGAGTCCCTGGGAAGGGAAGCAATAGAGCAGCATGGATGTCCCCTCTTGCCCTAAGCTTCTCAGTTAGCACTACTGGAAAGAGAGGAACAGATCGGCTGTGCCACACAATCATGATACATGGGCATCGATACTTCATCTATGGGGCCCATGCTGCTATAAGCAAAAGGTTTATTGGAGTTTGTAGCCATCTCCTTCTGGGATTTGACAGTGGCAATAGGAGATGGTAACAGGCGACGGACATAGGTAATAGGAGTGGTAATAGGAGAACTCTGTAAGGGACCAGAGATATTTCAAGTGACACATGGTGAACTATCTGTCCACAATACATAGACTGAGCCCCTTTGGAAAATCTAGGCTAAAGCTGATGTAAATGCTTCTTGATTTTCTAATTGGGAGGAGTTTGGATGAGATCTTTTAAGTGGGGTGGGGATGTGAGGGGATGGTTGAATTTCCTAAAGTGTTAGCCTTCCCTAAAATAGAAAAGAGTCCTAAGAATGAATTAGGTTAAGGTTCAGACTATTTCTCCCTCCAGCTTGTCTACGTGCATTATCCCATGCTAAACTTGGTTCCCATTTTTTTTTTTTTTGAGACAGAGTCTTGCTCTGTCACCTAGGCTGGAGTGCAATGGCGCCATCTCGGCTCACTGCAACCCCTGCCTCCCAGGTTCAAGCAATTCTCATGCCTCAGCCTCCCAAGTAGCTGGGATCACAAGCACACACCACCACACCCAGCTTAATTTTTGTACTTTAGTAGAGACGGAGTTTCACCATGTTGGTGAGGCTGGTCTCGAACTCCTGGCCTCAAGTGATCCGCCCACCTTGGCCTCCCAAAGTACTGGGATTACAGGCACGAGCCACTGCGCCCGGCTTGGTTCACTTTTGATGGCCTAAAATACTATCTGCATTATTAATAAGAAGGTCACAGAATATTACACTAAGGAGAACCTCAGAAAGCATGAGTCCTATCTCCTGCCCATGGTGAGATTTCCCTCCATGGCACCTCTGGCTTGGACACTTCCAGTGACAAGGTACTCCCTGTGCAGGGAACAAAGAATAGTTGTTCCTTATTTTCAGCTCAGGTCTTCTGCATGTTGTCTGTCCGCTGTTGGCTCTAGCTCTGCTCTCTGGGACCCTCTCCTAGCTAATAATTATTAACATGAAAAAATCAAGAAGTAGTGACCCATACCATCTGGGTCTCTCTCCTCAGGACTCACTACACTTGGCCTTATTCAAACATGGTCCACGGGGTGGCCAGTCTACTGCCAAGCAGAGTAGTTACATTACCCAAGCCCCATTTCTCAGCTCTGATTCAAGCAGCACCCTGCATTTTTATGGAAGCTTTTATAAAGCATCCTTGGCACTCATGTCAACAATTATATTACAACTGCAGTCAATTAGAACGCTTCATTCTTTTAACTGTTCATCATTACTAGACTTTCAACCCATCATATATATATGCTATCAATATTTCTCATTCCAAGTTCGGATTATTTATATTTATCTTTATTTAATTTCAGTTGTTAGTTTTGGCCTTTGACAAGATTGGCCTGGCAATGTTTTACTTTTTTTTAACCAAAATTGGGCTGGGCACTGTGCCTCACGTCTATAATCCCAGCACTTTGGGAGGTCATGGCGGGAGGATTGCTTGAGTCCAGGAGTTTGAGACTAGCCTGGGCAACATAGTAAGATCCTAGCTCTACAAAAACAAAAATTAGCCCAGTGTGGTGGTGTGCACCTATAGTTCCAGCTACTCAGGAGGTTGAGGTGAGGGGATCACTTGAGCCCAGGAGTCCAAAGCTGCAGTGACCCAAGATCCCACCACTGGACTCCAGCCTGGGAGAGAGAGGGAGACCCTATCCCCTGCCACCAGAAAAAAAAAAAAAATTGTGCACATATTAGAGATAGTACAGTTATTTCTGTAAAGCCTATGCCTCTACTAATTTTAGTAATAATTTGGGTAGCATATGTCATTCCTACTGAGTTTGAAATAATTTCAGTTTTGACATTAGTGAAGAAAATCCACTGTAAAATGTTTTCATAACGAGTTTAAAAAATTGAGGCTTCCTTTGATTGTGTTTTTTTCTAACTTTGAAGTCTAATTTATTTCAAATTATAGTATAAAATCGTTCTGCTGGAAAAATGATTGCCACTAAATGATTTCACTTCACTAGGCCGGGCATTGTGGCTCACGCCTGTAATCCCAGCACTTAAAAGAGGCTGAGGCAGGAGGATCACTTGAGGCCAGGAGTTTGAGGCCAGCCTGGCCAACATGGTGAAATGCTGTCTCTACTAAAAATACAAAAATTAGCCGGGCATGGTGGCAGACACTTGTAACCCCAGCTACTTGGGAGGCTGAGGCAGGAGAATCGTTTGAACCTGGGAGGCAGAGGTTACGGTGAGCTGAGATCGCACCACTGCACTCCCGCCTGGACGACAGAGTGAGACTTCCTCTCAAAAAAAAAAAAAAAATTTAGCCAGGGATGGTGGTGCACGCCTGTAATCCCAGCTGCCTGAGAGGCTGAGGCACGAGAATCGTTTGAACCTGGGAGGCGGAGGTTGCAGTGAGCTGAGATGCTGCCACTGCACTCCAGCTTGGGCGACAGCACGCAACTCTGTCTCAAAAAGAAAAAAAAATTATTTCACTTTACCTACCAGTACTATTTGGATAACATGTTAAGTAAAACTCTATTTCTTTATATAATGTACCATTTCCACTCAACTAACTGCTCTTCCTCCCCTGCCTCTGTCCAATGAGTGAGGTTTAATGTGTTACCAGAGGGAACAATTAAAGAGTTCCTGGAGGCCTTGGGGCTCTGAAACAAGCATTAATTGATGCAGTCTGCACAGACTGGGTTTGTAAGCTCTCAGTCAGTTGAGAGGAAGAAAAGGAAGAAAAGTTCTACAAGGTGAAGTGGCTACAACAGAGAGAATTCTGAAGGCCTTTGGTTGTCAGTTGTCTATGAGCTCGCCAGGAGGTAGCCAGGGTACTATAGAGATGAAATGAGCTTTTGATGAATTTGGAAGAGAGGAGAAAAAGTAACATGCTGACAGTGTAGGGAAGGAGGTCTTTAAGAGTAAAACATGTGTAGCAGGACTTAAGAGCTTGAGGAATCATAAATGTCTCACCTTGCTTTCTGCCCCTGCTCTCCATATCGTCATTATACTTGCAGTTTCTACGGTACCATGGGAAAAGGCAGAGCCTGTCAACATAGAAGAGACAGAGGAAGGGAGGCAGGATGCATATGGCAACCTGGAATTTTTAATACAATACTCAGTGATACCTTTCATTTTGTAGGAGACGGAAATAGCCCTCCCTATTTGCAGGTGAACATCTTACAACCAAATGAATCATTACAAGTGGGAATATTTATTTATTTTTATTTTTTTGAGACAGAATCTCACTCTGTCACCCAGGCTGGAGTGCAATGGCACAATCTCGGCTCACTGCAACTTCTGCCTCCTGGGTTCAAGCAAGCCTCCTGAGCAGCTGGGATTACAGGCACGTGCCACCACGCCTGGCTAATTTTTGTATTTTTAGTAGAGACAGTGTTTCACCATGTTTGCCAGGCTGGTCTCAAATTCCTGACCTCAAGTGATCCACCTTCCTCAGCCTCCCAAAATGCTGGGATTACAGGTGTGAGCTACCTCACCCAGGCAGAATGTTCATTTATTTAAGTGGATGTGTGTAACTGTTGCTAGTGGAATAAATTCAGGATGGTCAATATGCCTTCGTATCTGTGTCTTCAAAAAGCACTGGCAGGCCAGGTGAGGTGGCTCACGCCTATAATCCCAGCACTTTGGGAGACCAATGTGGGAGAATTGCTTGAGCTCAGGAGTTTGAGACAGGCCTGGGCAACATGGAAAGACTCTGCCTCTACAAATAAAAAGATCAGGGCATGATGGCATGTGCCTGTGGTCCCAGCTACTTGGAAGGCTGAGGTGGGAGGATTGCTTGAACCCGGGAGGTTGAGACTGCAGTGAGCTGTGATCATGCCGCTGCACTCATCCTGGACCCTGGGCAATAGAGCAAGACCCTCATCTTAATTAAAAAAAAAAAAATCCTGATAGTAGAACTAATGTCAGCCACGATGGGATTTGAACCTAAAACAGGTTGGGGCTGAATGACCAGCCTCCATGGCACTTAGGAGGCACCTTCTCCACTAAATGGAAATATACTTTTATCCCTCTCTATTACTCCTATAAAACCTCCAGTGCTCAGCTCTGCCTGTTCGTCTCCCTAAAAAGACAGGAAAGGCTACTATCTACAGATGTTGATACATTTTTCCCGTTTTTAGGTAACAAAATAAACTGATTTCAAAAGCTGAATAAAGGGCTATACTTGGCCCTCTGTGAAGGGCATTGTCGAATCAATGCACAGGGTAAGGATGTCAGAGGCTAGAGAAAGGGTAATGAGATTGAAGTTGAGGAGCAAAGATCTCCAACCTCTGACAAGTTGTCATGACAAAGTCCTAAGAAGGATCATGGCAATTAGGGTGGGTGGCTCTCCATGCCCCATGATGAAACCGAAAGACCAAATGTTGTACAATCATAAAAACCAATTTTCTGAGCTACAAAAATGATCGAATCATAAAAATCATGAACCCCTCTGGCTCCATTCAGACTAAAGATCAGAGGATCCCTGGTGGTCCAGCCTTCCAACATCCCTGACCTTCTGAATTCTAAGAACTCTAGCTGGGATGTGTTTCTCCCCCTTTCTTCTTACTGTAACACCTCTTCCTACAGAGCTCTGGCCTCTCTACATGGATAGGGAACCAGATGTTGTCCCTGAGCAGCCTCCCGCCATGGGCTGTCACCCTGCTGGCATGCATCCTTGTGTCCATTGTCACTGAGTTTGTGAGCAACCCAGCAACCATCACCATCTTCCTGCCCATCCTGTGCAGCCTGGTGAGTAGCGCGGGGCTCCCAGATGTCCAAACAGGCTGTCCCAGGGGCCTGGAGTGGCAGGCCTAGCTCGGGGCAGCTTCTGTGGCTGTAGCCTCTCCTCTGGTTACTGCCCACAGCCTTCACTGATTGGTGTTCAACTCCTATTTTGAAAAATGAAGTTTTTCAAATAGCAACTAGCAAATAAAAGGATTCACTAATAAATCACAGCAAGAGTTCTAGAAATCCTTGTCCAAAAGAGTAGGATTAGTTTAGGGGCAGCCCTGAGTAGAAACCAAAGAACATACAAAATAATCTTCAAACCCTATCATTTCAATTCCCCGCAATCATCATCAACCTTTCTCTCCTGAGATAAAACCTGAGTAGGGCCAAAGAGGTAGCCACAGAAAATGGAGGTAAAACACACACAGCTGCAAAGACTGAGATCACAACTCAGACAATCATCACAGCCTCCACTGAGATTCACTGTCCTCCGGGAAGTTCTGAGGATTGGGAGCAAGGTCAGCTTTGCTCCACAGCCTCAGACCAATTTGTTGTGAATGGAATAGGGGAGGGGAGCAATGGCCAGTTCTTAGCCTGGCCAAGCAGCCTGAAAGGTGATGCATCCGACCCAATGCTTCATCTGTCCCATTCTGGGAGGCAGAATCCAGGAGATGAAGGCCCCTCCCCACCCCAGCAACATAGTCTCCTACTGCTCTTTCTAACCCCAGCCCCACACTCTCTGCTCATTGCTCAGATGACCCCAACTTCTCCCTTCCGTCATCTTGCTTGTGTGAGCAAGAGAGTGCAGTTAAAACTTGGCAACATTGAGAGCAGGACCATGGATTCAAATCCCATATAAAACAATTATCTTCCCTAGGAAAAAAAAACCACCTTAGTTCTGTACCCTAAGCCTGAGGGATCCCCACTTCAATCAAAGCAACTTATTCATGAGATTTGGGTTTAAGGAAAGGAAGTCTTAGCTAAAGAATAAAGTTTAGGAACCACTTCCTTAGAATAACACCAAAAAAATCAAACATCCCTTCTAGGGAGTAACTCAAAGCCACATTTCCATGTGGAGCAAGTGAGCAGCATCAGCCTATTCAGGTTGCCAAGGGCACTGCATGCCCCCGAGGGCAGGGACCTAACTACCCCTCCACATAGTGTCCTGCTAAGGTTAGCCAGCACCAAGTCATCATTAAAGCATGCTCGTTATGTTAAGCACAGGAAATGCAAGCCTAATCTCGTGAAATGTTTCTGTGAATTCTCTCTTCTAGTCTGAAACGCTGCACATTAACCCCCTCTACACCCTGATCCCAGTCACCATGTGCATCTCCTTTGCAGTGATGCTGCCTGTGGGCAATCCCCCTAATGCCATCGTCTTCAGCTATGGGCACTGCCAGATCAAAGATATGGTGAGTTGGGGTGCCTCTCCCTGCCAGGCCCAGCTGCCATGAGGACAGGGATGACCAGCTCTGCAGCCTTCTTTCAAAGCTTATTTTGTAGCAGTGTCCCTGGCCTGTCAACACTAACCCAGTGTGGTAGCAAGAACAGCACTTATAAAAAGGTTTTTGGTTGGTCTGTAAGCACCAAGGATAGCAAGAATGTGCTCTCCCCAGCCCTTCCCTGGAAAGAAGTGGGTACCTAGGTAGAGAAAGCTGGAACACACAGGCTGTTGCCCAGTTCCAGAAGGCATGAGCCTGCGCAAAGTTTTGCCTTCGTTTCTTCATTAGGCCGGTGGAGACATTCATTGAGAAAGCTACTGGTTTATTCACAGCAAGATGAGAATGAGAAAGTGTATGAACATAGGGTGAAAGGTATTTTGAGAAAACAGGATTCTTCTGCTCAACTCACCCCCCAGGCAAGAAACCCCTGAAGCAACAATGGAAAATGAAGCATCCACCATTCATTTTCATTTTCAGCTGGGCTCACAAACGATGGCTTTGAGATATTTTGCTGCTGACTTTAGTGTTGGGTCTATCTACCTTCTGCTCCTCTACCTATACACTATACTATGTATACTATGCTGCTATACTTAATATCCAGGGCTGAGGGGGTAGAGGAGAGGATGGAAAACACTGATACAAATTACTGATGGTCTTACAATTTTTTTTTCATGGGAGCCAAACTTGTTCTTGCAGCCCTGTAAAGCAATAGAGGAAAGAAAGAAGTTTCAGGCTGGTGGCAGATATTCAGGTCCTTTTTTTTTTTTTTTTTGAGACAGAATCTCACTCTGTCACCCAGGCTGGAGTGCAGTGGCGCAATGTCAGCTCACTGCAACCTCTGCCTCCTGGGTTCAAGTGATTCTCATGCCTCAGCCTCCAGAGTAACTTGGACTACAGGTGTGCGCCACCACGCCCAGCTAAGTTTTGTATTTTTAGTAGAGATGGGGTTTCACCATGTTGGTCAGGTGGTCTTGAACTCCTGGCTTCAAGTGATCCGCCTGCCTTGGCCTCCCAAAGTGCTGGGATTACAGGTGTGAGCCACTGCACCCAGCCTATTCAGGTCCTTTTGACTATTCAAACTGCTCATCTAAGTCACCCGTGATACTTCCTGGAATGGGGTGTCCCAGTCATCCCTCTCCCCTCCCATCTTACTGAGTAACTCTCAGTCTGCTCACACTGAGCTCTACCCCAGCTCTCCTATCTCCCGCTTCTTCTGCTGTGTGTCCCCACCACTGACCTCTGGCTTTCTACACGGGAATCAAATGATCAGAGGCAGTAATTTTCAAAGGTACCAGGTGACAAGAAGTGAGCCAGTCTTGGGTTCTATTCCCAGCTTGGGCACGACCTTGACTTCAGTTTCCTCATCTGCTAAATGACGAGGCTCCAGCTGGATGCTCCATGGGGTCCCTTTCAACTCTAACACTCCTTAATTTAGCCCTGCTAGAACCTGCCCTTTCACCTGTGGGGAAACATGGTCTGTCCACCATGCCAAAATGCCCAGGGGACCCTCACCAGACAGCAGGAGAGAGAGGACATGCCTAGCCATTTGCTTGAAACAATTTCCCAGTATCCATTTTCCCCTTGCAATTTTCCCAACTTAATGCCAGCTAGTGACTTGTTTTGGCTACACGCTGTATGCCTGGTTACTTATTGGGAGGGTGCCAGCTATCCTTACAGGACACATTTTTCCATCTGGCTCTGCCAGCCCATCATCCCTCACCTCCCCCACTTCACCTGTGAGTGTCAATGTCAAGGCAGAAGTGAAAAGGGTCAGTCACTGAGGTGTAATTCCCTCAGAGGAAAGACGCAAAGGCCCCACTCCAGCTAGCACACCTGTGTCTCCTTCCTGAGGAAGAGCTGAGCAGAGGCAGCTGAACTGTTTCCCCAGGTGAACTCAAGGTACACTGTTTCCACAAGCTGTTCCTTAAAAAAAGGTAACAGTAGCAAAGGCTTCATGTAATATAGCCCCTCCTACAAGTTCCCTGTATTGGCGCATAGGGGCTGAGAAGTTCCTGCTTTACAGAGATCTGGCTAGTTTTGTTCAGCACATTTCCCTAAGAGTGAGCTGCAGAAATACCTCTTCACGTTCCGTAGAGTGGGTGTTCCAAGTAACTAACACACCTTCTAGGCTTCCACTTGAAACCTAGTGAGAGTGCTGTGAGCATGAAGTGGACATGACTCTAATTGTCCCCTTCCCGCCCTACCACAGTCCTGTGCACCCTACAAGGCAATGCTAGAGCACCCCAGACAGCACTGGGAACTAATCTGGGCCACAAGGCATAGGCTGCGGGAGCAGAAGGGGGACTTGGGGATCTGTGCTGCTGCTGGTCAGAGTGACTAGGGTGTGCTGGTTTGTGTCCTGTAGGTGAAAGCTGGCCTGGGAGTCAACGTTATTGGATTGGTGATAGTAATGGTAGCCATCAACACCTGGGGAGTTAGCCTCTTCCACCTGGACACTTACCCAGTATGGGCGAGGGTCAGCAACATCACTGATCAAGCCTAATGCAAGTACACAAACTGGCCCAACCACAGGAGCTGCCAGTACCCAGCAGAATCTGGACCACAGGCAAAGAAAACCACTAGGACCACCAGGAGCACACAACCCCAGACCCACGCCGGAGGGCATCCCTCCAACAGAAGATTCCACCACCTCAAGCGAACTGCAGGAATCCTCCAACAACCACAAACACATGCTTAGCTGTTAGTGTCTTCTTCTCGCCCTCAGCACCACAGCTCAAGAAAACCTAAAGTTTCAATACAACCATAGGCTCACAGAAAAAGAAAATAAAAATTAAGTTAAAAAAAGAAGACAAAGAAAACCTAAAATTGTATCTAGTGTTTGTAATCCATTCATTCTGAAGACAGGAAAAGAAGGCCTGTCTTACTTGCCTTCAGAGGCTAAGCCATGCAAACTCACTAGGTTTTATGTTATTTTTAATACCTTCTTAGGGGTGGAAGATACCCAAGCCATCCTACCGAGGCAGAGTGAAACCAGTGACATCTTTTTTGGGGGAAACCTCACCCAGAACTTGAAACCTAATTGTCAGCTCCTTTCTCTTGCTCTTTTTTTTTTTTTTTTTTTTTGAGATGGAGTCTTGTTCTGTTGCCCAAGCTGGAGTGCAGTGACACGATCTCAGCTCACTGCAACCTCCACCTCCCAGGTTCAAGCGATTCTTCTGTCTCAGCCTCCTGAGTAGCTGGGATTACAGGCACGTGCTACCATGCCCAGCTAGTTTTTTGTATTTTTAGTAGAGATGGGGTTTCACCATGTTGGCCAGGCTGGTCTCCAACTCCTGACCTCAGGTGATCCACCTGACTCAGCCTCCCAAAGTGTTAGGATTACAGGCATGAGCCACCATGCCCGGCCATCAGCTCCTTTCTCTTAAGTGCTTCTATCCTAAGTTCCCTCCACAAGAAGGCATTCTTAGTAGGTCTTCTTCATGGCAATCAGTACTCTTTCATCACTACTTTGATTCCCTGTTAAGCATCTCTCTTCAATGGCTACCCTTTACCTTGGCACCAAATTCCCGTAAAGATATAGTGTTCCCTTTCAGAAAAAGGCTGGTGTTGTTCTGTTAGTCAAAGGAAAGGGAAGTCGGCCGGGTGCGGTGGAGGCAGAGGCTGCAGTGAGCTGAGATCGCACCATTGCACTCCAGCCTGGGCGACAGAGCGAGGCTCCGTCTCAAAAAAAAAAAAAAAGGAAAGAGAAGTCAAGAAAGAAGATACATTGAGATTAACATCTCTCTCTCCACCTGTCACTAACCACAAATCTATTGCCTTGGTTAAGTTTTGGGAGGGAGGGAAAACTTTCCTACCAGTCTTATAAGGGACACCAAAACTATAATTAAGATCACAGCACTATTATTATATTACACTGGCTTGCTTCTGGATATAATAAGTAGTTTGTTCCTGAGAAAACAAAGTACTAAGTAGTAGCCAATGGTCCAAACACATCTGTCACTTCCTACACATCCCTACATGAGCCCCTTGAGGGAGAAGAGCTGTCTATGCCTCTTGAAATCCCCCAGCAACTTCTACAATGTACTAAGCTGTAAGTGCTCAATAAACGTGTCCCATGAGAAAAAAGCTGTCTGGAAATCAAGGCTTCTTTCTCCTCCTGAAGATCATGCCATTTTCTCCATGATAGATATCCTTGATACATGACTGGCTATAGCTCTCAATCCCTCTAGTTTGTTGGCATTACAGATTTTTTTATTTCTACCATCAGTTGCTTGCTAAATATGTCTTAGGGGAAAGGGAGTCCCCTACAATTACTGCACTGTTTTAAGTGATTTTAAGTTACTATTGATAGCACGTGCAGTTTTCCCATAATAATTTATCTATAAAATCACTCCCTTAATTGATCAAGCATCCGTGAGTTGTAAAGTTTATTTTGGAGCAAAAGAAACAACCTCACACATCTGCTCCAACCACAGAATGTGACTGACCAGGGTTAACAGGAACATTAGTGCTTCTGCCCTGTGAGTTAGACCAAAATTATTTGTCCAATGTAATAGTTAAGACCTCACAAGCCCAAATGAAATACCAATGTTAGGTAAGCTACAGCTGATTTGATCCAGCCAACATCTCTAAAGTCATTTGCTTTAAATTTTCAAAAGAGTCAGGGTGTTAATCTTATTATCAGAAGAGCCAAACATCACATTTATCACTCATCACAGAATGCAGATCCTTTGCCCTTAAGTCAGACAGGAGGACAAAGGTGTAGATAATCAGTAAGATTCTGGGAGTATAAGTAAAAAGAGAAAGAAAAGTTGATTTAGAATTAAGTGGACTTAGAATTACTGGCCAGTATTCAACTATGTGAGAACCTGACTCACTCCTGAAGGGAAAGCTGTGCCAGCAACTGCTGCCAGGTGCTCCGAGTAATGAATGCATTCAACTAGCCAATTTAGAAAGAGCGTTTATTTCAGTCTGGTCTACTAACTGCTCTCTGTTCTTTCCCAGAACTGGAGATTCAAGCCAAGCAAGGTTGCCCATTCCAGTGACAGGAAATGGCAGATATGATTAATAACTCCTTGTCATCTAAATCACTCCACTGTTGGATAACTTCTAGCCCTCCTTAATAGTCTTGTGTCTCTTGCAAATATAATTTAATTTTACCTTCTAATATTTTGTGGATGATGAAACTGTGAGCCCAAGTCACTAAGTATAGTTGCATCTTATTGTTACGTCAATTCTTTATCAAATTTGCTTACAGTTGCCTTTGAAGTTCCATTAAGTCAGACATAAAGTACATGGTACACAATCTTTCACATTAATATTTACATATCACAGACACTCATGTACCATCTTTTAATAAATAAAAAGCAGCTAGTTTTCCTTCCAACATCAGAACAAATCTGTTTGTTCAGCTATACAATAAATGAGGTAGTTGGCTTCACATTTGGGGTCCGCGGTATTTGAAAAAGTCTCTAAACACTAGAATCACTCTCAGGACAGCAAGAAACTCAAAACCATGAGAACACAAAGGGAACCGAGACCACCTGAGTACACAGGTAGCTCAGTGGGGCTGTCCTCACTGAACGAACACTGAACACAACTGCATGTACTATTTACGTGGCACCTTTTTTGGTCCCAGTCCTGTACAATTGTGTAAGATGATGCAACAGCACTGTACCTTTCATAAGATCCTCCCACTGAGGCTGTGATTCAGGCAGGCCCAGGACCCAGGGTTTGCAGCGTCCCACTCTGGGAATTTCCAGAAGGTCTCGCTGTTCTCAGTTCATTTTTCTTTCCCTGTGCCTTGCAAAACATGCCATATGTTAGGTCTTCAATGCTTGACTAAATACACTGCAACCAGATTTGGGAAAGGTATAAACTGAACACTTGAAAATCTAAGTGTCACAAACTCCCTATTAAGACCAGGCAAGATCTCAAAATATTTTCCCTTCACCACCCTATTCCTTTCCATAAGGCAAAGCCCTAATAGTCAATAGGGAAAAAAAGAACTCACTCATCTGTAAGGAATTGAAATGCTACATGCAAAACCCAAGACTGGAAGTTTAAGAAAAGCCTCATTTGCTTCCAGTACAGTATATAACGTTCCTTCAGGAGGAGTAACTCAGAAAGGCATTAAAAATGTGGGAGACCTCAGCAGAAAAACAAACACCAGCATAGTATCTAGGGAGTGAACGGCTTAGTGGAAATGAAAACATTACACATGTGTACATATGCTCTATGAGGCAACGTGTATAGACAACTAGAAAAACCACACAGCCTACTTTTCTCTACAGTCACACAAACTCATTGGGTAAATGAGTTAGAAAAGAAGAACTAAAATTGCTCCTTTAAATCAGAATCAGGTAACTGCTTAAATACATAAAATACCAAATCAGAAGAAAGGTCTAAAGATATAATTTTGGTAACTTCAAAAAATTCCGCCTCTTTTGACAATTTTAAATAAGGTTGTTTTTTTTTTCTTGCTTTGTTTTTGTTTTGTTTGGGAGGATTACAGTTTAGGGATAAGCTTTTCAAGTTCACTGTATTTATTAAGTTTCCAGCACCAATCCTTAAGTCTTGTATTTCACATGTCAGAGTGATCTGCACTAGTATTTTGAGCAACTCTCATTTTATGATCAGATGTGGCAGAAGTTTTCCTACCCATATTAGTAGGAGTTTTCAAACATTTTTTAAAGGAAAAAAAAAAGGCATATCTTGTGGTGCTTCTTCCCACCGCTCCATTGATTTGTGTGGCAAGGGTTCCCACAAAATTCCCAGGGAAGGGGTAACTTTCAGTGTCACAAACCCCATTCACAGCAAGGATTTTCAACTACACCCTAAAACCATGATGGTTCTGGGTTCCTCCAACATATAGCTCAGTGAAGATCATCTTGCCTGAGAACTCTGAGGTCCTTTTCATTGCTGCCAAGAACATAAAACTAGGAGAGGGCATCTGAATGGTGAATGCGAAGTCAGCCTGCACTGTGTAGCAGTACACATGATGAAGCTGAACTTAAGAACTGATCTGCTGGATGGATCCCACTGGTAGAAATGATCTCCTTGGCAAGGTTAAGTGTCAGCCCTAAGGGAAGCCCTAAGTCCAAATGAGCCTTGTTTATAAGGTATAATACAAAGAGACCTAACTTCTAATAGCTAAGTGACCTCCCATCCCAAAGCAGCCACTCTGGGAGACCACATACACCATAGCAATGCTATCATGGTTGGTAACAAGGAATCTCTCTTTGGAAACAGCTTTCTAAGCTTCTAGCATTTTTAATACCCACAAGGTAAACCTTCATCCTTTGGGGCTCTAGTTCATTGCACTAACAATTCAAGATCAAATCTTGTGAGCCAGATGGTATGATCCAGGTGGATACTGTAAATTTTCATCAGTATCAAAAACAGTGACTACAGAAATAATGACAAATTTTTTGTGTGGTTCATAAGCTGATTCCAAAAGTGACTGCAGAACTAGCCAAAAAGCAACAAGTTTGTACTAATAGCTACTATTTATTAGATAGTCTGCAAAGCACTGTGCAACATTACATACATTATCTCAATAATTTTTTTATGAAAACCCCATGAGGTGGATATTTACGTCCACATCTACAGATAATGCAAGAGTTTCTGAAAGAATAAGCTACAAACCCCTCTGACACACAATTTACCTATTAAATGAACCTAAAAGTTTAAAAAAGCTGGGCGCAGCGGCTCATGCATGTAATCCCAGCACTTTGGGAGGCTGAAGTGGGCAGATCACTTGAGGCCAGGAGTTCGAGACCAGTTTGGCCAACATGGTGAAACCTCGTCGTTACTAAAAATACAAAAATTAGCCAGGTGTGGTGGCAGGCACCTGTAATCCCAGCTACTTGGGAGGCTGCCCGAGAATCACTTGAACCCAGGAAGAAGGGGATGCAGTGAGCTGAGACTGCCACTGCACTCCAGCCTGGGCAGCAGAGTGACATTCTGTCTTGAAAAAAAAAAAAAAGAAAAGAATAAGCCACTTGCCCATGATCACGCTGCTAAGAAAAGTCAAACCATAATTTAATCCTAATCTGTCTCACACACAAAGACAACCTTGACAGGAATAAAACTTACTTCCATGTAGGAGAGATGCAACTCGTCAAAGAGAAGCAGAATCACTTTATCACATACAGAATCAGTGTCATTACTGTCTGAAAAAAGATGCTCTGCACAATTCTGCCAATGTATTGATTCTGAACCTGCCATGTCTTCAAAAATGGCATTATTAGTGAAGCTGCTCAACAAGCCCTCTGAAACAAAACAGCTAATGAAATGGGTATTTATATTTAGTCTAAACTATACTTTTAGGACTTTATCTTATAGCTCTATCCTGAATCGATATGTTTAATAACATTAGGAATGAGGTTATCATTGTAACAGCAAAAGAACAACCTAAGCATTCACCAGTAGCAGATTAAATCAATTATGTTGTATCTATTCAAAAAAATATTAGGCAGTCAAAAAAAGAATGAGGTTCCTTGCTACTTACTTGCTGATATAGAATGATCTCCATTAAAAAAAAAGAAGCGAGGGTCAGACCTCTGTGTATAGTTACTATTTGTGTTACACATGTTTGTTTAGGCACAGACTCTTTCTCAAAAGTATAAGGCAAAGTGGTAACAGTAACTTGTCAAAGAGGAGCCAGGAGCCAGAGAACAGGGGTGGGAAAGGCCCTTTACGTGAAATTACTTTTGTATCTTGTCCTATGGGAAAAGTTAATTATTCAATTTTTTTAAAATTTAAAAACAATACAAGCTGATTATACATTTGACAAATACAGGGAATTTCTGACTGCAGGAAAAAACAAAGCATCAACTACAAAGAGAAGCAGAAATTCTTCTTGAGCTGCTGATTTTACTATACATTTGGGCTACATTTTTTCTTAAGAGAATCACTACAAAGTAATAGTACAAATACCTTTTTTAATGTGAAAAGGTATAAAATCTCCTTTAAAAACTTTTCACTTATCCATCACATAACATCAAATGTACCTGTAATCCCAAGTATGATTCTTCTGAGAAGGAAAAGTCAGATCAAATACATCATTAAGGAAAAACATGCACACTAAATAGACTACGAACTCTACTGGGACAAAGACCATTATTTTGCATATTTTTTCATTCCCCAATTCCTGACAGGATTCTCAGAATCATTTCTTAGTTAATGAACAGCAAATTGACTCATTGGTTAAATTAGCAACTACAGAGCTGCCTAACAGCAGTACAAAATAAATGAATAATTCACCAAAAACTAGCTCTAGATATTAATTTTAATTACTTTGTAGCAACATAATTTAGTACCAAATGTTTAAAAAGTACCCATTATAATTGCTAAACTGTGAAGTCACTATTATTTGTATCTGACCAGCTATACAAAACTCATCCGTTTTTCTCTTGACAAAAGGTAGTAAAAATCGCAAACAATAAAGAAGACGCTACTCATTAAAAGTCATGTTTACTAATCTAGCACCATAATTCCAGTCTTAGAACCTCCCATGCAGTTGGAAAGGGAATATGGGAAGAGGTGAGTATGTTGGAAATGTAGGGTAGTTCTCAAATTGGGGCCCCATTTTGCTTGCTCTAAAGCAAAAAACACAGGGTCTAGCAAAGAAGAGAAGTGCTGAGGCTGGAGTCGAAAACAAAAGCTTTTGGTTCAGATGGTAAAGGAGGCCCTCAAGAGCGGTAGAATCAGTGTATCTCGAAGGCAGTGCTGGAGGCAGTCTCATGCACTAGGGGGTTTCTTCTTGGCATCCAAGTCCTTTTTAATTTCTTCAAGTTTTTTAGCCAGGTTTGGTATCTTTAAAGAGAAAAAAGATTATTATAATTTTGCATCTACCTAATCAATATTCTTGTACTTCTTTTCCTCCAAAGATAAATGGTTTTACAAGCTTTTATCTTCCTCTGAAAGAGATCTCCTAAACAGTGGTTCTTTTTGCTTTCTTTTTTGAGATAGGGTCTCTGTCACTCAGGCTGGAGCGCAATGTTGCAAACATAGGTCACTGCAGGATTGACCTCCAGAGCTCAAGCGATCCTTCCCGCCCCAGTCCCGCAAGTAGTTGGGACCACGGACATGCCACCACGCCTGGCTAATTTTTGTATTTTTTGTAAAGATGGGCTTTTGCCACATTGCCCAGGCTGGTCTCAAACTCCTGAGCTCAAGCAATCTGCCCACCTCGGCCTCCCAAAGTGCTAGGATTACAGGCGTGAGCCACTAAACCTGGCCAATAGTGGTATTTCTTAGCCTCATAACTGCATAGAAAGATATCAGAAGTTGTCAGATAAGTATGCTCCTCTCTGAAAGCCACTTCTACTTTTGTATACCCACTTCCACTCGATCTGGTGCCAAGTAAAGGTTGTGCGTATAAACAATAAATGTGACATAATATAGCCTTTGCCTAGAAAACTATATGACTCAAACGAAGGTTGACAAAGGAATTCCCTTTGTCATACAAAAAGCTTTACAACAAAACAAATCAATATCATGTTTCCCTTGCTTGTCTTTTTCAAACACCTGTCCAGAATCCCCATTCGTAGGCTGCTGCACCACCTGGTTTTCAACATCGCCATGTATAAAGGGAGGTTAATACAACTTCACAAAACTCTGTCCTCAAATGTGCTACCCTTAGAATTTTGAAGATGGAATACAGATCTATATTTTTCAGTCCGCCTACCCAGATGCATCTCCAAAATTCTAAGTCATCTCTACTACTGTGTAGTGGGGCTGAAAATATTATCCAATTAATCTTTAAATTCTCACTTATCACATGATTTCCCTAAGAATTTTAAGAGCCCAACTTAATATTACTCTGAGCTAACAAGCCACAGCTAAGGATCTTCATGAGCCCAGCTGAACTGAAGGGATTTTTCCCTCTTGTGGTGATACGGAAGAGGACAGATGTTTCATGAGCTGTATTACTTTTTCAAACAATGGCAAACCATTCTACAATATTCAGGAGTTTGCCTCAGCCCTATGGACCTCATTTATGCTGGAAGTCACACCTTACCTCAAGCAAAGAAAAGTCACTCTAAAACAGTCACATGGAATCAAGGTAGTCATGGATATGGCCACTTACGTCATAGTTCTGAGCCAGATACATTCCAACCACGTTGCCCAATGTAAATCCAAGCTGAAAAAATAGAATAGTAAGAGTTACAGTGCATACCGAGTCCTGTGCCAGTATGATTCCAAATTAAAATACGAAGACAGTATCTTCCTAAGAAGCTTAGGACAGTTAGAAGACCTTAATGTCCAGTCTAGGGCTGTGTACAACATGAGAGTCACATTTTTCTTCTATAAACACAGAGATGCCCTCTCCAGAGGCTAAAGAGTATACAAAAGAATAAATGGTGACACCAACCAAACGTAAGAAAAAAATAAAACCGCAAAAAATAATAAATGGTAACACTGTATAAATCTACCCTAAATTCTCTTATCCCCTCACAACTCACATAAATACTTGACTACAAGTTCTGGAAACTCAAGCCAAAGTTCAGATTTTTCTTGTGGAATGCTGCAATTTTTTGTCTTTTTTTGGTTATGGATATTGTTATTCCTTTTCAAATCAAATAAAAGTTATTCATAAAAGTTATACTATAAAAATACTTTTTAAAGTATTCACTCAAGGCCGGGCACAGAGGCTCACACCTATAATCCCAGCACTTTGGGAGGCCAAAGTGGTGGATCACTTGAGGTCAGGAGTTTGAGACCAGCCTGGCCAACATGGTGAAACTTCATCTCTACTAAAAATACAAAAATTAGCCAGGCGGGGTGGCTCACACCTGTAATCCCAGCTACTCGGGAGGCTAAGGCAGGAGAATCACTTGAAACCGGGAGGCAGAGGTTGCAGTGAGCTGAGATCAAGCCACTGCACTCCAGCCTGGGAGACAGAGCAAGACTCCATCTCAAAATAAATAAATAAATATTCAGCCAAATCATAGGATCTCAGAGAATGAAGGGACTCTTCACAGTTTACAATCTCTTCATAGTTCAAACAGAGGACCTTGAGGCCCAGGATGGAAAGGGACTTCTCCAAGGACATTCACAATAAGGAGGACAAGACAATCTACATTAGCTTCACACTCAAAAACTAAAATATGTGATGACAGAAAAGAAGAGAAAACTCTGACACACCACTGAGAGCACATATGGCTTAGCACTCTGCCACAGGTAGTCTAACATGCTAACAGGTATAGTCTGGCAGGACATTAAAGGTCGGTGGGAAACACAGTGACAAGAGACAGGTGCAACATTTAGAAAACTTTAAATATTTATCCCATTTGGTGACTATTTTCCTAAACAAAAACTGGTTCATGAAAATTTAGATATACCCAAAAGGGCCAAGGCTCCTCAGCTTTGAGTTTTAATGATAATAATTCCCTGTTTTCCTCTGGTAATTAAGAGGCTCCATCTAGAGCTTAATTTTTCATTTTATAAATTCAAACTAGTATGAATTTTTTTCATCATTTTCTTTAATCAGTGTTGCTTTTACTCAATCAATACACAGCAGAGAGGTTTTAAAAAAATTAAGTGTGGCACTTAACACCATCAATCACACATGGCGTGACTGAACCTTATCTTCAAGTTGGAGATGCACATAGGGGAACAGAATGCAGCTGGGTTCTTAGTACACTTTAAACTTACTAAGCTTGAAACACCAAAAGCATAATTTAAATTGGTTTGTTATTAGCAATAAGAAACATAGAAGAGGCTATCTAATCTCTAATCATAGACCATTCTGATCATTTGATTAATCAGATATGGCCTGCAAAATCCTACTTTTACCAATGTTGCACCTTGAAGCAGAATGATTTTTTTCTCCTATGGGTTGAAACCAGGTAGGAAGAGGTTTTCCAAATCCAGAAGGAGTATTAAATTTGCTTAAAAGAAGAGGAAAAAAAACCAAATGAAAGTATTAGCTCTAACACCAAAAAGAAAAAACATGGGATTTAAAAACTTTCAAAAAAAATAATCGAGTTCGGTTCCACCACTATCAGGCGGTGTGCCTAAAGCAAGACACTTAACCTCTCTGGAGCTTTGCTGATTTGAGCTTCCTGATTTATAAAACATTATACTCACAATGTAATGTCCAGCTCCAACATTCTAAGATTCCTAGTTCTTACCATATCTGTCTCTAAACAAATGTGGCATGTCTAACGTGGCTTCATTTTGGCAACTTCGCCAGGCATCAGGGCACATGAAAACTGATGATTATTTTAAAACACAACACAAAACAAAAACCATAAGCCTCTAAATAAGTCATATCCAATTCCAGTTTCAGAATACTACCAGATCTACCAAAGGGGTATTGTAAGATTAAATACACAAGAAAAATGTCACTAAGAGAAATATTTCCGAATACTACCAGATCTACCAAAGGGGTACTGTAAGATTAAATACACAAGAAAAATGTCACTAAGGGAAAAATGCATGAAGCCAGAAAAGCATATACAGTATGTTGTTCATGGGATGGTCAATAGGCATGTTTACACACACACAAAAAACCTAAATCTGAGGAACAGTGACTCAGTCTGAGAGGTTAGACTGGAGTCAGATTATAGGAGGTCTTGGATGAGTCTGAAACCTCTTTGTAGGCCAAGAATGCCTAACATCTTCCTGGCCAAGACCTAGAAACCTCATCAGTAGTTCTGTCAGGTGAATGCCATCACAATGCCCTGCTTCCCCTACATGGTCACCCGTTAGTATTCCCTGTAGAGAAGACTGTAGCATAAGGAGTGCAATGCCTTCTTCCCAAGCTCAGTACTAAGTGCATGACTATCACACCCTCTCTGCAATAATTTTGAGACTTTAGGGGTATAAAAAAGTAGCTTCTTTTCACAGAAACATTGGGGACAATTAATGGTACAACACTGCAAGTTTGAAAACAGAGGACTGAGATGAGGAAAGTAGTGTACAGGAAAAATAGATGGGAAGAAGATGCTGGAGCTAAGAGCCCCAAAAGGGAAGTCTAGACTGGCACAGAGCAGTACACAACAGAAGAATTGCATTGTCAGCTCTATAAATAGAGAGTACACTAAGAATCAGTGAAGCTCCACAATCCATTATCCACAATTCTGAAACCCAACTCAATCCAAACTACATTACATCATAACTCATTTGGTAACAAAAGCATACCTGACGTGAACTAACAGCAGACTATTTATAGTCATTATCACATTTTAGTGTGAATAATCATTTTTTGCTATAGTAATAGAAATCTTTAAATATAGGATCCTGCCTTAGATCTCCTCACTGGAGAATATGTCTCACAGCAAAAATATTAATACATTTGATTACAAAGTGCTATCCCAGATGCTGCTGGGGGTGTTAAGTACCGAGGTACATGATGCAGCTTATTACTTTTCTAAAATCTAAAAGAAATCTGATTTCCCAAATACATACGGCCCCTAAAGATTTTGATTAAGGGACTGCAGACCTTAATATACTAAAAATCAACTTCATATTTAGCCCCATGAAAGGATTAAAAATGATCTCTGCCCTTAGATAACTTATATGATGAATAGGAAGAAATGTTAGGTAAAATAGTTGTATAACAACAGAAGGCAGGACCCCGCACAGGATTTTCAATGTTAACAGATGCTCCAAAAATCAGAACTAGGCCATGCATTAAGTGGCAAAATGAATGATACAGAAGTGATTCTTTTAAGAAATCATACTTGAAAAATATGTACCTCAGGTTGATATTAAAGGCTCTAAATATGCTAAGTGTTCACATTTAAACTGGTGATATGGTTTGGCTGTGTCCCCACCCAAATCTCATCTTGAATTCCTACATGTTGTGGGAGGTAACTGAATCATGGGGGCAGGTATTTCCCATGCTGTTCTCATGATAGTGAGTAAGCCTCATGAGATCTGATGGTTTTATAAAGAGGAGTTCCTCTGTACAAGCTCTCTCTTTGTCTGCTGCCATCCATGTAAGACGTGACTTGCTCCCCCTTGCTTTCTGCCATGATTGTGAGGCCTCCCCAGCCATGTGGAACTATAAGTCCATTAAACCCTTTTTCCCATATAAATTACCCAGTCTCAGGTATATCTTTATCAGTAGTGTGAAAATGGACTAATACAACTGGCAAGGGAAATGTGAAGAATACTGAATGTGGAAAATCAAGGCACAAGATGGGAATGGAGATGTGATGACTGGCATAAAAGAAACAGGCCTGACTGGAAAAGAGAATTTGAGTTAAAGAATGGAGAGAATTAAGTATGGAAAGCTGGGCAGGGCTAGATGATGGGCTTCAAACAGCAGTTAGGGCAGCCAGGCACAATGGTAATCCCAGCACTTCGGGAGGACAAGGCGAGAGGATAGCCTGAGCCCAAGAGTTTGAGACCAGCCTGGGCATCATGGTGAAACTACATCTCTACCAACAAAATGCAAAATTAGCCAAGTGTGGTGGCATACATCTGTAGTCCCAGCTACTCTGGAGGCTGTGGTGGGAGGATCACTTGAGCCCAGGAGGCAGAGGTTACAGTGAGCTGAGATTACGCCACTGCACTCCAGCCTGGGCGACAGAGGCAGGGGAGTTTCCTTCACCTGCAGTTGTGGTAGGGAGCCACTGACTACTCTTTGCCTGCAGCAACATGATGAAAGCACTGCCTGAGAAGCATTCTCCTGGTACCTATACTCAGAAAAGGCTGAGGAAGCAAGGATCTACTAGATGATGAAAAGATGTAGGAATTAAAAACATAATTTTTTTTTTTTTTTTAAAGAAAACCAAGTACCTATTAGAGAAAAGCTGATTACTGTGGTGGCAAGCAAACAAGACTGAATTGTTTCTATTGATCAATAAAGATCAATGGAATAGAGTGGAGAGCCCAGGAATACACCATAAAGGCTTATTATGGTCAAGTGATTTTCAACAAGAGTGCCAAGGCACTCAATATGGAAAGAACAGTCTTTCCAAGAAATGGTGCTGGGAATAATCTTTTCAAGAAATGGTGCTGGGACAATGGGATATCCACATGCAAAGAATAAAGTTGGACTCCCACCTCACACTATATACAAAAATTAACTCAAAATGGATTAAAAACCTAAATGTAAGAGCTAAAACTATAAAACTCTTCGAAGAAATCATAGGCGTAAACCTTCATGAGTGGGGCTGGGCAAACAGTTTTCTCAGATATGACACCAAAAGTACAAGTAACCAAAAAAAAAAAAAAAAAAATTGGACTTCATCAAAATTAAAAATGTCTGTGTTTCAGAGAATACCATCAAGAAAGTCAAAAGACAACACACAAAATGAGATAGAATATTTTCAAATATATATCTGATAAGAGATCTGCATCCAGAATTTATAAATAATTCTTACAACTGAATGACACAAAAAAACTCAATTTAAAAATGGGCAAATTGGCCAGGCACAGTGGTTCACGCCTATAATGCCACACTTTGGAGGCCAAGGTGGGTGGATCACCTGAGGTCAGGAGTTCAACACCAGCCTGGCCAACTTGGTGAAACCCCGTCTCTACTAAAAATACAAAAATCAGCCAGGCATGGTGGTGGATGCCTGTAGTCCCAGCTACTTGGGAGGCTGAGGCAGGAGAAACTGCTCGAACCCAGGAAGCAGAGGTTGCAGTGAGCTGAGACTGCACCACTGCACTCCAGCCTGAGCGACAGAGCCCAACTCCATCTCAAAAATAAATAAATAAAATTAAATTAAAATTAAAATGGGCAAATGACATGAAAGGATTTCTCCAAAGATACAAATAGTCAACAAGCACATGAAAAGATGCTCAACATCATTAGTCACTGAGGAAATGCAAAGCAAAAGCATAAGGAACCACATCACACCCACTAGAATTGTTTTAACAAAAACAACAGCTACAACAAATGTTGGCGAGGATATGGAGAAATTGAAACTGTCATACATTACTGGTGAAAATGTAAAATGGTGCAGCTACTCTGGAAAACAGTCCAAAAGTTCCTCAAAGAGTTGAGCATAAAGTTAGCATATGATGCAGCAATCCCACCTTAGGGTATATACCCAAGAGAACTAAAATACACATCCACACAAAAACCTGCACACAAATATTCCTAGCAAGATTACTCATCATAGCCAAAAGTGGAAACATCTTGAATGTCCATCAACTGGTGAAATAATTAACAAAATAGAAATAAACGTAACAAACAAGGTGCAAGATAATTATTCAGAAGTTAATGAAAAGACATGAGACCTAAATAAATGAAGAAATGGATCATAACAGTGAAATAGTAAGGCCAGGCATGGTGGCTCACACCTGTCATCCCAGCACTTTGGGAGGCGGGGGCGGGCAGATCACATGAGGCCAGGAGTTTGAGACCAACCTAGCCAATATGGCGGAACCCTGTGTCTACTAAAAATACAAAAATTAGCTGGGGATGGTGGCACACGTCTGTAATCCCAGCTGCTTGGGAGGGTAAGGCACGAGAATTGCCTGAACCCAGGAGGCACTGGTTGCAGTGAGCTGAGATTGCGCCACAGCATTCCAGCCTGGGTGACAGAGGACTCTGTCTCAAACACAAAACAAAACAAAGACATAATAGTGTAAAGGTTTCATGAGCATAAGTCATCAGGAGGGCCTCATGGAAAAAATATCAGAGTGGGACCATGAAGAGTATTTAGAAAGGTAAAAAGGATAAAAGGAAAACCAGCCAGGTGCAGTGGCTCACACTTGTAATCCCAGCACTTTGGGAGGCCAAGGTGGGTAAATGACTTGAGGTCAGGCGTTCGAGGCCAGCCTGGCTAATATGGTAAAACCCCATATCTACTAAAATAATAAAATTAGCCAGGCGTAGTGGCACATGCCTGTAATCCCAGCTACTTGGGAGGCTGACGTAAGAGAATCACTTGAACCCAGGAGGCGGAGAGTGCAGTGAGCCAAGATGGCACCACTACACTCCAGCCTGGGTGACAGAGTGAGATTCTGTCTCAAAAACAAACAAACAAAAGCAATAAATCACAATAACAGTATCATAGGCAGTGTGCACAAAGCCCCCAGCAGTGCCATCATGTTAGCTTCCCTCCGAAAGCATCCTTAAAATAACTCTAGCTAAACCTTACGAATAAGGAAGCAGTAGCTTTCCTCAGGTAGTGTTGGTTACTATCTGCAAAGAGGTGTCTTCTACTGTGGTAAAAGAAAGAGAGGGTGCTCACTTTGGCAGCACATACACTAAAACTGGAATGATACAGAGATCAGAATGGCCCCTGCGCAAAGAGGACATGCAAATTCCTGAAGCAATGCATTTTTTAAAAACAGTCTAGGAGCAGTGGCTCAAGCCCATAATCCAACACTTTGAGAAGCTGAGGTGGGAGGATCGCTTCAGCCCAGGAGTTCAAGACCAGCCTGGGCAATATAGTGAGACCCTATCTCTACTATTGAAAAAATAATAATAAAGGGGAAAAAACTGCAGTAAAAGAAAAGGGAAAAACCACAGGAACAAGGTCTCTTCAAGATAGAGACAACGGGCAAATATTTTCACCTGGGGAGGAATATGAACAATGGAAGGAAGATATCACCAACACAAGCAAATACAGTGGTTTTCAAACTGTGCTCCACAAATCACAACTGTAGGAGAAACATCTTAGAGGGTTCCTGAATGTGTAATGACAACGCACCTGCTTAACTTGTGACTGTTTCATCACTTCTAAACCTTTCCAATCACCTACCCTTCTGTAAGAAGCTAATCCCCACTTCTGAGAAGTAACCAATCAGGGTTCAAATGACACCCTGCAAAAGAAAAACTGAACACTATCTGAATCCTTGTTGAGTGCCCCTGTTTTTAAGTTTTTTAACGTGTTAACTCATTTTTAATCCTCACAACAAAACCGTGAGGTGGGTTTGCATTTTCAGATGTGGAAATGGGAGCACAGAAAATTTCAACAGCCCACCCACGCTACCACAGCTTGAAAATGATGGGACGCAGGGTTCAAAGTGAGAAGTCTGACTCTGAAATTTAACCTCTTAAACACTAGAATGTGATGGTCATTGTTTTATAGATGAAATGACTGAACACAAAGAGAAATACTTGCTCAACTTTAGAGTCAGTGGCTCATTTGACAGAGGTGGAATCAATGTGAAAAGTAGTGCTATCCACTTATTTAAAAAAAAAAAAAAAAAAGGCAGTGAGGTGGGAGACCAGAGGGTGAGAGAACATCAGGGTTCCAGTTACTTCTGAGCTAGGAATATAATGGACAGCTTTAGCATCTCTCCTTAAATGCTGAGAATTCTGAATTCTCAAATCAGAATATGACCAGGTACAGTGTCTCATGCCTGTAATCCCAACACTGTAGGAGGCCTAGATGAGACCTGTATCTACAAAAAAAAAAAAAATTAAAAATTAGTCAGGGGTGGTGGTGTGGGTCTGTAGTCCTAGCTACTACTAAAGAGGCTGAGATGGGAAGACTGCTTGAGGCCAGGAGTTAAAGACTGCACTGAGCCATGATTGTGCCACTGGACTCTAGCCTAGGTGACAAAGAGAAACCTTGTCTCTAAAAAAAAAAAAAAAAAAAAAATTAACACTCAGTAAAAGTTTATTGCAAAACCAAATAGACCCATTCAGCAAAACCACTTAGAAAGTTAATTGTAACTGAATCATGTCCTCTCAGTTTATCAATGAGCAACAGATACAGTAGGCAGCTCAATTACATCATCCTATACCCTGGAGCTAAGTGATACCGCTTTTAATCTAGTGTTTACTACAAGAAAATGACTGTCATTATTCTGAACTCACAAACTAACACCTAGTTAGGACACTACAGAAACTCCTAGAGGCAAAGAAGCAGCCGTCTGAGCTGGGCAGATTAAGGACACTCTTTTGACTAATTGGATTTAACAATCCATTACCATCTTTCAAAAGGACAGAAGAGGCACGTTTTGTGTTTTAATCTCTTTGGCAAAGATAAAGCATTTGGGGCCAGGTGCGGAGGCTCACGCCTGTAATCCCAGCACTTTGGAAGGCTGACGCAGGCGGATCCGGAGGTCAGGAGATGGAGACCATCCTGGCCAACAGGGTGAAACCCCGTCTCTACTAAAAATACAAAAATTAGCTGGGCCTGCTGGCGCGCGCCAGCTACTCGGGAGGCTGAGGCAGGAGAATCGCTTAAACCCAGGAGGGGGAGGTTGCAGGGAGCTGAGATCGCTTCACTGCACTCCAGCCTGGCGACAGAGCAAGACTCCATCAAAAAAATAAAGACAAAGCATTCGGGCGGGAGCGGTGGCTCACGACTGTAATCCCAGTACTTTCGGAGGCTGAGGCGGGTTGATCACTTGAGGTCAGGAGTTCGAGACCAGCCTGGCCAACTCAGTGAAACCCCATCTCTACTAAAAATACAAAAATTAGCCGGGCATCGTTGCGCGCGCCTGTAATTCCAGTTACTCGGGAGGCCGAGGAGAGAGAAGCGCTTGAACCCGGGAGGCGGAGGTTCCAGTGAGCCGAGATCGTGCCACTGCACTCCAGCCTGACGACATAGCGAGACTCCGTCTCAAAAAAAAAAAAAAAAAAAAAAAGAATTAGAGGTTGAAAGCACCAAGTTTTGAGTGCACAATAGCTTGGCAGAAAAACTTTCACTTGAAAATTTGATGAGCAAGTCCTCCTGGAACCTTCACTAAGCAATCTTTGAAATATACCGAGTTTTGCCAGAAAACTCGTTTTTAACTCAAATAAGGAGCCAGGAGAAACAGTCTGCTTACTCATGCTTAGTCATTTCGGGAAAAATTACGTGTATACCAGTGTCTGACTCATTCCTCCAAGTCTGAAAGGTCTGATGAGGACTTAGCCTCTCGGACTTCGTGAGGTGGCTAATTTACGGTTTATTTCTGGCCCTCCTACCTCCTCAGAAATGCCAACTAGCAGGGCTCCACAGCAGGGACCCGCCGGCGACTATGTAATGGAACAGGAGCGCAGAAAGAAAGGGGAGCGGACTACGGAAAATCATCAAGGACCACACAAGCTTTAATACAAGTATTACACAATGAGCGCGGGGCGCGGCGCACAATACGTAGCTCTGGAAACGCACACTCTCTGACACCTCAAAGTTTTAGGGACTTGGATGGATGCAGAAAAACAGGGGCAAAGGGATTTTCTGGGGAGGCAGGAAGAAAACGGCCGCCCTGAGAGGCGACGACCAGGCGCGGGGGCCGAAGGGACCGCGGGACCCACGCCCAGGCCGGGTCCGCGGGGTCGGCAGTCCTCGAGGGGGAAATGGGATCCGAGGCACGCCCCAGGCAGCGGGCCCCGCTCTTCGGCAGCTCCACTCACCAGGAACTGGAGCATGATGTCGGTGGGGAGGGCGAGGAGGGCGCGAAGGACTGCTGCAGCTCCGCGGGCCGGTCCGAGCTTACCTCCCCATGCGCGGGGGGCGGAACGCCCCGTCGACTTCCGGGTCACACCCCGTCCCGCCCCGCCTCGCTCCTCCCGCCCAGCCCGCGCCCGGAAACGACTCGCAGCGTCGCAGCGTCCCGGTTCCCCCTGGCGGAACGCGTCGGCCTCACAAGCTGAACCAGCCGGGCAGCCAGCGCGCGACAAGACTTGCGAGGAGCCAAGTCCCGAGCCTGGCTGGGCAGCTTTGAGCATCCCGCCTCTGTAAACCTGGGCCGGGGCCCAGGAATCTGTGTTATTCTCAGCATGCGGACGATTCTGATACACAGCCCAGCTTAGGGCTCTCTGGCCTAGAAGGACTGCATGAGCAGCGGGTCCCATCCCCAGGTTCGCAGCTGAATCGTGGGAGCTTTTGCAACATCCTCTACCAGTGCCCAGCTGGACTTTGCGGGGAGGAAAGGAGGCTTGTAGCTCGCAAAGCTCCGCAGGTGTGCTGTGTCATCAGCGTTGAGGACCCAAGGTAGAGGCTGGGTGTTTAAGAGGCTTGGATGGCGGGCTTTGGAGTCTGGTGATAACCGGATGGGGCCCATGCTGCCGTGTGCCGCACGCCAGTCACTGAGATGATGAGTTTTGCAGCAGAGAAAGGGTTTATTCACCAGGCAGCCAGCCGAGGAGACGGGAGAACAGATCTCAAATCTGCCTCCCCAAAGATGGGTTTTAGGGATATTTATGGGATAGAGGAGCAAGGTGGTCTGAGGTGTGGGGAAAGGCGATTGGAGGTCAGGAAAAGTTTGTCAATGGGTGATCTGCGGGAGGTAGTCAAGCTTCATGGCTCTTCGTAGGATACATGGTCACAAAAGGGCATCCTTAGCATGATCTGAGGGTGGAGGTTTTGGCCCTCTAATGTCAGAAGGACACCCATAAGGCTTTCATGCAGGCCCAGTTGAGGGGTTGGTGGTCCCGGCTGTAGAAGAACTGACCCAGGCCGGGCGCGGTGGCTCAATCCTGTAATCCCAGGACTTTGGGAGGCTGAGACGGGCGGATCACGAGGTCAGGAGATCGAGACCATCCTGGCTAACACGGTGAAACCCCGTCTTTACTAAAAAATACAAAAAACTAGCCGGGCGAGGTGGCGGGCGCCTGTAGTCCCAGCTACTTGGGAGGCTGAGGCAGGAGAATGGCCTGAACCCGGAAGGCAGAGCTTG
Organism: Papio anubis; assembly: GCF_008728515.1. Lineage (NCBI taxonomy): Eukaryota > Metazoa > Chordata > Mammalia > Primates > Cercopithecidae > Papio > Papio anubis. The sequence goes on from NC_044979.1 coordinate 22,957,362, forward strand.
CAGTAAGCTGTGATCCGGCCTCTGCACTCCAGCCTGGGCAACAGCGAGAGACTCCCTCTCAAAAAAAAAAAAAAAAAAAAAAGAACTGACCCCAACTTCCTGAAAAACAAGAAACCTTATCAAGCAACCCAGATGTCAGAGATGTTATCCATAAGGAAGCCAGTGGGAGCTTAGATATATATTGTTTAGCTCTGTGACTTTAGCTGTATGGGTTTGATTAAAAAACTAAGAGCAGGTGACTAAAAACAAGTGAGAGAAATTTCATTTGGCAGTCCTCATCAAGTTGACCCTCAGTTTCACTGGCTCAGCTGGGTTTCTTGCCTAGCATGGCCATAGGTCCTGTTGACAATTTGGTATCATATCGCCACAAAGAATCTGTTCTTTCAGTCTTTTGGTCTGTGTGTGTATGTGTGTGTGTTTTCTCTCTCTTTTTTAAAGAATTTATTTTAAGCCTATTATACCACACAGTATGTTTTAAACACTAACTCCCTAATAAGATATAACTCCCTAATAAGATAAAGCAAAGACAAAAAAGTTCATCTTATTAGAAACAAGATATACCATCACTTACTGTCTTCAAACATTATTGCACTTTAATTTTCATAATTTGACAAAGCATTGATGAAACAATCTGCAGACTAGTTTTAACAAACAACACCTGTAAGCAGACATGACCATCCTAAATTGCTTATTAGGTATGAATTTTACAAACTACTTATATTTGCGGTAATGGTAGAGCTGGAGAGTATAGTGCCTTCTCCAAGCTGCCCAGCAAGAACCATCAGTATGGGGGAACTTACGACACTTTCCAAGGCCACGGCTCTTTCAGCCTGCAGCTGTCAGCCCACACATCTCCCTGTGTTTGTGGACTGGTTTGGTGATCGATTGGGTGTCAGGATTTCTTCTGATAACTTTGTGGAATAGATCAATGAGGATAACCTCAAAATATTTGTATGTAAAATCTTCACCAACCCAGTAAGAATTCAGGACTTTTAGAGCCCCACCGTTGTGTCCGACTCGCTCCTCTGCAATGGACTGAAGGCTTCAAGCAAACTTTAGCTGGTTAACACCATGATGGACAGGCTTGCTGTAAGTTGCACCCTTAGGAACTGGGCGTTTTCGGCCACCACGGCGAACGCGAATCCTATCTATAACATAACCTTGCTTGGCCTTGTAGCCCAGCTGGTGTGCTTTATCAGGCCAGGTGGGGCAGGGAGCCTGTGGAGAGCAGAGAGCTGGCGGTACTGCCAGCAGCGGACCCTCAGAAGAAAGCACATGACATCAGACTGCTTCTTCCTCCATTGCTCCTGGATGTACTTGTATGCACCCATTTTGGCTTACCTGATGGATGCTGCCAGACAGAAAGGAAAAAGCCTTACTCCCCCTGGTCTGTGTTTTAACATAAATGCTGATCAGTTGTTGCATTTAAACTGCAAAGGAGAGGGGATATAACGAGGCATGTCTAACCTCTCATACCATCATGTCTGGGAACTCAGTTTTAAGGTCTTTCTGGAGTCCCTTTGGCCAAAAAGAGGGTCTGTTCAATCAATGGAAGGGATTTAGGATGTTTAGTTTACCTAGCTATAGGAATTTAAGCAACATTTCCTATTTCTGCTTTTCTCCAAACGTCTCTCATTGTTCTCTCTCTCTCTTCCCCCACCTGCTTCCTGGTTTTTCTGCTTTCCAGCATATTGCCACTGCAACCAACCTGAGTTTATTTATTAAATGGCTAACCATAGAGTGTCTCTATGGTTAGCCATTTGTATTAGTCTGTTTTCGCACTGCTATAAAGAACTCCCTAAGACTGGGTAATTTGTAGAGGATACGCATTTAACTGACAATTCTGCATGGCTGGGGAGGCCTCAGGAGACTTAGAATCATGGTGGAAGGCTAAAGGGAAGCAAGGCACATCTCACATGGTAGCAGGAGAGAAAAAGGGAGGGGGGAGCTGCCAAACACTGTTAAACCATCAGATCTCTTGAGAACTCACTATCACCAGAACAGCATGGGGGAAACTGCCCCCATGATCCAATCACCTCCCACCAGGTCCCTCCCTCGTCACGTGGGGGCTACAGGGATTACAACTGGAGATGAGATTTGGGTGGGGCCACAAAGCCAAACCATATCACCACTTAACAAGTAAACTCAAGTAAGTTGAGTTTACTCAATAGGATCTCTCTCTCCTTGCCATTTTCGAATGCCAGGGAAAGGAAAACTGGTGGGTCAAGATGGTGGCAGATGCTCCACAATCAACTACAACTAGAAAGGGCAGGGTCTCTTTGAACTAAGGTGGCTGCCAAGAGGGAAGAGGGAAGGAATGCTAGGAGATGGCTACAACACACCATACTTTCCAGTCTGTCCAGGTTAAAATTTGACTCAAGCCTTAACCCGTGCTTCTCAACTTTAATCTTCATTCATATCACCTGGGCATCTTATTAACATGTTCTGATTCAGCAGGTCTATGGTAGGGCCTAACTTTCTACATTTCTTTTAACCTCAAATGACGTTGCTGGTCTATGGACCAGACTTTGAGTTGCAAGATGCCAGACTGTGAGCTACATTAAGAGTGAGGTCTTCACCTGTTGAGCTCGTGACTCCATCCTCAGCACCCAGTGGGTGTCTGGCACAGCCTCTGAGCACAACATAAGGATAGTTATTAAAATGTTTTTCGTAGGACCTTATCCTCTCGTTAAGATAAAGGCTTAAATGAAGCCCGGCTTTTCCTCTAAGGCTTTTTCAAAAGTATTTTCTCTAGCTAACCACAGGGCATGGAGAAGCAAGGCAGGACTCTTTTGCTCCCCACTGCTACTTTCCGAATTATCCCTCCAATATCCTTATATAAAAACACTTCCTTTACTTTCCTGTTTGCCTTTAGCCCTTTTTTTTTTTTTTTTTTTTTTTTTTTTTTTTGCAACAGGGTCTAGCTCTGTTGCCCAGGCTGGAGTGCAATGCCGCGATCTCAGCTCACTGCAACCTCCACCTCCTGGGTTCAAGTGATTCTCCTGCCTCAGCCCCCTGAGTAGCTGGGATTACAGGCGCCCGCCATCATGCCCAGCTAATTATTATATTTTTAGTAGAGACAGGGTTTCATTGTATTGGCCAGGCTGGTCTCAAACTCCTGACCTCGTGATCCACCCGCCTTGGCCTCCCAAAGTGCTGGGATTACAAGCGTGAGCCACTGCACTCAGCCTACCTTTAGCCCTTCTTAATGTCTTAATCTATTGATTTCTGAGGCAGTCTCCTCATTCACTGAAGGCTTTGGGATCTAACCCACGGCCTTCCTTTCAGTGCCACGTTATCATAATCTTGGGTGACTTCAAGGCCGTATACACTTGTACTTTCCAGAACTCCTTCCTTTCAGTGACCTTCACCTTCACCCCCCTTCAGCAGTGCTCTGCCGTGATCATAACACTTTGTCATATCGTAGACCTGTGAAGTATACCCCAAAATCCTACCTCCTCTCCTATCAGCCCTTTGACTTTAGCCAGACCTCCACTCAGCTATTCCATATTCTCATGAGCTATGTGCTCCCTTCTGGAAGGCTTCAATCCTTTTCTGTCTAGTCTATACCCCAAGAGACCAGCACTTTAAGGACTGTTACTCTCAATTCTCTTATCCAGTGGTCTTCTCTGATACTTGCCTTTTAAAATTCTAATTTTTGATCTCCACGTTTTCCAGTCCCATACCAGTGATTCTAAGCACCAAATGGAGAAAAGATGGATCATTCAGCAAATGATATTCATCTAACTAGGATCATTACCTGGAAAAAATAATGATGTTGGGTTCCTACTTCACACTTTGCACATAAATTACAGATAATATAAATGGCACTGCACACATAAATAACAGCTTAAACAAGACAAAAAATGTTAAAATCAGTAGGAGAAAAAGAGAGAAGTTATTTTATAATCTGCAAATGAGAGTGGAAGCTTTTTCACATGACCAACATGATACAAAATCCAGAAGCCATAAGAGATTGAGAAAATCAACTACATAAAAATTTAAAAATTCTGTAAACACTTTTTGTGAAACAAGTGACAGAGCTAACTTCATTTATATAAAGATCTGCTACAAATCAGTGAGACCAATGGCTCAATAAAATATGGCCAAAGAATTTGAACAGTTCACAGAAAAGGAAATAGAAATGGTTCAAACATATGAAAAGATACTGTGGGTAGCATTTATATTAATACTAAGAGAAATGTGGATTAATACTATAATGAGGTATCATTTTTCTCCAAATTGGCAAAAATCAGAAAGGTTGGCCAGGCGCGGTGGCTCATGCCTATAATCTCAGCACTTTGGGAGGCTGAAGTGGGCAGATCGCTTGAGTCCAGGAATTTGAGACCAGCCTAGGCAACGTGGTGGAACCCCATCTCTACAAAAAAAAATACAAAAATTAGCTGGCTGTGATGGTGTGCGCCTGTAGTCCAGCTACTTGGGGGTGCTGAGGCAGGAGGATCGCATGAACCCGGGAGGTCAAGGCTGCAGTGAGCTGTGACTGCACCACTGCATGCATGCCAGCCTGGGTGACAAAGTGAGACCCTGTCTCAAAAAAATAATAAATGAAATAAAATTGAAACAGCTTGATAACATACTGTGTTGGAAGAAGTGGGGGAACAGGCACAGTTTACACAACATTGAGGGGGGAATGAGTTGTTACAACTTTCATGGAGGCAGTTTGGCCAGAACTATAATTTTAAATAAGCATAACTTTCTCCTAGCAATTGCTGAAATTAGGCTCAAAAACATTCATGGTAGAAAAAGGTTGGAAACAATGTTAACCAATAAATTACTGATTAAAATCATGCTATATATCTACATTGAAATACTTGTGCAGAAGAAAAGAGCTTTATATGTGCTGATATGAAAATATCCTCAAGTGAAAAAAGCAAGGTGTTGGTATGCTACCATTTGAGGCATTGACAAAGGTATCAGTGGGAAGGAATGTGCTATTCAATAAATTACAAAATTATCCATATGAAAAAAAGTAAACGTAGCTTATACCATTCACAAATATCAATGCCAGAGAAATTAATGACCTAAGGAGGAGGCAACATTTTTAAATGCCAAAAGAAAATACAGAAGAGTGTCTTTATGATTTCAAGTGGGAGAAAATTTTTAGATAAAGAGCACATACCGGGCCGGGCGCGGTGGCTCAAGCCTGTAATCCCAGCACTTTGGGAGGCCGAGACGGGCGGATCACGAGGTCAGGAGATCGAGACCATCCTGGCTAACACAATGAAACCCCGTCTCTACTAAAAAATACAAAAAAACTAGCCGGGCGAGGTGGCGGGCGCCTGTAGTCCCAGCTACTCGGGAGGCTGAGGCAGGAGAATGGCGGGAACCCGGGAGGCGGAGCTTGCAGTGAGCTGAGATCCGGCCACTGCACTCCAGCCTGGGTGACAGAGCGAGACTCGGCCTCAAAAAAAAAAAAAAAAAAAAAGAGCACATACCATCAAGGAAAAGATTTGACACATTAAAATGTAAACAAGTATACCATTAAAAAGTTGAAAAGATAATCCAACAGACTGGGTTATCTGAAAAGAGAAAACTGAAAAAAATTGAAGCCATTCTGAATGGCTTCAATTCAGCATGTGTAATTCAGCAATTACACATAAATTCAGGATGTGTAATTACCTCCTACACATCAAAAAGAAAAAACCCAATAGAAAAAAAAATGGGTAAAGCTTTTTAAAGGGGGGGAAAGAATGGTACACAAACTATGCAAATCAATCAAGGTAACGTTTTATACCCATTAGACTGGCAAAATTAGAAAGTATGATGACTGGGCCGGGTGCGGTGGCTCACACCTGTAATTCCAGCGCTTTGGGAGGCCGAGGCAGGCGGTTCACGAGGGTAAGAGATCGAGACCATCCTGGCCAATGTGGTGAAACCCTGTCTCTAAAAATACAAAAATTAGCTGGGCATGGTGGCATATGCCTGTAGTCCCAGCTACCAGGGAGGCTAAGGCAAGATAATCATTTGAACCCAGGAGGTGGAGATTGCAGTGAGCCGAGATCGCGCCACTGCACTCCAGCCTGGCAACAGAGCGAGACTCCATCTAAAAAAAAAAATTAGCCCAGCATGGTGGTGTGTGCCTGTAGTCCCAGCTACTCGGGAGGCTGAGGCAGGAGAATCGCTTGAACCTGGGAGGTTGCAGTGAGCCGAGATCGCGCCACTGCACTCCAGCCTCGCAACAGACCTAGACTCCATCTAAAAAAAAAAAAAAAGGCCAGGGGCGCATCCCAGTTGCAAAGTTTTTTAAGAACAAGATATTTGAAGTATCCCTCCATGGATCACTTATTATAATGGGAAACATATATTTTACAACAAAGATGTGTGTCAAATACCAACTTAACCAGGTGGTCAAGATTAATATAATTGGACACAATGATATGCACCTCCTCCTGATGTGATCCACCGAAGGCACAAATCAACTGTACAAGGGTGGTATTCTGGCCACAAGTGTTTAACCTGAGTCTAATCAAAAGAAAACAAATTGTAGGACCTTTTCCAAAACAGCTAAAAAATGTGAGTTATAGGCCGGGCGTGGTGGCTCAAGCCTGTAATCCCAGCACTTTGGGAGGCCCAGGCGGGCGGATCACGAGGTCAGGAGATCCAGACCATCCTGGCTAACATGGTGAAACCCCGTCTCTACTAAAAAATACAAAAAAACTAGCCGGGGGAGGTGGCGGGCGCCTGTAGTCCCAGCTACTCGGGAGGCTGAGGCAGGAGAATGGCGTAAACCCGGGAGGCAGAGCTTGCAGTGAGCTGAGATCCGGCCACTGCACTCCAGCCTGGGCGACAGAGTGAGACTCCGTCTCAAAAAAAAAAAAAAAAAAATGTGAGTTATAAAAGCCTCCCATCCTCCGAAAAGCCAGGGAACCGTTTTAGAATAAAAATTGACTAAAGAGATAGCTAAATATTGGGCTGAGTGTGGTGGCTCATGCCTGTAATCCTAGCACTTTGGGAAGCCGAGGTGGGCAGATCACTTGAGGTCAGGAGTTCGAGAGCAGACTGGCCAACACCGTGAAACCCGTCTCTACTAAAACAAATACAAAAATAGGCCGGGTATGGTGGTGCACTCCTATAATCCCAGCCACTCAGGAGGCTGAGGCACTAGAATCACTTGAACACGGGAAGCAAAGGTGGCAGTGAGCCAAGATCGAGCCACTGTACTCCAGCCTGGGCAACAGAGCGAGACTCTGTCTCAAAAAATAAAACAAACAAAAAAAAGAGATAACTAAATATAATGTGTGATTCTTTTTTTTTTTTTTTTTTTGAGACGGAGTGGCGTGATCTCGGCTCACTGCAAGCTCCGCCCCCGGGTTCACGCCATTCTCCTGCCTCAGCCTCCCAAGTAGTTGGGACTACAGGCACCTGCCACCACGCCCGGCTAATTTTTTGTATTTTTAGTAGAAACGGGGTTTCACCGTGTTAGCCAGGATGGTCTTGATCTCCTGACCTCGTGATCCGCCCACCTCGCCCTCCCAGAGTGCTGGGATTACAGGCGTGAGCCCCCGCGCCCAGCCAATGTGTGATTCTTAATTGGATCCCGGTCAAAAAAAAAAGTTATCAAGTGCATTTTTGGAACACTTGAGGAAATTTTAATGGACAGATTAGATATTTTTATTGTATTTTATTGTCAAATTTCTTGGATATGATAATGGTGTTGTGGTTAGGAAGGAAAATATCCTTGTTCTCACTTGCTAAGATAGGGATAAAGTGTCATAATGTCTACAATTTAGGGAAGAAAACTAGTGTATATACACAAAAAAACAAAGCAAGTGTGCAAACTGTTGACAACTGGTGAATCTAGGTGAAAACTGTATGGGTTCATGGTACTTTTCTTCCAACTCTTTTGAAGATTTAAAATTGTTCATAATAATTGGGAAGGCCGGGTCACACCTGTGATCCCAGCACTTTAGGAGGTGGAGGCGGGCAGATCACCAGAGGTCAAGGAGTTTGAGAACAGCCTGGCAAACAAGGTGAAACCCCGTCTCTACTAAAAATACAAAAACTAGCCGGGCATAGTGGCGGGCGCCGGTAATCTCTGCTACTTGGGAGGCTGAGGGAGGAGAATCATTTGAACCCGGGGGCGGAGGTTGCAGTGATCTCAGATTGTGCCACTGCACTCTAGCCTGGGTGACAGAGCAAGACTTAGTCTCAAAAAATAATAATAAAATAAATAAATAAGTTGAGAAAACACTAGACAAATATTTAGAAAAGGTTATGCTGTATATTAACAGCTGTTAAAGCTCAGATAAAGTTCAGACATAATTTTTATATTACCAACTGACCAAGACTACAGTAGTAATGACTGGGAAGAGTGTGTACCTCTTTTTGATTTTCTAACCCACCAAACTGATTCACTCAGTAAAAATGACATATTTAAATCCTACATGTGTTTAAAATTTAAATGTAGCTTTTAAAAACAAACTATCCAACACCTGGTTTTATCCTCTTTGCTTGCTTCGCTGAAGAGTGCGTGCTGCACCTGGCGCCCTCTCTGCATGCCCCAGGTAACAGAATGCAGAGGTCAGGCTGAATGTCAGCCTCTCCCCGCTGTGTCACACAAACATTTCTGGTCAGCAGCACCATGCAGCTGCAGGCCTGCCCGCCACTCCCTCCCACACACTTCTCCACTGCCCCAGATTCTGATCCACAGTCAGTGGTAATTTGAGACAAAATGGTAAGAAAACAATATGAAACGTAGTAAATCCAAAATCTTTATTTTTTTAAGACTATAGTCTTATAGTAAGGGAGGAAGCCTTAACTTGCAAGACAATTCTTGCAAGGATCTGTACAACATACTTTTTATTTCTATAGAATGGAATCAAACCCAGACAGAGACTACAGAATGTATACTAGAAATTAGCAAATGCCAGGAATGGAGCAGGAAAAAGACAAGTGAGGCATAAACACACAAAACCCTTCACTGGGATCTGTTGACCGCAGCCAGAACCAGGGCTGGATCACACAATGGAGGCAGCTACCAGGGCCACAGGAAGGGAAGTAGCTGGGGCAGGGAAAGGCCCACACTGGGATACGGGGTTTAGCACCAGGTAAATTACTCTTGGTATTTACATACAAAATCAGTTGGCTCTATTTCTTAGACATACACACTGAAAGGAAGATTTGATCATTACTTTATGAATCTGTTATTTTGCAATACTGGTATTATTAAGAAATAGGGACAATTCACTCAGATTCAAATTTCAGTAGCAGGAAATAAATATCAAAATACCATCATTGGCCCTCAATACAAAACCTCTACAACACCCAATATTACCCTCCCTGCCCAACCCCAAAGGATCACTCCCTGGTGGCTGCCACTTCACTGCTGCCATCTCCAATACATACCACAGGTGTCATGCAGCCCTCCTTAAGGCTGGCACCGTAGGCTTAAACAACTGGCTGAGAAGCAGGAGTGAAACATGCCAAAGGCTCTGTGCTGCAAACACGACCCCTCTTTTTTTACACCACAAACTTCTTTAAGGATCTGATCACTCAATTGGAGTGATAAATAGCTTTTTAGAAAAAGAGGAAAAAGTCCTTAAAAAGGAGAAAGTGTAAATCTGATTACTCCAAACCAGTCATCTTTTTTTTTTCTTTGAGATGGAATCTTGCTCTGTCACCCAGGCTGGAGTACAGTGGTGCAATCTCGACTCACTGCAACCTCTGCCTCCCGGGTCCAGGCGATTCTCCTGCCTCAGCCTCCCGAGTAGCTGGGACTACAGGTGTGTACCACCAAGTCCAGCTAACTTTTGCATTTTTCAGTAGAGACCAGCCAGGCTGGTCTCGAACTCCTGACCTCAGGTGATCTGCCCGCCTCTGCCTCCCAAAGTGCTGGGATTACAGGTGTGAGCCACCGCACCCGGCCCAGTCATCTTCTTAAAGTAGAGCAGTTCACAGATTCTCAAAGTCTATTAAACAGAGGTGAGTGTGGACCTGGAGGCAGCCTCGGGGGGGCAGGTGTCCTCCAGGCAAGTGCCTGGCAGGGCTGGAGGCGCTGGTGGAGTGGGCTGGACACTGTGCTCAGAGGTCAGGCTGCTTATCTGTCCTCTACAGAAAAAGCTGCCAAGCTAGGGTGTTTTGGTCTAAAAGTTATTGGTGGGGACAGGGAATCCCTGAAGGGAATACGTTTGTTTGTTAAAAAAATAAAAACAAAAACAAAAACAGTGATAGTGGAAATGGGAAAGGAGCACAAGAGCTTTTTTGGGGGGATGGGGTAGGGAGGGGGACAGACTCTTGCTCTGTTGCCCAGGCTGGAGTGCAGTGTTGCCATCTAGGCTCACTGCAACCTCCATATCCTGGGCTCAAACAATTATCCTGCCTCAGCCTCCCGAGTAGCCAGGATTACAGGCGTGCGCCACCAGGCCAGGCTAATTTTTGTAATTTTAGTAGAGACGGGGTTTCACCATGTTGGCCAGGCTGGTCCCGAACTCCTGACTTCAAGTGATCTGCCCGCCTCAGCCTCCCAAAGTGTTGGGATTACAGGCGTGAGCCACTGCGCCACGCCCCGAGAGCTTTTCCATAAACATGTAAAAAACATTTTTAAGGGAGAAAGAGAAAAATAGTCTCTGAAATGATTCTGAGGAAATGGAAAGAAGGATGATGGAAAGTCTTCATTGCTGGTCTGCCCTGAGTAACTCAGCTGGCCTCCATCTGGAGTTTCTTCCTACTTCAGGGCTCCTCATGCTCCAACTCTGAGCTGGAGTCGGAGCTCCCATCAAAGGCAGAGGTGGTGCTGCCCTTGGCATTGGTGTAGAGGATGCTGTCTGAGGAGGGATAGTTGGCCTGTGGCTGGGCACTTGACCTCCCCTTCAGTGCACGGACTTCCTGCTTCAGAAGAGCAGTCTACCGCTGAGGTCATCGATTTCTCACTGGCGTGTGGTTTTTCCCTCCACATATGCTGGATATACTCTATGGCTTTGTCTAGGATTTTGGCCCCGGATGCCTTCTCTCCTTGGAGTATTGGGACTGAGTCCCACAAACTGAAAGCTGCCTTTGATGTGGTCCCTACGATTTCATTCCAGTGCATCATGATGTGTGGGGAAAAGAAAGAGAGATCAGCCTGTTACTGTGTCTATAGAAAGAAGTAGACATAAGAGACTCCATTTTGTTCTGTATTTGAGATGCTGTTAATCTGTGACCCTACCCCCAACCTTGTCCTTGCAAGAGACATGTGCTGTGGTGACTCAAGGTTTAAAGGATTTTGGGCTGTGCAGGATGTGCTTTGTTAAACAAGTGCCTGAAGGCACCTTGCTGGTTAAGTCATCACCATTCTCTTAATCTCAAGTACCCAGGGACACGTACACTGCCAAGGGTCGCAGGGACCTCGGCCTAGGAAAGCTAGGTATTGTCCAAGGTTTCTCCCCATGTGATAGTCTGAAATATGGCCTCATGGGAAGGGAAAGACCTGATCGTCCCCCAGCCTGACACCTGTGAAGGGTCTGTGCTGAGGAGGACTAGTACTAGAGGAAAGAAGGCCTCTTGGTGGTTGTTGGCAGTTGAGACAGAGAAAAGCATCTGTCTCCTGCCAGTCCCTGGGCAATGGAATATCTCAGTGTAAAACCCGATTATATGTTCTGTTTACTGAGAAAGGAGAAAACCGCCTTAGGGCGAAAGGTGGAACTTGCTAGCGCAATGCTGCTCTTTATGCACTAAAAAGGTTTATGAAGATGTCTGCATATGCATATCAAGGCACAGCACTTTTCCTTAAACTTATTCATGTCACAGAGATCTTTATTCATATGTCTTACTGCTGACCTTCTCCCTACGATGATTCTATTATCCTGCCACTTCCCTTTTTTCTAAGATGGTAAAGATAATTATCAAATAAATACTAAGGGAACTCAGAGACCGGTGCCGGCGTGGGTCCTCTGTATGCTGAGCGCCGGTCCCCTGGGCCCACTTTTTCTTTCTCTATACTTTGTCTCTGTGTCTCATTTCTTTTCTCAAGTCTCTCTTTCCACCTAACGAGAAACACCCACAGGTGTGGAGGGGCAGGCCACCCCTTCATCGATGGGCCCATTTGTCAGCCGCAGATTGAAATCTCTGTTGTAGCTTGTCACTCTCCACCTCGATGTCATCATTATCACTCATTTCCTACAACTCAGGGAGCAGCTACTGCAGCAGCAGCAGCCAGGGAGGCAGAGGGATAGAGGAATCTGAGGAAGTCACTGACAAGAAGCAGCAGAGTTCCCCTGCCTACATACACACACTCACTTGCTCTCACGCACACAAAACATGGGCAAGAACCACCTCCTCACTCCCAAAATCTCAGTTCTAAATTTAGCTATATGTCTTATCTGTTAAGAAGGCTTCGTACTTCAGAAGTTTATAAAATGCTTTGATTTCACGCCCAGGCTCTTTGCTAATTATTTCTAGGTTCATGCCTGTGCTCCAGATGATAGAGATAATCATATACGTGACCAGCAGAGCAATATGCACTGACTACATTATGGATCCATTTATTTATTCTTTCACATCCAGGACTTCTATTTATTAACAGAATGTTTTCCAGCTAATGTTTATATCTGGTGGGCAGTAAATTAATTACAAAATATAACATTGACAAAGCCTTTATATTTTTCTGACAGCATAACTTTCTCTAAGATAAAGCTGTTTTAAAAAGATGCTTGAAGGCCAGGTGCAGTGGTTCACGTCTGTAATCCCAGCACTTTGGAAGGCTGAGGCGGGCAGATCACTTGAGGCCAGGAGTTTGAGATCAGCCTGGCCAACATGGTGAAACCCCATCTCTACTAAAAATACATTAGCCGGGCATGGTAGCACACGCCTGTAATCCAGCGAGAGGCGGAGGTTGCAATGAGCCACGATCATGCCACTGCACTCCAGCCTGGGTGACAGAGTAAGACCCTGTCTCCAAAAAAAAAAAAACAAAACCGAAAACCCAAAACCCAAAACCAATGCTTGGAAGCCACAGAAGTTTTATTGTAAGCATTTAAAAACAACAACACTAGGCCGGGCGTAGAGGCTCAGCACTTTGGGAGGCCAGCACTTTGGGAGGCCAAGGTGGGCGAATCACAAGGTCAGGAGATTGAGACCATCCTGGCCAACATGGTGAAACCCCATCTCTACTACAAATACAAAAATTAGCTGGGTGTGGTGGCAGGCGCCTGGAGTCCCAGCTACTCGGGAGGCTGAGGCAAGAGAATCGCTTGAACCTGGGAGGTAGAGGTTGCAGTGAGCCGAGATCATGCCACTGGACTCCAGCCTGGGTGACAGAGCGAGACTCTGTCTCAAAAACAAAACACAACACTATAACACTATAGAATAAGTATCAATTTTATTCTATAGTGTTATAGTGTTTATTCTGTTACTACATGAAAGTGAGGACTTTCTCCTCTCAGCAGTCTCTCTTAAGTATTAGGCTGAAATAATTGTTGGCTGGAAAAGGAAATTTGCAGTTTCAGATGATGTAGTTACTTGAACATGAAAACAACTGGGTAAGAAATAGAGTGGTGATCATGTAAATGTTTTGTCCTAGTGATAGCCATCATATTAATTATATGAGAAATATTGGCAGATGATTAATTTGAGAAATTTCACAATCATTTCTAAGGAACAAATGCAAATTACTGTAGAGTCAGCTCTTCATATCCCCAGGTTCAACATCTGCCGATTCAACCAACCAGAGATCACAAATATTTGGGGGAAAAAAAACAATATAACAGTAAAAAATAATACAAATGTAAAAACATAGTATAACCACTATTTATATAGAATTTACATTGTATTAGGTATTATAAGCAATCTAGAAATGACTTAAAGTATACAAGAAGATGTATCTATATTATATGCAAACGCTATGCCATTTTATATAAGGAACATGCATACCAAAACATAGGTTTTGGTATCCGTGGGAGCCCTGGAACCAGTACTCACCAGATATCAAGGGACAATTGTATTGTCAACTTACATGCAAAAAAGAAAAAAAAAGGCAAAACCTAAATAATTTTAGGAAAAAGCTTAACTTTTTCAGACATTTTCACAGTATTGAGTACACCATTCTATAAGAACATGGCTATAGTTTAGTAACCCTGAATATTGTAATAGTGCAATGTAGCTACAAAGGGTAAAAAAATAAGAATTTTCAGACTATGCCTTTAATTTGGCATTCAGAATAATATCTCTATGGGAAAATCACCACTGTTGAAGGTTTATTTGTCAGATTCCTGATAATACTGATCATTTTCTAGATAAAAGATCAAAAGATTAACCATACATTTGTTTTGTTTTTTTAAAAAGTATTTATTTTTTACTAGTGAGGATGGAACTAGGCAAAGTTTACAGAAAAGATGTCCATATACAAAGAAAGAAATAGCAAAATATTTTTGGTCATAATTTAGAAAGAAATTAATCTATAAAACGGAGACAGTTCTCCCCAATTCATCTCTCTCATAGAAGAGCGTAAGCATGGGCTCTCAGTTCCTTGATATCCTCAAGAGGCCACGGATACGTCTGACAAGAGCCTGTATGAAACTATATCGAGATCGAACTTTTGAATATAATCCTTCAATGTCCAGGAGTTTCTTTTGTAATGATTCTCCAAAAGCATTGATTGCATCAGCCTGAAGCTAGAGGTGACACAAAAGACATTTTGTTAAAATTGTTGTCTCAAATATTCCTTTTATTCTAAGTCTTCCAATTTAAAACACCTTAGAATTTTTGTAATGTGGTTCTTTCAATGTAAAATACTTTTGAATTTTTGTAATGTGCTACTAAATTAACTAAACATTCACATTTTCTACCTTAGAATTTTTTGGTTTAATTCTCATGTTTTTCCTGCTTTCTTTTCTTGTATACATTTAAAAACCTGCTTTAAGTAGCAAGGAATGTTGATGCTGATGCTGATATACTAACATACAAACAAAAACATTTCCTAAAGGGCCATACAAGAAGTCAGTAAGACTGGTAGGGAGGGAGGGAGGGAGGGTGGGAGGGTAGGTGGGAAAGAAGCTTTTACTTTTTATTTCATTTTGCATTTTTTAAAAACCAACTTGCATGCTTTTGTTTTTTAAAAATATTCATGTGTGGATAAACCTGGTATATGCTTTAGAATTCATATATATTCTAGAATGCATATGTAGTTTCAGATGGATCTTTTTGATGTTATACTAAAAGACTAAAATTAAGTACAAAATTAGATGAATCTACCTGTTTTCAGTTTTGCATTAAAATCACAGTACAAAGTGAGATTATTAATCCTGCATTTTTTTTCTAGCTTTTTTACAAAGCAGTCTAAATGAAATAGTAACAGTTGTTACTTCAAAATATATTTATTTTTGTTGTCCTAGCTACTCAGGATGATGAGGCAGGAGAATCACTTGAGCCCAGGGGGTTGAGGCTGCAGTGAACTGTGGTCACACCACTGCACGAGAGAGCACCTGGTAACGGAGTAAGACCTTGTCTCTTAGACAAAACAAACAACAAACTCTGAATATCTTTGGCTAATTTTGCACATGGCCTCAATTAACACTAGTTCTCCTAAACAAGCCTAGCCACAAAATTCCTTTTATTTCCTATTATTCACTAAAGAGCGAATGTAGTCCGGATTAGGATGGGAGCGTGGTATCCATGACATCTAGCAAGGTGTGCTTTGGAGGTTGCTGTAACTGCACCTTTCATTCCCAACCTTGTTTTAAGAAAAATAGCAAAAAGAAGGATTAGGGAGGAGCAGAGGCTTTATCAAATCACAGCTAAGGACATGCAGATGGCTAGTAGAGGATCTAGCTGTAATTCATTTTCCCTAACATCACACACCCTGATACCTGCTTTGTTAGAAACATAACTTTGCTATTAGTTCAATACGAGGTTTTCATTGTAATTGTTTTTGGCATGCTCTTCATTCCAACACTACTGATCAACAGGTTAGTAAGAGCACAGTGTTGTGTACTATGGTCTACTACAGCGCGATTTGTATTGGCTGCTCTCAATCTCACCATTAAATGATTTCCTGAAAAGTAAGTGCTGAGTGATACTTTGTACCTAAAAAGTTCTACAAAGCCAATCAAAATATACCAGGAGTTTCCAGATCTTAATGCCTACCAATCACGGAACACTTACCATGTTCTAGGTACAACATTAGCAGCTTCACATACATGAAACCTCACTTAATTCTGACAAAATCCTTTGAGGTTGAATCATCCCTCCTATTTCTTAAATGAAGAAATTGAGGCTCGGAAGTTAAGTAAGTTGTTCAAAGTCACATAGCTATTAAAATGGTCAAGCTAGAGTTCAAACCAGGTCTCTATAAGCAACCCTGAAAATCATAATCTTATGAACATACCAGGCTTTTCCTTTTACTTACTTACATTCATTCATTTATTTATTTATTGGAGACAAGGTCTTGCTTCACTCTTTCATTCATTTATTGGAGACAAGATCTTGCTCTGTTGCCCAGGCTGGAGTGCAGTGGTGCGATCACAGCTCACTGCAGCCTCAATCTCCCAGGCTCAGATGATTCTCCCACCTCAGCCTCCCAGGTAGCTGTGACTATAGGTGCATGCCACCACAGTATGCCAATTTTTTTTTTTTTTTTAAGAGACAGGGTCTCACTATGTTGCCCAGGCTGGTCTCGAACTCCTGGGCTCAAGCAATCCTCCCATCTTGGCCTCCCAAAATGCTGGGATTACAGGTGTGCACCATCACATCTAGCCCTTTTACTTTAATAAAGAAAAATAAAAGAATATAAGAATAGAACTTTACCTGGTCTAAATCATGTTGGCTCACTATAGCCAGCCCACTTCTAAAATCTAGATTGGTTTCTGAGGCGAAGGAATCTAGAGATAAAAGAACAGAGTCATACCGGCTGTGCAAGTACACATCTACCACACAGTGGAGGACCTGATGACAATGAACAATAACAATAGTACCATGAAAAACATGGCTCAAGATTGGGAACTCAATTCTCAACTTTTAGCAAATGGAAGCCCCTAGAAAGCATTTCACTGGTCCAGACCAGGGTTCTCAGCTCTTCTCTATTTCTTTCCACCTAAGGGATCCAATACATGCCCATCAGTCACAGAGACCCACTCTAGCAATAAGAATCAGCATAATAGCAGACCTACTCCATTCTTCTAGAGCTGGGTCAGTCCCTAACCGCAGCAAGAAGCTGAGGAACAGCTGATGAGCAGGCTCTAGAATATTCTTATGCCCAGCACAATGTCCCGTGAACAGAAAGTAAAATGCAAGAAATAGCTACGTCTAGTGACTAAGCAGCTCTTGATTCACCCAATTCACTCTAAGTAATCTGGAAACATAAATAAATAAAAACGTTACTAGCTTTTCAAGGCACAAATAGGTATTTATGGCTCATTAATTTTTAGCAGAAAGTTTACCTTGCAGTCTTCTGCTTTTAAACAAGGTTCTCGAGGCAAATAAGGAATCTTGAGAATCCGTGGGCATGCAATGTAACAAGTAGTACTCCAGATGGCGCCAAAGAATAAATAGGCAGGTCTCTATGATAACTATATCAGAGCTCAGATTAAAGGAACATAATCTCATCAAATATTTTTTACAAACCAGTTTCTGAAGAGGAGAAAAAAGGAGAGACTGCACTCACTTAATGAGGTAGCCACAGCCTCAGTCTGACAGACAGGGTCCCACTGAAGGCTCCTCAAGAGGAAGCAGCAAGGTGTGCTGAGGAAGGAGGTGGGGGTCCTGTGCCAGCAGTCTCATGTCCCTACCTTCTTCCCTGACAGAAAGTGCCCATGTATATTATCAGTATTACCAGCTACTCTAAAAGATAAGAACAAAAAAGTACAATTTGGAAATACATTAGGCATTTACTGGGAAAAAATTAAGTTTATATCTCCTTCCACCTGGTTTTGGTGCCCAAATAATGAGAGAATAAGTGAAGAGTTCCTACATTTCAAGGTCATCACTCAAGTGCATGATTTCATAAAGGATACAAGAACAAAGGGAAAGCAGTTTAGCTCGATTGTTGATCACCTTCACCAAGCGCCGTCTTGCTAGAACATATTTCTGGGCAGTGGAGATTTTATCAACACCAGCAGGCATCACAGACTGACACAACTAGAAGAAACAAACGTGGTTATTAGAATGACATCAACTGGAACAAAATTTTTAATGAAAAACTACTATCAGCAGGTCACCGTGGTAAATGCTGTGAAAACACTCGAATTTACACATCCTTGCAGATAAGAGTTTTTTATCTAAGAAGCTAGCAATTTTAAAAAATTAGAGCCAAAGAAGCAAATTCACAAATGAACATTTATCTGCTGCATTTTGAAAAAGTCTGTCCCTGAAACACAGTCAGGGTTGCTGATGAAACCCTGAATTTCCTGTCACATTAAAACAAAGCAAGACAAAACGATAGGTGTTTCAAGCAGTAGCTATAACAATCCCATGGAGAATTTCTAACAGTTGTCAGGTATCTCCTGCAAAAAATACAAGGTAGACACCTAGAGCATAACTCAACTATGACCCTCAACCAAAGCTCCCATGACCACTTCTCAATGTGGCACACACACGAGCACAATGGTTCCAGCTAATGTTCCAATGCTGGGTTCCACGGAAGGTGTACTGAAGTGAGGCTGATGGAAGGCCACACACTTCATGATAATGATGCAATTCCTCTTGCAAGTACAAGCATCACTGATTAGCTACACGTTAGAGGAAGGACTGCCAGGCATAAACCCAAAATTTCAGGGGTTACCTAAACCCAGTCATTGACTCCTGCCTCACCCTGTTCCTGCCAGCTACATGCCTTTGGGTGTGTTATGCAAGTCTGTGCCTCAGTTTCCTCACGAGAAATGAGAATAAAAACAATATCTGCCCAGGTGTTAGGTAGAACATGTAGTTCAGGGCCTGGCATGTTGTAGACACTCAATAAATGTCCCCTGAGATTACCAGAAGAGTGGCAAGAGGGAGTAGGCATGGACTACTCAAAAGAGTAACATGGAAGTTTTTAGAAAGCTCGGTGCAAACCAGGAATGATAAAGTGGTTCGACATCCAGGTGGCCACAGGACACCAGGAAGCTTCAGCACTGCCTGAGGAACTGGCCAAGAGATGCCTTACGTTCAGCTGTGCCAAATGGAAAAGGCAGCAAACTACTTAGTAGCAATCCTGGTCATTCAGCATCTTCAGTTATTAATACAGTAAGTAGAGGGAATGATTCTGGGTCACTGAGAGAAGGCAGTCAAGTCTCACATGCTACCAATTTTGTTTGAACAATTTGCTAAACAGATATTGAAGATGCTGACGGCACAGAGACATTTACCTAAGTTCTATTAAAAAAAATCTGCAACAGAAGCCTTTCTCAGCACAGATTTTACGGTATAAATGACCCCAAACTCTTCATTCAAAGGCCAGCTGCCTTTGTATTTTTTTGAACAGGTGCTACACTTCACTGTTTTTCAGTCAAGAGTTTCTATGCTTATAAGGCTGGTGCTATGGCGAAAGAGTCTTCTTCAAATCACACAGAAGAATCATTCCAGTTCCTCCAGTCATAATGTATACACCGTCTTTACTCAGTCTGAGACCAGCACCCTGGCCCTAGTAACAGCAATGATTTCTCAAGTCCCCCCAGCTCATTATAAGATTCGTACCTCTTTTATCTCATCTGGGGGAAGCTGGTCTACATTCTGTAGCTTGCTGACACTCTGTCGATGACTGTCATAATAGCTGAAGAAATCATTCGCACTCTGTTTCAGCAGGTAAACAATAATGCCTAAACCAGGCAGGCGCCAGTATGGAACCACTGGAGCTTGGGTATCTAATAGAGGTGATGAGATAAAACAATGTTCCACTTATAAGCATTTCATGTGAATTTCAAATGACCTGTTTTAAAACAAGGCATGCCCCAGAATTTAAGGACATGTAACCTGTCATTAAAACCAACCCAAGATTACTTTTAAATACCATTGATAGTTTAAAGAACAAATGGTTAGGAGCCACTGTAATCAGGTACATACATAAGGCTGGAGATCCTGCAAGAATAAAGAAATCTGACTGATGCATGTTGGCAGAGTCTACCTTTTATTAGGCAGAGAGTTATTTGAGAACTCTATCAAAGTATAAACCTTACACACACACACACCTCCACATAAAAAACAATATACACAATTTTGGGGTTTCTTAACACCAAGTGAATAATTTCTGCCTTGCCTGATGGCTCTAGTTGTATGGATTCATTTCTGGTCTGCATCCTTCTGGTTACTAAATTGCCAGTTCAAAGTCATTTCTCTTTCAAAGAGACAAGAACACTAACTGAAATATTCAAAAAATATAAATGGATTTAAACTTTAAAAAATCTTTTACCACAACAACTACATTACGGTAGTAAAACAAAGTGATCTGCCTTTTACCTGGCTACTGGCTAATGAAGACACAAAGGAACAGTGGGATGTCATAAAAGCTGTTTGCAGAGGGAAAACTAGAAAGCAATAACAATATTATCCTAGGACAGGCACAGTGGCTCACACCTGTAATTTCAACACTTTGGAAGGCTGAGGAGAGAGAATGGCTTGAGACCAGGAGTTCAAGACCAGCCTGGGCAACAGAGACCCCGTCCCTACAGAAAAGAAAAAAAAAATCATCCTAGCAATAATCTGTGTAGTGCAATTAGAACAATTACCTCTAGTGATTTCGTGGAAACACTGTGGCAACTTCTTTTCTTTTCTTTTTTTTTTTTTTTTGAGAGGGAGTCTTACTCTGTCATCCAGCCTGGAATGCAGTGATTCGATCTTGGCTCACTGCCACCTCTGCCTCCCAGGTTCAAGCGATTCTCCTGCCTCAGCCTCCCGAGTAGCTACGATTACAGGCACATGCCATCACGCCCAGCTATTTTTTGTATTTTTAGTAGAGACGGGGTTTCACCATGTTGGCCAGGCTGGTCTCGAACTCCTGACCTCAGGTGATCCGCCTGCCTCGGCCTGCCAAAGTTCTGGGATTACAGGCATGAGCCACCACAGCTGGTCCAACACTGTGGCAATTTCAAGTTCGAATTGGAGATAATCTTTGTTTAATGACCCAAACTGCCATGAATACTGAAGGCGAGATCTGCATTTGCTTTTTTCTTCACTAACAACTCCCTTAACTTTGCTCTAAAGTCAGACTCATGTATCTTTCTTTCTTTCTTTTTTTTTTGAGACAGGGTCTCACTTTGTCACCCAGGCTGGAGTACAGTGGCACAAACAGGGATCACTGCAGCCTTGACCTCCTGGGCTCCAGTGATCCTCCCACCTCAGTCTCCCAAGTAGCTAGGATTACAGGTGCATGCCACCACACCCAGCTAATTTTTTTGTATTTTTTTGTAGAAAGGGGGTTTCGCCATATTGCCCAGGCTGGTCTCTACCTTCTGGGCTCAAGCAATGCACCTGCCTTGGCCTCCCAAAGTGCTGGGATTACAGGCGTGAGCCACCACACCTCGCCAATCCCATAGATCTTTATACAGAGGGGAAGAGACAGAAGAGTCCCTTGTCTGTGGACGGTGCCACCAACTAGGACATCCTAGACAAATTCAATTTGCCAGGTATCCTAGTCTACAGCAAAGATGTGACAGTTTTCACAATACATTGTTACACAGAGCCTTCTCCTAGTGAAATCAGGTATCCTGGTCCCCAGATAACATTTGTGTGATCTCTATCCTGGTAGGAAGATATCCACAAAGAGGATGATTGAATGCTTGGAGGACTCCAGAGCATTTCAGGAGTTCTCACCCTACTAATTTGTCCAAGTCTAGAAAATATTTGCGCATTTCGAGGCTATTAGGTTTGCATAAAACAGCCGGGCGCAGTGGCTCGTGCCTATAATCCCAGCACTTTGGGAGGCCAAGGCAGGTAGATCACTTGAGGTCAGGTGTTTGAGACCAGCTTGACCAACATGGCGAAACTCCGTCTGTACTAAAAATACAAAAATTAACCAGGCATGGGGCGTGTGCCTGTGGTCCCAGATTCTCAGGAGATTAAGGCATAAGAATCGCTTGAGCCCAGGAGGTGGAGATTGCAATGAGCAGAGATCGTGCCACAGAACTCAGCCTGCGCGACAGAATGAGACTCTGTCTCTAAAATAAAATAAAATAAATTCATCGGAAGAGAGCTTGCCATTGCTTCCATTTTACGGATAAGAGAACTAAGGCACAAAGAGGGTGATTAACTTTTCCAGAATTACACCAATAAGTTATTTGTAGAACTGGGATTCAAATCCAGGCAGTTTGTCATTAGTCGATTAGGTTGAACTGCTTCTTTATATACCACATACCTACTCACGCACGTGTCTAGAATTGGAAGAGAAAAATATGGTTGCTGACCCTAAAAAGAGTCTAAGAAAAATTGGAAAAATAACAATTTCTAAGACTCAATGGGCTGGGCACGATGGCTCACGCCTATAATCCCAGTACTTTGGGAGGCCGAGGCTGGCAGATTACCTGGGGTCAGGTGTTCCAGACCAGCCTGGCCAATGCGTGAAACTCTGTCTCTACTAAAAATACAAAAAAATTAGCCGGGCGTAGTGGTGGGTGCCTGTAGTCCCAGCTACATGAGAGGTTGAGGCAGAGGAAGGGCGTGAACCAGGAGGCAGAGCTTGCAGTGAGCTGAGATTGAGATCTGCCACTGCACTCCAGCCTTGGCGACAGAGCAAGACTCCGTCTCAAAAAAAAAAAAAAAAAAAAAATTAGCCAGGCATAGTGGCTATACTCCCAGCGACTTGGGAGGCTGAGGCAAGAGAATCGCCTGAACCTGGGAGGCAGAGGTTACAGTGAGCCAAGATCGCGCCATTGCACTCCAGCCTGGGGGACAAGAGCAAGACTTCATCTCAAAAAAAAAAAAAAAAAAAAAAAACTTAATGAGTTCGCCTTCAAGTATTAAAGATCAAAGACTGATAGGATATGGAAAAGATTAGCTCAAAATGAGAAGCAACTAAATAAAATTTTAATAATGACCAATGAAACATTATTAGCACATGATTAATATTAAAGAATACAAAATTACATTTTTGTTTGAAAAATCTTATGTTCAGGTTAAATTTGTGTTACAAGGTTAGTTTCAAGGAGAAAGGAGCCCTTTTGAGGCAGAGTTAGAGGTCTCCATCAAGCTATTGGCCTTCAGAGATTAATAAACAGATTGATGTCCATTTTCAAACTGCCAGATGGAAAGGGGATAAATCAGGTTATAAGTTACTGCTGGCCGACAGGTCTTTGGATAGGAATCCCAATCATTCCATGCCATTCCAAAGTGAAATGATCTCTTTTTCACACTGGTTGAGCCACTTGGACTAGAAGGATAACTTTCCCCTCATGCCAGTGAGGACATGCAGATATTGGAATCCCCCCATGGTGGTTCCTTTTTATACTATCTTCCTGGCAGCAAACTTTTTTTTTTTTTGTTAGAGTCATGGTCTCACTCTGTCACCCAGGCTGGTGTGCAAGTGGCATAATCTTGGCTCACTACAGCCTTGAACTCCTGGGCTCATGTGATCCCCCTGCTATAGTCTCTTGAGTAGCTGAGATTACAGGCTCAGCCATCATGCCTGGTTCCAACTTTCTGAACACAGGAGAAAACAAGAACTATGTAGAATTAACTTGTTTAAGTCAAAGGAACTGTTTTACATGTCCAGTCTAATTTAACTATTTTACTCCATAAAATGGAATTACAAATCTTTGTAGCTACCTCCCTGGTTTCTTTAAGACATCCTTTCACCTAAGACTACTCCCTTTGAATCACTGAAAGATACCTTTAAATAAAGGTATTTTATTAGCTATTAAGGACTTAGTTTGTCTTAATATGATAAACTAAGATTCTACAGGTCAGTACTCTTCTCCCCCATCCATGGCATAAAACGAAAAAGCCTAGACATAATACAAACAAAAGCAGACACTGGTAGAAGGCAGAACTTTTGTGACAAAAATCAGAATAGTAGATGCCTGGACTAGGGTCGAAGGAAACAATCAAATGCCATCAAAGGCAAGAAGAAATCTTTAAGGAACAGGGAATTGTTCTGTATTTTGGTTATGGTGATGGTTACCCAACTTTATATAATTACCAAAAAGCATTCAAACTGTATACCTAAAATGGGTGAATTTTGTTGTACATAAATTACAACAACAACAAATTTAATACTACCAGCTAGGACATTTTTTTTTTTTTTTTTTTTTTTGAGACGGAGTCTTGCTCTGTCACCCAGGCTGGAGTGCAGTGGTCGGATCTCAGCTCACTGCAAGCTCCTCCTCTCGGGTTCACGCCATTCTCCTGCCTCAGCCTCCCAAGTAGCTGGGACTACAGGCACCCACCACTTCGCCCGGCTAGTTTTTTGTATTTTTTAGTAGAGACGGGGTTTCACCGTATTAGCCAGGATGGTCTCGATCTCCTGACCTCATGATCCGCCCGTCTCGGCCTCCCAAAGTGCTGGGATTACAGGCTTGAGCCACCGCGCCCGGCCCCAGCTAGGACATTTTATAATAGAGTTTGTCTAACAAAGTTCTTAACATAATTTATATAGGATAAGGTTGAATGTTGCTAAACTAATACATTTTTCTTTAAGTTTTGGGATACACGTGCAGAACGTGTAGGTTTGTTACATAGGTATACGTGTGCCATGGTGGTCTGCTGCACCTATCAACCTGTCATCTAGGTTTTAAGCCAAACATGCATTAAGTATTTGTCCTAAAGCTCTCCCTCCCCTTGCTGCCTATCCCCTGACAAGCATCGTTGTGTGATGTTCCCCTCCCTGTGTCCATGTGTTCTCATTGTTCAACTTCCACTTATGAGTGAGAACGTGTGGTGTTTGGTTTTCTGTTCCAGTGTTAGTTTGCTGAGAATGATGGCTTCCAGCCTCATCCATGTCCCTGCAAAGGACATGAACTCATTCTTGTTTATGGCTGCATAGTATTCCATGTTGTATATGTGCCACAATTTCTTTATCCAGTCTATCACTGATGGACATCTGGGTTGGTTCCAAGTCTTTGCTATTGTAAACAGTGCTGCAATAAACATGTATGCATGTGTCTTTACAGTAGAATGATTTACAACCCTTTGGGTTAAACTAATTTTTTTTTTTTTTTTTTTTTTTTTTGAGATGAAATCTCACTCTGTAGATCAGGCTGCAGTGCAGTGGTGTGATCTCAGCTCACTACAACCTCCGCCTCCTGGGTTCAAGCAATTCTCCTGCCTCATCCTCCAGAGTACCTGGGATTACAGGCACGCCACTGCACCTGGCTAATTTTTTGTATTTTTAGTAGAAACGGGGTTTCACCATGTTGGCCAGGCTGGTCTTGAACTCCTGCCCTCAGGTAATCTGCCTGCCTCAGCCTCCCAAAGTGCTAGGATTACAGGCGTGAGCAACTGCACACCCGGCCACTAATATATTTTTCATAATGTCATTTTATACTATTATTCTACTAAACACATATATTTTGTGATTAAGTAATTTTCAGGGATAATAAGATCTTGAAGAAAATGAAAATGTGACAAAATTTTTCTCACAGATCACAAAGACTTCCTGAAATCACCAACAGTCAATTCCATTATCCCCACTAAGATACTAATGGGGTTTTTCTTCTGAGTGTTCCATAGGATAACAGCTTTACCCATTATCCTGCCCCATATTCAAATATTCCCTACTGAGTCATTAAAGAATCACAGGATAAGTTGGCCTAATTAGTATCTAAATTATATTTTGTTATGTTATAGAAATTTGGAGCTATAATAAAAAACCCAGTTTAGACACTAAATTCAGCTTAACATGATTTAACATATAAAACTGTTTGTTGTATTTTCATCTTTTTCACCCAGCCGACTTACTCCCCAATTTAGATCCTTTGAGCCCTCAAGTGCTATTCAAAACATGGTTCCTCTAGATTAACTCTCGGTAAATCTTGAATTTCTCTGTTCTCTCCAGTCTTATACATAAGTCTAATAATAATACCTCCTGCTCAACTTTAAAACTTGTTTAAACTGTTTCCCATTAATGACACTTAAAGAAAATACTGCATCTTAATGGAGCCAAGCTGGAGAGCTATGTCATAACCATAGCAACTTAGTTCCTTCAGTACGGAATGAAAAACTAAGCTCACCTTGCCGCGGTCCATCTCTGTTAACTGTTTCTGAAAGGCTAGGAGTGAAGAGACACACAGCATGCTGGAAGGTAGGAGAACTCTGTAACATGAGTGACTGGCAATATTCCATTACATTGGCACAAATCTATAATCAAAAACCAGCAGTAACAAAAATGTTAGACCCTGAAATGCCTTAATTAGCATGAAAATCGAGATTTGAAGAAGAAAAGGTTATAAATCAATCTGTAAAATGACTCACATCTGTTTTTTCTTTTTTTTTGAGATGGAGTCTCCCTCTGTTGCCCAGGGGCTGGAGTGCAGTGGCATGATCTTGGCTCACTACAACCTCCGCCTCTCGGGTTCAAGCAATTCTGCCGCCTCAGCCACCCCGAGTAGCTGGGACCACAGGCGCATGCCACCACGCCCAGCTAAATTTTTTTTGTATTTTTAGTACACACAAGGTTTCACCATGTTGGCCAGGATGGTCTTGAACTCTTGACCTCAGGTGATCCGCCTGCCTCAGCCTCCCAAAGTGCTGGGATCATAGGCGTGAGCCACCGCACCGGTCCCGCATCTGTTATTTTTATCAACATTTTCTAAAAACATAAAAACCTTAGAGAAGTCACATGGTTCTTGCCCCTTACCTGCTGCATAGCCAGTTCAATCTCATCTTTCTTGCTTACTTTATCTCCCTCCACATTATCGTCTTGAAATTTAAACTGACGCAGTCTGTCAGAGCCACCAAAGCGACTTAGTAGTCCTAAGCACTGGCGCTAAGAAAGAAAAATATATCTTGTTGATATGTAGTTAAATGTATTTAAAATTAGTAACCTCTCTTTCTTGAGGGATAAAGGAAAAACTCAGTGAAGAATGGAATCATTCCTTAAAGCATCTAATATCTTACTTAAAACTGAGCCAACTAAAAGTAGCATTATTAAAATTCAACTTTGTGCAAAGGTATTTGATTGGTAGCTAACAGATGAAAAGAGTACCATCTTTTTTAAAGCAATAAATCCCAGTATCATCTAAATGTTTGCCAAATAACTTTCTGCATTATATCAAAGTATGTGTTAATTCTTTGGAAGATACTCATTAAATGAAAAACAAGTTTATAAAAAAAGAGAAGCAAAATGAGAGGGCAGTTACAAGATGGACATGTCTGTGATAATTTTGTCTACCAAGGCACAAATCTAAAAGCTATTGTTCCTGTGGTTGCTCCCAGGGACTTCGTAAAGGGGTTACAAACACACAGATCATCTTGGAAGATAAATGCAAATGTCCCAGCTTCAAATGTTAATACTTCTCACCTGAGAATACAGTATTTCCCATGGTTCTCAAAGAGAAAGGACAAGCTTTTCAATACTGGCAGTATATCTAGAGGTTAGCTGATGGCTTTGAAATTAGAGACATGGGTTCCAATAACAGGTACAACGTTCTGCTCTGTGACCTGGAATAAGTTACTTAATTTCTCACGCCTATATGTTTACATTTCTAAAGTGGTAATAACAATTCCTATCTTATAAGATGGCTGTCAGGATTCCCTGACACATGGTATTTTATTTAAAGTGCTTAGCACAATGTTCTGCACATAATAAATGTATTTTAAATGAAACGTGTATTTTAAAAATTGGTAATACCATATACAGATTTAGATGTATAGAGAGCTATACACATATATAATACACAATGTCTTATTATTTTATTTATTTATTTTTGAGACAGTCCCTTGCTCTGTTGCCCAGGCTGAAGTGCAATGGTATGATCTCAGCTCACTGCAACCTCTGCCTCCTGGGTTCAAGCAATTCTTGAGCCTCAGCCCCGCAAGTAGCTGCTACTACAGGCATGCACCACCACCCACGGCTAATTTTTGTATTTTTAATAGAGATGGAGTTTAGCCATGTTCTCCAGGCTGGTCTCAAACTCCTGGCCTCAAGCGATCCACCCACCTCGGCCTCCCAAAATGCTGGGATTACAGGAGCGAGTCATCCCAACCAGCCGCAGTAAGTTTGGATAAGGCAGAACATATTAATGAGACTATAATATAAACTTATTTTGCCAAAATAGTTATATCTATGTTTAACATTTATAAATGTGTGTTTGCCGCTTCTCTTACAGATAAAATAGATGCACTCAAACATTTCCAAAGGTCACCTTATGAAAGATCCATCAAAAAGGTGTCTTCCGCCATACCAATGAAAGATGACTTAAAAAACCCAAAGTATTTGGGTTTTGTTGGTGAGAGTCCAATCTTTTCTGGAATGCTGTTTGACAATTATGATGTCAAAATGTACTATGTGTATACCCTCGGTCCCAGTGATACCATGTGCTATTTACTCCAGAGGAAAATATGCACACAAAAATGCTAACATTAGCATTTTTCTTTTGAAATCTTGAAAAACACTCCGTGAAAAAAGGACTAGTTAAGAAAATTGTTGTATCCAAAACAATGGGATATAAATGCTAGTACATAAATATTAAATATAATTACTCTGCAGTCAATAAAAAGTAAAGATGCTCAGATCAAACCAGGCCAACAGGCTCCCAGAAAGACTGATAAAATATCTAATTGACAAACTAATATGTTAGAACATATTGAGAGGAGATTACAAGATCTTGTAAAGAGTTTGGGGATAAATTAGTAATAAGTACATAAAAACCAAGTAAATAAAAAAGAAAACTCTAGGGCAAACAGTCTGCTTATGGCTTATTCACAAATGACATTTACACAGTCATAACAATGTAACACTTAACATTAATGTAACCAAAACTATGATGTAACTATATTGAGTTTCAGGGGGTGTTACAGGAAATGTATACATTGTATGATGGAAAAAAAGGAGTAAAAACATCTAAATTCTCATATCCTCCCCATCCCCCAACAATGGAAAGTCAACAGATGATTACTAAAATTAGAAAATCAAGAAGCAGCAATATAAGCGTATTATTTAGAAATACCAAAGAACCAAAACAGTTGAAAGGGGTTTCCCAAATCTAGGGGGCACGATGGGGAGGATGGTATATTTTGTAACGTGTCTTACAACTGCTATTTAAAGAAATAAGAATCAGTTACCTGGAATCTTCCAATATGTCCCTGTAGCTCCATTAGAGATCCTTCATTTACATCAACGTCAAGTTCACTTAATATCCCTATAAAATGTAGAATGCTTTACAACATACTATAGCAAACAAAAACATTAAAAACTAGGAAGAGAGGTTCTAATATCTGACATTCTTCTTGTGCATGAACAGATATTTTTGCCATAAAAAAGTTTCAAGAACTATGACTTTATAAAGACTGTAAGGAACTGTAAGTACCTGTTGAGAACTATGATTTTACAAAGATGGTTAAGTAAGTATATTAATAACAGCACCGGTACATGTGCATTCACACCCAATCTAAAATGCAGAGTGAATTGATCTTAAAAGGCATTTTTAGTTTTCAAGAAAAATCTAATGTTTTTATAATGATAAAAGTAATTTTCTAAATTACTTTCTTATAAAATGCATTTCTTTTTAACCCCTCTAAATATATACAATTTGCTTTTTCTTTTCCCCTAGGCAAAGTACAATTTAAAAAGAACACAAAAACATTTCCATTCAACGTCTTAGTTTGGACCCATTACAAAACTCCTAAATCGAAATGACCCACCTCTAATAGCACCATAGCCTCTCCTGATTTCTAATGAGCCTGCAAGTGACCCTAACATGTCATTCTCCCCATCAGTTTGTTTCCTTGTTCCATCACTAATCGTGCTGAGGAATACCCACCTAAACCTATCCTAGCCATCAAACTTCCTATGTGTTTTCAGATTCCTTTAATTCACTTCATCCTCACTTCCAAGCATAGACTCCACAGCACAAACCAAGAACCTGATCCTTCTCTCCTCATAATGACAAGTCCTCCTCTTTTTAGATTAGCTCAGCCCTCAACACAAACTGACAGAAAATCCTATCATCTGGTACATGCGGGTTCGTTATACCTCCACACCTGTGCCTTACTGCTTCCCGAGAGCCTATCCTGTCCCACCTTCAACTCCTCTGAGAGTCTCCTCCCAGAATTGCTTTCTCTTCTAACATACTAACATCTACCCTGCCACAGAAGAGTTTTCCTATTTGAAAATAGGCTCAACTCTTTCTTGCACTCCAAAACCAAACAAAACCAAACCAAATCAAGCAAAAACTTGGTTAGTATCAATTTTTTGAAAGTTTTTCTTTAGTTGCTGCTTGTATTCATAATTCTTATGCCCTCCTTTGCCATCTGAACTCCTTGAAACCTGGATTTTTCACCTAACACTATCATGAAACTAAGACTTTTTCCTCTTTGTCCTCAAACTTGCTGAACTGTGCACCAGGTATTGCTGTTTCAAAGTTCACTTTTCCCTGAATGTCAACTGCTGCCTCAATTTAAAAGGACTTCCAATTCTCAGATTCTGTAAGATCTTTCTGTTAAATGCCATCTAACTATTCTATGTATATCAATCACTCTCAACTCCAAAATACTTTTCAGAGTATCTGTGAGCCAGCTGGGCATGGTGGCTCACATCTGCACTTTGGGAGGCTGAGGTGGGAGGGTTGCCTGAGTCCAGGAGTTTGAAATCAGCATGGACAACATAGTGAGGCCTCGTCTTTATTTGAAAAAATAAAATTAAATATATATATATATCTATGAGTCACAGAAACAAAATTAATCTGCTGATAAGATTTGTGGAGGTACAACATACACAGTGGTGGGCTAGGCAGCATGGCAGATACAAAGTTACAAACAGAACTGCAATCTAAGCGAGCATTTAAGACAAATGTGCATAAATTATAGTATATTATAGGATAATACAGGGCTGAACTGTATACAACAGGGTTGATAAGAGTATAACTTGTTTAAAAGTGTTTTCAAAAATTTGGAAGGATATTTGGCATTATTTTTAACAAAAATGTTAAGCACATATATTTCTGACAAGTACTGCCAGGAATTTATCAAATCTATCAGTTCAAATGGACAAAAATGGGGTTGGGTGCAGTGGCTCACGCCTGTAATCCCAACACTTTGGAAAACTGAGGCAGGATTGCTTGAGGCCAGGAATTCGAGACCAGCCTGGGCAACACAGCGAGACCCTGTCTCAACAACAACAAAAAATTAAAAATTAAAAAAGTAATAAAAACAAATGTACAAAAATATATATGAATGCATATGTAAATACATAGCTAAATAGTAAGTACACACACACACATATACACAAAGTTATTAAATGCCACACCGTTTAAAATTTTAAGAAGCTTGGAAATAGTCAACATGTCAGAGAATCTGATTAATAAACAAAGGACTAGCTATGCGTGGTGGTGTGTGCTGTATTCTCAGCTACTTGGGAGGCTGAGGCAGGAGGATCATTTGAGCTCAGGAGTTCCAGCTATGATCGTGCCACTGCACTCCAGCCCGGGTGACAGAGTAAGACCCAGTCTCTAAAACAAACAAATAGGCCAGGCATAGTGACTCATGCCTATAATCCCAGCACTTTGGGAGACTGAGGTGGGAGGATTGCTTGAGGCCAGGAGTTCGAGAACACCTAGGCAACACAGCAAGACCCTGTCTCTACAAAAAATAAAAAATTAGCTTGGTGTGACAGCATGTGCCTATATTCCTGCTTACTTGAGAGGCTGAGGTGGAAGGATCACTTGAGCCAGGTAGGTCGAGGCTGCAGTGAGCCAAGATTGCAGCTTTGCACTCCAGCCTGGGTGACAAGAGTGAGACCCTGTCCCCCTAAAAATAAAAACAAACACAAACAAAACAAGTGTCTGCTTAACTTTTCCACAACTGGAAAACTAGGCAGTCAATTAAAAAGAATGGGCAGGAGCTAAATGTGCTGATGAGAAAAAATCTCATGGAGACCCTGCAATTTACAGAAGTACATTGACAGTAATTAGTTAATTCCTGGAAAAAATCAAAGGAAAAACCATTAGGAGTTCCACCCCACAACACTACAGGACCTTAGTAGAGGCAAGAAGGCTGGCCTGACTTGGTATTATCTTAGGACACTGGAATGAACTGGTGAACGAAGCACACCACAGGCTGGGTGGAATGGACCCTGGGATCTCCTTGGAAGAAGCACAGGCTCCAAGTAACTCAGCCCGCACTGTACTCAGCTCTGGCCAACTCTCAATTTCTCTCAACCCAGAGGGCTCAGCCACCGAGACAGCCCAGACAAAAAAAATATTGGGGATTATAGGGTGGATTCAGAGGTTGCCTCAGATGTCTCCAAAGCAACATAAAAATGGAGGTAATATAGCCTAGTAGTTACATATATAGATTCAAAAGACGTACTACCTGGGAAACTCTATACTATCCAGTGTTATCTGTGTGACTTTGGACAAGTTAACCTTCCTGTGCTTCAGGCCCCTCAGCTGTAAAACATGGAAAATGACAGTTCTACCTCATAAGACTGCTGTGTCTTCCAATCAGTTAACATGTCAAGTATTTAAAACAGTACCTGGCACATACATGCTTAATAAATGTCAGCTACTATCATTTATATTACATATTCTAAGCAAAAGAAAATCATAATCGGCGGTCCTGTCATTAAAGAACAAAGACAACCTTTAGACATTCTTAAACATTAGAGAATTTCGGGAATATGAGACAGCATGCTTTTTCTTGAGGGAATGAACCTCAGTACAAATTAAAAATACCAAGAGATAAATCAAAAGAAAGAATTCGTGAATGGTGACGCCATGGTGGGGAACACAACTGTTTTGCAGTGAATCCATGTAAACATACAACTAAAACTAAGTAGCTGAGGATATTATGGTTGCATAACAGATGTAAATGTTACAAAACCTGACAAGGTTAAAATGATATAAGTAAACATCATCTGAGGGTGGAAGAGGAAGTGTAAAAGAAGTCATCATTTCATCTTTCCCATCAGGGAGTTAACTGATTCTAAAATTTACATGTAGTAAAGGAATTATAAGGTGGGGGAAGTAACCAAAATATCTTAATAATGTTTCATAATTTTTTTTCCTTACGGTGATCTTTTAAAAGGTGACATACTCTAGTAGTAAAGAAACATTTGTCTGGAATTTGGCAATTCCTTTCATTTCTCTTCAATTAGATTTTTGTCTGTTAAATTAATATAAAATTCACATGTATACATATATAACAAACCTGCACGTTGTGCACATGCACCCTAGAACTTAAAGTATAATTAAAAATAAATAAATAAATAAATTCATGTAAAATTAAATATTTGTTTTTTAAAACAGCATGTAAAAGGTCATCCTATTCTCATTAGTTGCCTCTGTATGTCTCTGTTGCTTTCTCTCTCTCCCCTTCTCTCTCTCCCTTTCTCAAAGTACATAAAGCGATGTTTGAAAATGTATCAAATGTCAACATTTGGTAATTTCTAGGTGGTGAGATTTTGAGTGTTTGTTAGTTATCTCCTTTTGAATGTTTTTATAATGAGCATGTATCTTAAAAAAAAAAAAAAAAAGAGACATCTTGCTCTGTTGCCCAGACTGAAGTGCAGCAGCATAATCTTGGCTCACTGCAGTCTCGAACTTCCCAGCTCAAATAATCCTCCTACCACAACCTCCCAAGTAGCCAGGACCACAGGTGAATGCCCTCAATACCCAGCTAATTTTTTTAAATTTTTTTGTAGAGACAGGGTCTCTCTATGTTGCCCAGGCTGGTCTTGAACCCTTGGTCTCAAGCAATCCTCCTGCCTCAGCCTTCCAAAGTGATGAGATCACAGGTATGAGCCACCACACCCAGCCAAGCATGTATCATTTTATAAATATAAACTTATTACATAAATAAAGGCTCTGTTAGCAGTACTAGTTTCAAATAAGTCATATATAGCTGCAAAGTAACAAAAAACCTCATTTTATTAATTTATGGCAGTCAGTAAAGAATTATTCAAAGTCCTTTCAACATAATCAACTCACCAGGAAGTGCTGCTTTACTTATAATTCCTGTCAGCAGAGCCAATTCCTGCAAAGACCCAGCACTAACATCCTGACAGCGCAGAATTGCTTGTATGGTATCAGAATGTGAAATAAGAAACTGCAATACCTAAGCCATTGAAAAGGAAGAGGAACAGAAAAAACGGATGTAGAAGTAGAAAATTATATTATAAATGCATAATTCATCTTATAAATAATGTTGAAGGAAATAATTCAATAAGTGACGAAGAATAACAGATAAGCAACTGTTTTCTGTACTTACATATTTATTTCTTCAGGAAGTAAACATTTAAAATTCACAAGACTAAAAGGATTATTTTAAAGTTTGTAAGTTAACACATCTGGAGACTACTGTAGAAGAATATAACGCAGAACTACTGTATGAAAACTATTATCTGACCACTATTTTCTTTCTTTTATTGTTTTGCCAAATGAACTAGAGTAAGAATTTAAAATAGGCCGGGCGCGGTGGCTCAAGCCTGTAATCCCAGCACTTTGGGAGGCCGAGACGGGCGGATCACGAGGTCAGGAGATCGAGACCATCCTGGCTAACAGGGTGAAACCCCGTCTCTATTAAGAAATACAAAAAACTAGCCGGGCGAGGTGGCGGGCGCCTGTAGTCCCAGCTACTCGGGAGGCTGAGGCCGGAGAATGCCGTGAACCTGGGAGGCGGAGCTTGCAGTGAGCTGAGATCCGGCCACTGCACTCCAGCCTGGGTGACAGAGCGAGACTCCGTCTCAAAAAAAAAAAAAAAAAAAAAAAAAAAAAAGAATTTAAAATAAGTGGGTATAAAAATGACTACTGAATTCGAGAAGCTGCTCTATGAAAGCATAACTAGCATGACATGGGGAAATCACATAAAAGCCTTTGTCTAATTCTCCTTTTTTAAAAAAAATTCACTTTTATTATTATATAATAGAGATAGGGGCTGGACATGGTGGCTCACGCCTGTAATCCCAGCACTGAAGGAGGCCAAGGCAGGTGGATCACTTGAGGTCAGGAGTTTGAGACCAGCCTGGCCAACATGGTGAAATGCCATCTCTACTAAAAATACAAAAATTAGCCATGTGTAGTGGTGCACACCTGTAATTCCAGCTACTCAGGAAGCTGAGGCACGAAAATCACTTGAACCTGGGAGGTGGACGTTGCAGTAAGCTGGGATCATGCCACTGCATTCCAGCCTGGGTGACGAAGTGAGACTCTGACTCGGGCGGGGGCGGGGGGGGAAGAGAGACAGAGAGATAGGGTCTCACTATGTTGCCCAGGCTGGGCTCAAACTCCTGGCTAAAGTGATCCTCCCACCTTGGCTTCCCAAAGTGTTAGGATTATAGGCATAAGCCACCGCACCTGGTCATAACTCTCCTTTCGATGCGGTTAAAAAAAGGAGATGTAAATCCTGACCTCCAAACTCTACCCTTCCATTTTGGCATTTTATAGTGTATACTCATGGAGTCCTCTTTCAGTATTTTCACTTAGGAATATCTCAACTAGCTTACAAACATGTTAAAGGCAGAGTATATGCCCAAACAAGCCAAGGATGTGAATCACTCAGAATTGTGATCATTTTTGTCTTTTAATAAAGATTCCTAGCCTAAGCTTATAATGGCTGGTCACAGAACTCAGTCATCTGTGCTTTTCTAAGAGGCTCCTCAGGTGATTCTGCTTCAGTCAATACAAGATTGGTGTTAGGGAACCAATGTCTTATATCATAATGTCCCACTTCTACTAAAAAATCTTAATCTCAATCTAGGAGAAGACAGGCAAAGTCTCTTGAGTTTTAAAAAGTATTAACTTGAAGACCACATAGGCCCAAAAGAAGTAGGAAGTCAACCCAGATTGATGTGGTATAAAATAAGGTGCCACTTTAGAACAGCAGCATCTACCTTGGTGAGATGGCCTAAGGCCTAATGGTAGAGAAAGCACAAAAAATGACCAGAAATCAAAGTGTTTTAGGACACAGTTCCAAAATATAATAAAGCAATACAATAAAACATCGTGGATTCATAATGATAAGCCTAATTAATCAATGAAAGGCTAAATTACATATAAAATTAATTTTTAAAAAAATGTGCGTTGGAACATTAGAGTGTTTCACTGAAAAGCAATCAAAATAAAACTAATTTCTGGTGTTTAAAAACATTTTGATAGCAAAATCACTCATTTAAATTATTTCATTCTCTATCACATATAAATGCAGTATTATCATCTATCAGTTTGCCAAAGTGCCGGGATTACAGGCGTGAGCCACCATGCCTGGCCTGCAAGGCCTAGCATAGCCCTCTCTCAATAAATATCTGGTTAAATTACATTTTAGAAGCCAGCTTATTCCTGTCACAATAACTGCTTTCTTTTACAGAAGAACAAATTTCAAATCTCTTGTTTTCTGTCTCATGATTCTATTAATTAGCTACAGTGTTTCATTCAAACAAAAGTATAAAAATGGGCCAATGTAGTTAAAAACAAAGTACAGAGGCCTTTTTTCTCTACCCTGCTCTGCCACAAGCATTAGGACTAAAGTAAATTCACTTAAGCGTTCTACGTGTAAGGTTTCTGTACTTACAAAATGAGGATTTTGCTCTAGACAATATCTAAACAAAGGGTTCACCTTACCTGCCCTGCTGCCTGCAAGTGCTGGGCCATACTAGATGTGAGGATGACCTGGCACAGCTGGAGAGCTGGGAGGAGAATCTGGCGGTAGCGATCCACTGGGGTAGGGATGAACACTGGAGGGTCTCTCATGCCAAACATGCTTGATTTATTTCAACCAAACAAGGAGAAAACATTCCAAGAATTAAGGTATGCTCTCGGCAATTCCTTAACATTGATATGGCAAATAAATCACAGCCAACTGATTAAGATGTGAAGCTACTAGTGAGTACTCTGCATCCCACATATACATCCTTGGTCCAAAGAAAGAAGTGTCTTCCTAAACTCATAGCTTAGTTAGTAAAAACAGTTATTTGAATTCTGAAAAATCTTATCAAGGAAAACCTATGTAATTTGACAACACAATCTTGAAACTTCCCAAACATTTTTATTCTTCTCTAAATGCTCCCTTGGGCCATATAGGCTGTCAGTAAGAAACAGATTTAAAAAGTTACTTTCCCTAAAATTCCCTCTCCTCTACCCAAGCCAAAAATCCACTATGCTGCCCGTTGTATAGGGTGAGTACCACTTATCCAAAATGCTTGGTACCAGCAGTATTGCAGATTTTTTTGGATTTTGAAATATTTGCATTATATATACTTACTGGTTGAGCATCCCCAATCTGAAAATCCAAAATCCAAATTGCTCCAATGGGCATTTCTTTTGAGTACCATATTGGCACTCAGAAAAGTTTGGGATTTAGAAGCACTGCAGATTTCAGATTTTCAGATTAGAGAAACTCAATCTGTATAAAAATAAAACAAGATTTAAGAGTTAAAATGAGACTGTAAAATCACTTCACCTTTAAGAGTAGGTCTCAGAACACTGTATTAATAAGCTAATATTTATTGTAAATGTTTACATTTAAATTTTTAGAGCAAAAAAATGGCTGCCTATTGAGCGGGAATGAAAGTAGAATATGAAAATAAAGTAAGAGAGAGGCTTTGTACAGACAAGTGATAATAACCTGCCATGAACTAATTAACTTTACCTAAGGTGAAAGTAATAACTCTCATGTTGGAAACTTTAGACAGCAATACTAAAATAAATGTTTTTCCCCTGGAGGTAAAATAGTTCTGTAGTTAAGCCTTAAACATTCAAATATTCAAGTTGGTAACAGATACTTTTAAAACAATTACTAAACTCAAACTAAGTATTATTTACTTCTAGGAAGGTATGCTGACTGCCTCACAATGCTGCAGTCATGTAAACAAAAAAGAAAATCAAATCAAATTTTCCACATTCAAACTGAACTAAGAAATCAGCTGAAAAGCTCAAAACTTGAAAACAATTCCATTTGAAGCTTTTGAATTAGCAAGCAGTAAGCAAAATATTGAAATAAGAAAAAATATACATAAAACCTAAAATCCTATTCAAATCATCCAGAACAGGAAAGCCGTAAAAAATTAAAATTTAATTACAACTCTTTAAAAATTCTCTCCCACCCCTACCTACTTTTTCCCTAGTAGCAACTTCCATTTATTAGTAAATGACAGGGGCACAGTATGAACACAAAACCCCACATTAAGATGAAAGAGAATTGTTAAGTGGCAAAATTATGTTTGGAATTTTTTTTTCCCTTAATAATCCTTTACTGGGAGCTTAACCAAATTAATCCATATAGACACTTACCTCTGTGGGTCCGTTTCTGGGCGCATGTCATAGACTTGGCATTGAGCTAGTCTCACAATCACCCCTGATCTTAGCAGCTCTAATGCACCCTGCTGTATCTTTGCCACTCTTGTGAGAAATGCCTAAGGAGTTACGAGAGAAAAAATCATCAGTGCTGAAATCACGTCCAAGGGCCTCAGAGAAAAGTGAAACACTTTCATGGCACATTTCTCGTCCTTAGTTATCACTGAAGAGAAATCTGGGCTGGTGACCAGGTTACATTATACCACTTTCTTCCTAGGATTTTCATGAGGACTCAGTGTTCAACATATCTAAAGTACCCCACAGACAGTAGCTTCCAGGACTCAAGTATTCATTTATAGTGCGGGTTCTGTTATTACCATGTGCGCCCATGGAGGGCAAGGAATTTTGTCTGTTTTGCTAACAGCTATGTCTCTAGTACCTAGTGCCATGCCTGCCATTTTGCAGGTATTTAATAAATACCTGTTAAATAAATGAAGGAGGGAAAAGGAGTAAATGAAGAATCTTAAACTTCAGTGCTTCTATTATTGTAACATTTGTGATCCTTTTAACCAGGAGGAAACAGAAATTAAAACAGATTTGCAGGCAAAGAAACAATGAATTATATACTATATTAAAAATGCTGTGTTTAGAATAGAACCAGCATATCTACATGGAAATTTTCAATCAGCAACGACTACAGTCTGAATTGTATTGTGAGAGGACAATTTTGCTCTGTCCTCATGGAGCACTGGCTGTCATACTGCCATCATGAGCAACCTGAATGAGTGAGGGAAGCAGCAGTTCCATTATCCAGCTGTCCCTTGGAGGAGCATTTCACCCATCTTTTGCACACTAGGAAGATTCCTAAGTTTAAAACTCCTTTAAAAAAGGATTCCAGCTTATGATAGAGATATTCAAAATGAATGCCACATTCATTTTCTTCAATACATCTATAGCCAAGAGAAAATGACTTCTTGATCTAACACCACATGTCTAGAAGGCCTTACCATTTTAGATTCATAAGTATAAAGTGCTTTTAAAAGGGGAGGCTGTGGCATGAGTAAGCTCTGCAAAGTACGGTCATCTTCTACCAAGCTGTCTACGAGGACCTTCAAGTAGCCACTGTTAGAAAGATACAAAAGCCACTGCTGCTGTTTATCTACGGAGACAATCCGATCAAGTAGAGCCAGGGCCAGCATCTGAAGGAAGAATAAATTAAAGTCCAAAACAAGTAGATGCTACCAAAATCAACAACAGTAACTGACTTTATCTGGAAATATGAAGACTTTTTTTCATAAAGAGAATGTTGCTTGCAATAAAATTTCCTTTTTACTTTACTTTTCTTTTTTTTTTTGAGAAGTTGAAAACTATGGGTCCAGAATCTCAATTTATCAATAAAGGAAAGCAGTCAGGTAAACATTTATTTCCAAAACAAAACCTAACACGTTAAAATAGTGGCATTAGATATATTTTAGTGGAGTGTAACATTGTTGGCGAGAGAAAAGAAATTTTTTTAACAGCTGTTTTTTCTCATTGTGAAGTTTTATAATGTTTATTACAGAAAACACAGAAAAGCAGTAACTAGGCTGGGTGCCATGGCTCACCCCTGTAATCCCAACACTTTGGGAGGCAGAGGCAGGCGGAACACTCGAGGTCAGGAGTCCCAGACAAGCCTAGCCATTAAAAAAATTAGGCTGGGCGCAGTGGCTCACACCTGTAATCCCAGCACTCTGGGAGGCCGAGGCGGGTGGATCACGAGGTCAGGAGTTCAAGACTAACCTGGCCAAGATGGTGAAACCCCGTCTCTACTGAAAATACGAAAAAAAATTAGCTGGGCATGGTGGCAGGTTTCTGTAATCTCAGCTACTCAGGAGGCTGAGGCAAAGAATTGCTTGAATCTGGGCGGTAGAGGTTGCAGTGGCCAAGATCATGCCACTGCACTCCACCCTGGGCGACAGAGCGAGTCTCTATCTCAAAAAAAAAAAAAAAAAAAAAAGATTAGCCCGGCATGGTGGTGCATGCCTGTAGTAACAGCTACTCGGGAGGCTGAGGCAGGAGAATCACTTGAACCTGGGAGGTGGAGGTTGCAATGAGCCAAGATCACACCACTGCACTCCAGCCTGGGCGACAGAGCAAGACTCTGTCTCAAAAAAAAAAAAAAAGAAAAAGAAAAAGAAAAGTAATAACTACACAATCTGGTAAATGCAGTTCATCCATTTTGGTCTGTTTCCTACCAGCATTTTTTCT
The DNA here is from genome assembly GCF_008728515.1 of Papio anubis. Taxonomy (NCBI): domain Eukaryota; kingdom Metazoa; phylum Chordata; class Mammalia; order Primates; family Cercopithecidae; genus Papio; species Papio anubis. The sequence continues at coordinate 22,997,885 of NC_044979.1, forward strand.
ATGCATACAAATATTTTTAAATTTTTAAAACATAATTAAAAGGTGGCCGGGAGTGATGGCTCACGCCTGTAATCCCAGCACTCTGGGAGGCCGAGGCGCGCAGATCACGAGGTCAGAAGATCAAGACCATCCTGGCTAACACGGTGAAACCCTGTCTCTACTAAACACAAAAAACTAGCCAGGCATAGTGGCAGGCGCCTATAGTCCCAGCTACTTGGGAGGCTGAGACAGGAGAATGGTGTGAACCCGGCAGCTGGAGCTTGCAGTGAACCAAGATTGCGCCAGTGTACTCCAGCCTGGGCAACAGAGTGAGACTCCGTCTCAAAAAACAAAAAAAAAATAACTAAAAGCTTATGACAGTTTATTTTTTAAAATCCTATTTCCTATGGTCTTCAAAAACATGATTTAATTGCTACATAACGTTGCTACATAATTTTCCATTAAGAAGTTATCTTCTCACTGCATCATTACCAATGTGCCACAATACTGCATAAGAAATATAAATGCTCCACAAAGCAATTAGGCAGACAAAGATATATTTGGTACAAGGCAATTTATTCAGTATTCTCTTAACCAAAGATCTTTATTAAGCAGCATTTCTGTTGTTTCTACCAGTCAACCTCAAAATTAGCAAGAAGATAATTCTGAAAGGCAATTCTGAATTAAGATACTAACAAAATAAAACACAACATACGAATAAATAAAATAGAAGTCCCAAATTATAGCAAATAAGAAAATACACTATATTATAAAAAAAATTCTTAATATGCAACATATATTATTAGAAGTTGAATCAATTTATTTTATTTTATTTTTTGCAGCAGGATCTCACTTTGTAGGCCAGGCTGGAGTACAGTGGCTTGATCACAGCTCACTGCAAGCAACTTCTGCCTCCTGGGCTCATGCAATTCTTCCACCTCAGCCTCCCAAGTAACTGGGACTGCAGGTGCATGCCACCATGGCTGGTTAATTTTTTGTATTTTTTGTAGAGATGGGGTTTCACCACGTTGCCCAGGCTAGTCTCAAACTCCTAGACTCAAGCTATCTGCCCACCTCGGCCTTCAAAAGCACTGAGATTACAGGCATGAGGCACCACAACGAGTCGTGAATAAGTTTATACTTTAGTAAGTCAAAATACTTATTCAATTACAATACTAAATAAGAGTCGCTTTACCCTTCCAATCTCATGACCATCACAAGCATCTCGACAGACCACTTCCATGAGGGCGGCGCCATAACTTTCAATAATGGCTATGTTTTCTCGCTGTAATTTGCTAAATACATCTTCAGGGGCTGTCAGTCTTTCCCACATGGTTTTCTTGGCTAAAAGGATTAAAACAGAAAAAAACACTCCAGTGGAAAGCCGTGTAATAACTGAGTAATTATACCTCACACGCTAGATGTGAGCTGAGAGAAGGGGAAAAAAAACCACACAGCAACAAGATCCTTCCATTACTGCTTGTACACAAAGGCCCACTGACCAATGGGTCCAAGCAGGTTAACTCTAATAACACAATGCACCTATTTCATGCATAGCTCGTACCACTAAGATAACAATTGTACCAGGAAAAGGATAAACCATTCTTAAAGAGATCAAAATGAATTACAAGACTCCATGAGAACCAACGTCCTGTATTTATCCTGCTAATCAATCTTTTTTTCTTCTTCTTCTTCTTTTTTGAGATGGAGTCTCGCTCTGTCGCCAAGCTGGAGTGTACTGGCTCAATCTCGGCTCACTGCAGCCTCCACCTCCTGGGTTCAAGCAATTCTCCTGCCTCAGCCTCCCAAGTAGCTAGGACTACAGGCGCACACCACCATGCCCAGCTAATTTTTGTATTTTGAGTAGAGATGTGGTTTCACCATGTTGGCCAGGATGGTCTCAATCTCCTGACCTCATGATCCCCCCACCTTGGCCTCCCAAAGTTACAGGTGTGAGCCACTGTGCCCGGCCGCTAATCAACCTTTTATCTTTTGAGATCTTTGAAAACTGTCAGGCATGGTGGCTCACACCTATAGTCCTAGCACTTTGGGAGGCCGAGGCAGGCAGATCACTTGAGGTCAGGAGTTCAAAACCAGCCTGGCCAACATGGTGAAACTCTGTTTCTACTAAAAATACAAAAAATTAGTGGGGCGTGGTGGTGCACACATGTAATCCCAGCTACTGGGGAGGCTGAGGCAGGAGAATCACTTGAACCCAGGAGGTGGAGGTTGCAGTGAGCTAAGATCACGCCACTGCACTCCAGCTTGGGCTACAGAGTGAGCCTCTGCCTCAAAAAAAAAAAAAAGAAAGAAAATTTAGCTAGAAAGGATCCGATACAATGTAGACAAAAATCTGCCTCCAAAAAAATCAGGTATTTTTATTCTTTTTTAAGTTGAAATACTTATTAAAAATAAAAGCATACCCATTATAAAGGTAATTTAAATATAAATTTAAATATACAATGATTATGAACAGTATGATCATACATTTTATGTAAGACTCATAAATACACTCTTAAGAGTCTTTAAAAAGGTTCACAAATACATTAAAGAAAGCAATAATTTGTATTTGAAACTAATCTCGGCCGGGCATGGTGGCTCAAGCCTGTAATCCCAGCACTTTGGGAGGCCGAGACAGGCGGATCACGAGGTCAGGAGATCGAGACCATCCTGGCTAACACGGTGAAACCCCGTCTCTACTAAAAATACAAACAAAAATAAGCCGGGCGAGGTGGCGGGCGCCTGTAGTCCCAGCTGCTCGGGAGGCTGAGGCAGGAGAGTTGCGCAAACCCGGGAGGTGGAGCTTGCAGTGAGCGGAGATCTGGCCACTGCACTCCAGCCTGGGCAACAGAGCCAGACTCCGTCTCAAAAAAAAAAAAAAAAAAGAAACTAATCTCATTTTTCCAACTACTACATAGCAGCAGTTTTTAAACTGGCATCTCAATGACTTCTTATAAAATGCCTATTGTAGAGCCCCACCTAGTGGTTAAGTGGTGACTTGGCCAATTCAACCAAATGGAATGTTAAAACACACACACACACACACAAAAGAACAATGTGGGAGGTGCTGAGAGTGGAGAAATCCCATCACTATCTCTTTTCTTAAAAGAAGCTTGTGTTTGCTTAAAAAAACTTCTCTGAACTATTCTGTCATTTTTCCTCACCTTACAAATATTCTCATGCATTATTTATGTGGGTGCTACATGCCTATAAATCTACCATTTGGCTATTACTACCTTCTCAGGTACTATGTATGGCATAAGACACAACCACCATAAGAATAATGAGATCAACTGAACCTTAAGTACACAGTGGTTTTTAACAGTCTATACAAAATAACACTCACAAAGGTGAAGAGTGCAAAGAAAGTCCATTATCAGAAGGTGCTCTGACAACTTAACAAATAGCAGAATAACTCTGAATGACTTGATCGAACATCAAATGTCTATAAAGTATATAAAGCATTATATACTGATCTGTTGAACACTTAATAACATTTTCATGTCTTAAGATTAGTCTCAATTAAAAATGCTAACTATATTTAGAAAGCAGCCATTTAGCAATATTTTAAATATGCCTAACTTCTGACCAAGAAATTCCACTTTTTGCAATTTATCCAAAGAAAACCTCACTAGTACAAAAAAATACATGTATACTATTGATGAGTTTATACTGGAGAAGGTCATTCGTTTGCATCTATTAAAATAAAAGTACATACTTTTTCACATGGAAATTCTACCATTAAGCAGCATCCTTTCTGAAAAATATAGGCATATAAAAAAATTGATGTAGCATTTTTGTAATAAAAATTTAGAAACAATTGAAATGCCTATGAATAAGGAAAATGGCTAAATAAGTGTTTCATCCATATCATGGAATAACAAAGACTTTTGTGGCTTTTTTTTTTTTTTTTTTTTTGAGATGGAGTTTCACTCTTCTTGCCCAGGCTGGAGTGCAGTGGCATGATCTGGGCAACCTCCGCCTCCTGGGTTCAAGCGATTCTCCTGCTTCAGCCTCCCGAGTAGCTGGGATTACAGATGCCAGCCACCGTGGCCGCTAATTTTTTGATTTTTAGTAGAGATGGGGCTTCATGATGTTGGCCAAGCTGGTCTCGAACTCCTGACCTCAGGTGATCCACCGGCCTCGGTCTCCCAAAGTGCTAGGATTACAGGCGTGAGCCACCACGCCAGGAAGAGATATTTTAAAAGAATCAACTAGATATGTACTCTGATGTAGCACAAAGGAAAGAAAGACATTGGGCCATTCTATGTAGAGCATACTGCTCAGTGGGACTTGAGGCAAGTGAGGGAGTTACAGAAGTATATAAACCTAAAGTATTATTTGAAGGTTTTTTTAAAAGCAGTATTCAAGTATTACTTCATAATTCTTAAAAACTAAACATTCTCTCTCAACTTTTGAGTAAATGCTTTAAAAAATGACACCAACACTCATTTATTACAGTTGTGATTAGTCAAAAGATGGAGAAGTGATTTTTTTTTTTCAGTTTAAAGTAACCATCTCCCAATCCAGAAAAGATTAGGAATTGATCTCATTCTACCTGCTTCTAAGGTGTCTGGCTCATCAGGTCTCTGGGCAATCTGTAAGTAATAAAGCAGAGAGCCATACAAGTGAGTCCTCACTCGCTGGAATCCACCACCTAGGGAGATTAGGAAGATGTCAAATGAAAATCTTTTCTCAATTAAAGTTAAAACAAATATAATGGATAGAATTTATAGAAATTTTAGATGAAAAAAACCTGTCTTCAAAATGAAGTCTAACAGTTTCTTCAATATGATGTAAAGTGAAGAATCTCCAATAGAAGCAAAACCCACTAATGGGTTCTCTTCTGGAGGAGGTGAGGTGAAGGAACTATCAAGCATAAAAGCGTAATGGGCATCTGCTGGTCCCAAGACTGATGTTTGCTTCTGTTCGGTGAGGACGGCCTGGCTCAGGTGAGCAGTCAGTGTGAACACTGCCCCGGCGACTACAGGCATTAACTCCTGCGCTGCTTCATCATCCAGTATCTTAAAGAACAAGGGCAAATTAGAGTGAGAATCCTGCTTTCAGCTATAATCATTAACAAGTTTCACAGCTTTTTTTTTTTTTTTTTAACTTAGGGTCCCACTCTGTCACCCAGGCTGGAGTGCAGTAGCATAATCTCAGCTCACTTCAGCCTTGACCTCCTGGGCTCAGGTGGTCTTCCCACCTCAGGAGATTGGTCTCAAACTCCTGGGCTCAAGCGATCCTCCCACCTTGGCCTCTCAAAGTTCTGGGATTACAGGCATGAATCACTGCATACAGCCCATTAACAAGTTTTATATATATTTAGCTTGTCAACTATGATAACAATATAAGAATGGAAAACAGAAATTAGTCAAAAAAAAAAAAAAAAGAAAAGAAAGAAAAAAATCTAATATATACAGAGAAATTTAAATATGATGCTAGGTAATGGGTGTTCTTAACAAGAAGGGATTCCTATCAGAATTCCCTAAGGAGGTTTTCTTTTTGAAATTCACATAAATGGTCTCACCATTACATTCAGTAGGTCTGGGGTGGGCTCTGTCCATGTGAACTTTTACAAAGCTCCCTAGATAATTCAGACACACACTCTGGTTGACAGTCACTACTTTACAGAATTAATCCCTTTCTCAAGGAAAGTCTTAATGTTGGTATTGTGCAATTCTATTTTATTCCTAATCAAAAATGGAAAACAATTGGGGTGCCAAAATTTATTCATTTAAATGATACATATTTGTTCAGCAGTATAAAGTAATTTAGGAAGTATGTCACCTTATCATGCACGTCTTGTAAAATATCACGAATAATCAGTTGTCGATCCTCTGCCTGAATGAGGTCCTGGGGACAAGCTGTCAGTATAATTTCTACCAGTTGCCTCCACGACTCCAGAGCGTGACGTTTTGCATGAAGACACTGCAGCAATTTATTTCTTCCTACCACATACTGAAGTACAGTGCTGATTTCCTAAAGCCACAGGAATGGAATCACAAGGTTAAACAGGCAAATAAGATCAGTTATCTGTCAGTTACTCAGAAAATATCTATTTGGAAACCTACTACATGCATGCCAGGAAGCAGATATCTTTTCATATTATTTCAGTAGCCAGGGCTATAAAAAATACTAATATATAAGGTGTGTATGTGCGTGTGTGTATGTGCATGAAAGGTAGGGGACAGAGGTGGCATAGATAAATTTGTATTTTTTGACACTATCTTCTTTCTCCTTGTACCTATCTACTTATACTTGCTTACTCTAGAGCACTAGAATTATCTAAACTCCAAGTTCAATGGCATGTTTCCCTGACATCTCTTTTATTTCTTTGCCTCTTGCTTTGGCCTGGCCAGCTAGGTCTCCATGCATGTGGTTCTTTCCACCTGACCTCTTACCTATAACTTTCCACTTGTGATGACAAATGACCCTCCTTTCTCACTGACGGGGACCAAGTGAGGTATAATACAAAATATGGTCAGGCTGCAAATCCTTAACTAGTCTAGCAGAAAAGGTGTTATTTATTTCGGCATACCAGATAGTTCAGCTTATAAAAGTTATAAAATCAAAAGTGAAAGACTAGCTAAATGTTTAATTTTTAGGTAGCTTACTAATTAGCAAACTACACGTTAATATACTATTTTAGTCTTTTCACCAGCAACCTAAGTAGTTAAAAGGTTGAAACGAACACATACTCAATAGAGCTTACCTCCATGAGTAGAGGTCTCTGTCCTATGGCTGCCATACCCTGAAGGGCATTTACTTCAGCTACAAGAACCCTATGAAGAAGCTGGATAATTAGGAAAAGAAAGAAAAATAAGACATTTCAGACACTGGTAGAACAATAACACCTAGCAATTATCATAAACTGCCCTAAAGGCAAAGGCGTCAGATACCTTTATATATAATCTAACAAGAGCAACGTCCACTTTCCAGACCAAAATATTAAGTATCCCTTTTCAAGAAATTAGTGTGATACATTAAGATTTATTTCAGGGATATTTTACAAAAACCACAGTCCTTCCTATAAACTAGTAAACCAATGTCTCTATCAGAAAGAAAACCTGTATGGTTCTATTTGTTTCTGATGACTTAAGGTCTGAGCCACTTGACACTGCAGATATGTACTTTAAAGCAACCCTCACCTTGACATTGCAGACTGTCTGTCCCCGTAAATTCTTGTGTTCACAGTTAGCAATAACTTGTTCAATCTGGGTCCGATCAAAAAAATCCAACTGCAAAGGCTCAGGGATCTCCTGACTGAAGTCAATCGAGTCAAGAATATTTAGAATTTTTCGACGTACTAGAAATAACAAAAAGTAATTTGATTTTACTTGGGACATCGAAAAGAAGGGCAAACCATCATATTCAGTTGATTTTCAAAGAAGTGCTATTTTCAGAAACAGCATAAAATAGTCAAGAAACTGAAAACTGTATTGGAATCTAAATTTGATTTTATTTCTGATACATCCATTAACAAAAATATTTTCTTTCCTGTTGTATAATCCTTTTATAAAAAAATTTTCAGGTGGCAAATAATCCTTTATATAGCTTTTCTATACCAGTTCAGAGTTTGCAGGCACAGGCATAATAATCCTTTGAAGTTTTAAGCAATTTAATGTATGTCTATAAAATAAATTTATTACAAATTCAAAGGGGATTACCTTTCGTAGCAGTGTCAAAGTGAAGGAACCCAGAAACAGACCTGTTTTCATCTTCCATTCCTCCTTCACCATCTGTTGGAACATCAATAATACTGAATCAGAAAAAGAAGAACATGCTCTTAAAACTACATTTATTTGGAAATAACAAACAAGGTATTTTATTTCTAGGTCATTGTTTCTGCATCAAACAGCCCTGTGCAAATGGATAATTAAAATGCAAAGATTTATGAGGACTTACTACCAACATTCATCTAATTCTTTCTGTCCCTATGGAATCCACTTCACTATTGTAAAGAGAATAATCAGATTCTCAAAAACGGCAAGATCCAATCATGCCAATGAGATGATTTTAAAAGTTTATACTTAATTTGCATGAATAATACATATTGAAATAGCTTAGGTCATGCTGGCTCAGTATGACAAACTCCACTGACAATTCTGTATGTAATACCGGTATGACTACAGTGTCATGTGGATGCTTAAAATAATAATAAATGTCAATCATAAGATGAGTTAAAATTTTTGTGTTTTAAGAAAAAAAAAATTCTAAAAGTGAGAAGATAGTTTTGGTTTATAGTCACATACTAAGCACAAGCTTCACATTTGTGTTTGTCTTCACAACAACTAGTCACCAGCACAATAAAACAAATACCAATAATCACCTGAGTACGGTTTCACTGGCATGTCATCTAGTAAGAGGTGTAGGAGCCTCTGGGTATGTGACCGCTGACGATTCAGAGAGGTTACCCTTAGTTCTATTGAGGCAGTTTTCATAAGCCATGACATCTGGTTCAGCATAGATATTTCATATTCTAGAATTTAAACATGCAAATTTTGTTTCCCAGAGTAATAACACAGTATCAAAACAGACTTAAATTCTGTAATTCAACAGATATTTCCCATGTAACAAAGTCAATAATTTATGAAACTCAGCAACATAAAATTTCTCATCTGTAAAATTACAAGAGAAAAAAAAAAGATACCAAGGAAGAAAAAATAAGCTAGTATAAATCTATGAAAGATGAGCTAAAGTAAATGAAGAGTAAAAGAGAATCAAGTTTTCATTACTGATTTTAATTTCACAAAGATCCTGAGTCTATCGTTTTTTGACACTGATATACAAAACAATATTTTAAAGTAATTTTCAAATACATAACTCAAAAGCTATCATAGTTTGGTTTTGATTTCACAAAACAAATACTTAAGAAAAATTAAACTTAAATTGCATGATTTTATAATACCTCAATTAAGGATGTGGTTTAACATTTAATTAAGGCTGAGAATCACTTATACAGTAGTTTTTATTTTTATTTATTTATGTTTTATTGTTGAGACAGGGTCTCACTCTATTGCCCAGGCTGTACTTGAACTCCTGGCCTCAGTGATCCTCCTGTCTCAGCCTACCTAAGCACTGGGATTACAGGCGTGAGCCACCATGCCTGGTCCCACAATAAGAGTTTTCTAATCCAATACTATTTTAATATGCTTGACATTGAAACCCTAAACTGTGATAGTATAAACATAAAATTAACCAAATAACAGTAATACTAATAATAATTTCAGGCAAAGCTAAATGAAGTTTTATAAAACACATACCATAATAGGTAAGATGTTAATTTTTATTTTTAATTAGTTAGGTGTAAAAAGAGGGTTTCTAAAAGCTTCTTATATAAACAAAATCACAGAACTAAAAATAAGACACTTAATGAAAATAAAGTGAAAAACCTCTTGCCATTAGATAGCTCTCAGAGGTCTAACACCATTATGCTAAAAGGTAAATTAGATGCTGACAATTACTAGTAATAGAAATTTGTTTACGGCATGTGTGAGCCCCAATTTCCTAAAACATAAAGATGATACAAGCTAAACTTTTAAAAAAACTCAATAGACCAAGACTGTCTGAATATAATTTGAATTCAGAAAACTGTTAAAAGTTGGTCAAAAAGAAAATAAAGTAGAATCCTGATAACACTTCATTAGCCTGGAATAATTGTTAGTCATGTCAATAAACTAAGTTTAAACTGTTTTCTACCATAATTAGTTTTCAACTTTTCATTTCAAGACCTGAATTGGTTTCAATACAAACACAAGAAACGAAAGTATATCAGGATATTTTTTTCTTTTAAACAGCCTGGGAAGAGAAAATCAGAAATCTCTGTAAAACAATTTTCATTCAAAACCTTTAAATTTCCATTAATTTTCTTATCCCTTCAACACAATCTTTAAATTTTATTTGCCATAAGAGAATCAAATTCCATCCTTGACAGGCTATATTTAAATAAGTTTTTGCCAGCAATTAAAATATCTTGCTTCTTTGAGCAGAAATTACAAAAGGAACCTAAAAAAACAAAAAAGCTGAAGTATCTGAATTAGAACAGAATTCCCCCAAATATTGTATAAATAAAATAACTTAACATGGAATTACAAATGTGTTCTTATAATAAGTGAAAATAATGGCCTACCTTTGTTAGAAAATGGCAGATATTGCAACTGGGAAAATAAGAAATCCTGGCTGGTTCTCAAGTACCTCATAGTAGGGCCAGACGTATCAGAGCACGCACATAACTGATATATGACCTAAAGTATTAAAGTAAGAAAAATCCCTAAATCAGTCTTTCTGTGTTATACATATTAAGGTAACAAAATATGAACTGAGACCTACTAAGTGAAAAACTAGGGCCCATCAACAACTCAACTAAAATGAACAAACAGATGCACAAAACAGAAGCTCAGAGTTATGAACAGTCCTTGGCAGCCTAGCTCAAGAAAAATACACTGAAATATGATTGAGTGTTGATGACATTACTACAGAACTATTATTAATATACTTATGAATACATACACATATAGTTAATTAGTAAATTTTAGTATTTTAGCTTAATTATCAGTAGCAGGCCGGGCCTGGTGGCTCACGCCTGTAATCCCAAAACTTTGGGAGGCCGAGGTGGGCAGATTACTTGAGGTCAGGAGTTTGAAACCAGTTTGCTCAACATGGTGAAACTCCATCTCTACAAACATACAAAAATTAGCCAGGCATGGTGGCGTGTGCCTGTAGTCCCAACTACTCGGGAGGCTGAGGCAGAAGAATCACTTGAACTCGGGAGGTGGAGGTTGCAGTGAGCCAAGATCACGCTACCGCACTCCAGCCTGGTGACAGAGCAAGACCCTGTCTCAAAAAAAAAGGAAAGAAAAAAAAATTTATTAGTAGTAAATTACTTGGAAATAACTTCTGAGAACCATACGAGTTATATCTCAACCTCAGGAAGATTAAAATACCAAAACCAAAGCAAATGCAGAAATTACAAAGAAGATCCATCAATTCCACTAAATAACAATAAACTGAATAAAAATTTAACAAAAGAATAGATAAGAGAAAAAAGTTCTTATATTAAATATAAGAAAAAGTTACTAATTCTAATATATATAAAGATCTCCATTACAGATATGAATAACATAAATATCTAAGTAGGTCAAAGGGTAAAAGACATTTTATGTGAGAAAAATAAAAGTAGCCCATAATCAAAAATGTCCATGTTTTCAGGAATTAAAAAAAAAAAAAAATCAAGATGATAATAGGTAGGTACCATATTATAAACCAGCAAATTTTTTTTTTTTTGAGTTAGGGTCTCATTCTGTCACCCAGGTTGGAGTACAGTGGTGCAATCACAGCTCACTGCAGCCTCGACCTCCTGGGCTCAAGGGATCCTCCCAGCTCAGCCTCCCGAGTAGCTGGGACTACAGTAATTGCATACCGCCATGCGTGGCTAATATGAACATTTATTAGATGTTTTCCATGTACCAGGCACTTTAGACATCTTTATTCTGAGCACTATTAGTACCTAGTATAATTGTTATGACTACTTGTGAATTAAAACCTAAAGTCAAACACTTTATAGCCTTTGACCCGACAGTCAATCTTCATTATTTTCAGATTCCATATTTGCAAATTCACCTAACATGCTAAAATTTATTTATAATCCCCAAATCGATACTTGCAGTGCTTCCATGGTCCTTCATGTGCAGGAGGTAGAACAGCTACAAACTGCAGTCACCCAACTCTCATGCTCTCAAATGAAGCAATGCTTTTCCTGTTCCAGCTATCATACCATAAAAAGGGTCCTTTAAATGGTCTATTTAGTGCCACAGTTTTTGCATTTTTGTGCTTGTTGATTTTGCTGTTTAAAACAGCCCCCAAACATAGTGCTGAAATGCTGCCTCATGTTCCTAAGTGCAAAAAGGCTGTGATATGCCTTTCAGATAAAATACTACATTAGATACATTTCATTGAGGCTGAGTTATAGTGCTGTTGGCTATGAGTTTAATGTTAATGAATCAACTACATGAAGTAAGGTGCCTTTAAACAGAAACACACATAAAACATGATTATGAATTCATCAGTTGACAAGAATGTTGGAACCAGAAGCTTGTAGGAATCCTAGCCTGTATTCTCCACAGGGGCAATGAATTCACCAGTTCAGTGTTCACAATGACTTTATAAAACACAACTACTGTGAATAACAAGAACTGACTATGAACCCTTGTCTGGAAATATATTCTCTCTTTTTTTTTTTTTTTTTTTGAGATGCAGTCTCGTTCTGTCACCCAGGCTGGAGTGCAGTGGCATGATCTCGGCTCACTGCAAGCTCCACTTCCTGGGTTCACGCCATTCTCCTGCCTCAGCCTCCGAAGTAGCTGGGACTACAGGTGCCTCCAAAGTAGCTAGGACTACAGGTACCCACCACCACGCCTGGCTAATTTTTTGTTTTTGTATTTTTAGTAGAGATAGAGTTTCACCGTGTTAGCCAGGATGGTCCTGATCTCCTGACCTCGTGATCCGCCCGTCTCAGGCTCCCAAAGTGCTGGGATTACAGGTGTGAGCCACCATACCCGCCTGGAAATATATTCTTAAGAAAAATATAAAACAACCAAAGATTATTTATTTATTTACAACCTTGCCTCAGTCTCCCAAGTAGCTGGGATTACAGGCACGTGCCACAATGCCTAGCTGATTTTTGTTCGTTAGAGCTGAGTAAAAAAAAAAAACTGGAAACAACCTGAATGTAATTCACAGTGTTGCAGCACAGAAAGTTTATACAGAGAGGAGTAAAAAGGGCACAAAACTTCATGTATACTAAATACAACTATAAACAATGTATATACACAAACAGAGAGAGAGAAGACAAGGGAAAGAGTAAGCAGTTCTGCTACAGATGTACATTGACCTTTCAAACAGTTTTGATACTGTTTTGATATTCTATAAACAAACAAAAACTTAAAAAGCTAATACTGAACTTCTCAAAACAAAATCAGTTAGGTGTATTACTGAGCAAGTTAAAACACAAGAAGATACTCTAACATGTGGAAGAAATAATACTATTAGAAGAGAAATGCCGGGCACAGAGAATCACGCCTGTAATCTCAGCACTTTGGGAGGCCGAGGCAGGCGGATCACCTGAGGCAAGGAGTTTGAGACCACCCTGGTCAACATGGGGAAACCCCATCTCCACTAAAAATACAAAAATTAGCCGTGCATGGTGGCCCGGGGACGCCTGTAATCCCAGCTACTTGGGAGACTGAGGTATCAGAATCACTTGAACCTGGGAGACGGAGGTTGCAGTGAGCCAAGACCACACCACTGCAATCCAGCCTAGGTGACAGAGCAAGACTCTGTCCCCCAACATTCCCCCCCACCAAAAAAAGAAGAAGAGGAGGACACAAAAAGTGAGTTCAAAAAGCACTACAAGCCATTTTACTAAGATGTGGCCTATATCCTTCCTGGTTTCCAAGACCAGGTAGAAGAAATCTCCGTTCTTAAAGAAAAGAGGGCAAAGGCACCAGGCCTGGTCTCAGCTTCTTCACCCAGAAGCCTTTGTGTTGCAGGACAAGGAAGGTATCAATAAGGACCATTTCCCTTTCCTACAATCAGATTTATTTAAACTAACAAGCTCTTCTTACTTACAGGTTTAAATTTTTTTTCTGAAGCAGGGTGAAGCACAAACATATAAGTAAAAGCAGTATATTTAGTTATCAATGGAGCAGTGCTTTCTGTAAACAATGCAGATCTTGACTCATCAGGTCTAAAGTGGGGCCTGAGATTCTGCACTAATAAGCTCCTAGGAGATAATGCTGATGATACTGGTCTCTGGGCCATATTTGAGTAGCAAGGTCACAGAGCATATGTTACGGTCAGGCGCGGTGGTGCACGCCTGTAATCCCAGCACCCTGGGAGGCTGAGGTGGGTGGATCGCCTAAGGTCAGGAGTTCGAGACCAGCCTGGACAACATGTTAAAGCCCTGTCTCTACTAAAAATACAAAATTAGCCAGGCATGATGGCACATGCCTGTAATCCCAGCTACTTGGGAGGCTGAGGCAGGAGAATCGCTTGAACCTGGGAGGTGGAGGTTGCGGACAGCTGAGATCGCACCACTGCACTCCAGCCTGGGCAATAGAGTGAGACTCCATCTCAAAAAACAGTAACAGCAACAACAACAACAAAAAACCAGAGAGTATAAACTGGTAGACTGCTGGTATGGACACGTTTTCCTTGGCCAGTACAGTGTTCTAAAAATTAGAACAACTTTCACAAAAATTCAGATTTCCAAATCCTTTTAAAAATTAATAAATATAAATAAAAATAAAAATTCAGACAATCTGGCCCAACAAATCCTGCACTCTGGCATGGTAAAATAAGCCAGAGTTTAGTAGGAAGGCATGTGTTCTCCAGTCGCCAGATTCTCCCTTCCTCCTGCTCCCTTCTTAACTGGACCCTGGCTTCATTCATGTACTTTACCTGCCATTAGCCTAGGTGTTAAGCTTATCAATTGTTTCTACTTATATATCAAATTCTGTAAATCTGTGCTAATACGTACATCAAATTTGTTCTCCCATTAAGGAAGAATTAATTTTGATTTATAAGAAAACCTAGCTACAGTACTTACAGTGAAGGGATATTTGGACAGAGGACAGAAAAGATAGCAAAGAATTACAAAAAGAAAAGCAGGAGATTAACAAAGAAAAACCTCTATGCCAGTAACACTAAGAGGTTAGTCATGCATTTCTTTTTTTTTTTTTTTTTTTTTTGAGACAGGATCTTGCTCTGTCACCCAGGCTGGAGTGCAGTGGTGTGATCTTGGCTCACTGCAAGCTCCACCTCCCGGGTTCACGCCATTCTCCCAACTCAGCCTCCCGAGTAGCTGGGACTACAGGGGCCTGCCACCATGCCCGGCTAATTTTTGTATTTTTAGTAGAGGCGGGGTTTTACCGTGTTAACCAGGATGGTCTCAATCTCCTGACCTCATGATCTGCCATTTCTTATCATAAAAATGTAAATTTAGGGTAACACTTAAATTGAGAAATTAGTCACAGCTTATAAAGCCTAGTTCTTTTTTTTTTTTTTTTGAGACAGAGTTTCGCTTTTGTTGCCCAGGCTGGAGTGCAGTGGCATGATCTAGGTTCACTGCAACCTCTGCCTCCCAGGTACAAGCAATTGTCCTGCCTCAGCCTCCTGAGGAGCTGGGATTACAGGCGTCCACAACCACGCCCGGCTAATTTTTTTGTATTTTTAGTAGAGATGGGGTTTCATCATGTTGGCCAGGCTGGTCTTGAACTCCTAACCTCAGGTGATCTGCCCACCTTAGCCTCCCAAAGTGCTGGGATTACAAGCATGAGTCATTGCACCCGGCCAAGCCTAGTTCTTAAAACACTTATAAAATGAATAAAACAATAAATAAACAAAAATGAACAAGCAAAATGAAAGTTCTCATTATAGTTTACTTATTTATTTATTTTTATTTTTTTGAGACAGTCTTACTTTGCCACCCAGCTGGAGTGCAGTGGCATGATCTCGGCTCACTGCAACCTCTACCTTCTGGGTTCAAGTAATTCTCATACCCTAGCCTCCCAAGTAGCTGGGATTACAGGCACATGCCACCACGCCCAGCTAATTTTTATATTTTTAGCAGAGACAAGGTTTTGCCATGTTTCCCAGGCTGGTCGCCAACTCCTGGCCTCAAGTGATCCAGACCACCTCAGCCTCCCAAAGTGCTGGGTTATGGGCATGAGCCACCGCGCCCAAGCCCAGCCCTCATTATAGTTTAAATCTTAATCTGACATTTTACCACCTAACATAGTTGTATATAGGACTTCTTAATTTACTTAGTTATTAAAAAGTGCTTTCTAGCCAGGCACGGTGGCTCATGCCTCTAATCCCAGCACTTTGGGAGGCCGAGGCAGGTGGATCACAAGGTCAAGAGATCGAGACCATCCTGGCCAACATGATGAAACCCTGTCTCTACTAAAAATACAAAAATTGCTGGGCATGGTGGTGCATACCTGTAGTCCCAGTTACTTGGGAGGCTGAGGCAGGAGAGTCGCTTGAGCCTGGGAGGTTGCGGTGAGTTGAGATTGTGCCACTGTACTTCAGCCTGGGCGACAGAACGAGACTCTGTATCAAAAAAAAAAAAAGTGCTTTCCCAGCCTGGGCAACGTGGCAAAACACCATCTCTACTAAAAACACAAAAATTAGTCAGGCATGGTGGGACACACATATAGTACCAGCTACCTGGAAGGCTGAGGTAGAGGATCATCTGATCCAGGGGAGGTTGAGGCTACGATGAGCTGTGATCACACCACTGCACTCCAGCCTGGGTGACAGTGAGACCCCATCTTTAAAAAAAAAAGTGCTTTCACTTACATTTTCATTGAAGTCTCTCAACAGTCCATTTCAGATTGAAAAACTCAGACTCAGAGACATTTCATGCAATGCCCAAGGTGACTTTGCCTGTCATGGGGCAGAGATGGGAACCAGAGGTCTTCTGACCCATCAGAAGGAGCTACTTTAAACACAACATTGTTGAAAAGTTTCTAAACTGCTGGTAAAAATCCATCACAAAAATCTATTTCCTCCATTTTTCAAGTGATTAACATAAGATTTGGATCTATAGTATCTTGGGGTTTGTGCTTTATGGATTTTATCCACAAATGAAAGACAGGTCAAACTGCTAAATGAACTCATTTCAACTAAGTCCTACTGTTATACTGTCATATCTGTGGTGTACTCATGTACCTGGTCAAGTTTCTTCTATTAAGTACCACAAAACCCAGTTTTCTGTGTACCTGATAACATAGTTCAGCCAGTTGAGGAGATTCTCGCACTGCCACTGGGCCTGTTCTCCCTTCCGTTCCTTTCTCCAAGATGTTTAGGATGGCGTGAAGGCATGTCCGAGGGCAACCTAACACTCCTACATTAAACCAAAAAGAAATTCAACTTTTCTTTTAGAATTTCTGCGTTAAAATCTTAGATTGCCTTTTCAAAAGTTAAATTCTGTAAATATATGCTGTAAACACTTTCAAATACTGATACGGAAAATTGATAAAGGCTGATTCTCTATAGCTCAGTTTGTCCAGTTTGTTCTAAGCCCTAAGGACTGACCCATCCATCACCTTACCTTTCATACACTTTTTCTTTGAATGAATTATCCCATGAGCCCAGAATGCAATAAATGACCCCTGGGATACACAAATATGGATGGAAAGAAATGCCTTTATGTCTTAGGCTATACCTGGATCTTGTAGATTTGTAGTACTGACAGGTTTCTTCAATTCAAAGCCCAACAAGTAGAGAGCAAGATTGGGTGGATTGCATTCCAGAGAGGTAATGAGAAGATTCAAGATGTGGATTCTTGTTTCATAACGAATTGCAACTAATTTCTTTTCAAGATCTGACCCTTAATACAGAAATCACAAAACAATGGAAAAATAACATAAGTCAAATAAAAAATACAAAACTTGTATTCCAAATCTCCATGTTTTCTTTAGATCATTTGCCTGATTATCTATCACATTCGTTTCAGATTTAAAGAGGAATCCTAAAAACCTTATAAATTTACAAGATGAGTACCCTTTATCTGAAATGTATGGGACTAGAAGTGCTTCAGATTTCAGATTTTTTGAATTTTAGAATATTTGCATTATACAGGTTGAGCATCCCTAATCCAAAAATTCAAAATCCAAAATGAACCAATGAGCATTTCCTTTGACAGTCAAGTTGGTGGTGCTCAAAAGGTTTCAGATTTTATTCTGAACTTTGTATTCTCAACCTGTATTCTAGCAAATTCTCAATTTCTCTTACACCATCACTAAACAGTTAACAATTACAAGTGCTTTCTTTAAATTAAGCATATATAAAAAGTAAAAGAATGCATGTATGCACATTAATCTAACGCATACCCTCTTCCAGACGTACAAATTCTTCTGCATCTTCACAATCCAAACACTCCACAAATCCAGCCATTAGTTTCTGACTTACACTCTGAAGTAACATGAAGGTAAAAAATGACAAATTACTACAGGTTTCTAAATATTAGAAAAACTGTGATTGATATATGTATAAACATTCATCCATAAAGAAAAATAGGCAAATCTGCTTAGGTATTTACATTTTAGTTACATTTTTAATAGAAAACTCAGTTCCTTAAGTTGCCATAATTTAGCTCTCCATACAAACAATTAAAGAAACAAAAGTTTTATAAATTTATTGATTTCAAAACTTGCTTCCTAATTTTCCTTCCCAAAGAATCAAGCTAGTTAAAAAAAAAATCACATGAAACTGGTTTACTGAGCTCTTCATTATACAGTCAATGTTATGAGATCTTAACTAAAACGTAAAATAAAATTTTCACCTTCTCTCTTTAGAAATGTATTACTTATCACTCGTTTTCTATTTCTGAGCTGATTTTGCCTTTAATAATCTAGGAGGATGTTAAATCAGTAATAATAATTTACACCAAAATCGACCAAAAAAAATCAGCACATCAAAAACCTATAGCATCCCCTGATTATCACATGGTTTCATAAACCTCATCCGTAAGCCACAGATGAGATTTACGCTTATGGTGGTTCTCATGATGGGTGGTACCACCACTCCAAAGGGAACCTAGAAATAAGTGGAGTCATCTAAGTAATCACAACTAGAGGTTACTACTGACAGATAGTAGTATCTAGGGATACTAAAGGTACTAGATGTGAGGGACTATAACACAAAAGAAGATCTGTGCCATCAACATGCCAGAAAAGTCCTTATTTCAAAATAGGGACTCTATGAAGGACTACACAACAAAATCCTTCAACGAGGCCAGGCACGGTGGCTCACGCCTGTAATCCCAGCACTTTGGGAGGCCAAGGTGGGCACACTGCTTGAGCTCTAGAATTCAAGACCAGCCTGGGCAACATGGTAAAATCTTGTCTCTACAAAAAAATACAAAAAAACTAGCTGGGTGTGGTGGCATGCGCCTGTAGGATCGCTTGAGCCTGGGGGCAGAGGCTGCAGTGAGCTGAGATTGTGCCACTGCACTCCAGCCTGGGTGACAGAGCGAGTTCCTGTATCAAAAGAAGAAAAATAAAAATTCTTCAACTAGCTAAAGCAGTGACTGCCAACATAAAGACAATGGGATGAAATGTTCATAAAGAAAAAAAGCAGATTCAGCAATTGTAGGTATTCAGTGAACAGAACTATTATAAAATGAATAAAAAGAGGAACTCCTAAAAACACTCTGCAGTGTTATCAAATGAAGTGACACACAGGTGGATCACAAGAAAACCAGTGAAGTAGACAACTTACAACAATGAGATATTCAGAACTGCAGAGGCTCACTTAGAACACAGGCAACTGACAGGTCGGGAGCAGTAAACAAACAAGTTACAGCAAACCTAATAATTTTAAACGTGCCTAGAGTAGCAGTGGTTGTGTTAGGCTATACAGTCACATACTATAATATATGCAGTAACACTGTGAATAGCATCATCTTCAAAGATAAGTTATAGCCAAGTTCGTGGATAGGTTTTCACCCATCCTATAGAAATATACTTACTCTTAATGAATTTTTCCACAACCAAGAATATGATTCCTCTATAGACACTATAACTTTCATATACAGTCAAAATGCACAATGCACCAAAAAATAACAACAGCAACAAAATCAGTTACCTGGTCATGTGTGAAATCTCCAACCAACTTTATCTGAATATTAGAGTTGCAAGAGATACAACAGAGGATCTTGGCACTTTCAAAAGCCAATTCTGGATTAGTATTGCCATGATACAAGTATCTTTAAAAAAAGAAAACATTTGAGGAACAGCGATAAAATTTTTGGTGTCTCACTATTCCCAATAAAGAAAATTTAGAACCAGGGCTTCCCCTGCCCATACAGCACTTTGAGGTAAATTAGAAAAAGTTGTCCCCTTCTAAACAGATGCAGTCTGTTAGGGGTCGAATCATGTCCCTGGCCCCAAAATCCTTACGTAAAGTCTGGCTAACCCAGTGACCTTATTTGAAAGTAGGGTCTTTGCATACATAGTCAAAGAAGTTCAGACGAGGTCATTAAGGAGGGCCCTAATAAAATATGACTGGTGTCCTCATAAAAAGGGTAAATTCAGACACAAACATACACACACAGGGAAAATGCCATGCGGCACTGAAAGCAGAGATTGGGGTGATGCTTCTACAAGCCATGGAATATTAAACCACCAGAAAGCTCAAGTTTTCTGTGCCAAGTTTGCTTCCTGTCCAGCCCCATCCTCCAAACACCTAGTTTCCCTACAGGAGACAGACAATATTGTCATTTTCAACTTAGAGATTTCAGTTGGGCACGGTGGCTCACACCTGTAATCCTGTAATCCCACCACTTTGGGAGGCTGAGGTGGGCAGATTGCTTGAGGTCAGAAGTTTGAGACCAGACTGGCCAATATGGTGAAAGCCCATCTCTACTAAAAATACAAAAATTAGCTGGGTGTGGAGGTGCACATCTATAGTCCCAGCTACCTGGGAGGCTGAGGTGGGAGAATCACCTGAGCCTGGGAGGCGAAGATTACAGTGAGCCAAGATTGCAGCACTGCACTCCAGTCTGGGTGACAGAGCGGAATTCTGTCTCCAAAAAAAAAAAAAGACTTGGATTTTTAGAACATGGAAGAAATTGTAAGGTTCAGAGTAATTAATATCAGGGTAGCTAGAGAAGGCAAGAGTAAAATGAGGCCAGGCGCGGTGGCTCACGCTTATAATCCCAGCACTTTGGGAGGCTGAGGCTGGCGGATCATGAGGTCAGGAGTTCGAGACCAGCCTGACCAACACGGTGAAACCCCGTCTCTACTAAAAATACAAAAATTAGCCGAGCATGGTGGTGCTCACCTGTAATCCCAGCTACTCAGGAGGCTGAGGCAGGAGAATCACTTCAACTCAGGAGGCGGAGGTTGCAGTGAGCTAAGATCATGCTACTGCACTCCAGCCTGGGCGACAGAGCGAGACTCTGTCTCAAAAAAAAAAAGTAAAATGAGGCAAAAAGAAAAAAAAGTAATGCACTAGATATCTAACCAGATTTGAAAATCAAAGCTAGAATGTCTATCTGTTTATTTCATTTCTCTACCTACAAAGGTAACTTACCTGGCAATGTTTACCACATTATCTGCCTTCTTAGTTCTGGGATTAATTCCCTGCAAAAGCTGTTCTAAAGGAGAGACTATTAGAGCCAGTTGACTTTCTCTTAGAAGGTCCATAAAAAGATTTTCCTTTTGCAGAGTAAGATTGAGAAGTGCAAGGCAATGCTGTACTGCTTTCTCCAGGTGTTTTTTCCCTATCAACCAAAAATAAAGTTAGAAAGTTCTAAATTTATCTTAAAAACTCACAGTCAATTCTTGGGAAAACAAGACAAATGATAAGTTTTAGATTTTCAAATCTAGAGATTTAGACTCTTGTTTCCAACTTTCAGCAGCAAAACCTAGAGACTTAAGCTCTCATTGTTTCAAACTTTCAATTCCAACTTCACAACACCATTCATCTAGGCAAGTTACTGTTATTTTGCAATCCAGAATACTTCCATGGAATGGATTCTCAAGTCTCTTCTCCTTTATCTTTTCCCTTATTGTTTAGAGCAATGGTTCTCAATGGGGTGACTGAGCCCCAAGGGACATTTGACAATGTCTGGAGGCACTTCTAGTTATCATAACTGGAAATGTGCTACTGGCATCCAGCTTACAATACACAGGACATCATCCACAACAAAGAATTATTCAGCCCAAATGGTGCCAAAATTGAGAAACTCTGATCTAAAGTAAGACAAAATCATTGTGGAAAATAAAGCAGAAAACAGAAACAAGGATCACCCATAATCTTACTGACCAAATTTAAAACTGTGGCCTGATTTTTCTTATAGTTTCTTACCTGTATATTCTGACTATACAGTTATTGTTCATATGTTTAGAATCTCTTTTCTCATTTTGATCATACCCACATTAAGTAAAGGTAATATAGCATCATGGTAAAAAGCATGAGCTCTGGAGCCAAACTGACTAGGTTCAAATCCCAGCTCCCACATTTGCTAGGGAAAGCCAGTGTAACTTCTTTGTATTTCAGCTTCTTTATTTTTTAAATGAAAATAATAAGATCTAACATATTTTTGAAAAGATTGAATGCATTAATATATGCGATGTGCTTTTAAAAGAGCCAAATACATAGTAAGCACTCAATAAGTAATAATTAGTGGTAATAATAACAAGTAAAATGTATTGACCACTATGTATCAGACACTATAGTAAGTGCTTTTAAAAATATTATGGGGAGGGAGGGGGGGTGACGGACAAAAAAGTATTTTAAAGTTGGGGATGTTAAAGATGTTAAAATGATAGAAAGATCATTTCCCTTACAAAAGACCCTGCAGTGAAACACAGTTACACTGAGAATCTCTCTGTACTTTAGTCTGTTTTTACTTACAATACACTCTCGTTTAAATGATTCATTGAAAACACCACTTCAGATACAGAGAGAGAATCTTACAGGGAAAAATGACCTCAAGAGATCATCTATTTCAAATTCTCAGTTTACAAAAGATGAAAACATCAAAACTGTTTGCAAGACATGAAGACTTTTAAGTATATACCAGGAAAGGGGGCATAGGTGTCAAGCTGCTTAACTCCTTCTTCCAGTAAACTGAGAGCAAGCTCCAACATTGGTGACTCATTCAGCAGATGATACATCAGACTAAATCCAGGTGGCTTATAGGCTATGATTTCTTCTCCTAAATAGAACATAACATTTTCCAAGAGATGATGTGTTAGTATTTTTGTCACACCCTTGATTTATATGAAATGTATGAGACTTATAAATTAGATGGCATCTAAATAGATAAAGGCAAGTTTCAATTTAGAAACACAACAGTAATTCTCCTAAGGGCGAATCTGCATGAAGCAGTTAGTCAACTATTCTGTTAACTCATTAAAGAAACTGTAATGCAGTGTTCTTGATCTTCCATTCAATAATTTTTTCTCTTGAACAGAAAAATTAAAATGATCAAAACAATGAAACAAAAGATTAAATTCTAATTTAAAAGTATAATTTTAAATTTATGTATCACATAGTCATAATTTATAAATTATAAATAATTGATACCTTATTTGAAAGTGACAGAATTAAATTACCTTGTAGTTCCACAAACTGGTCTACAAAATCTTCAAGCTGAGGCTCATAATCTCTGAGCAATTTATAAAACACCTCCAAAACCACCTCAGCAACTTCCCACTATAGAAAGATACAAATATGTCAACAACAATAAAACAGACCAAGGTGGTGGCCTTGCAAGGCTTTTCCCTCTTTCCCCTTCTTTTGCCAGTAAATGAGTGAAGTTTCTTATCTACTTTATTCACTTAGGCTAAGCAATATAGAAATCCCAATTCATGTTGCTTTATTTTGCTAAAAGATAATGAATTGGCTCATTTTCAAGGTAAAATATTTTTAATTCATTATTCTTAAAGATATATTTTTATAGGAGATGTTTGGAATTCATTAATACATTGACAACATTTAGTATCTAGTCATATTCAATTTATAATTAAACATCAAATTTGGACACTTTTCAAGTGCCAAATATTTCACATTTTCTCTAAGATGCTCGGCTGCATGGAATCTGAGAAATCATCTCATCTAAACTCCTTATAAGTGAAGCAAGTGAAGTTCAAAGCAGTGAATGAATTCCCCAAGACCATAAAGTCTGGCAGCAAACAGGCTGAAAGTCGAGCCCAGGCCTTCTCGTTCTTAGACCAGGGTTCCATCCATGGCTATAGTCAAAGAAGGTAAGAAGACACAATCACTGGTAGGCTTGCCCCAAATAATCCCATTATCGCCTTCTTGTTCAAAATGTATTTAAAAGCTATGTACCAGTAAAGAAAAATACCTATGCCAAAAAAATTATATACAACCGCATAGCCAGTAAAATTAAAACTTTGCTTAAAAAATCCACTACATAGAATTTTAATAAGACTGTGCTGGTCATTGTAGACAGGGTGGTTTTTTGAATTACTATTTTAAAATTATTATTTCCACTGCACATTAATTGTATCAAGGCTGAGTTAGAAAATGGGACTATAAAGTGACTTTTTCATTATTTTTATATTATTCACTGTTTTGCACTTTCCAAAATGTTAAAAAAAATTTATTTAAATAAAAAAGGCATATTACCACATAATAATGGGTTTAGGACTGGTAAACATACTGATTGCCTCTAACACCTTGTTATTTATCTCAATCCAAAGCACTGTTTGTGTGAGCAGCTAGTGTCCTAAAATAGTCATATAAATTAGATCTTAAGAACACTTTCAAGTAAAACAAATTCACAACATTGAGGGAAAATTTTTTAGAGTAAGTAGGGGTGGAACTGAAACGAATGGCAGCTAGGGAAAAGCAGCAACACTTGAAGTGTGGCTCTGCATGGGTGAAAAGTGATGGCATCTGGAGAGAATATGGCTGACTAATGCTCTAAACACTCAGATCACAATGATCTTTTTAAGAAAAAGCATATAAGACATTTAAAACAACTGTAAAAAAAGTACCAGAACATTTTGATGAAATGAGTGCTGTAATTATCAGCACTCATTATTCATCTGAAATGACTTTATTCATGAGGCATGGTTGCTGTGATTGTTTTCTTACCATCAGGAAATATATGTCAATAAGGTAGTTCTAGAGCTTAAGTAAAATTTATACTCCATCTCAGTGTTCATTTTTACAACCTGGCAAGCCAAAATGCTAATGCAATTGACAAAAAAAAGAACTTCAATTATTTGTGTCTAAATATCAAAAACAAGCTATATCCAATGACAGGTCAGTGAATAAACTATGCTAGATACAAGTAATAGGTTTTATGCAGTCACTAAAAAGACTATTTTCTTTTTTTTTTTTTTTTGAGACAGAGTCTTGCTCTGTCACCCAGGCTGGAATGCAGTGGTGTGGTCTCGGCTCACTGCCAGCTCCGCATCCTGGGTTCACGCCATTCTCCTGCCTCAGTTTCCTGAGTAGCTGAGACTACAGGTGCCCGCCACCAGGCCCGGCTAATTTTTTTGTATTTTTAGTAGAGACAGGGTTTCACCGTGTTAGCCAGGATGGTATTGATCTCCTGACCTTGTGATCCACCCGCCTTGGCCTCCCAAAGTGCTGGGATTACAGGTGTGAGCCACCGCACCCAGCCTAAAAAGACTATTTTCAAAGAATATCCTAGGATATGAAAAAACATCCCCATGATGCTAAGTGGACAAAAAAGAAACACAAAGTAATATAACTAATTATCTCAAATGTTAATTAAGTGTACAGGCATAAAAAAAAGACTAAAAGTAGTTATTCTTCCCTTGGCAACAAAATTAAGGATGATATCATTTCTTCATATACATATATACACACACACACACATATATATATACACACACACATACGTATAAATATATATATATATATATTTTTTTTTTCAGATGGAGTCTCGCTCTGCTGCCCAGGCTGGAGTGCAGTGGCGTGATCTCGGCTCACTGCAACCTCTGCCTCCCTGGTTCAAGCAATTATCCTGCCTCAGCCTCCCAAGTGGCTGGGATTACAGCTGTGCGCCACCATGCCTAGCTAATTTTTGTATTTTTGTAGAGACAGCGTTTCACCAGTTTGGTCAGGCTGGTCTGGAACTCCTGACCTCAAGTGATCTACCCGTCTCGGTCTCTCAAAGTGCTGGAATTACAGGCGTAAGCCACTGTACCTTGCCTTTTTCTTATATTTTTTGTATTTTCCTAATTTCTCCAAATTTGCATTAACTAAATTATGTTTATCATCATTAATACAACACAAAAAAACCCAACAGGGTCAAAAACAGCCAACTACCAAAATAAAGCAGAAATGTTCCTATAAGATACAACCAAGAGTATTATTTAAGGTTAATAAACAGTATTATAGACTAACGTGAATTACATCAGAACCTAGAAGAGTCTCTTACATAGCTTAGTGGTTATGAGCTTGGATCTGGAATCAGAGTCCTAGGTTCAAATCCTGGTCCTGGACCTTAGGCAAGTTCCTTAACCTTGCTAAGCCTCCATCTGTAAAACGGGAATATTAAATAGTACCTGCCTCATGGTAATATTGGAATTATATAAAATGATATATATAAGCTCACTGGTTAGTGTCTTGCAACTAGAGCAAATGTGTCATAAAGATCAGTGCTCTCTCAGCCTCTATCCATGGCAGACATGCCTAATGGATTACAATACTCCTTCCCCCTAAGCCAATACTCCACAATCCAGTGCCACTAATCAATAGAAACTGGTGTGCAAGTTTAAACTTATTTCAATCCCTAACCTAAACCATTCCAATTAGCAGTAGTAGTGTGTTTCCAACAAATGTGACATTTTTTGTTCCATTTCAGTCAAAAAAGATCTGAATATGAACTCCTATCGATTAGATTAATGATGACTAATGTCAGTGCTTGGGTTTTCATGATCAAATTTATTTTTTAGTGCACATAAACTAATCAGACCATAGATATTTCAAAATAAAGACTGTGAATTTTACCCCCTTTCAAAAGCTAACATGAATTTAGCACTGTATACTTTTGATAAAAGAAAAGCAGGAAATGCATAAGGAGATGAAAGTTTTTCTCTGAACATAACCTTTTCAGCTGCTCTCCGGTAAGCTCTCGTACGGAATCGTAGAAACACAGAGTCTCTAAGGAACTGCAAATAAGGGTCAAAGCCAGGGGGCCGCAGTCCAGCACCCAAATTAGAAGGAAATGAGCTCTCCACCAGGGTACTAATGAGCTGGCAAAAGGCCCGAGTCAACGGGTATTCTTCACACCGGGATTCTATTTCATTTAGTTCAACCTTCCAAATAAAAAGAAAGAAAACTTGGTAATAAAAACTATTAGCTATGAAGTGCAGAGTATTATGCAGACATTAACTTATTAATAGTGCTAACTCACACCAAAAGACATAACAGACATTTCTGTTTTTCATTTAGAGGAAAAGATAAAAAAGTATTACATGAATCCAGATGAGTCAGATGGAAGAACTCCAAATTCCCACTTATTGTCCCCAAACTTGAATTAAAAACAGAAATCTTTAAAGTTTCTTTTAAAAGAGAGGGAGAATTAGAGAGAAAAGAAAACAATTCTCATTTCAGGTTGACTCACGTAATCTAATTAAATTGAGTTAAAATCAAGAACTTTCCATTTGGATGGCTGCCATGTAACATCCTTTTCTAACTCTGAAACACTAAATATTTTGGTTCCTTTTATTAAAAGTTTCATCTCTATTTCAACACTGATTAGAAAACCCTTCAAATAAAAATACATTAAATTTGAAAATTATGGAAACATAAAAGGGTAAGAATGATTCATAGACTTCTTATCATTACATGCATGAATGAATTAGCATTTAAACTAAAAGGAAAACTTTACCTCAATACCAATAGCTTGCCTCTGGCTTGGAATCCTCACGGTCTGCAGTATCTTAAAATAGTAAGAAGTAGATGTCAGAAGCACTCCTTATTCATCAATGAATATTAGTGGCTTTGCAATATAATAGTCACATATCCCACTGGACCCACAGATCTCACAACGTCCATCAAAAAGACAATCAATTAGTCCCTGGATGGACTTTCGTTAGCAGTTCTGTCAGGTTGCGATAGAACTTTTGACTGCCTGGGGTTCTAAAAATTGGTAGTTTCTAAGAGCACACAAGACATTTTTTCAGCAAATTTCCTCTCAGATATTCTAGGAAATGAACCTTTAAAAAGGATTTATGGGATGAAATCTCACCAGTGTTCAAGATACTGGACTGTTAACTAATCCTACTGATGGCACAAAAAACCCAAAAAGTAAACTTCTTTTTCTCTTTCCTTTTTTTTTTTCTTTTGAGACAGAGTCTCGCTCTGTCAGCCAGGCTGGAGTACAGTGGCATGATCTCAGCTCACTGCAACCGCCGTCTCCTGGGCTCAAGCAATTCTCCTGCCTCAGCTTCCCAAGTAGCTGGGACTACAGGCATGTGTCACCATACCCAGTTAATTTTTTTTTTTTTGTACTTTTAGTAGAGACAAGGTTTCACCATGTTGGCCAGGCTGGTCTCAAACTTCCGACCTCAGGTGATCCGCCCGCCTTGGCCTCCCAAAGTGCTGGGATTACAGGTGTGAGTCACTGGGCCCAGCCAATAAACTTCTTAAGAACGGGTTTGTTAAAGGAGGCTGAAGTTTAAGATGTTCTGTCCAGACCTTGATATGGGCCTAAGTAGTTTATGGTATAATAAATAATGCTGCTGTCATGGATACTTTACTTTCTTGCAAATCAAAAGTATACTAATCAGGTAGAATCCTTTAAAAACAATATTGTTGCTCTAAGGATACAAATGTCTAAACCCAATCACATTTGATTTCAGGTGTAAAGAAGCACTAAGCCTGTAAGACACTAGTAAGTATTGGTACACTCAGGAATCAAAAGGTGAAGTATCAATAGTAAGCCAAAAGTTACTTAGCCTCTCAGCAAACCCCAACTCCGTTAATTATTATGTTAACTAAGTATCAATAACATCTTCAGGATACATATGTTAGAAAATAATCTAGAGTACTTCACTGCTTCAAAATGGTTGCTTCCGGCTGGGCATGGTGGCTCATGCCTGTAATCCCAGCACTTTGGGAGGCCGAGGCAGGCAGATCATCTGAGGTCGGGAGTTCAAGACCAGCCTAACCAACATGGAGAAACCCCGTCTCTACTAAAAATACAAAATTAGCCAGGTGTGGTGGTGCATGCCTGTAATCCCAGCTACTCGGGAGGCTGAGGCAGGAGAATCGCTTGAACCCAGGAGGCGGAGGTTGCAGTGAGCCGAGATCACACCATTGCACTCCAGCCTGGGCAACAAGAGCAAAACTGCATCTTAAAAAAAAATTTTTGCTTCTATGAATAATGAGTTGGAATCTCAGACTCTCTTAAGTTGTATTACTTCCAAGACAGATATCATCCCACCTAACCATTTTCCTAGAGATACGTCTATAAAGCGCAACCATATTTTCCTTTTTTATTTTATCACATATAAAATAATTATACCTGATAGAAAATTTTTAACGGAGCTTATCTTTAGAGAAAAGAATATTAATAATTTTGAAGTTAAGGAGACTTCAAACATTATATCATCCATTTACTTCCCCACATCAGCATAGGTACATTCCCTCAGGGTACGGAAGTCAAAAAATCAAACTGTAACATTCCCTTTCTGCCCAAAGTTAAGATTATGGTCCTGAAAATAAACCTTCATAAACACCAATAAAAAGTATTCTAAACGCTGTTAAAATTTCTCTGCAGGCTAGGTGTGGTGGTTCACACCTGTAATCCCAGCACTTTGGGAGGCCAAGGAGGGCAGATCACTTGAAGCCAGGAGTTCAAGACCGGCCTGGACAACATGACAAAACCCCATCTCTACTAAAAATACAAAAATTAGCAGGGCATGGTAGCACAAGCCTGTAATCCCAGCTACTTAGGAGGCTGAGGCACAAGAATCACTTGAATCCGGGAGGTGGAGGCTGCAGTGAGCTGAGATCACACAACTGCACTCACTCCATCCTTGCCAACAGAGTGAGACCCTGTCTTAAAAAAAAAAAAAAAAAATTATGTGCAAACTTGACGGTTACACCTGCCCTTTAATGGAAAAACAACCCCAGTGACCATGTAGCTATATAGAGATACTTCACTCTTCTGGTATAGGGCAGGAAAGAGCAGATAAGAAAAACAAACATTCCCCACATTTAATGAGTGCAGGTGACTCGTGAGGGCTTACATCAGCCTGGTTTAAAGACAGAGTGGTGGAATTCTGTCCATCTAGTAATATCTTATAGACACTGAAAAATAAGGTCTTCAGAGAGGTACAGTACATGAAGAACCAATCTCTGGTAATCTAGTGAAGTTATCAACCAATCTAAGAAAAAAACCCAAGTCTATTAGTTTCTATTGCTATGCTCAGTCCCTAAACCGTAACTCTAGTGGGGATGTTCATGATGTACTATAAATTCCAATCGAATGCTCTTGCTTCTACGGTATTATCAAGCCCAACTTTCCACATTGGGATAATATAAATATGGGACTTCAGAGCCCTACCTGAGTGTATTCCAATGACTGCCAGAGGGAAGCAGCAATTTCAGGAGATTTTCCAAAAGCTGCGAGTGTCTTCAGTAGCTCAGCTTTTAGGACAGGGGGAATACTGCATTGGAGGAGTCCCAGAATCACCACAACAGGGGTCCACTGAGGATGTTCACAGAGTGCCAAGCGAGCATTTTCACTCTAAGAATTGACACAAAAAGAACAAGACTTTCCATTTTTAAAAGTTAAGAAAATGACCAGCAATCATCTAAATTGCTATCATTTATACTGAGTCCTCATAGGTTTAATATATACTAAAACAAAAATAAGCCTATCATTTATGTTTGAAGTCTACCAACACATCAAATCAGGTCACTCATTCATTCAAAGTAAAAAACTGGAGGAGAAACAGACTTTGTAGAATTACTTTTGCAGTTCCAAGTATGAGAAATAATACAAACAAAGATAAATGGTCTGCAAGGGTTGGATAAATCTTACCTAGGCATCTTAAATCCTTTCTGGAACAATATATTATACTGCAATATAAAGTATGAATGAAAAAAAATCTTGTCCTTTTCTCGAAAATATGGAGATATACAGTACCAAGTATCATAACTTTTTTTCATTTTTCGTTGATATGTAATAACTATATATATTTACAGGTACAGAGTCATATTTCGATACATGTATACAATATGTAATGATCAAATCAAGGTAATTAGGATATCCATCATCTAACATTTCTCATTTCTTTGTGTTGGGAACATTCAAAATCCTCTCTTCTGGCTTTTGAACATATACAATGAATTACTGCTAGTTATATTCACCCTATAGTGCTATAGAACACTAGAACTTTCTTCTTCTCTATGTGTTACTTTGTATGTTAACTAACCTTTCCCTATCCTCCCCTCTCATCTCCATTTTAATTCAGTAAGAAATAGTTAATAACTGACATTTTGATGCCTAATAATGTTAAGTACTATTAGAAAAGCCAAAAACTTAGAAGTTCCCATTCCTACCCTTCAGAGAGAATGTCAGACTATTCTAGTTAACAATAGACATAACTAAAAGATATTTCCAAGTTGGGAAATTACATACAGTCATGAAAATAATGTTTTTTACAAAGATCAATTTGGTAGTGGCAGGTAAAATGGTTTGGCATAAGGAGAGGAAAAATAATTCAGTAAATAACTTTTAATTACAATATTCTTTATGTATACACACATAAATGCACACATACACCTCTACACCTATGCTGGAAACCTAGAAGCATATGCATCCAACAACCAGTTCTAATTTGCCCTTATGACTATTTTCTTTCAGGCTCAGGCTATTATTTTTATACTAAGATTATGCCAATGAGCAGGGCTACCATAACTTACACCCTCTAGAGATCAAAAAACAAAAAACTTAAGGGTAGAATGCTATATATCTATCTACATAGGCTAAGTTTATTACTCTTAAATTAAAAGAAAATGTTTGAGGCTCTTAAAATGCTACTGTGCTGTAATAAAAATAAAATTATGCTGGGGATGAGTTACCTACCCAAGTAATGATGGTAGATGTGAGCTGCAAAAAAGCAATCAATCCATCTTGCTCCTTCTGGGTGATGCCACGGGAAGGAAGGTGACGGTACTGAACGCTATCTGCACTTGGAAGATCCTTCCGAAGGTGTTCATGGTAAAGCATCAAGGAGTGAAAGAAATGTTCCCAGGAAACAGGACTGCCACCTGCTCCCTGAATATTTTCAACTATAAAGAAAAACAGCACAGAATTTTCTTTAAAAAACATCTAAGCATTTGCTGGGAAATGGAGAGAAAATTAATTTAAAACAATAAACTTTTTTGAGACAGGTTCTCACTCTGTCACCCAGGCTGGAGTGCAGTGGGGCAATGTCGGCTCACTGCAACCTCTACTCCCCAGGTTCAAGCAATTCTCCTATCTCAACCTCCCAAGTAGCTGAGATTACAAGTGTGCACCACAACGCCCTGGTAATTTTTGTCTTTTTGGTAAAGACAGGGTTTCACCATGTTGGTCAGGCTGGTCTCGAACTCCCGACCTCAAGCGATCTGCCTGCCTTGGCCTCCCAAAGTGCTGGGATTACAGGCATGAGCCACTGCACCCAGCCTAAAACCATAAACTTTGTTTGCCTTTGTCTTAGCACAAAGGCAATCTTTGTCCTGGAGTAAGTAGTGTGCTGAAAATGGGTTAGAATCCCTCTGTGAGCTAGAACTCTGGATTAATTTTTCCTCTGGATTAACTTTTACTCAAGAAAGGGGCTACTGCCCATGTAAATGAAAGGTAATTTACTTTGGATGTCAGTTACCTACTTCACATCCAGGAGAGTTCTCTGTGCTCTCATGTAACTAACTGTACAGGGCTGCTTTTTCCCACAGAGTAATTCGCAAATGTTGAGCTTGAATTCCCAAAGAAAGAGGTAACTACAGTCTTAATTTGTGAATTACACTACTCCATTGCCTCCCAGGCATCAGAAGCAAAAGCACAGCACACAAGACTGGCAGGCTTGACAAAGTAGTCGTAACACTGGATTTGGAGCAAAGCCAATTTCAGCTCCCATCACGGCTCCCCAAATAGCTGTGATGTTGGGTAAATTCCTTAACTTCTCTAAACCTCAGTTTCTTCACATGTAAAGATAAAAATATCTACCTAACAAAGCAGACGCTTAATTTCTTTTCCCTTTTACAGTGTTTTTGGTCTAACCAAACCAGTCTGATAATCAAATAAGAAAATTGGGAGAGGGTCAACAGACAAATTCTAAGTACTTAAATTAAGAAAAACAAAATACAAAGATAAATTAATCAAACTTATAAGGCAAGGGCATATGCTTTCTTTGTGGACCAGATGTGTTACGGAAAATTTTCATACATTAATTCTGATTTGTCAAAATGAACTGTATTTTATAAAGGAGAATGGCGAAACTCCCCAATCTGTGAGACCATAATCACAGCATCACTATGCATAAAGCTGTATGCGTGCTTCTTTCACCCTATTGTTATGAAAATAATTTATATCTCTGGTAGAATCTAGTTCAAATACCAATCTTCTTAATAGGTACTGGGATACTGAACTTAAGAGTCTAACAACAAACTTTAACAACATCTACATATTCCTTACCATGACTACTACCATTGACTTTGAGTAGGCTGAAACAGTAGTGGGCACACTGAGGCCCATTGGCCAATCCCTGGAGCATTTTCAAATAAGGAATATAAATAGTTGGAGGCAACAGGTCACCCATTTGCCTAACAAACTTTGACAAGACAACCTGAAAAAGAGAGAAACAAATGGTTTATATAATGTATAGCTTAACTTTAAGGCAACACGGACTAGCTAATAAAGACTACATATAAACTAAAAGTAGTGCTCTAACTTAACCCTCACAACAAATTTAACTGATATTCTATTTATGAAAAATTGTTTCAGCTTGCCGTTAGCAATTTAATGCAATTATAAAATAATATCTTTATGAAATAAAAGTACATTTTAAAAAAAGTGCCTCAATGTCACAAAATATAAGACCACTCAGATTTTTAAAATATAAGGCACGTGACATTTACTCATCCAAAACCAACTGGCAATTCAAAGGTACACTTAAAATCTAGAGTTCCTATATCCCAGCCAAATTAGTATGAAGACCTAAGAACTTGAAATCATTTTTGATAGTAACTTAAGTATATTCTCTTCTGTGGTCCCACCAATGCCACGTTCCCATACTCCTGTTCTTTAAGTCCACTTCCTAATTTTCCCTTTTTTCTTCCTTATACCTTAAACCTATTATCAACAACTAACAATATTATTCAAACTCACTAGTTGGAACTGAGAACTGAAAATACTACTGATGTCTGGAAATCACTGTTAAATCAGCTAGGTTAAACAATGGTTTGGCCAGGTGCACTGGCTTCTGCCTGTAATCCCAGCACTTTGGGAGGCCGAGGTGGGCAGATCACGAGGTCAAGAAATCAAGACTATCCTGGCCATCATGGTGAAAACCCGACTCTACTTAAAATACAAAAATTAGCTGGGCGTGGTGGCATGCACCTGTAGTCCCAGCTACTTGGGACGCTGAAGCAGGAGAATCACTTGAACCCGAAGGCAGAGGTTGCAGTGAGTCAAGATCGCGCCACTGCACTCCAGCCTGGGCGACAAAGTGGGACTCCGTCTCAAAATAAATAAATAAATAAATAATAATAATAATATAGTAGATGAAGCAAACATCATAAGATGGTAACTTAAAATGTGAAATTAAAATATGTGGCATTGCTTATAATAATCCCCTCTTTCACGTTTCAAATTTTTCGTAACAGCAAGCTTTCTTAAAAACTTCAAAAATTTTTTAATAAATCCTTCTCCAAAACATTCTTTTTCTTTTGAGACAGGATCTTACTTTGTCATCCAGGCTGGAATGTAGTAGCACAATCATCACAGCTCACTGCAGCCCAAATGATCCTCCCACCTCAGCCTCCAGTGCAGATGGGGCCATAGGCACGTACCACAATGCCTGGCTAGTTTTTAGAATATTTTTTATAGAGACAGGGTTTCGCCATGTTGCTCAGACTAGTCTAAAACTCCTGAGCACAAGCAATCTGCCTACCTTGGCCTCCCAAAGTGCAAGGATTACAGGTGTGAAGCACCGGGCCCAGCTCAAAACGTATTTTTTAAATGGGAAAAACAGTGAAACAATACAGTTTAAAAAGTGGCATCTGGGCCAGGCGCGGTGGCTCATGCCTGTAATCCCAGCACTTTGGGAGGCCGAGGCGGGTGGATCACCTAAGGTAGGGAGTTCGAGACCAGCCTGACCAACATAGAGAAACCCCATCTCTACTAAAAATACAAAATTAGCCTGGCATGGTGGCGCATGCCTATAATCCCAGCTACTCGGGAGGCTGAAGCAGGAGAATTGCTTGAATCCAGGAGGCAGAGGAGGTTGCGGTGAGCCAAGATTGTGTCATTGCACTCCAGCCTGGACAATAAGAGCAAAACTCCATCTCAAAACAAACAAACAAAAAAAGGCATCTGATCTGTAGTCCAGAAAAAATAAAAAATATATGGCATAAAAACTTCTAGAACAGAAATCCCCCAAAATGAACACTTACATGGCAATCTCCCTCCAACACTTTTTTTTTTTTTTTTTTTTAAAAGAGACAGGGTCTCACTCTGTTGCCTAGGCTGGAGTGCAGTAGTGTAACCATATCTCACTGTAACCTCAAACCCCAGGGCTCCTGCCTCAACCTGAGCAGCTAGGACTACAGGCTCATGACACCACACTGAGCTAGTGTTTTTTGTAGGGATGGGGTGTCGTTATGTTGCCCAGGCAGCTCTCAAATTTTGGCTTCAAGCGATCCTCCCACCTCAGCTTCCCAAAGCACTGGGATTGCAGGTGTGAGCTACTGCATAGCAATTCATTTTATTTGCCTCTGCACATCATACTAAAGTTAATACAGAATGAACTTTAGCCTATATTATCTACAGACTCATAGGCATTTGGCCATCAATTAAAATGTTTAAGACTTCTCCTTTAATACTTATACCTCTCCTATCCCCCCAAACTTGAAAAGATTGTCATGCCTATGGAGAACTAAAATACTAATAAAATTCAAGTGGAGCACAGTGGCTCATGCCTGTAATCCCATTGCTTTGGGAGGGCTGACTGAAGCCAGGAGTTCTACACCAGCCTGGTCATCATAGCAAGACCCTGTCTTTTAAAAATAAATAAATAATAAAGAGACTGGATGCCTTTCTGCCTCTAATAATTCAACATATATCTAGTATCTAATAAAGGACTGACTACATAAACTTCAAAATCAACAGAACTTAAATTTTAAGAGTTTCAAATTTTCTTTTATAAAAGAGAAAAGTAGGCTGGGCACAGTAGCTCATGCCTGTAAATCCAGCACTTTGGGAGGCCGAGGCAGATGGATCACTTGAGCTCAGGAGTTACAAACCAGCCTGGGTATCATGGCGAAACCCCATCTCTACAAAAGATAGAAAAATTAGCTGGGTGTGGTGGTGGATGCCTGTAGTCCCAACTACTCTGGGGGCTGAGGCAGGAGGATCACTTTCACCTGGGAGGTCAAAGTGAGCTGAGATTGCATCACTGCACTCCAGCCTAGGTGACAAAGTGACACTGTGTCTCAAAATAAAGAAATAAATACATACATAAAATTTTAAAAAGTGTAAATCTCTAAAGGTTACACTAGTGATCATTTGTGTTAATAGCAATAAAATCAGGATGTAACATCTTTCATGTTTTCAAGACTCTCTATCACAGTACCAGAGTATAAAAGAGGAAAACCTAAAGTCTTACCTGGCGTTGAGGGGGCCGCTGATGAGCCACCCCTAGATAAGAACCCATGATAGTCGGAGTCTGAAGAGGCTCTGTGGGACACCAATATTCTAGAGCAAGCTCCAGATGAAAAGGGTTCTTTTTATATAGCTCGCCAATCTGCAAAGAGTAAGCAAAGACTGTAGGGAAATGTCTACGACTCAAAAATTACTTTCAATAAAAAAGGACATTTAAAGTATTAGACCTGAAATTTTCCAAAGTTAGGGGAAAAAATAATGAAAGGAGGGAAAGAGGACAAGCTTTCTAATAGAATGGCTTACCAATAGCATTAAGTGTTCCAGGTCCCTTCTAAGTGAAATGGGGGGTTCATTACCCATCTGCATACTCATGTGAATCATTCGAGCATCTTCATCTGCCCGATTCCTCAGCTGTTTCACCTATTAAATTTATTAGATATAGTTTTAATATGTAAATGTATCGTACATACTAATAACAATGAAATCAGGCAACTGTCTTAAAGTGATCACATACAAGAAATATATTGTTTAAATATCTATTCCACTTTAGGTGACATGAAGAAACATGCCAGGAATCTTATTTGCAATATTACTATCCATAATTTATAATATCTTAAAACTTCAATGCATTTTCCACTACAGAAAAGTTGAACTTAACTGTAGTGTTTCTCGATGGGGACATTACTGACATATGGGCACAACATTTCTTCACTGGGCTGGATTATCCTGAATATTCCAGGACATTTAGCAACCCTGGAACTACCTACCAACTATCAATAACAACACCAGAGTCATCATAACAAGCAAAACTGGCTCCACTCATTTCCCAAACACACTCTGAAGAACATTATACCTCAGTTGAGAGTCACTGCTTCACAACATTTATGTGAACTAAATGCCAACAAAAATAAGAAACAAATTCTGTTAAAAAAAAAAAAACATAGCTAGACAAATCCACAATTATTGTTGGAAATACCAACACTCCTCTGTCAATATTCAATAGAACAAGTACACAGAAAATCAGTAAGGATATGGAAAACTTGAAAAACAGCAAACCAACTTGACTTAATTGACACTTATACAACATTCCACCGAACAGCAGCAAAATATGTGTTCCTTTCAGGTGTACATAGAATATTTACCAAAATAGGCCATATTCTGAGCCATAAAACAAACCTAAACAAATTTAATACAACTGAAATTCTACAAGGTATGTTCTCTGAGCACAATGGAATTAAACTAGAAATCTGTGACAGAGATTTGAAAAAGTCTCCAAACAATTTGGAAATTAAACAACACAATTCTAAATAACCCGTCAATCAAAGGAGTCTCAAGGAAAATTAGAAAACATATTAAACTGAACAAAAAAAGAAACTGCAACATATCAAAATTTGTGTGGCATAGCTAAAGCAGTGATTGGAGGTAAATGTACAGCATTATTAAATGTTTATGTTAGAAAAAATAAAGATTTAAATCAATAACCTAAACTTCTATCTTAAAAAACAAAATTAAAGGAGCAAATTAAACCCAAGGCAAAGGGAAGAAAATAATAAACATAAGAGCAAAAATCAATAAAGGTGAAGCAAAATATAAGAAAATCAATGAAGCCAAAAGCTAATTCACTGGGAAGGTCAATAAGATCAATAAACTTCCAGCAGGGTTAATTAAGAACCGGGGGAGAAGACACAAATTACCAATTTTAGGAATTAAAAAGAAAAATCACTATAGATCCTATAAAAATAAAAAGAATACAAGAATCTTAAGGGCAAATTTATGATAATCAATTTATACTTTTCAGGAGATATGGTATCAAAACTGCACAATATATTACAAGTATAGACCTTTTAGGGTGCTTTTAAAAAATACACATTTGAAGTAGGTGGTTTTATAATATAAACAAAAAAAAGATGTTTTTCTCCCTCATTTACTTCCCACCAACATTGGATGGCTTCTTTGGCACAAAACAGCACACAGACCATATACTATAACGAACTGTTTGAAATGACTCTAAGAATTGCTTTTCAGATGACAGTTATAGTTCAAGCCATCTACTCAAAAGTAGCCTTATTATTTTATCTGTATCCATGCTGAAGCCCTTTTATACACCGCAATTCAGAATCTAAACAATCGGGCCAGGTATGGTGGCTCACACCTGTAATCCCAGCATTTTGGGAGGCCGAGCTGGGCAGATCACCTGAGGTTGAGAGGTCAAGACCAGCCTGGCCAATACAGTAAAACCCCATTTCTAATAAAAATACAAAAAAGTAGCCAGGCGTGGTGGCGGATACCTGTAAACCCAGCTATTTGGGAGACTGTGGCAGGAGAATCGCTTACCCAGGAGGCGGAGATTGCAGTGAACCAAGATCACACCACTGCACGCAATAGAGCAAGACTCCGTCTCAAAAAAAAAAAAAAATCTAAACAATTATCTATAAAATGCAAATTTTCCACTGTGCCTCTTCCAAATCATGTATAAAAATATTAAATAAAGCAATCTTGGCACTAATCCTTAGGGTAGAATGGGGTTAGTAATTTTCTACCCACAGCAGCATTCTCATTTACTAATTACTTCCTCATTTATAAACCATTCAGTGTCAAATTATTTCTTTCTACTGACTTATCCCCAGTTAAGAGGACGTATTTCCACAGAATAGCAGCAAAATATGTCTTCCTTTCAGGTGTACATAGAACATTTACCAAGATAGGCCATATTCCGAGCCATAAAACAAACCTCAACAAATTTAGTACAACCGAAATTCTACAGGGTTATGTTCTCATACCTTGTAGAGACTCATGACTTACTTCATGAGTCACAAACTGATTCACAAGATGTAATACAACTACTAGCAAATTTTAGTCTGTATTAAAAGTTTTTATTAGTTTCTAAAACATAAAGCTAATCAGTTTTAAATTATTTTATAAAATTCTTCTACTATTTACTTATCCTCCATTATTACACTTACCTTCATTGGCATAAGTGCAAGGAAATCTGTGATGAGATTATGGACTCTGCGAATATAAAATTCTTCCTGATAAAAGTATTCTGATACCACTACAGATTCCGTGAGGAACAGGAAAACGTTGTCAGCAATTGCGAGTTCTGCCATTGCTTCATCTGCCTCTGTGAATTCTGCCAGAGCTAGAAATAGATTTTAAAACACAGTACATGGAGGAAAAGTCATTAACCCAGATTGTAATTATATCTCATAATACTCTGCTGATGGTTCAGACATCTTCCCAGCCTTCTAGCATGTGCTATGCACAAAATGAGACTATATATAACTGTAATTGACTCATAAACCCTAAAGAACTCATAAACCCCAAATAACAATATACTCTGAATGTATATTAGAAAAATACATACTGTTTGAAATAATAACATAACTAATGAAAATTATTTTAGAGATATGTGATGCAACACTGATGTAGTCAGGGAGCTATTATCCAAACATTCACATATTAAAATGATGTTAAGGCTTTAATCCCAATGAAACCTCATGGGTCATCTGAAAAGTCTTCAATCCAAGACCAAAACCTGAACATGAATGGTATACTAATTTGGTAACCAAGTAGCTGAAATTTAAAAACTAAATTTTAACTTGAATATAAACTTGTCTAACTAATTTTTTTATATTTTATTTGGAAAATATCCAATACATATCTAAAAATAAGTATAATAAACTCCACATACCCATCATTTGTTTCAATACTATCAATTTATGGACAATCTTACCTCATCTATATCTTCCCCCTCTCCACCCACACATATCTCATTAAAGCAAATTCCAGAAAATTTAATATTTTACCAGTAAGTATTTGCAGTGTACAACTCAAAAATATACCTAAGAAACAAGGCTGGGCGGGGTGGCTCACGCCTGTAATCCCAGCACTTTGGGAGGCTGAGGTGGGCGGATCACCTGAGATCAGGAGTTCAAGACCAGCCTGACGAACATGGAGAAACCTCATCTCTACTAAAAATACAAAAAATTAGCCAGGCGTGGTGGCACATGCCTGTAATCCCAGCAACTCAGAGGCTGAGGCAGGAGAATCACTTGAACCCAGGACCAGAGGCTGTGGTAAGCTGAGATCACACCATCATTGCACTCCAGCCTGGGCAACAAGAGCAAAACTCCACCTCAAAAAAAAGAAAGAAAGGAAGAAAAGATGAAAGGAAGAAAGGAAGAAAGGAAGAAGAGAAAGAAAGAAAGAAAGAAAAGAAAAGAAAGAAAGAAAGAAAGAAAGAAAGAAAGAAAGAAAGAAAGAAAGAAAGAAAGAAAGAAAGAGAAAAGAAAGAAAGAAAGCAAAAGTAAAAATTCACTACATACATACAACACCATTATCATACCTTTATTTTATTTTATTTTTTGAGACAGCGTCTCGCTCTGTCACGCAGGCTGGAGTGCAGTGGTACAATCTCAGCTCACTGCAACCTCTCCCTCCCAGTTCAGTTCAAGCAATTCTCAGGCCTCAGCCACCCAAGTAGCTGGGATTACAGGCATGCACCAACATGCCTGGCTAATTTTTGTATTTTTAGTAGAGACAGGGTTTCACCATGTTGACCA
This sequence comes from Papio anubis, assembly GCF_008728515.1. Classification (NCBI taxonomy): domain Eukaryota; kingdom Metazoa; phylum Chordata; class Mammalia; order Primates; family Cercopithecidae; genus Papio; species Papio anubis. Next base: position 23,038,823 of record NC_044979.1, read on the forward strand.
GGCTGGTCTTGAACTCCTGATCTCAAGTGATCCTCCCAAAGTGCTGTGATTACAGGCGTGAGCCACTGCGCCTGGCCATTATCATATCTTTAAAACTAATTCCTCAGCTGGGTGCAGTGGCTTGACCTAGAGTGACTTACCTGACTTACATTCAACTTTCTATTAAGAGTATGTCATAGGTTACGGTGTATCCTTCCATCAAGAAACATATTGCTGATTACTGCTTTTAAATTTTAAATATAGGCCGGGCGCGGTGGCTCAAGCCTGTAATCCCAGCACTTTGGGAGGCCGAGACGGGCGGATCACAAGGTCAGGAGATTGAGATCATCCTGGCTAACACGGTGAAACCCTGTCTCTACTAAAAAATACAAAAAAACTAGCCAGGCGAGGTGGCAGGCGCCTGTAGTCCCAGCTACCCAGGAGGCTGAGGCAGGAGAATGGCATAAACCCAGGAGGCGGAACTTGCAGTGAGCCGAGATCCGGCCACTGCACTCCAGCCTGGGAGACAGAGCGAGACTCTGTCTCAAACAACAAAAAAAAGTTTAAATATAAAATTGCCAGGTAATTGTGTGGCAATCTGGCTTTGAAAAATACTACACAGCTTATTCTGTTTGACTGTCACACAGACCAAATACATAGTCTGCTACCGAAAGTACATTTTCATTGCCTTGAAAAGGGCCAGAACAGATAAAAGCCAAGACAGTCTCAAACAGAGGAAAAAATATGATTTGTAGTTATTTATTTATTTATTTATTATTATTTTTTAGAAGGAGTCTCACTCTGTCGCGGAGGCTGGAGTGCAGTGGTGCGGTCTCGACTCACTGCAACCTCCGCCTCCCAGGTTCAAATGATTCTCTGCCTCAGCCTCCCGAGTAGCTGGGACTACAGGCACGCGCCACCACGCCTGGCTAATTTTTTGTATTTTTAGTAGAGACAGGGTTTCACTGTGTTAGCCAGGATGGTCTCAATCTCTTGACCTTGTAATCTGCCTGCCTCGGCCTCCCAAAGTGCTGGGATTACAGGCGTGAGCCACCGGGGGCGCCTGGCCTGTTTTTTTAATGTTTTGTTTTGTATTTTGAAATAAAGTCTGCATATCAGCCAGGTGTGGTGGCTCATGCCTGTACCCAACACTTTGGGAAGACAAGACAGGAGGATTGCTTGAGCCCAGGAGTTCAAGACCACCCTGGGCAACACAGTGAGACCTCATCTCTACAAAAAAATCAAAGAATTAGCTGTGGTCCCACCTACTTGGGAGGCTGTAGTGGAAGGATCACATGAGGCCTGGCGGTTGAGGCCAGTGAGCCATGGTCACACCATTGCACTCCAGCCTGGGCAGCAGGGTAAGACCCTATCTTAAACAACAAACAAAAACCTGCATATCTACCCATATTATACAAAATCCTTAAGAGTAAAATATTTTCTTAATTCTTTAGTATGACTAATAATAACGATTACTGAAATTACTATTAAATATTTTTAATAACAATAAATTCTTTCAAACCTTTACTTGAATTCAAAAACACTGGAATTAAAAGAGAATCAACTCAAAGATTACGTCCTTTTTTTTTTGAAACAGTCTTACTCTGCTGCCTAGGCTGGAGTGCAGTGGTGCAATCTTGGCTCACTGCAACCTCTGTCTACCAGTTTCAGCGATCCTCCCGCCTCAGCCTCCTGAGAAGGTAGGATTACAAGCATGTGCCACCATACTCAGCTAATTTTTATATCTTTGGCACAGACAAGGTTTCGCCCTGTTGGCCAGGCTGGTCTTGAACTCCTGACCTCAAGTGATGCGACTACCTCAGCCTCCCAAAGCACTGAGATTACAGGTATAAGCCACTACACCCGGCCAAAAATTACTTCTCGAAGACCATTTAGGTAATAAGGCACCACTAATGAATTAATATAAATTGAGTTTCAATGCCTAAAAACATTATGCTAAAATTCTGTAAAGCTCAGTGAAATTACAAAGATGCCTGGTTTTTGTTTTTAGGTTATTTTGAAACAGAGTTTCACTCTGTTGCCCAGGCTAACGTGCGGTGGCACGATCTCAGCTCACCGAAACCTCCGCCCCCTGGGTTTAAGCAATTCTCCTGCCTCAATCTCCCAGGTAGCTGGGATTACAGGCACACGCCACTATGCTTGGCTAATTTTTTTGTGTTTTTAGTGGAGACAGGGTTTTACCACATTGGCCAGGCTGGTCTTGAACTCCTGACCTCAAGTGATCTGCCCGCCTCAGCCTCCCAAAGTGCTGGATTACAGGCATGAGTCACCACACCCAGCTGATGCTTGTTTTTTTAATTTTTTTTTGCGATGTGATCTCACTCTGTAACGCGGGCTGGAGTGCAGTGGAGCAATTTCAGCTCACTACAGCGTCTGCCTCCTGGGGTCAAGTGATTCTCCCGCCTCAGCCTCCTGAGTAGCTGGGACTACAGCCAAGTGCATGTCACCACACTGGGTTAATTTCTAATTTTTTGTAGAGATGAGGTCTCACCATATTGCCCAGGTTTGTCATGAACTCCTGGGCTCAAGCAATCCTCCTACCTCGGCCTCCCAAAATGCTGGGATTAGAGGCATGAGGCACTGCGCCTGGCTTCATGCCTTTTATAAAATAATATAATAAACACATTTGATAGAAGTTTCAGAAATCTATGAAGAGAATAGAAACCAATTTTTCAAATTGGAGATCTGAGTTAAAACTTGTCCAGATTATTTCAAGAAGTGACCATTCTGCAAATAACACAAGCTATTCAATTTTTCTAACAATTTTTAAAATGCAAATTAACAGAAAAAATTTTATAGTTTAAAAGTTCCAACTATAATACCCCTAACTATTAAAGCTTATAAAAGGGTATGAGCATATAAAATCAAAGAGATTAAGTAGCCAAAGATCTGGGACTTGAAACTTGGGCTACAATTCCTAACCTATTTTTACTATTATTCTACAGCAAACTACAGCATATTCTATTAAACCTTTCAAAATTAGTGCAATGGTATTGGAAATTATAGCATAAGATTGTGACTATATTACATAATATTATAACTATCTATGTATAACTATATTATATAGCTAATATAAGATATTAACTATCACAGCCGGGCATGGTGGCTCGCGCCTGTAATTCCAGCACTTTGAGAGGCCAAGGCGGGCAGACTGCCTGAGCTCAGGAGTTAGAGATCAGCCTGTGCAACACAGTGAAACCCTCTCTCTACTAAAATACAAAATATTAGCTGGGCGTGGCAGTGTGCGCCTATAGTCCCAGCTACTTGGGAGGCTGAGGCAGGAGAATTACTTGAACCTGGGAGGCAGAGGTTGCAGTGATCTGAGATCATGCCACTGCACTCCAGCCTGGGCAACAGAGATTCCATCTCCAAAATAAAATTTAAAAAAAGATATTAACTATCACATAGCCACTTAAAAGGTTAAAGGGTAACTTTATGTCAGAAAAGTAGTGAAATAAGATTTATAAATGAAGAGGGTATGCATAGGTAAGAAATAGAATTTGCACAGGAATGTAAAAGTCTAATTAGCTATCAACATTTAGATATATAAATTGATAGATAGAAATTAAGTGGCCGAGGAAAGACTCCTAACACAAAAAAAGCTTTCTGCAAACACCTTGGGAATAGCATGACACTAGTGAAAACAAAATGTTCTGGAATTACATAATTGATAAGATACTAGAATCTGTTGATACTTTAGGATTAGAAAACTGACATAAATTGTAAACTTGAATAAAGCCTTTCCAGATCTACCATAAAAAAGATACAGACGACGACAATTCTTTGAGCTTCGAGTTCCATGTACAGTCCTCATTCTGTTAGAATAACCCCTACTAATATGACAATTAAATAATGTAAATGTAAATAGCAGAATAATATACGCTACAGTGAGTTAATAGGTTGTTAAAAGTCAGTATTCTGGTCAGGCACGGTGGCTCACGCCTGTAAATCCAACACTATGGGAGGCCGAAGCAGGTAGATCACCTGAGCTCAGGAGCTCAAGACCAGTCTGGTCAACATAGTGAAACCCTGTTTCTACCAAAAAAACATAAGATTAGCCAGGCGTGGTGGCATGTGCCTGTAGCCCAGTTACTCAGAAAACTGAGGTAGGAGAATCACTTGAACTTAGTAGGCAGAGGCTGCAGTGAGCCGGGATTGAGCCACTTGTACTCCAGCCTGGGCCACAAAAAAGGGAAGTCGGGATTCCACATCTGTTCTTGACTGATCCAAATATCTCCCTTTTAATATACTGTATGGGAAAAAAAATTGTTTTTAATTTGACACAATGTGAAAAATTAGTCTGTGAACAAATCAAGAAGGAAAACGTATAAAAATAAAAGGAATAGTAAATTTTAATTTTAAAAAACATTTAAGGCCGGGCGGGGTGGCTCATGCCTTGTAATCCCAGCACTTTGGGAGGCCAAGGCGGGCAGATCACATGAGGTCGGGAGTTCAAAACTAGCCTGACCAACATGGAGAAACCCCGTTTCTACTAAAAATACAAAATTAGCCGGTGTGGTGATGCATGCCTGTAATCCCAGCTACTTGGGAGGGTGAGGCAGGAGAATCACTTGAACCCAGGAGGTGGAGGTTGTGGTGAGCCGAGATTGTGCCATTGGACTCCAGCCTGGGCAACAAGAGCGAAACTCCATCTCAAAAAAAAATCATTTAAGGTGACACTGTCATTCCAAATTTTAAACTCATACCCTGAAGGTAAAAGAGCATTGTCACTGGCTCCAAGAATGGGAAATAGTATTTCATATAATATTTTTGAGAAACAAGGAGAAAAAGGTCTGTATTTCACTACTACACTAAAAAGTTTCATTTAATATAACTCTGGATATCTTCCTATGCTTGTGCTTATGTATGTCAAGGATAAGACTCCTTCCAAAAACTTCATTAAGTGCTAACATGCTGTTTCTCATAATAAAATTACCTACAAGCAATTCACCTGTCACATCAGGTAGCTGGGATATTCCCCTCAATGCCAGTGCCCAGGCAAGTCTAACAGTGGCTTGGAGCCCAGGCAGTTTCCAAAGCTGAGAGTCCTGAAGACGAGAGTGAATTGTTGCAATGTACTGTTTTTCTGTCAACAGTGGAAGTTGATGAATCATATCTGAAAACACAAAAATAGACCACTTTACCAAACACCAGATAAATTCTCACTTCTGATACACAGGAATAATGTCCGGAAGTCAGAAAATCTGAGCATTCTCACAGAAGAATAATGACTAATTAACATTAATTTCTATAAACCAAAAGGTACACTACTGTTGATTGTACACATACTAAAAACAAAAAAAGAAAATGACAATAATCCTAAATTCTAATTTCACTATTTTCAGTTATTTTTATAAGTGTACTACAAATAAACTAGAAAAAAGTTAGACATTCATTTTTTTCTGCACATAAATTCTAGAATATTAATCATGTTATCTAAAGATCATAAAAATTTTATTTACTTCATAGAAAACACAGGTCAAAGATAACATTACTGAAATGACAGTCACTGTCTCTCAGAATGTTTTAATAAAAAGTTTGAAAATGTAAATAAATGGTAACGAAACAAGCAATTAAGTAAATTAGGCATGTGCAATCATGAACGTGTATAATATATGCTTTAATACTTTCCATTCCAAATCCCCCCAAAAAACAGAAATAATTAACAGGACTGCAATTGTTTTTTAAATGTGATCTTATATATAAATATTCAAATATGAACGGATTGCACACACAGGAACAGAGCATTCTATTTTAGTAGCTAAAATATCATCCTTTTTAAATGTTATCCCCACAATTTTAAGTCTGACTTTTTTTAATGTAGGTAAATGTATAAAACTCAATACCGTCTCGTTCCTCTGTGCTTTGCTCTATAAAACTGGTATCAAAACAGTACAGAAGCGCCATAAGAAGAGCCAGATTCACTGCGTCCAGTGAGCCATTGGCCTCAACTGTCACTCTTTCCAAATGTCCAATAAGGAGGAGAGTGTCTTCTTTGCCTAAAGGTGACTGGCAAGCCCAGGCAAAAAGGCTTTCTGCAAGAGACTGCCTGCACTCCTTAATGAGATCAGAAACCTAGAAATAAAAACATATGACTATCAGCATAAACAAATTACAGTGAAGCCTGGTCTTATTCCAAAGTACAAACTACCTTTTACAAAGGCTAAAAAAAAAAACCTATCTAAATCCACAAGTGATCCTAAGATGTCACCTCTGGAATTCTGAACAAACCCTATTGTTTATTTCTTATCCTTAAGTTCCTTAAGAAATTGGGATGACTAATTTCTTGTTCACTTCATAAAAAGAGCTAGAATAGCACATAAATGACTATACAGAAGCTGAAACAACTGCAGGTCAATTTTATGGACACAGCTGACTACAAACTTTAATATACATTATGAGCTGACTATAATCAACAATAATTTATTGTATACTGTATTGTCAAACAGTAGTACAGTGAATTTTGAATGTTCCCAACACAAAGAAATAATAAACGTTTGAGGTGATGGATATGCTAATTATGTTGATTTGATTATTACATATCATACATATGTATCAAAATATCACACTGTACCCTATACATATATACAATTTTGGGTCAAAGAAAAATAATAAAAGCAAAAAAAAGAAAAGTGGCAATCACACACGGTGTCACTACATAATTCATCTTGAAAAACTGAATATTCTAATTGTCATGTTTCTGCCTCTGAGATTTGACAGACAACTCATGAATTGATTTCATTGAACCCTTGCCTCTTTGCGATGTTTTTCACTGCCCAAACCTCTCTCTCGCTGTAGTTTCTCAAACTCATTATTCACATCAATCTGTGACACCAGGGTAAGAACTTTGTAAGTCAATCCTTGCTCCATCAGCTCATCTGTAAAGCGTGTTGTCATTGAAGCCAGCTCTGGACTGTAATGAAAAGAAATCAATAAACTATGTGAAACAATATTGCTCATGCTTCTTCATAATAATAGATATAGCAAACGCTCTTTTTTTTTGAGACAGAGCCTTGCTCTGTCACCCAGGCTAGAGTGCAGTGGCGTGATCACCGCTCACTGCAGCCTTGACCTCCCAGGCTCAGGTCATTCTCCCACCTCAGTGTTCCAAGTAGCTGGAACTGCAGGTGCATGCCACCATGCCCAGCTAATTTTTCTATTTTTTGTAGAGATGGGATTTCATCATGTTGCCCATGCTGATCTAAAACTCCTGAGCTTAAGTGATCCTTGTAATCTGTAATCTGTAGACTGTAATCTGTAATCTCAGCACTTTGTAATCCAAAAATAATTAGAACCACTGCATCTGGGTCCAAATTATTTTTTATTTATAAACACAATAAAACAGATTTAAATTGTTATATCTTTCTTGGCAGAATGAGAGAGTATATTACTCAGCTTGTTACATACTGCTCAGATTGTATATAAAAAGGGAAATATTGTCATTCTTCAAGTAATTTCAAATTAACCCCTGAAATCCCAAGAAGTAAAAAGACCTGAGTTCTAGGGTCCATGTCTTTCCCCGTCTAGACTGTATCAAGGCTTTCAAGGAATTCGCAATGCATCGCTTTCCATCCCAGTACAAAAGAACAGCTACTAATCCTCTGGTAAGGCCAGGAAAATGTGGCTGTTGGTGCTCTCCTAAAAAAGGAAGTTGAGAAACAATATTATTAATAAACACATATGTGTTTAGGAAGAGACAAAAATCAATTTAACAACGTTCAGTTCAAAGAATCACAGTCACTCAGGGCTTAAGGGGCCATGGGGTCCTCTACTACAAACATCCATCTACTGTCTAACTTCTTGCTTAACATATTCTAGGGCCATCCAACTTATCCCTAAACACCAGCAGGGACATGGAATTCACCATTTTCCATACTCCCAATTTTTAACTCTCACACTCACCTGTGATTTTCTACATACTGGGTGAGAATCTTTTGGTCTCACTGTTGTCCACTGAATTTAATTTTATTCAATGCCCATTTTACTATCTCATATGGAATCTTTCAAATATTTCTAAATTTCTTCCCTCAGAATCTTCTCTGAATAAATAACCTTTTTATAATTCAAGTTCATTCACCATTTTAACTGCTCTCCTTTGAATGAGTTCTACTTTTTTTTTTGAGACGGAGTTTCACGCTGTCACCCAGGCTGGAGTGCAGTGGCGCGATCTCACTGTAACCTCTGCCGCCTAGGTTCAAGCAATTCTCCTGCCTTAGCCTCCTGAGTAGTTAGGATTATAGGCACTTGCCATCGCTCCTGGCTATTTTTTGTATTTTTAGTAGAGACGGGGTTTCACCATGTTGGTCACGCTGGTCTTGAACTCCTGACCTTGTGATCCACCTGCCTTGGCCTCCCAAAGTGCTGGGATTACAGACGTGAGCCACCACCCCCGGCTAAGTTTCACTTTTTTTAAGAGTACTTTGCCTATAGTTTCAGTTTCATTTCCTATAGCTTTCTTTTCCCCTTACTGCAATTACTCCTCCACTCTACTACTTTTTGTTCCCCAAATTCATCACCTTCCTTCACCCTCTTGCACAGGCAATTTCTTCTGCCTGGATGCCCTTCATCCTCCCAAATAACCACCTATTCCACCTGATGTATGCTTACTCATTTTGCAACATCTACCTTAAACTTCATGATGTTGTTAAGACTTCTCTGTATAATCAAGGTCCATCTAATACCTTCTCTCTGGACCATCTCTAAATCTTGCACAAAACTGCATCAATGTACTTAATTGTGTCAAAATCATTTGTTTCCACATCATTCTCAATTATTAAAATATGAGCTTATTTACATTAGTTGAGATTTTATTCATCTTTATATCACTGGAGTGATATAATTAACACCATGCCTGGGACATGGTAGGTATAGAAGAAATGTTTGTTAAATGAAAGTTCTGAGTTAAACTCAAAACTCAAGCATGTCTAGTGAACATCCCCCTCATTCTCAATATCATACTTCTTTTAATGCAGTCTTAGGTCAAAAAGGATTTTGGCAGCCATATATTATTTTTAGACATATTAAAATTTGTTCAACTGAAATGCCCATATCTTCTTCAAATGGCTCCTCCGTTATAATCAAAACAAACTACTTATAATATAGAAATTTTTCTCTCTTTTCTCTATACAGCAACCAGAGAAATAATTTCAGAGTTAGAATGAATTATGTAATGTCTCTGCTTAAAGCCCTCATCAACAACTTTCCATTGCAATTAGCATAAAATCCAAATACCTTTCATAGTATGCAAAATCAAACATGCTCTGATTCCTGCTGTATGTGCATCTTCCTTTGCTTTCCCTCTAATTAATGATGCTCCAGCCCCAATGGTCTTTTCATCCTTAAACACGCCTTTATTCCCACCTCAAGCACTGGCTGCTTGCTCTCCCTGGAAAAGCCTTACCCAATAGGTCTGGGTGGCTGGAACCTTCTCATCATTTGGGTCACAAGTCAAATGACCCCATCTTAGAGAGGCTCTCTCTACAGACCCTACTTAGAGTTGCCCTAGTCAGCCTCCACCTCTCTATATCCCACTGCTTTATTTTCTTCCTAGTACTCTGTATTATTGAAATCATCTTCTTTTTCACCTATTCACACATTATCTGAATTACTCTCTCAAAAAGAAATTCCCGAAAAGCAGTGACCTTACCTGCCTACTCACTGACAGCAAGGGTTTTGTGCTGTAAAATTTCTGAGACGTCGTTAACAATTCTGATCACTAATGACCTTACCTGCATACTCACCAACAATTAGTGCTTTGTGCTATAAAATTTCTGAGATGTCTTTAATAATTCTGACGCTAAACTGAAGCTTTCCTTTCAATCAAAGGTTAAAAAAGGCTAGCCAGGGGTGGTGGCATGTGCCTATAATCCCAGCTACTTGGGAGGCTGAGACAGGAGAATCACTTGAACCCGGGAAGTGGAGGTTGTAGTGAGCTGGTATCGTGCCACTGCATTCTAGCCTGGGTGACAGAGCGTGACTCCGTCTCTAAATAAATAAATAAGCAAAGAAAGATTAAAAAAGGAAATATTTTGAACATGGTTTTACCAAACTGCATCCTTAAAAACTATGATAGAATCTAAACAATAAACTATTTTAAACTATAAGTCATTTTATAATTTTGCATTATTTTACCACTGTTTCAGTTAAATGTCAACCTACCAGCAAGAAGAAGCTCAACAGCTGCCAATTCTCCAATATCAAAAAGGTCACTGAGAATAAAGGCTTCTTTAATGAGCTGTTCAGGAAGAAGTCGAGTTCCCTGTTGACCCTGAATGGCGACTCCCTCTGTACTGGCTTTCTGAACCTTCTCATGCTGTTGAACATTTTTTGGCTACAATGATAAAATTGTAATTGTTATGAAAATAGCACACTGGAGACAAGGTCCCCAAAGTGTTACCTACAGAAGCTTATTCATGATAATTCAGCCTGGTAACATGACAAACAGAAGTATTTCTTATCATTCTTAGGAGCAATGACCATCTTTTTATTCTCCATAATAATTGCACATTTTAAAATAACTAAGAGTATAAATGGATTGTTTGGAAAACAAAGGATAAATGCTTGAGGGGATGAATGATACCCCATTCTCCACGATGTGATTATTTCACACTGCATGCCTGTATCAAAACATCTCACGTACTTCATAAATTTAGAACAGACTTTTATGAGGTAATAGTTTACGTAACCTTAAACTTTTTATTCCAATACGACCTTGTCAATAACTGTGACTGCTAAACTCTGAACTAAAAAATTTGGAGAAAATATACAAAATAGCATACTATTTTTCAAGTTTCTACAGAACTTTTCAACTATATTATAAATAAAAATAACAAGGTCTTCAAATGGTACATAACAAATGGATATATGAACTGTTTAATTACTTAGTAGAGCAAGTAACTGTTTATTAATGTTACATAAAATGTGGTCTTATTTTCTAAAAGATTATTTGGCGCAAACATTTAACATATGACATACAGTACAGAATTACCTGACAGATCATAAAATCTAGTTTCAGAACTTAAAGGTTACACATTGGTCATTGAATCTAGCTCCTCTATTACAGATAGAAAACTCGACATCTGGATAAGTCAGGTAACTTATCTGTGGTCATAAAACTCTCTAGTGGTAGAGCCAAGACTGGAAATCACCTCAACTGGCTCCCAGGCTGGGGCTCTTTCTACTAAAAAAAGCAAAAAAAAAAAAAAAAAAAAAAAAAAAAATAGCTAAAAAGCAAAAAGCCATTTCTTGTAACGCAATCCCATAAATAGTTCTTAGATGGCTTCCTTGCTGTACACAAAAGAAAAGTGCCAGACTGGGTGTGGTGGGTCACGCCTGTAATCCTAGAACTTTGAGAGGCTAAAGCAGGCAGATCACTTGAGGCCAGGAGTTCAAGACCAGCCTGGCAAACATGGTGAAACCCCATCTCTAATACAAAAAAAATTAGCTGGACATGGTGGCAGGCATCTGTAATCCAGCTACTTGGGAGGCTAAGGCAGGAGGATTGCTTGAACATGGGAGGGAGGCTGCAGTGAGCCGAGATCATGCCACTGCACTCCAGACTGGGTGACAGAGTAAGATTCTGACTCATACACACACACACACAAAGGAAAAGTGTCAAACAACAAGAAAAGCATTTTCCAAGTTTGAATCCCCTCCACTAAAGTACTCTATTCCTATTGCAAAGAATTTCAAGATGCAAAAAATAAAGATACACAAGAATTAATTCGTTCCACTAACACAACTTACATAATACTATAAACACTGTAAAATAATACTTAAAATGTTAACATATATCTGGAAATAAACAAAATAATCGATCTTAGCAAGCTTAGATGTATTACCAACTAGAGGTCAGAAATTCTAAGGCAGTTAGTATTTCTGGAATACACTAAATTTCTTAAATAGTCTTCAAATATTATTAAGTTTATCTCCTAGCTAAACATAATATTAACTTCTATGGAGAATAAAGACATAATTATTTCTCCTAAGAAAAATTCCATTAAAATCACAGCAGGGCACAGTGGCTCACATCTGTAATTCCAACACTTTTTGAGACCAAGGCAGGAAGATCACTTGAGGTCAGGAGTTCAAGACCAGCCTGGGCAACATATCTAGACTCTATCTCTAAAAAAAATTAGCTGGGCATGGTGGCACACACCTGTAGTCCCAGCTACTCAGGAGTGAGGAGCCAGAAGAACGCTTGAACCCAGGAGTTTGAGGCTACAGTGAGCTATAATCAGGCCACTGCACTCCAGCCTGGAGGACAGAGCAACACCCTGTCTTTAAAAGATATCTAGAAAAGAAAATCACCGAATCACTGGAGACAGGTAACATATTTTCATTACATACATTAAGAGTTTACTTCCAAAGATCTACTATTTGATAGCACAACAGGGTGATGATAGCCAATAATAATTGCACATTTTAAAATAACTAAGAGTATAAATGGATTGTTTGGAAAACAAAGGAAAAATTCTTGAGGGGATGAATGATACCCCATTCTCCATGATGTGATTATTTCACACTGTATGCCTGTATCAAAACATCTCTTGTACCTCTTAAATATATACATCCTTTATGTACCCACAAAAATTAAAAATTAAAAAAATGTTTTTAAAATAGTTTTTGCAGCTGGCATGGTGGCTCACGTCTGTAATCCCAGCACTTTGGGAAGCTGAGGCAGGAGGATCACTGAGACCAGGAGTCCAAGACAAGCCTGGGCAACAAAGTTAGACCCTGTCTTTTTTTTTTTAAGTGTTTAGGGGCACATGTCATCAGGACTTCATGAGACTGTGTCATAGTAAATAAATTTCTGAAAAGAATCCGAAAATTAAAAAAAGAAGAAGAAGAAAAAAAGAGTTTACTTGCTTCCTCAATCTTTAAACAAAAAAAAAAAAAACCCCAAAAAAAACTGAAAAAGAAAATTTCTTACCGGATTTTTGAACAATGAGATGAAGTCAGGTTTGTGTTTCTTTAAAATCTTATCAAGAAGGTGAACAGCTTCAGGCTGTCTTCTCCAAAGAGCATTTCCCACTTTATGCCAAATGTCTTTGTAAGGACCCCATAGACTAGCAGCTTAAAGAAAAAAATAAATGAAACCACCGTCAAAGAAAACATACACTTGAAAAATAGTATGAGGTTACCATCTACACATTTTAGTTACACTCACAGCTACTTTTTCATCTAGGAAGGTATCTTAATTAATATAATTATCAACTATATTATAAATAACTATAATTAGTATGTTACATTAACTATATTAAAAATCATTTAATATAATAAATGATTGATATATTGATTGATATATTGATAATGATTGATGATTGATATAAATGATAATTATATATCAATGTACTGATTAAGAGACACTAATATAAAAGCATAGTTTATTAAAATTCTCAAGCATTGATATAAAGACATCACTTTATCTGACTCGTAAAATAAATCCTGACTTCAGGTCAGGCACAGTGGCTCAAGCCTGTAATCCTGGCACTTTGGGAGGCTGAGGCGGGCAGATCACTTGAGGTCAGGAGTTCGAGACCAGCCTGGCCAATATGGTGAAACCCCGTCTCTACTAAAAAGACAGTAATTAGCTGGGCGTGGTGATGGGTGCCTGTAATCCCAGCTACTCAGGAGATTGAGGCAGGAGAATCACTTGTATCCAGGAGGCGGAGGTTGCAGTGAGCCAAGATCGCACCACTGCCTTCCAGCCTGGGCAACAGAGTGAGACAGCATCTCAAAATAAATAAATAAATAAGTAAGTGGATCTCTGGCCAGGAGAGGTGGCTCACACCTGTAATACCAGCACTTTTGTAAGCTGAGGCCAGTGGATCACCTGAGGTAAGGAGTTCTGACCAGCCTGGCCTACATGGCAAAATTCTGTCTCTACTAAAATATACAAAAAACTAGCCAGGCATGGTGGCGCACACCTGTAATCCCAGCTACTCAGGAGGCTGAGGCAGGAGATTTGCTTGAGCCTGGGAGGTGGAGGTTGCAGTGAGCCGAGATCATGTCACTGCACTCCAGCCTGGGTGACAGAGTGAGACTCCATCTCAAAAAACAAAAAACAAAAAAATTTAAGCTCCATAAATTAACAGTAAAGTATCGAAGAAGATAAGACAAACAATCCTTGTCTTAAAGCTCACAAGTTGGGGAGATACAATGTACATAAGTGAAATATTCCAGTAAAGGAATATGATTGTTGGCACAAACAATAAAATAATTTCAAAAGATCAAACTGATGGTCAGAGTTGGCTAAGGAATGGCTGCACTTGTGCAGTGTTTGAAGGATGAGGAAAATCTGGGCAACAAACAACAGCTAAGAATAAGTGTGAGCAAAGGATCAGAGACAGGTGTGAGGGTGTGAAAGAGAATTCACAGAGCAGTAGCAAGATTAAAGAGGCAGGAGTAGTGCTTTCAAACTCTGACTATAATCCATAGTAAGAAATATTTCACGTTTCAACCCAGTACACATGTATATACAAAACTGAAACAAAAGTATTATATAAAATACTAAAACTCAGGCTGGCTCTCACCTATAATCCCAGCACTTTAGAAAGCCGAGGCAGGGAGATCACTTGAGGCTAGGAGTTCGAGACCAATCTGGCCAACATGGTAAAAACCGGTCTCTACCAAAAATACAAAAATATTAGCTAGGAGTGGTGGCACACACCTGTAATCTCAGGTACTCATGAGGCTAAGCACCAGAATTGCTTGAACCTAGGAGACAGAGGTTGCAGTGAGCCTAGACGGTGCCACTGCACTCCATCCTGGGCAACAGAGCAAGAATCTGTCTCAATAACAACAATAAAAAACTAAAATAAATTCATTTATTACATTTAATGTATGTATATTGTGTTCTGATATTTTGTGTTCTATCCAATTTTTGGTGAGGGGTCCACTAAATTGATTTTATCTTTATTGTTTTTAAGATACAGTCTCACTCACTCTGTCACCCAGGCTGGAGTGCAGCGGCACAATCTCCGCTGACTACAACTTTCACCCCCCGGGTTCAAGTGATTCTCCTGCCTCAGCTTCCTGAGTAGCTGGGGTTACAGGCGCGCCACCACGCCCATCTAATTTTTGTATTTTTATTAGAGATGAAGCTTCACCATTTGGCCAGGTTGGTCTCGAACTCCTGACATCAAGTAATCTGCCCGCCTCGGCCTCCCAAAGTGCTGGGATTACAGGCGTGAGCCATGGCGCCCGGCCTCTAGTAAACTGATTTTAGACTCACCATTTAAAAAATATGACCCTAAAGCTAAAGTTTCCTGTTTGGAAATAAGCAGATAAGGTAACCCTGTGTTTAGACTCTGAAGGAAAAACTGGTCAAAACCAATCACTCACTCAACAGATGAAACTTAAAACTAACTATAGCCTAAACATTAAAGATTGTAAACAGGTTAAACTGCTGAGAAAACCCAAATCCAAATAAAGTTACCAGGATATAAGAATAACATGAAAGATAACTGTAATGTAATTAAATACATCATAAACCAATGAACAATGATGTCAGATGATGCAATGTAATGAAAAAAAAATTTTTTTTGAGACACGGTCTCACTTTGTCGCCCAGGCTAGAGTACAGTGGCGCCATCTCAGCTCACTGTAGCCTCGACCTCCTGGGCTCAAGAGATTCTCCCACTTCAGCCTCCTGAATAGCTGGGACTACAGGTGTGCAACCACAACCGCCTAATTTTTGTTTGGTTTTTTTTTTCTCCTTTTTTTGGGTAGAGACGGGGTTTCACCATGTTGTCCAGGCTCGTCTCACACTCCTGGACTCAAGCAATCTGCCCACCTTGGCCTTCCCAAGTGCTGGGATGAAAGGCATGAGCCACCATACCCAGGCTGAAAAAAAAAAATTGTAAAGGGGAGATATACAGGGAGAGGATGGACTAAACCAGTGGAGCTGGATCATCTATTCATACTTTCATTCACTATCAAATATTTACTGAGGGACCTTATAGGTATAGACTGAGCAAGACAGAATCCCAAGCCTCATGGAATTAATAAATTGATAAGACTGACAGACATTAAACAAAGAATTCCAGGCCAGGTGCAGTGGCTCATACCTGTAATTTCAGCACTTTGGGAAGCTCAAGTGTGCAGATCACGAGGTCAGGAGTTTGAGACCAGCTTGGCCAATATGGTGAAACCTCGTCTCTACTAAAAACACAAAAATTAGCTGGGTGTGGTGGTGCACACCTGTAGTCCCAGCTACTCAGGAGGCTGAGGCAAGAGAAATCGCTTGAACCCAGGAGGCAGAGGTTGCAGTGAGCTGAGATCGTGCCACTGCACTCAAGCCTGAGCAACACAGCAAGACTCTGTCTCAAGAAACAAAACAAAACAAAAAAACAAAGAACTCCAGGCCGGGCGCGGTGGCTCAAGCCTGTAATCCCAGCACTTTGGGAGGCCAAGACGGGCGGATCATGAGGTCAGGAGATCGAGACCATCCTGGCTAACACGGTGAAACCCCGTCTCTACTAAAAAATACAAAAAACTAGCCGGGCGAAGTGGCGGGTGCCTATAGTCCCAGCTACTGGGGAGGCTGAGGCAGGAGAATGGCGTGAACCCGAGAGGAGGAGCTTGCAGTGAGCTGAGATCCGGCCACTGCACTCCAGCCTGGGTGACAGAGCAAGACTCCGTCTCAAAAAAAAAAAACAAAAAACAAAGAACTCCAAAGATACCAGTATAATAAAAGATATGATGAAGTACAGAGTGCTATGAGAGTATATGAAAGAGAGAACCTATTCCGAAGATTAGGGCAGGAAGTGAAGCATCAGGTCTTTGATGTGGGGATGTGGAAGAATGGGAATCTGCATATCTAGATCTTCCTTACATAGAGAGATCATCCAATTCCCTGCTTTGCTTCTCCTGCTTTGGTCTCACACTTGCCAATCTTCTGATTAAAAATATAGCTCGACATACAAATTTCTAGTATGAAGAAGGTGCTGACAAAGCAACGTGAATACCTATGCAGACATACTTCCCATTAAAGAGCAATAACTGGCGGACGGGGGTGGTGGCTCATCCCTGTAACCCCAGCACTTCGGGAGGCCAAGGCTAGGAGTTCGAGACCAGTCTGGCCAAAATGGTGAAACTCTGTCTCTAGAGAAATACAAAAATTAGCCAGGCGCAATGGTGCACACCTGTAAATCCAGCTACAAGGAAGTTTGAGGCACAAGAATCGCTTGAATCTGGGAGGCAGAAGTTGCAGTGAGCTGAGATTACACCACTGCAATCCAGCCTTGGCAACACAGCAAGACTCTTTCTCAAAAAACAAACAAACAAACAAATAAATAAATAAATAATAAAATAATAAGAGCAATAAATGGCACACTGGCTTATGTATCTGTCTTTTCTGAATTTGATTAGCGAATAATCAATGAATGGGACCTAATCAACTCTAAATACTCTGAAAAAAATCAGATTTCTGTGCCTGCCAAAATGAGGACCTAGATCCTGGTGACTAGCTGACTTTCCTCAGGATGATTTTCTTGGCCCTCTCTCTAACTGCAAAGGATAGAGTAGGTTTCAGCCTTGGATTCCAGGCCCATGATGGAATTTTTCCTATTAGTAAATGGTAAAGTTTCCAGTAGTAGATGACAAAATGAAACTGGCATTGTAGGACAATGGTGTTCTAGTGTGGTTGATAGACTAGAACAGGCAGTGTCAGGAAACAAGGATAATAGGTAAGTAAGCCACTTATAAGAAAATGGAACCCGGAGGTCAAGGCAGGTGGATCACCTAAGGTCGGGAGTTCAAGACCAGCCTGATCAACATAGAGAAATCCTATCTCTACTAAAAATGCAAAATAGGCCGGGCATGGTGGCAGGCACCTGTAATCCCAGCTACTCGGGAGCCTGAGGCAGGAGAATCGCTTGAACCCAGGAAGTGGAAGTTGCAGTGAGCCAAGATCGCGCTATTGCACGCTAGCCTGGGCAACGGGAGTGAAACTCCATCTCGAAAAAAAAAAATATATATATATATATATGAAAATAGAACCTAAACTAGGATGAGGACAGTACAGGAGGAAGAAAAGGTCTGTTAGTAACAGAAAGGACTCAGAATTGGTTATCAAATGGCACAAGGTATAAAGGGAAGGTATTAATGATGACTCCTGCGCAAATCTGAAATATACCTTACCAAAGACATTTCAGAAATCTGATAAAGTGCTGACAAAAGTTAATTTTCTCTCCTTCATTTTAAATATTAATTAATACACAGTAGGACCTCTGAAAAACTAATAAATTTCCTTGTACTATACATATTTAGTGTAGTAAGCTCAGTGAATGGTAGGGAAAAATCCAATTTTTCCCCCAATAATGGTAGGCATCCAATTAAAGGTCAAAACTCTACAATAGGCCAGGTACAGTGGCTCACACCTGTGATCCCAGTACTGTGGGAGGCCAAGGGAGGCAGATCACTTGAGGTCAGGAGATCGAGTCCAGCCTGGCCAACATGTTGAAGCCCTGTCTCTACAAAAAATACAAAAAAAAAATTAGCCAGGCATGGTGGCGTGCGCCTGTAATCCCAGCTACTCAGGAGGCTAAGGTGGGAGAATCGCTTGAACCCAGGAGGCAGAGGTTGCAGTGAGCCGAGAGCACACCCACTGCACTCAAGCCTGGAAGACAGAGTGAGACTCCATCTCAAAAAACAAACAAACAAACAAACTCAACAATAAAAAAACAAGTACACTGGCCTACTTAGTTCGTCATTATATCAACATAGCATCAAAGGGCCAGGCAAGGTGGTTCACACCTGTAATCCTAGCACTTTGGGAGGCTGAGGTAGGCCTCCCAAGGTTCAAGGAGCTTAAGTGCAGGAGTTCAAGACCAGCCTGGGCCACATGGCAAAACCCTGTCTCTACTTAAAAAAAAAACAGGCCGGGCGTGGGGGCTCACGCTTGTAATCCCAGCACTTTGGGAGGCCAAGGCAGGCAGATCACAAGCTCAGGAGTTCAAGTCCAGCATGGCCAACATGGTGAAACCCCATCTCTACTAAAGATACAAAAAAAAATTAGCTGGGCGTGGTGGCGCACACCTGTAATCCCAGCTACTTGGGAGGCTGAGGCAGGAGAATCGCTTCAACCCAGGAGGCAGAGGTTACAGTGACCTGAGATCGTGTCATTGCACTCCAGTCTGGGTGACAGGGTAAGACTCCATCTCAAAAAAAAAAAAAAAGCTGGGCATAGTGGCTTGTTCTATAGTCTCAGCTACTCATGAGGTTGAAGTGGGAGGATTACCTGAGTCTCAGAGGTAGAGGCTGTAGTATGCCATGATTGAGCCACTGCAGTCCAGTGTGAACAAGCGAGTGAAACTTCGTCTCAAAAAAGAAAAACAAAAAACAAAAAAACAAAAACAAAAACAAAAAACACCAAAGGTAGCTACAACAGAGAGTTATCTTCAATCTGCCTTGAGTTTGACCAATTTTAGTAATACTTTTTTTTTTGTTTGTTTTTTGTGACAGGGTCTTGCTGTCACCCAGGCTGGTGTTCAGTGAGGCAATCACAGTTCACTACAGCCTCAAACTCCTGAGCTCAAGCAACCTCCTGCCTCAGCTTCTCTAGTAGCTAGGATTACAGTTGCGCACCACTAGACCTGGCTAATTTTTGTATTTTTTGTAGAACTGGGGTGTTACTATGTTGCCCAGGCTCATCTTGAAGTCCTAGCTTCAAGTGATCCTCCCTCCTCAGCCTCCTAAAGTGCTGGGATTACAGCAAATACCTTTTTACTGATTACAAATGAAGGGACACTATAAATTTTTCAAAATTACTAAATATGTACTTTTAACATGTAGTTTAGTCAGTTGAGAAATACATTTCTTTTCCTTAATGTTTAGGGATACCTCCAGCAAATCACATTTACTCACTCACTCACCATGTGTAAAGTACTGGTAAGATTACACTGTAGTAAGGAAAAACATTAATCATAATCATACATAAATGTAAAATCTGGTCAGGCGCAGTGGCTCACGCCTGTAATCCCACCACTTTGAGAGGCCAAGGCAGGCAGATCACGAGGTCAGGAGATCAAGACCATCCTGGCTAACACAGTGAAACCCCATCTCTACCAAAAATACAAAAAATTAGCCAGGCGTGATGGCATGCGCCTGTAGTCCCAGCTACTCGGGAGGCTGAGGCAGGAGAATCGCTTGAACTCGGGAGGCGGAGGTTGCAGTGAGCCGAGATCACACCACTGCACTCCAGCCTGGGCAACAGAGTAAGACTCCATCTTAAAAAAAAAAAAAAGTAAAATCCGACTGTGGTCAGGATATGAAGGATATGAAGGAGAGGTAGCCAGGGCAAGAGATCACATTATAGGGGAATCTGACTTAGCCAGAGAGGCAGGAGGAGAGAATTATTCATGAGGAAGTGATAACTAGGCTGAAATCTGAAGAACAAAAGTGGTAGTTAACTGACAGGTGGGAGGTGAAGACATGCATTCCAGGAAGAGGACATGTGGGTTTCTATGGCAAGAGGGAATGCAACATGTCAAAGAACTCAAAAGGCCAAGAGAGCTGCGGTACAGAAAACGGGTTTGGCAAGATCATCACATAGGGCTCACCTGCCCACGTTAAAGAATTTTGATGGCTGGGCGTGGTGGCTCAGGCCTGTAATCCCAGCGCTTTGGGACACCGAGGCAGGCAGATCACGAGGTCAGGGGATCAAGACCATCCTGGCCAACATGGTGAAACCCTATCTCTACTAAAAATACAAAAATTAGCTGGGGGTCGTGGCGCATGCCTGTAGTCCCAGCTACTCAGGAGGCTGAGGCAAGAGAATCGCTTGAACCCAGGAGGCAGAGGTTTCAGTGAGCCAAGATCACGCCACTGCACTCCAGCCTGGTGATAGAGCCAGACTCCGTCTCAAAAGATTTTGGTTTTTACTCTAAAAGATCAAGTCAAATGAAGATTTAAAATATGAGGACTTTTTGCTCATGCCTATAATTCCAGCACTTTGGGAGGCCGAGGTGGGTGAATCATTGGAGGTCAGGAGTTCGAGGCCAGCCTGGCCAATATAGTGAAACCCCATCTCTACTAAAAATACAAAAATTAGCCAGGTGTGGTGGCGGGTGCCTGTAATCCTAGCTGCTTAGGGAGGCTGAGGCAGGAGAATCTCTTGAATCTGGGAGGCAGAGGTTGCAGTGAGCTGAGATCATGCCACTGTACTACAGTCTGGGCAACAGAATGAGCCCGTCTCAAAATAAAAAATAAATAAATAAATAATTTTTTAAAAGGGGACTTTCTAAACTACAAGAAACAGAAGTTAACCCTATTGAGAGCTGTTTACAAGGATGGAAGAGACCAGAATGGGTGAAGGAATAGTAGGTATGAAGAGGGAGTCAGTGGGCTGGGCACAGCAGCTCAGGCCTGTAATCCAGCTACTAGGGAGGCTGAGGCAGGAGAATGGTTTAAACTTGGGAGGTGGAGGCTGCAGTGAGCTGAGACTGCACCACTGAACTCCAGCCTAGGCAGGGAGAGGGAGGCAGGGAGGAAGGGAGGGAGGAAGGAAGGAGATGGAGTCAGTGAATACTAACAAATCTTTTGACAGGTTTTACTAGGAAGAGGACAGTAAGTGGAGTGAGGCATGAGATTATTAGTGGAGAGAAAGGAAAGAGCAAGACAGAGAAGTGAATATATAAGACAAAAAAAGGGTAACAGAAGAACACGATGGGTGGGATTTACATTAGATAGGAAGACAGAGGAAAACTGATTCAAAAGGATGCAGACACACCTAGGTTTATAGGTTTGAGAGTGAATAAAGGGAGTTTATGCATGTTGGCTCCTATTTTTTCTGTGACTAGAAGTCTGAGGGTTTAGTTAGTCGCAGGTTGAAGATTTGAAGAGTGTGGAAAGGTCTGAAGTAGTCACTGCTGTGAATGGACGAGGTGACCAGACTATCACAGAAGGACTGCCAAGCAGTGTTAATAGTTGCTTATTCACAAGGATGTGAGTGTACCCAGCCGGGTTGATACAGGTCACAAGACCAGTTGTTATACAGCTGAAATACAAGCATAGGTCTTTTTTTTTTTTTAAGACAGAGTCTCGCTCTGTCGCCCAGGCTGGAGCGCAATGGCATGATCTTGGCTCACTGCAACCTCTGCCTCCCAGGTTCAAGCGATTCTCCTGCCTCAGTCTCCCAAGTAGCTAGGATTACAGACAACTGCCATCATGCCAGGCTAATTTTTGTATTTTTGTAGAGACAGGGTTTCACCATGTTGGCCAGGCTGGTCTCGAACTCCTGACCTCAGTGATCTGCCTACTTCAGCCTCCCAAAGTGCTGGGACTACAGGCATGAGCCACCACACCCGACCAACCATAGGTCTTAGAACTCTACAATCTCTATATTCTTTCCTTACAACTCTAAGATGTTTGATTTTTTTAAAACTAATTTAAAGGAAGCACATAACACAGAATGCAATCTCCACAAATTTTAAGTGTACATCTCAGCAGTGTTAAGCATATTCACATTGTGCAACAGATCTTCAAAGCTTTTTTCATCTTGCAAAATAGAAACTCTATGCCCCCTAAACAACTCCCCATTTTCCCCTTTCCCAGCTCCTGGCAACCACCATTCTACTTTCTGTTTCTATGAGTTTGACTACTTCAGATACCTCATATAAGTGGAATCATGCAGTATTTGTGTCTTGTGACTGGCTTATTTCACTTAGTATGTCCTCAAGATTCATCCACATTGTTTTATGTGACAGGATTTCCTTCCTTTTTAAGGCTGCATAAAGATTATGTATATGCATGTATACGTTATGTATATGCATATACATTATGTATATTGCATGTATATGACACAGTTCCTTTACCCACTCACCCCGACATTCATTACTTGATGGAAAAAGAGTTCCTTCCCTACCACGTTTAGTTTTTTAAAAAAACCACCTCCTGACTCTTGGCTTTTAAAACTCTTGGTTTTACAGCTAACACGGTAAAACCCCGTCTCTACTAAAAATACAAAAAAAAATTAGCCCGGCGCGGTGGTGGGCGCCTGTAGTCCCAACCACTCCGGAGGCTGAGGCAGGACATTCCTTGAACCCGGGAGGCGGAGCTTGCAGTGAGTGGCGATCGCGCCACTGCACTCCAGCCTGGGCGACAGAGCGAGACTCCGTCTCAAAATAATAATAATAATAATAATAAGCCAGGCTAGCCAAGCATGGTGGCAGGCGCCTGTAATCCCAGTTACTTCGAAGGCTGAGGCAGGAGAATTGCTCGAACCCTGGAGGCTGAGGCTGCAGTGAGCCGAGATCATGCTACTGCACTCCAGCCTGGGTGACAGGGTGAGACTCCATCTCAAAAAGAGAAAAAAAAAAAAGGAAAATAAATGTATATACCCTGCGCGCTGGCTCACACCTGTAAACCTACCACTTTGGGAGGCAGAGGCAGAAGGATCGCGTGAGGACAGCAGTTCGAGATCAGCCTAGACAACATGGAGAAACCCCGCGTCTACTAAAAATACAAAAATTAGCCCAGCGTGGTGGCGCGTGCCTGTAATTCCAGCTACTCGGGAGGCTGAGGCAGGAGAATTGCTTGAACCTGGGAGGCAGAGGTTGCAGCAAGCCGGGATCGCATCACTGCACTCCAGCCTGGGAGGCAGAGCAAGACCCCATCTCAAAAACAAAAAATTAAAAAATAAAATAAAATAGAGAAATTATATATAACCACACGTATAACACGCAGCCCTTGCTTTTAAGCATATCTAATTGGGAAGGAAGGACAGCAATATTAAGCATGTAACTTCATTACTAACCTTCTAATATATGTCTAATATCATAAAATGAATTAGGTTGTGCTTAAGTAGTAGCACTAAGTAGTTTAAGCACCTAAGACTGGCTTAGAATCATTAGATGTTTAACTCTGGGGACATTACGTAACTATTTGAAGTCTCTATTTCCAAATCTGTAAAATGGTGTATTTAACAGCAACTACTTCAAAGGTGTATAAATGGCAACTGAATGAGATAAGCACAATAATAAGCGTAAAGCTGGGATATAGTATGTGCTCAGTAAACATAGCTTTCATTATAATTTATCACAGCGTTTCTGAAATGATTTGATTTACAAAACAGATTTAGACAACTTTTCGAGAATATCAGTCCTGTGGAAAATAGAACCAATACTTTAAAAAGTGACTGTAAAGAAACAGAAAATGCACCCAGGAAAGAGTCCTTTTAAGTGAGATTCTTACAAGCATTTGCCACACAAATGTACTCTTAATCTTGCCCGCGAAGTTCTGAGCATCTCAACCGAGGCATTAACATTCTAAGCGCCAAATTCTTTCCCCGGACTGCTCTGCCCATGAAGGACTTTCTGCATCCTTGCTCCGCCTACTACGCGACAGCAGCGTACCCCAGGAAATATGACAATCAAAATGCACTCACTCATTCAGACACCACTGGAGGGCGGTACCGCCCGAATTGAGAATCACCAAAAGAGGATCCACCCCAAATCTTCCAGAGTTCCTTTACTACCTTCTAGATTCAATTCCACCCCGAAAATCTACAGCTCCAAAGGTACAAGAACATCCAGGGCCTAACCACACCCGCAGAGTTAGGAGACGTCCGCTGAAGCCCCGCCACCCTCTTCCTGACCACCTTTCAGATGGCCGACTTCATCATCGGGAGTATTCGCTGCCTGCAAGATCTCCCACCCTCTAAGAACACCGGCGCCTACTTTCAGCCTCTGCTCGTGGCTGGAAAATATCTCGGGTCCTCTGGCTTCACTGCTGAAGACCTGACGCTATTCCGGCGAAATCTGGACCACAGACGCACAGCGGAACTTGGGGGTGAGGGGGCCAGGCTTAGCCCTGGGCTGTGAGAGATTAAACACCTGGGTCCAGCGGCCCAAGCCTCACTGCCTCGACTCTCAAACGCCAACTCAAGGGCTAGAGCTGCAGCACCGACGCGCGCCATTCAAACTGGGGAGGGGTGAGACTCTAGGCCTAGAATTAGGGAAAAGCAGGCACCGCACATAAGTTGGGTCCTAGACTCCGAGAAACCCCACGGTCTCGTCTCTCCCTGAAGACCTGGTCATCGCTCAGCTCAATCATCTCCTTTCTGTCTGGCCACACTTACCCGAATTTACCGCCAAAGGCGTCGCCATCTTAGAGGCGCACTAACAGAGCCCTTCTGCCGCATGGAGGCCCCAGGAAGGGGTGAGGCTGCCCTGAGTGAAGCCTGAACAAAAAGGCACCACGCTGTCCCCTCCACGCTGGGCCGTCCCAGGCGTACAGAAGGCTCCAGAATCTGCTCTGGGTCACAAGCATCAATTTTCATTGGGATTATTCCCATTCAAATAAGGCGAGGGCAACCACTTCAGAGACACGAGGTCCTCGATCGGGCGTTCATCGTGTAGTGCATCCTGGGACTTGTAGTTTCTTTCTAATGATGAATTGGTTAAGTGGAGAGGAAAAAGTAAAGTGGAATAGAAAAAGATATTCTGAGAGTAGTTATTAAAATGACGCCCACTTATGAGATTATAAAAGCCGTAAATTCAAATCATTAACTCCGTTTCAAGTTAAATCTTCCTTACAGTGGGGGGAGTGGAGTAAGGTGTGAAGTGTCTACACCTCAAAAAGTCATTGACCAGTTAAAAACTAAGTTTCCGTGACATTTCAATTTACCAAGTATGTTGTGTCAACATAGTTGCGTAGAGCGAAACAAATCATAATTTTTAACTATAAAATTTTCAAATGGATACAAAATTAGCATAGTGAACAGGCAGCATCAATAACGTGGCCAATTTCCCACCACGGCAGCCCCAACCCACCCTTACCACCCCAGCACCCTATCCTCCCCACCCCCCGCCCCCGATTATTTTGAAACAAATTCCAGATATATCGTTTCATAATCACCAAGTATTTTTCTACCTGAGCAACCAAAGTAGCTGAACTCTCTTTCTTCAGTTGTTAAATTTTAGTTTACTGATTTTCAAACTAAAATATAATCATTGCTATTTACAGCTATGTATTAAGAATTTTACAGCCATTATTTCATTTAATCCCTGCAAACCATTCTATTGGGAAAATGATCTGATTATAGCTATGTCAGTGATGTTCCATGTGCCTTACAATCTCATTGTATCAACTCTCCATCATTCCCATTTCACTGTTGGAAATCAGAATCAAATAATTTAGACAAAAGCACAGAGTATGTTAACAATATCCAGAACTGGCTGGGTGCGATGGCTCATGCCTGTAATCCCAGCACTTTGGCAGGCCAAGGTGGGCGGATCACTTAAGGTCAGGTGTTTGAGACCAGCCTGGGCAGCATGGTGAAACCCCATCTCTACTAAAAATATAAAAATTAGCCAGGCGTGGCGGCACGCACCTGTAACCCCCAGCTGTTCGGGAGGCTGAGGCAGGAGAATCCCTTGAACCTCGGAGGTGGAGGTTGCAGTGAGCTGAGATCATACCACTGCACTCCAGCCTAGGCAACAGAGTGAGACTCCATTTCAAACAAACAAACAAAAAAGAATATCCAGAACAGAACATTTATTATTTTGGACAAATAATATCAAGTGACACAATGTACATTAGGTTTGAAACACAAAAGTCACTGGTGATTTTTTTCCAGAAGTCATTGTTATATAGAGACAAATGCCAAACTACAATTAAAGTGGTTTTAAGGAGTGAAGTGGGGAAGAGAGAAAGTAAAGGCAAAGGAATATTTCAAGAAGTTTATCATGAAACTGAGAAGAATACTGTGCAGGAACTTGACAGGAAGTGGCATTCAAAGATTTCTCTCTCAGCACTGTTACCAGCCTTTCCCTCTCCACACGCACTTTTTAAGCCCACACATTTCCCTCTCAGTAGATAACTTTGCTTTCTATAAAGTAACTCTTTAACTTCCAGCAAGTCCTCTTCACCCATCATTACACTTTACAAGTATTCTCTCACAGTATTCTTCAATTCGTAGCACCTGGGAAATTGCCATCATAAACCCTTCTAAAATTGCTCTTGGTATGTTTACCAGTGATCAGTCATCAAATTCCATGGGCACTTTTCTGAATTATGATAGTTATAGGCCGGGCACAGTGGCTCACGCCTATAATCCTAGCACTGTGGGAGGCCAAGGTGGGAGGATCACCTGAGGTCAAGAGTTCGCGACCAACCTAGCCAATATGGTGAAACCTTGTCTCTACTAAAAATACAAAGTTATCTGGGCGTGGTGACAGACTCCTGTAATCCCAGCTACTTGGGAGACTAAGGCAGGAGAATTGCTTGAACCCCAGAGGCAGAAGTTGCAGTGAGCTGAGATCGCGTCATTGCACTCCAGCCTGGGTAATAGAGTAAAAACTCTGTCTCAAAAAAAAAAAAAAAAAAAAAAGGAAGAAAGAAAGAGAGAAAAGAAAAGAAAAAAGAAAGAAAATTATATTATCCTGTGGCTACTGGGGCACCACTGATACTGGTTTTCCTCCTCTCCTTCCAGTTCATTTTTAGTGTTTTACATGGACTTCTCTTCCTCTTCTACTCACTAAATCTAGCTCTTCCCCCGTGGTCATTTCTAGTTTCTGTCCTTTTCATTCTACATGCCTTCTCCAGGACATCTTATGGTTTCTTACTACCACCTGCTTGCTGATGAATTTTGTGTTTATATCTCTAGTCCAGTCCTCTCTCCTGAGCTTCAGATTTGTATAACCAACTGTCCAGTTCACTTCTATATTGATTGTCACGCAGGCGTTTCAAAACCAGCATGTCTGAAACATAAATGATCACTTTTCCCCTAAAACTCTGCCCCCTGTATCCACCCAGTTGCCAAAATCAGAAACCTGGGATTCTTTCTGTATTGTTCCTTCAATTATCAAATCCTGTTCATTTTACCTCACAAATATTTCTGGAACCCTTTTCCTCTTCTCTGCTTTCTATACCATTGTTCAAGTCTCATCTTCTTAAACTTGGAATTTTGCAATAGGCTTCTCATTTGTCTTTCTTACTTCCATCTGATCTTCCTTTCAAGGACTCCCAAGGTGATTTTTATTTTTTATTTTATTTTATTATTAATTTATTTCAAGATACAGTTTCATTCTGTCACTGGAGTGCAGTGGCACAATGTTGGCTCACTGCAGCCTCCACCTCCCGGGTTCAAGCAATTCTTGTGCCTCAGCCTCCTGAGTAGCTGGGATTACAGGCGCACTTCACCACACCCAGCTAATTTTTGTATTTTTAGGAGATGGGGGTGGGGGTTTTGCCATGTTGGCCAGGCTGGTCTCAAGCTCTTGACCTTGCCTTCCCAAAACACTGGAATTACAGGCATGAGTTACTGCACCCAGCCTGAAAGTGATTTTTAAATACAAAAACATGGCCAGGCACAGTGGCTTACGCCTGTAATCCCAGCACTTTGGGAGACCAAGACGGGCTGATCACCTGAGGTCAGGAGCTCGAGACCAGCCTGACCAACATGGAGAAACCCTGTCTCTACTAAAAATACAAAATTAGCTGGGCATGGTGGCGCATGCCTGTAATCCCAGCTATTCGGGAGACTGAGGCAGGAGAATTGCTTGAACCTGGGAGGCGGAGGTTGCAGTGAGCCAAGATCACGCCATTACACTCCAGCCTGGGCAACAAGAGTGAAACTCTGTCTCAAAAAAAATTTTTTAAAAATGGCCAGGCGCGGTGGCTCACACCTGTAATCCCAGCACTTTGGGAGGCCGAGGCGGGTAGATCATGAGGTCAGGAGATCGAGACCATCCTGGCTAACACAGTGAAACCCCATCTCTACTAAAAATACAAAAAATTAGCCAGGCGTGGTGGTGGGCACCTGTAGTCCCAGCTACTCGGGAAGCTGAGGCAGGAGAATGGCGTCAACCGGGGAGCCTTGTTCTTCAGCCTTCCACACTCTTCCTTGAGAGCCCTTTAATCATTCTGAACTATTTATTATCCCCAAGTACAACATGCTTTCTTTTGCCATGTATCGATGTCTTTGCACCTGTTATTCTGTCCTCCTGAATTGCCCTTCTTTCCCTTCCTTATCCACCTGTGACCACCCACCAAGTTAACCTCCAAACATGATCTGCTCTCAAAGTCTCAGGGCCTGTGTTAATGCCGCCTTCATAATGCTATCCTTGATCCCCTCCCCCATCAAATTCAGGTGTTTCTTTGCCTACAGACCTATTGCACTTTTTCCCACCTTTATTACGGCCCAATGTGCTATGACAATTGTCTCCTCACTAAAACTGTTAGCTTCTTGTGGTAGATTGTCATTAAAAGGTCCTCAGTGAATCACAGGTCCCTGAATTGAAGCCATTGTGTAATCCTCTGCCACATTGAATCTGGGTTGGCCTTTGACTTGCTTGGACCGGAAGAATGCAGAGGAAGTGATGTTGGGCACTTCCAAGTCCAGGATTTGAGAGACCTTGTTACTTCCTTTTTGCTCTTTTGCCCATGTAAGGAAACTTGAACTTGTCTTTTTGAGGATGAAAGACCATGAGGAGAGAGGCCTAGCCAGTCCTTAGCCATTCGAGACCCTAGCTGAAATGTTGAACATTAGTGAGGCTATCTTGGATCCTCAGTACTAGTTGATCCACCAACTGACTGTAAATGCATAAGTGAGTCCAGACCGGATTGTAGAATTGTGAGCAAGTAAACGGCTATTGTTTCAAGTCACCGTTTTGTGATTTGTTATGCCCAAGAAATAACTGATATACTCCTAGAGAGCAACAGCTGTGTCTTTTTATATTTATATTCCATGCTCCTACCACATCTCTGGCTTGCAGTTACAATTCAGAAAAATAATTTGCAGAGTTTGGTGCTTCCACTGCCTGCTGGGAGAGACCACATACAATTGTGATGAAGTGCACAGGACTTAGAGCCAGGCTTCCCGAATTCAGATTGTGTTTCAGTTACTTATTAGCTATGAAACCCTCCTGAGTACCTTGGCTTTTTCCTCTCTGAATAGGGTGGCAATATTGGTACCTATATCATAGGGTTGTTAAGGAACTTATTTGTAAAGTCCTTAAAATAAGTCTGACATGTAGTGCTACATGAGTATTTGTTAAATAAAAATAAACTATTTTTAAGGCCAAATAGGTATAAATGGAGGTATAATTAAAAACTCAGGATTAGCTTAACTAAGATGTTAGAGTACACTGCAGACATGGCAGCGTTCAGCAATTAAATAGTTGTGCCCCAGTCTAATTGATCCATTACTGGTAACTTCCCTTATTACCCTCGGTGAATTGAGTTTCAACCTATGCACAAAATTATTTGAGATCTTAAAATAAGGACAGCTAATTCTTATTTGGAGTCAGGGAAATGAAAATTAGGGGAAATTATATGAAGTAAGTCACATTTGAATGGACAGATGATAAGACTTTACATAGTCATGAAAGTGTATGGGATAGGGAGAAGGGAAATAGACCAGTGAAAAAGTGACAAAGCTCAAGGTTTGGGATTTACGGAGCTACAACAACTCCTCTGGACAAGACTTAGAAATTTAGACGGGTTTCAAGCTCTGTAATTTTCCGTATGGGCCCAGTGGAGGACCCAAACACAACTGGTCCATGTTTTGACGTCCAGTCAGTGGCCAGCTATAGACTGTAGTTGCAGATCCACTGACCTTGTGATACTGGCAGTATCTGGTGGAGTAGGGACCCACAGCATGATGCAGCAACTGGGTCCTGTGTAAGAGCTTCCTTCCATAGGCCAGATCATCCCAACAGCCTCTTAACTCCAGTCTCACCTATTTCGAATTCACCTTCCATCCTATTAGAAGGCTCAAAACGAAGCTATGTTTGTACAAAGAACAAGAAACCATAGGCCAGGCACAGTGGTTTAAGCCTTTAATCCCGGCACTTTGGGAGGCCAAGGCAAGCTGATCACCTGAGGTCAGGACTTCAAGACCAACCTGGCCAATATGGCGAAACTCCATCTCCACCAGGCATGGTGGTGCGTGCCTGTAATCCCAGCTACTAGGGAGGCTGAGGTGGGAGAATTACTTGAACCTGGGAGGCGGAGGTTATAGTGAGCCCAGATCGCACCCCTGCATTCCAGCCTGGGTGACAGAGTGAGACTCTGTCTCAAAAAAATAGAAAATAAAAAGAGGACTTTTCCTGCACAACCTCTTTTTATATTTAAAAAAAAAAAAAAAAGTGAAGCTATGTTTGTACAAAGAACAAGAAACCATAAACCAGGCATGGTGTTTTAGCTCTTTGGGAGGCCGAGGCAGGCAAATCACCTGAGGTCAGGAGTTCGAGACCAGCCTGGCCAACATGGTGAAACCCCATTTCAACTAAAAATACGAAAATTAGCCAGGCATGGTGGTGTGCGTCTGTAATCCCAGCTACTCGGGAGGTTGAGGCATGAGAATCACTGGAATCTGGGAGGCAGAGGCTGCAGTAAGCCAAGATCATGCCACTGCACTCCAGCCTGGGCAACAGAGTAAGACTCTGTCTCAAAAAAAGAAAAAAAAAGTGTTAATTGAAATAAACTGCACACTTCAGCACATGAGGCAAACTCAGAATCTTTGTGGGTGCTATCTTTTCTTTCTAGAACACCTTTAGCTGCTTCTTCATCTGGTTAGTCTTACTTGGCCATCAAACCTCAACCCAAGCATCACCTTCCCCCACTCCATTTCTACCCCCAGATTGGATTAAATGCCCATCCCATAACGTGTTGTTATTTTTCATAACTCTGTCCCTTTGGACTGAAGCTCCACATAGAATAGAGGTACCCAATAGGTAGTCAATAAAAGTTTATTGAATGAATAAGGATGGCAAAAGATCAAGCTGCTGTCTACTACCCATTGCCAGACTATATTGTGGGCTCTTTGAAGACTCTTCATAAGCCAACATCTCTCTTGCAAGTACCTGAAAACTCTAGGATAAGAAGGCTGGGTCCCTCTTTTCCTGCTACATGAACTATCAACGTGGAGCTGAAGGAGGCAAGGTACTCCCTATTTCCTTCTATGTCAGGTCCTTGGTCCTGACAAAGGCATGTGCCACCATAGAGCATGATGTAAAACAGGAAATCAGGTAGGAGTAGAATACTATAAAAGTGCTGGTTGCAAAGTCAACTTATATGATCAGAAAGAATCTGCGACAGGCTCCCTGCCTCATGCCTGTAATTCCAGCACTTTGAGAGGCCAAGGCGGGTGGATCACCTGAGGCCAGGAGTTTGAGACTAGCCTAGCCAACACAATGAAAGCCCGTCTCTACCAAAAAGTACAAAAATTTTCGGGGCATGGCCCATGCCTGTAGTCCCAGCTACTCAGAAGGCTCAGGCAGGAGAATCGCTTGAACCTGGGAGACAGAGATTGCAGTGAGCTGAGATCACACCACTGCACTCCAGCTTGGGCGACAGAGTGAGAGTCCGTCTCAAAAAAAAAAAAAGGAAAGAATCTGGATTGTCCTCTGGGAATTAGCATGAATACTTGGCTCCAGCCCTGGGCAGTAGTGCGTGGAGGAGAGTGGGGAGCTCCTGAGGAAAGCAGAATTCTGTCTGAGTGTGACGAAAGAGCAGAGGCTTCGTCCTATCCAAAGACTCAAAGTGAAGCTATGTTTGTACAAGGAACAAGAAAGCATGAATTGAAATAAACTGCTGTACTGTTCAGGACCTGATGCAAACCCAGAAACAAGGGACAATAGAAAATACTCCCAAGTGAAAACAAAAGCAAAAAGTAAGTAAATAGAGAAAGAAGTTTTGCCCATTTGTTTGTTTGTTTTGAGATGGAGTCTCTCTCCCGTCGTGCAGGCTGGAATGCAGTGGCACGATCTGAGCTCACTGCAACCTCCACCTCCCGGGTTCAAGCGATTCTCCTTCCTCAGCCTCCCGAGTAGCTGGGATGAAAGACGTGCGCCACCATACCTGGCTAATTTTTGTATTTTTAGTACAGATGGGGTTTTTCCATGTTAGCCAGACTGGTCTCGAACTCCTGACCTCAGGTGATCCACCCATGTCGGCCTCCCAAAGTGCTAGTATTACAGGTATGAACCACTGCGCCCAGCAGAGAAAGAAGTTTTTTTGTTTTGTTTTGTTTTTTTGTGTTTTTTTTGTTTTTTTGTTTTTTTGTTTTTTGTTTTGAGACGGAGTCTCGCTCTGTCGCCCAGGCTGGAGTGCAGTGGTGCGATCTCGGCTCACTGCAAGCTCCGCCTCCCGGGCTTACGCCATTCTCCTGCCTCAGCCTCCCGAGTAGCTGGGACCACAGGCACCCGCCACCTCGCCCGGCTAGTTTTTTGTATTTTTTAGTAGAGACGGGGTTTCACCGTGTTCGCCAGGATGGTCTCGATCTCCTGACCTCGTGATCCGCCCGTCTCGGCCTCCCAAAGTGCTGGGATTACAGGCTTGAGCCACCGCGCCCGGCCGAGAAAGAAGATTTTTAAGAAAGATTCCAGATTCACATGAAGCTGTGTGTGCACCATTTCTCTTCTTCCCTTGGCTCAGGCCAGTTCTTCAGTGATGTGTATTTTGCATCTTCTCTTCCCACATCATGGGAGGATTGAGAATTCAGGAAGATAATGATCACCAGAGGAAGGCATCTCGTGCTGGTAGAGTTGAGAAGAGACTCCTGAGACATACTGCCCTGAAATTAAATTTCTACTTCACCCATGACTTACTGTGTGTTATCAAGCAAGCTGTGCAACTTCTGTTAGCCTGAGTTTCCTCATTGATTAAAATAGAAATAATAATACTTTCCAATAATACTTGGATTGCTGTGAAGATTCAGTGAAATAACATGAATTTAACATAAAGTACTAGTAATAGGATGATCCAACTGAAAAATTTTAAAAGCATTTCAGGCCGGGCGTGGTGGCTCACGTCTGTAATCCCAGCACTTTGGGAGGCCGAAGCGGGCATGGATCACGAGATCAGGAGATCAAGACCATCCTGGCTAACACAGTGAAACCCTGTCTCTACTAAAAATACAAAAAAATCAGCCGGGTGTGGTGGCGGGCGCCTGTAGTCCCAGCTACTCCGGAGGCTGAGGCAGGAGAATGGCGGGAACCCGGGAGGCGGAGCTTGCAGTGAGCCGAGATTTCGCCACTGCACTCCAGTCTGGGCGATGGAGTGAGACTCCGTCTCAAAAAAAAAAAAAAAAAAAAAAATTGAGTTTGTAATGAAGAATCATTTTACAAAGAAAATGTAGTGCCTTGATGGCTGAATTGGTAAATAATAAATGTTTAAGTTAAAAAAAATAACAATCCTACACAAACTCTTTCAGAAAATAGAGGTGTAAATGCTTTTCACTTAATTTTATGAGACCTATTAACCTGATAGAGTCAAAAACATTACAAGAAAAGAAAAGTACATACCAATATTCCTTCTGAATAGATGCCAAAATCCTTAACAGGAACAACTACTAAAGTAGACAAACAAATTAAGTAATACATAGAAAAAATATATAATGACCAAATGGGCTTTAAAATTTTAATTTTAGCAGTTTCTTTTCAATCACAGAGGGAACTGACTTTCATTAATTCAATTTTATGGGGAGAGGCCCGGCACAGTGGCTCGTGCCTATAATCCCAGCATTTTGGGAGGCCGAGGTGGGCAGATTGCTTGAGGCCAGGCATTCAAGACCAGCCTGGCCAACGTGGCGAAACCCCATCTCTACTAAAATTACAAAAATTAGCCATGCATGGTGGCACTCACCTCTATTCCCAGCTACTCAAGAGGCTCAGGCAGGAGAATCGCTTGAACTTGGGAGGCGGAGGCTGTAGTGAGGTGAGATCACGCCATTGCACTCCAGCCTAGGCAACAGAGCAAGACTTCTATCTCCAAAATAAATTAATTAATTAATTAATGGGGAGAGTAAATCCCAAATGAAAATATTAGTTTCTTTTTTTTTTTTTTTTTTTTGAGACAGAGTCTCGCGCTGTGTCACCCAGGCTGGAGTGCAGTGGCGCGATCTCGGCTCACTGCAAGCTCCGCCTCTCAGGTTCACGCCATTCTCCTGCCTCAGCCTCCGAGTAGCTGGGACTACAGGCGCCCGCCACCACGCCCGGCTAGTTTTTTGTATTTTTAGTAGAGACGGGGTTTCACCATGTTAGCCAGGATGGTCTCGATCTCCTGACCTCGTGATCCACCCGCCTCGGCCTCCCAAAGTGCTGGGATTACAGGCTTGAGCCACCGCGCCCGGCGAAAATATTAGTTTCTTTACCCAGAGATATTACTAAGCCAGCTGAAATCTTTGGAGAGGCTGGTCCAGGCACTCTGTCCATAGGATACGGTGTCACTCGCAAATCTAGCTTGTTTGCTACCTTTTTCCTGAGAAAACAAACTCTATTTCTGTTAACTTTTTGTTGTTGTTGTGTTTCATTTTTTCCAGAATTGATTCATTCAGCAAGTTTTTTATGAGATTAAAAGCACTCCTGTCTCTGGATTGGACTGGGTCTTCTAAATTTCTATAACAAATTTGCACTCAATCTCTTAGAATTTCTTACAGCAGATCATTTAAACCATTAAGTGGTGTGATCACTATTTTAGTTTACAGTTTATAATAATCGTTATTATTGTTTGGCAGACTGTTTCATGGCTAGCCCTCTTACTAAAGAATATGAGGGCAGAGGCCTTCTTCCATTCACGTGTAATCACCTTCAGCAACTAGCATGGTACCCGGCTCAATAAACAGCTGAGTAAATGGATCTGGGGATGTCAAAAAATAACCTCCTCCTGGCCAGGTGTGGTGGCTCATGCCAGTAATCCCAGCACTTTGGGAGGCTGACGCAGGCAGATTACTTGAAGTCAGGAGTTTCAGACCAGCCTGGCCAACATGGTGAAACCCCATCTCTACTAAATACAAAAAATTAGCTGGGAGCAGTGGCACGTGCCTGTAATCCCAGCAACTTCGGAGGCTGAGGCAGGAGAATCACTTTAACCCGGGAGATGGAGGTTGGAGTGAGCAGAGATCTCACCACTGCACTCCAGCCTGGGTAACAGAGTGAGACTCCGTCTCAAAAAAATAAAAATAATAATAATGATGATAATAATTTTTTTAAAAGGATAACGTTTCCTGATCTCATTTTCCCAATTCTAGGACATCTTTATATCCTGTTACTGACTATTTTGTTAGACACAACTTAACAAAAAGTCCTCTTTCCTTTTTGTAGTATTTTGAGTACTATGAGTAAGAGTCATCTTGTCTCAAAAACTTGAGGATGGGAAAAAGTACAGAAATCCTTTCAATAACCAAGACTAGTCCAGGACCTGGACATATAGATGGAAGGCAGTACTATTTACTATTATCCAGGACAACATTTCTACTTAGGGCCAACCAAAAGAGGTTGTCAAGAAATGTCAGCACCTGAATCTGGGCCTCTCTAGAAGATCACTCCCCACAACAGGCCATCTTGGGTTCCTTGACCTTTAGCCCATCTCAGCATTGCCCTCACCCCTAACCTGCTCATGGGTGGGTGACCGAATGGACCTCTGAGCAGCATTTGTCTGCTTGCTGTGGAGGTGGGAAGCTTGGATCCGTAGCAAGTGGAACCTCTCCAGAGTGAAATCTCACTTCCAGGTACTGCTGCCCTTCTGCTAGCTCCTGGGTATTTTGAATCATGGCTCTAATTGCAGGGTCCTCAGCTAGATTCCTGTCTCCTGCAGCCCGAGGATTCAGCTAATTCTGAACCTCTGTTGGAGCTGAAACTGAATTCTTCTATGTAACCTCAGTTTGTTTGTTTTTTCTTTTTTAAAAAATTGATACATAATGCGTGTACATATTTTCGGGGTACATGATTTAATACATTAATGTAATTTGTTAGAGATCAAATCAGGGTAACTGGGATACCTGTTGCCTTAAATATTTGCCTTTTCTTTATGCTAGAAACATTCAAGTTATTCTTTTCACCCTTTTGAAATATACAGTAGATTATTGTAAATTAACAGGCACCCTACCGAACCATCAAACACTAGCTCTTCTTTCTTCTATCAGACTGTATATAGTGGGTCTTAAGATAGATAAAAGAAAAAGAAAAAGAAGAAAAAAATGTAAAAAGAAAAAAATTTTTCAAACTGTATATTTGTACCCATTAATCAACTTATCTTCAGCCCCCTCTACCCTCTACCTTTCCCAGCCTCTGGTAACCACCTCTCTATCTTCATGAGATCCACTTATTTTAGTTTTTATTTTATTTTATTTTATTTTATTTTAATTTTATTTTTGAGATGGAGTCTCGCTCTGTCACCCAGGCTGGAGTGCAGTGGCGCGATCTCAGCTCACTGCAACCTCTACTTCCTGGATGCAAGCAATTCTCCTGCCTCAGCCTCCCAAGTAACTAGGATTACAGGCGCCCACCGCCATACCCAGCTAATCATTGTCTTTTTAGTAGAGACGAGGTTTCACCATATTGGCCAGGCTGGTCTCGAACTCCTGACCTCAGGTGATCTGCCTGCCTTGGCCTCCCAAAATGCTGGGATTACAGGCATGAGCCACCATGCCCAGCCAGAGATTCACTTTTTTTTTTTTTTTTTTTTTGGAGACAGAGTCTTTCTCTCTTGGCCAGGCTGGAATGCAGTGGCACAATCTTGGCTCACTGCAACCTCCGTCTCCCTGGCTCAAGCAATTCTCCTGCCTCAGCCTCCCGAGTAGCTGGGATTACAGGCGTGTGTCACCACACCTGGCTAATTTTTGTATTTTTTGTAGAGACCGGGTTTCACCATATTGGCCAGGCTGGTCTCGAACTCCTGACCTCAGGTAATCCACCCGCCTCGGCCTCCCAAAGTGCTGGGATTACAGGTGTGAGCCACCATGCCCGGCCACTTTTTTAGCTTTCATATGAATAAGAACATGCAAAGTTTGTCTTGCTGTGCCTGGTTTATTTTAGTTAACATTATGACCACCAGTTCCATCCATGTTGCTGCAAATGACAGGATTTTTATTCATTTTTCTGGCTGAATAGTATTCTACTATGTATATATACTACACATTCTTTATCCATTCATCCATTGACTGGCACTTAGGTTGAGTCCACATTTCAGCTATTGTGAATAGTGCTGAAATTAACATGGGAATGTAGAGACAGCTTCAATATATTGATTGCCTTTCTTTTGGATATATACTCAGTGTGGATTTGCTGGATCATGTGGTTTTAATTTTAGTTTTTTTTTCAGGAACCTCTATACAGTTTTCCATAGCGGTTGTACTAATTTACATTCCTACCAGCGGTGTACTAGAATTCTTCTTTCTTCACATCCTCACTGGCATCTATTATTTCCAGTCTTTTTTTTTTTTTTTTTTTTTTTAACTCCCAAGCCCTTGACATTTTTCCAGTTTTGTTTTTTTTTTAAGACAGTCTTACTGTGTTGTCCAGACTGGAGTGCAGTGATGTGATCTCACTGCAACCTCTGCTCCACCAAGTGATTCTCCCACCTCAGCCTTCTGAGTAGCTGGGATTACAGGCACATGCCACCACATCCAGCTAATTATCATATTTTTATTAGAGACAGGGTTTCACCATGTTGCCCAAGCTGGTCTTGAACTCCTGAGCTCAAGCGATGCACCTGCCTTGGCCTCCCAACATGCTGGGATTACAACCGTGAGACACAATGCCCGGCCTTTCTGCTCTTTTTTTTTTTTTGGAGATGGAGTCTCGCTGTGTCGCCCAGGTTGGAATGCAATGGCACAATCTCAGCTCAAAGCAACCTCTGCCTCCCGGGTTCAAACGTTTCTGCTGCCTCAGCCTCCCAAATAGCTGGGATTACACTTGTGTGCCACCACACCCAGCTAAATTTTTTTTTTTGTATTTTTAGTAGAGAAGGGTTTCACCATGTTGGCCAGGCTGATCTCAAACTCCTGACTTCAGGTGATCCACCTGCCTTGGCCTCCCAAAATGCTGGGATTATAGGCGTGAGCCACTGCGCCTGGCCCTTTTCACTCTTTTTGATAAAAGCCATTTTAACTGGGGTGAAATGATATCTCATTATGGTTTTGGTTTGCATTTCTCTGATGATTTGTGATGTTGAACATTTTTTCATATATACCTGTTGGCCATTTGTATGTCTTCTTTCAAGAAATATCTATTCAGATCTTCAGCCCATTTTAAAATTGGATTACTGGGGATTTTTTTGCACTTGAGTTGTTTGAGCTCCTTATATGTTCTGGTTATGAATTTTTTGTCAGATGAATATTTTGCAAATATTTTCTCCCATTCTGTGGGTTGTCTCTTCACTTTGTCAATTTTTTATTTGCTGCCTAGAAGCTTTTCAGCTTGATGTAATTCCATTTGTCTATTTTTGCTCTGGTTGCCTGTACTTTTGAGGTCTTACACAAAAAAATTGCCTAGACCAATGTCCTGGAACATTTCCCCAGTGTTTTTGTCTAGTAGTTTCACAGTTGCTGGTGTTAGATTTAAGTCTTTAATCTATTTTAATTTGATTTTCGTATATGGTGACCTAGTGTCATTCTTCTGCATATCGTTACCTGATTTTCCCAGCATCATTTATTGAAGAGATTTGGCATTTCCCCATTGTATGTTCTTGGTGCCTTTGTTGAAAATTGAGTCAGCTGTAAATGCATGGATTTATATTTATTTCATTCTCTTCCATTGGCCTATGTATGTATCTGTTTTTATACCAGTATTCTGCTTTTAACCCCAGTTTGCTGAACCTCAAATACGGATCTGAGCAGCTCAGTTAAACTATGGGGCACTGGCCTATTAGCTGTGCAGGTAGCCCATGCTCTGCTTTTGTTGCTCCCAGAGTGGGAAGGGCCATGATGCTCAAGAGGGTGAAAGAAAGGCCAGGTTAAGAAACAGAGGCAGTTCATGCAACCATTCATCACCTAAAGGCTAGGCAGAGAACTAGAAACCAACTCTAGGCTGACAAAACTGCTGTAAGGGAAGAAGATCCCCAACAGGTTTTGGAGCATAAGATGAGACAGAGCCTAGGGAGATGGCCTATTGTTCTGAAACCTGAAAGCCAGGAGACTATTACAGAGGGCAGCCAGCAGCCTTACCCAGAAGCACCAGATCTTGGCTGGCTGCAACCTCTGCCTCCCAGGCTCAAGCGATTCTTCTGCCTCAGCCTCCCAGGTAGCTAAGATCACAGGTGCGCACCACCACACCTGGCTAATTTTTGTATTCTTAGCAGAGATGGGGTTTTGCCATGTTGACCAGTCTCGTCTCAAACTCTTGGCCTCAGGTGATCTGCCTGCCTTGGCCTCTCAAAGTGCTGGGATTAAAGGCGCGAACCACTGTGCCAGGCCATATGAACTTTTTAATACTCTTATTAGATATTGTAAAGTTGTTTTAAAGATGATTTTAATTTACATTCCTGCTAGACAATGTACTGATTTTCCAAACTTCACTAACACTAAACACTAAAAGTTTTAAATGGATATTATTTGGAAGTTTTGTTTTTTTTTAATAGTATCCTCTTCGTATGGTTAAATAGATGGAGGAAGAAAGAAGAAAAGAAGGGAGGGAGGGAGGGAGGGACGGAGGATGAAGGAAGGAAAGAAGGAAGGAAGAAAGGAAGGAAGAAGGAAGGAAGGAAGGAAAGAAGGAAGGAAGGAAAAGATACTCACAGCCAGGAGCTAGGATGGAAAAAAAGAAAGAAAAAATAAGAATAAAAAGCAGAATCTTGCACTTTTATTGCTGGTGAGGTTTTGAATTTGTTCAAATACAAATACTTTCCCCATGTCACATATTAAAACATTAATTATATAAAGCATAATATCTTAAAAATAATGTGACAGTAGTTTTCTAACAAATGTTTTATTATGGGATCTCCATGAATATGAACCAAAAATGGGATTAAGTCTGATACTGAGAGAGAATATTTTAAATCAAAGCTTCAAAACTGGGGTGAATGGCCGGGCGCGGTGGCTCAAGCCTGTAATCCCAGCACTTTAGGAGGCCGAGACGGGCGGATCACGAGGTCAGGATATCGAGACCATCCTGGCTAACACGGTGAAACCCCGTCTTTACTAAAAAATACAAAAAACTAGCCGGGCGAGGTGGCGGGCGCCTGTAGTCCCAGCTACTCGGGAGGCTGAGGCAGGAGAATGGCGTAAACCCGGGAGGCGGAGCTTGCAGTGAGCTGAGATCCGGCCACTGCACTCCAGCCTGGGCCACAGAGCGAGACTCTGTCTCAAAAAAAAAAAAAAAAACAACAACAAAACTGGGGTGAAAAAGCCAGGACATGTAGTTGCCATATTTATATGCCATGTTGACTTCAGAACTATTGGTGGGGGAAGGAATCACCAGGTCATAATTTCAAGGGATCAGGATTCAGAAAAATATTTCTATAAATTTTGCTTATTTATTATGTGCTACTGGGTTAAGCTGTAGGATTAGAGACAGGAGGGGAAGGGAAAGAAGTGTATTCCAGACAGACATGCATCTCTGCCAAAGGTTCAAAAATACCCAGACGTTTTCCTGGAGGTATTTTGCAATTCTTCCTATGTTGCATTTTTTTCCCATAACGAAGACCCTAGCCTGCAGCCAGAGCTATTTAACTCCCCCAAAATTCTCTGAACAAAATTGCCTGAATCCAGATCTTTATTTTTAACCAAGCTCTCTGAAAGTCTCGAATAAATCACTTGATCTGAGTGTGTGAAATAATCACTTGATCTGAGTATGTGAAATACATTCTGAGCTCTGAATAGCTTCAATTACATTATAGTCTGTTCAATCCAACAAGCATTTATTGAGAACCCACCATGAAAAACAAATAGGGGGGAAAAAAAAAAGAGATTCAGTAGTAGTGACAAATACATCAACACATGACCACAATACACTGTAACTCTCTGTACATAAAGCACCAGAGAAATCCAGATAAGAGACACAGAGGAAAACTCATTTTACCTCTTCTTCTTTTGTTGAACGGGTGAATCAAGGGTTTTTCAGGAAGTTCAAAGGACAGAGAAGAGAAAGGGAATGGAGTGACCAAAAAAAAAAAGTTTCAGTTTCTTTCCCATTCTCACAAACCTATCCCTCCCAGCAATTTAACCCCTAGACAGGCTTTCTAGATTGATCTGGAATTTAGGTAAGTAGCCAAAGCTTTGGGGCAAATGCCTGAGGATTTGTTGAGCAACATGGAATAGATGCCCATGGCAATAGAGCCCATGGAAGTGGCCAGTTATATAGAAAACTGGATGAGATCTTATGAGGCAAATGCGTGTGACTCTATTTCTAATTGAATGGATCTTTGCAGATTACAAAGTCCTCCTTCCTCCCTGTATTATTTCATTTGTATTCATAACAACTCAGTAAATTAGGAATTACTATTTTCCCATTTTACAGATGAGAACACTGAAGATCAGACAAATCAAGTGACTTTCCCCAGACCACCAAGCAAGAGGCAAAGCTACGTATGAAACCTAAGCTGTTTGACTGCAATTTTGGTGTTATTTCTTTTTTTTTTTAATTTTCTTTTTGAGACGGAGTCCCGCTCAGTTGCTCAGGCTGGAGTGCAGTGGCATGATCTCGGCTCACTGCAAGCTCTGCCTCCCGGGTTCATGCCATTCTCCTGCCTCAGCCTCCAGAGTAGCTGGGACTACAGGCACATGCCACCACGCCTGGCTAATTTTTGTATTTTTTAGTAGAGATGGGGTTTTGCCATATTTTACTGTGCCCGACCAATTGTGGTTTTTATAACAGCAAAAACCGCAATTACTTTTGCTTCAACCTAATATCATGGCTCCATCACTTACTGGTTGTGACCTTGAGCAATTGACCTAATCTCTCTGTGCCTCAGATTTCCTTATTGATACAATGGGAGTCATAACTGTGTCTGTGTCTTAGGATGTGGTGAGGACTAAATGAGTTTGTACACTGAGAACTCTTAGAACAGTACCTGGAACATAGTAACCAACATCTCCGTGTTTTAATAATAAGAATTACTCGAATATTAAGTATTATTACATAATAATAAGTATTATTGCATAATGAAAATAGGATAGTATATTACCATAATAGTATGATAATATTGTTGCAGTTGATCTTGCCTAGGTCTCTTTTTTAGCTTTACCTCTCCTTTTACAAGACTGGTAAAAATTTTAGAGCACTATTTTTGTCCTGCATCTTTTGCTTAAATTAATGTTATAACAAAAATTTTCTTCTCCTATCCCTTCCCTTTTAAGTCTAGTTTAGTACAGGTTTAAAGGGGGACCTCTTGGGAAATATCAAAGCATATTCTAGAAATTGGAGCCACTGTGTGCACAGATAATAACAGCATTGTTGATAATGTATTTTGGTTTTCCTCTTCTAGAAATAACACCAGTTGGGCACGGTGGTTCACGCCTGTGATCACAACACTTTGGGAGGCTGAGGCAGGCAGATCACGAGGTCAGGAGTTCGAGACCAGCCTGGCCAATATGGCAAAACCCCATCTCCACTAAAAAATACAAAAATTAGCCAGGCATGGTGGCGTACACCTGTAGTCCCAGCTACTCGGGAGGTTGAGGCAGGAGAATTGCTTGAACCCGGGAGGCGGAGGTTGCAGTGAGCTGAGATCGCGCTACTACACTCCAGCCTGGGCGACAGAGCAAGCCTCCATCAAAAAACAAAACAAAACAAAAAACAAACCAAAAAAAACCACTGCAATTACTTTTGCACAAAGCTAATACAAACCCAGAAAGCTGGACTTCCCAGGGCCGCTTAACCACTATATTATACTGCCTTTTTTGGTCGCAAAGCTCTTTTCTAGAACAGCCAGATTTCCCTTTGACTTGCGTTAGGGAGGTTCTTCCACACTATGATCTCATAACACCTTGCACACCCCCTGTCAAAACACTCCTCACATGTTATGTAATCAC
Organism: Papio anubis; assembly: GCF_008728515.1. Taxonomy (NCBI): domain Eukaryota; kingdom Metazoa; phylum Chordata; class Mammalia; order Primates; family Cercopithecidae; genus Papio; species Papio anubis. The sequence goes on from NC_044979.1 coordinate 23,082,519, forward strand.
TTGTTTGATTGTCTTTCTCCATAGTCCAAAAGTTCTAGAGGCAGATGCTGTGACTATCTCATTCACCACTGTATCTCAAGCACCTGGCTCAATGCCTGGACCATACTAGTTGCTCAATGCACACTTGTTGTATTAGTCAATTTTCACACTGCTGATAAAGACATACCAGAGACTGGGCAATTTACAAAAGAAAGAAGTTTAATTGGAATTATAGCTCCACGTGGCTGGGGAAGGTCTCACAATCATGGGAAGGCGAAAAGCACTTCTTACATGGTGGCGGCAAGAGAAAATGAGGAAGAAGCAAAAGCAGAAACCCCTGATAAACCTGTCAGATCTTGTGAGACTTAATCACTATCACAAGAATAGTATAGGAAAGACTAGCCCCCATAATTCAATTACCTCCCCCTGGGTCCCTCCCACAACACGTGGGAATTCTGGGAGATACAATTCGAGTTGAGATTTGGCTGGAGGCACAGCCTAACCATATCACTTGTCAAACCATATAACTTGTCAAACTTACTAACACTTGTGAGTGTTAATCTCACAAACACTTCTGTAATGTTTACTATGTGACAGGCACTGTTCGAAGAACAAATTTTAAACAACCCAATGAGGTACGTACTATTTTGCAGATAAGGAAACAGAGGCCCAGAGAGGCTGAGTAATTTGAACTAGGTCACACACTAGTAATAAATAGCAATGTTAGGATTAAAACAGGCAGTCTGGCTCCATTGTCTATGTTCTTAACTATTAAGCTGAATGAATGAATAAACAAAGAAACGGATGACATATCTATCTTTATGCACCATATAATGTATATCATCACTATGAGATTATTGTTATTTAGGCTTTCACAGTCAATTTGTTTTTCTAGTGGCCTCTTGATGGCTTCCTTTTTGGCTTGGGTTTATTTTTCACCAGCCTCCCCCAGTGGAAAGATGATGAACATTACAATTGCAACTTGGCTGGATGAAATACCACATATTTCTGTCTCAGTTACTCTGCTTTTTATTTAGTCTCTACAGATGTCTCAAGGTGGAAATAGTTGTCTAAATCTTCGGAAAATAACTGAAGAACTGGATTCTCATAGCAATGCTTGATGTCGGTAGAGTGCCAAATGGGGGGAAAAAGAAAGGCTAAGAGAATTATTTTATTTTCAAACTTGTAGCATTATTTTGCTGAAATTTCTATGATCCCAAGTAAACTGTGAAAAGTATTCAAATAAAATTAAATATATATATTTAAGATATTTAAACAGAAACTTCTGCTATGACCCCCTCCCCTTCCCTTCCCTCCCCTCCCCTCCCCTCCCCCTCAACTTCTTTTGAGACAGAGTCTCACTCTGTAGCCCAGCCTGGAGTGCAGTGGTTTGATCTCTGCTCACTGCAACCTCCGCCTCTCTGGTTCAAGGATTCCCCCACCTCAACCTCCCAAGTAGCCATCACGCTCAGCTAATTTTTGTATTTTTATTTTATTTTATTTTTATTTATTTTTTATTTTATTTTTTTGAGACAGTCTTGCTCTATTGCCCAGGCTGGAGTGCAGTAGTGCAATCTCGGCTCACTGCAACCTCTGCCTCCCAGGTTTAAGCAATTCTCCTGCCTCAGCCTCCTGAGTAGCTGGGACTACAGGCGCGTGCCACCACACCCGGCTAATTTTTTGTGTTTTTAGTACAGATGGGGTTTCACCATGTTGGTTAGGCTGGTCTCGATCTCCTGACCTCGTGATCCGCCCACCTCGGCCTCCCAAAGTGCTGGGATTACAAGCGTGAGCCACTGTGCCCAGCCTAATTTTTGTATTTTTAATAGAGATGGAGTTTCACCTTATTGGCCAGGCTGGTCTCAAACTCCTGACCTCAAGCCATCTGCCCACCTCAGCCTCCCAAAGTGCTGGGATTACAGGCATGAGCTACTGTGCCCGGCCATGCTGTGACATTTTCTATAGTCTTTTACTTACTTCATTTGTTCTACAAAAGCTCATGCCATGAAAAAAATTGCATAGTTTGGAAACAGATTTGCTTGAATACACAAAGTTGTTTTATCTTTTTTTAAATTCTCAAGTCTCTTTACTGGTATTTCAAGGATTTAGAATAAGAAGAATTGCACAGAACTGTGCTCTCAATGATAGAGCAAGAGTTAGCATTACCAGCTTTATATTTTCTTCTCCTTTATTCTCATCAGAGGATCTGAAACCTGCTTGCAGCATGTGGGCCACTTTGATGTGTAGCACGGACCCTGGTGCCTCTCCAGGGGCTCAATAAATACTTGTTGAGTGAGTGAGTAACATAGAAGGGAAGATACCGTTAGATAGCCAAGCCCTAAATGCAGATCAGCCTCTCCAAATAGATTAAAGTGAAACCCCAAATCCTGTTTATCCCAAAGTTTTTGTGGCAGTCAAACTGAGAGCAGAAATGAAAAAACATCTAAACTATGAACCAAATCATCCTTAAATAGAGTGATTTTTCAAGGTCTTTCAGATGAATCATAAATTATCACCGTTTTTGTCTATGTCTCTGGATTTTCCCCTAGTAGAAATAATTTATTTTGGTACCATATTGAGCACGTAGTGAAAAGAATGTCTCCCTCACACCACTTCCCCCTAGCCAAGATTCCATTTCCAGAGGCATCGCTATTGCTAGTTTCCTGTGTCTTTTATTTTATTTTATTGGAGGCAGAGTCTCGCTCTGTTGCCCAGGCTGAGGTGAAGTGGCACAATCTCTGCTCGCTGCAGCCTCTGTCTCCCAAGTTCAAGCGATTCTCGTGTCTTAGACTCCTGAGTAGCTGGGATTACAGACACAAGCCACTACACCCAGCTAATTTTTTGTATTTCTAGTAGAGATGGGGTTTCACCATGTTGGCCAGGCTGGTCTTGCACTGCTGACCTCAAGTGATCCACCCACCTTAGCCTCCCAAAGAGCTAGGATTATAAATGGGAGCCACTGTGCTCAGCCAAGTTTCCTGTGTATTCTTGTGGAGCTATTTGTTGTATATACAAATTTCTTCACAAATAGTGATAGACCATACACACATCTATCCCCCTGCCTTTTCACTTACCAGGATGTGTTGGACATGGCTCCATACAAGTACATATAAATCTGTGTCATTCTTCTAAATGACTACACAGAATTCCATTATATGCATATACCATAATTTCTTTAGCCAGTATTCTATCAATGGACATTTAGACTTTATATTTTGCTATTGTATATAATACTGAAAAAAACAAACCTAAACATACTGACCACAGATATGTCAGGGGAAAAATAACATTAGATAAACACTGAAAAAGAAGGTCTTTGAAACTTTGTTTGGAGTATTTATTTCCAAATCTTTTAAAAATATAGGCTGGGCACAGTGGCTTACACCCGTAATCGCAGCACTTTCGGAGGCCAAGGCAGGAGGATCGCTTGAGCCCAGGAGTTAAAGACAAGCCTGGGCAACATGGTGAAACCCTGTTGCTGCAAAAATTTTAAATGAGCCAAACGTTATGGTGCATGCCTGTGGTCCCAGCTACTGAGAAGGCTGAGGTGGGAAGATCGCTTGATCTTGGGAGGTCGAGGGTGCAGTGAATTATGATCCACTGCAGTCCAGCCTGGGCAACAGAGTGAGACTCTATCTCAAAAAAAAAAAGAGGCCGGGCGCGCTGGCTCACATCTGTAATCCCAGCACTTTGGTAGGCCGAGGCAAGCAGATCACTTGAGGCCAGGAGTTCAAGACCCTCCTTGCCAACACGGCAAAACCCCATCTCTACTAAAAATACAAAAATTAACTGGGTGTGGTAGCAGGCTCTTGTAGTCCCAGCTACTTGGGAGGCTGAAGTAGGAGAATCGCTTGAACCCAGGAGGTAGAGGTTGCAGTGAGCTGAGATGATGCCATTGCACTCCAGCCTGGGTGGCAGAGTGAGACTGTCTCAAAAAAATTAAAATTAAAAAATTTTAAATGTAGTAATTTAGAGGAAAGAATGAAACATAATGGAAATGAGAGGTTTGTAACATGCAAAAGAAAAGTGAATTTTTGGGAATGAATTATTCTCTTTACGAGTAGGATTGTTCAAGAGTTAAGTGAAGTGTTTCAATAGCAGGATAAGATGGTTGAAGAGAAATAACTTTAGCTACAGGTGCACAGATTTTTCGAGTGTAAAAAGGCCCTAAAGGTGAAAAAGATATAGCATAGCACAGGACTGCAAGTTTGAAATGATTAAGGCTGGGAGAAGGGTCTTAGTCATGAAAACACAGGTTCAAGCAGTGTTACAGAGAAACATGGCAAAGAGAAAGGTAGAGAAAGTCAGCGAGAAGGAACTAAGGGTAAGTAGGGATAACAAAGAAATGCAACTGTTCTGAAAGATGTCTATACAATGATGGACCTAAAAAGGGTCAGCATGAAACCCATGGAAGCCCATTTGCAAATATGATTTTGCACCTCAGTCCATGGTCAACCCTGATTCTTCAATTCCTCAGCCAGAAGATTCGGAGGATTATCAGCCAGGGGAAGATGGGAGCAATAAAGAGGGTAGTCAAGCAATATGCTACTGGCTGGGCACTGTGGCTCACACCTATAATCCCAGGACTTTGGAGGCCGAGGTGGGCAGATCACTTGAGTTCGGGAGCCCAAGACCAGCCTGGCCAACATGGTGAAACCCTGTCTCCACTAAAAATACAAAAAGATTAGGCAGGTGTGGTAGTTCACACCTATAATTCCAGGTACTCAGGAGCCTGAGGCAGGAGAATTGTTTGAACCCGGGAAGTGGAGGTTGCAGTGAGCCAAGATCGCTCCACTGCACTCCAGCCTGAGAGAGTAAGACCTTGCCACACACACACACACACACACACACACACACACACACACACACACAAAAAGGCTGGGCACGGTGACTCATGCCTATAATCCCAGCACTTAAGGAGGGCGAGGTAGGTGTATCACCTGAGGTCAGGAGTTCAAGACCAGCCTGGTCAAAATGGTGAAACCCCGTCTCTACTAAAAATACAAAAAGATTAGGCAGGCGTGGTAGTTCACACCTATAATCCCAGGTACTCAGGAGGCTGAGGCAGGAGAATTGTTTGAACCTGGGAGGTGGAGGTTGCAGTAAGCCAAGATCACTCCACTGCACTCCAGCCTGAGAGAGTAAGACCTTGCCCCCACCCCACCTCCCCCCCCCACACACAAAGGCTGGGCATGGTGACTCATGCCTGTAATCCCAGCACTTAAGAAGGGCGAGGCAGGCGGATCACCTGAGGTCAGGAGTTCAAGACCAACCTGGCCAACATGCTGAAACCCTACCTCTAGTAAAAATACACAAAATATCTGGGTGTGGTGGCAGACACCTGTAATCCCAGCTATTTGGGAGGCTGAGGAAGGAAAATCTCTTTAACCTGGGAGGCAGAGGTTGTAGTGAGCCGAAGTCATGACACTGCAAGCCTTGGTAACAGAGTGAGACTCTGTCTCAAAAAAAAAAAAAAAAAAAGCTACTGAATTTTGCCTGCCTTTGTGAACAGATAAAGTAGAGGTATGACATAAGCTCCAACTAGAATGGTCTTTCTAGGACTCACAGTGAGTGATGTAAGGAGGAACAGCTAGCCAGGCTTTATTTGGGGTAGCATGCGACAGATATAACAGTGCCACTGTTCAAGTTATGCAGAACAGTGGTGATGGATGTGATGCCAGGGACATTTATCCTGATATCCAGACTTCTCCAGCTGCCAGCCCTATGGTTCCTGCCTGTTTTCCAAGCCTGATTCTCCATTTCCCAACCAATTTTGTGAGTCATCCAATATCCTTCTAATAAATTTATTTTCTACTTATGTTAGCCAGGGTCTATGGTTGTTCTTTGCATTCAAGAACGCTGGCTGGTACAGTGAACAGGAAGGTAAGCAAGCAACTTCAAATGGACCCAGCCTCTGAGAGAATTAAGCACAGAGGCAGAGATCCCCTGAACTAGGGTCCTAAAAATGGGTTAACCTCTAACACTAGGCTGTAGACTTGGTCTCTTCATGGAAGGCCAGAGAAGCAAAAAGCAAGGCAAAGGTAAATAAGGGCTGCACTCTTCTCTGCAGATTATATAACTTTCTTTCCTTCTGATGAAGTTATCAGGGCTGTCCGAAGAGACCTATCTGAATGCTCTTCTCTCCAGCAAATGGGAGCTGGTTGGGTGCAGAAGAGGGGAAGGGCAAAGAGTTAAGAGGAAACTAATGATGGTATCCAGGATAAAGCTACTGAGTTTGATCCAACTCTCCAAAGGGAGCTTGGTGGAGAGGCGACAAAAGGTCCATAACTTGGAAATGGTAGAATACCATGAGCAGGCAGAGAAGTGATTCTTTGTGACAATAGCACAGTGTGAGTCAAACCTTTTGCACTTCACCCATTAGCAAAAGGAGCTCATTTTCTTTGCCCGCTACCATATCCTCCATGATGCCTGATACATTGTGGGTCTTCAATCAGTATTTGTTGAATGAATGAAAGAACTGTGATTGGATACCCATTATCAACCGGCACATGCCTTCTATCAGGGACCTCCATGTAGGCATGATGGAATGACATTTGGGGTTTGAATCCATATCTAACTCTGAAGCCCACATTCTATGTTATATAGTCTATTTCCTAGACTTCAGCAGCAGGAATTGTTCAGAATTCAAGCTGTGTAAAGCACGCATCGCAACTTCTGGTGCTCACCACACTGTCACTTGGCCCTGATTGCTACCTACTCCCTCTCTGGGCATCATCATGGTGGATATGATGCATTTTTCAAGGTGCCAAAGTTCTTCTGAATTCTGGGTCATTGTGCTTTAGATGTCATGCTTTATGAATGAGTATTAAAGACATAAAGCTTGTATACTAATGTCATACACAGATTTTAGGAAAATTGCCTTTCAGTGTTGACTCATAGTTCACATGGGTTTATGGAGGGGGCTGAATGGGGACATAAATCTGAGTAATAAACTGACTCAGTGTCATCTCCTGCCTCTCCAATGACTAAGGCTTTGTTACAATCTTGTATGTCAGGTCCTTGCCTAGAGATTCATCTCTCAGGAGATTTCTTGGGATCGTCTACAAGTAGACTTCTGTTGGTTACTCCTCAGTCTCTCAGAGGTCTCCGACTTGTCCAAATCCCAGGAGTAAAATGCAAATGAGATTCTCCTTGGTGTCCTTTGGGATCAAGTTCGCAGTTTCAAACATATGTAATACATTTTTTTTTTTTTTTTTTTTTTTGAGATAGGGTCTCACTGTCATCCAGGCTGGAGTGAAGTGGCATGATCATAGCTCACTGCAGCCCCAAAATCCTGGTCTCAAGTGATCCTCTAGCCTCAGCCTCCTGAGCTAGGACTCATAGGCACATTACACCATGCCTGGCTTTTTTTTTTTTTTTTTTTTTGAGAGTCTTGCTCTGTCGCCCAGGCTGGAGTGCAGTGGCGCCATCTCGGTTCACTGCAAGCTCCACCTCCAGGGTTCATGCCATTCTCCTGCCTCAGCCTCCTGAGTAGCTGGGACTACAGGCACCTGCCACCATGCCCGGTTAATTTTTTGTATTTTTTTTAGTGGAGATGGGGTTTCACTGTGTTAGCCAGGATGGTCTCGATTTCCTGACCTCGTGATCCACCTGCCTTGGCCTCCCAAAGTGCTGGGATTACAGGCGTGAGCCACCACGCCTGGCCTTTTTTATTTATATATTTATTTTGTAGAGGTGGGGTTGTGCTATGTTGCCAAGCTGGTACTGAACTCCTGGCCTCAAGCGATCCTCTCACCTCAGCCTCCCAAAGTGTTAGGATTACAGGAATGAGCCATTGCCACTCACTCATATATAATAAATTCTTTTTAATTCCCATGCAATAAAAGCAACAAGATGAAAACTTTTTCAATAGGGCCTGAGACTCCCCATGTCTAACAAGCTCCCAGGTAGTGCCAATGATGCTGGTTCATGGAATACACTCTGAGTTGCAAGACTATACCCACACAGCTAAAAAATCTATTATCCATTGTTTCTCTTTGACTCTCATGGTGCTTAGTTCTTTGTGCCATCCGATTCAGTTCTCACTTCTTCTCCTTCCTCCCAAACTCTTCCATGGAGTCCTTTAGTATTTCTACTCCGTGATCAACAAATACTCTCAACATCTTTCCAGATCATTCTCTTTCTTTACTGCCCTTAACTAATATATACATGTATTCCAAGAACACCACGTCACCATAAACAGAAGGTGCTTCTTTCTTTTCTTTTCTTTTTTTTCCTTTTTTTTGAGATGGAGTTTTGCTCTTGTCACCCAGGCTGGATTGCAATGGTGCAATCTCGGCTCACCGCAATTTCCACCTCCTGAGTTCAAGCAATTCTCCTGCCTCAGCCTCCCAAGTAGCTGAGATTACAGGCGCATGCCACCATGCCTGGCTAGTTTTTGTATTTTTAGTAGAAACGGGGTTTCACCATGTTGGCCAGGCTGGTCTCAAACTCCTGACCTCAGGTGATTCACCCACCTCGACCTCCCAAAGTCCTGGGATTACAGGTATGAGCCACTGCGCCTGGCCGAAGGTGCTTATTTTCTTATACCCCACATACTTTAGGAAACAGAGATAGCATGATGTTCTTCTTGATCTTATTTTTGCTTTCAGGCTTTTATCAATTCTTCCACAAGCACAGTGGTTCACACCTGTAATTCCAGCACTTTGGGAGGCTGAGGCAGGAGGAACACTTGAGTTCAGGAGTTAGAGACCAGCTTGGGCAACATGGTGAGACCCCATCTCCACAAAAAAATTTAAAAATGGGCTGGGCACGGTGGCTCACGCCTGTAATCCCAGCACTTAGGGAGACTGAGGTGGGTGGATCACCTGAGCTCAGGAGTTTGAGACCAGCCTGGCCAACATGGTGAATCTCCGTTTCTGCTAAACACACACACAAAAAATTAAAAAATAGCTGGGCGTGGTGGTGCATGCCTATAGTCCCAGCTGCTAGGGAGGCTGAGGGAGGAGGATTGCTTGAGCCTGGGAAGTTGAAGCTGCAGTGAGGCATGATTGTGCCACTGCACTCTAGCCTGGGTGACAGAGTGAGATCCTGTTTCAAAAAATAAATAAAATGTTTAAAGTAAAATAGTAAAAAATACTGTTTCTTCCTCTTGTAAACCTGTTTCTTCAGAATTCACGACATTTGGCTATATTATCCTCTCCTTCGACTCTTTTTGTTTGTTTCTGAAGTACAGTGAGTGGTACAATCACCAATCACAGCAACCTCAAATTCCTGGGCTCAAGCGATCCTCCTATCTCAGCCTCCCGAGGAGCTGCTGGGACTACAAGCACATGCTACCACACCCAAGTGATTTTTAAAACTTTTTGTAGAGGCTGGGTCTTGCTTTATTGCCCAGGCTGGTCTTGAACTCCTGCAGTCCTCAAGCAATCCTCCCATCTTGGCCTCCCAAAATGCTAGGATTACAGGCCTAAGCCACCGTGCATGGGACCTCTCCCTACTCTTTAATGCCATCTACATTCCTGGTCTTTCTCCCTCATCCACTTGCCCATACTGTTGTTTTGCTATCCAAGCCAACTCCTGTCACATGACTTCTGAGTTCCTTGACCTCCTCACCTCAATGGTCATTTTCTTCATTCCACCTGAGCCACTCCTCCCAAAGTCACACCTGGTTATGACTAGAAACTGCTGTGGACCCAAAGGTGTGTGAGCTAACTGCGGTCCCCAACCCTAAGGCAAGTTTTTTTTTTTGGGGGGGGGATGGGGTCTTGCTAGGTCACTCATGCTAGAGCACAGTGGTGCAATCACAGCTCCCTATAGCCTCCATTTTCTGGGCTCAAGGGATCCTCCGACCTCAGCCTCCCATGTAGCTGACACTACCATACCTGGCTAATTTTTAAATTTTATTTTTAGAGACAGGGTCTTGCTATGTTGTCCAGGCTGGTCTTGAATTCCTGGGCTAAAGAAATCCTCCCAACTTGGCCTCTCAAAGTGCTGAGATTACAGACATGAGCTGGCCTCACCCCTTGCTGCTCATACCTGGCCAGCAGGTTTTCTTGAAGGAACATCTGTGTAGCAAAACTTCATGACTGTCACTGTCCACCTCTTATACTGCACAGATCCACTTTCCCATGTGTTTAGGGAACAACTCCCCTCTCAATTTCCTGTGGGCCTCTCTTCCTGAAGGTAAACTTAGAAGATGGGGGTTAGTGGAAAGAAATACAGAAACTATTAGGGGTTGCATACGGTCATGGAGCTGTAACGGATTTTCTCTCTTTCCTTCACTATCCATTCTAAACTTCTCTTATCCACAGCCCTCATCTTGGCTGGTCTTAGAGGCTCTCCAGAAGGTGTAATTAAAATCTTAATTACAGAGGCATTTGAGTGCTTTATAACTATCACCTCTTCAGGCCAGGACTGCTGTATGTGCCCACTCTCAATTAAAATTGGGCAAGGAAGCGTCAGGATGATGCCCAAGTGTTCCACGTGTATACTCCCATGCCCCTTGTGTAAAAGTAGTCCACATCCCCCTGCTGATCAGGTCAATTATCCCCACCGAGATGGTAACTCTACTTTTTTTTTTTTTTGAGACGGAGTCTCGCTCTGTCGCCCAGGTTGGAGTGCAGTGGTGTGCTCTTGGCTCACTGCAACCTCCGCCTCCCAGGTTCCAGTGATTCTCCTGCCTCAGCTTCCTGAGTAGCTGGGACTACAGGCGCACACCACCACACCCAGCTAATTTTTTTATTATTATTATTATTTTTTAGTAGAGGAGGGGTTTCACCGTATTGGTCAGGCTGGTCTCAAACTATTGACTTCATGATCCACCCGCCTCCATCTCCCAAAGTGCTGGGATTACAGGCATGAGCCACCGCGCCTGGCCTTTTTTTTGTTTGTTTTTTTGAGATGGAGTTTTGTTCTTGCAGCCCAGGCTGGAGTGCAGTGGCACTATCTTGGCTCACTGCAATGTCCGCCTCCCGGGTTCAAATGATTCTCCTGCCTCAGCCTCCTAAGTAGCTGGGATTACAGATGTCCACCACTATGCCTGGCTAATTTTTGTATTATAGAGAGATAGGGTTTCACAATTTTGGCCAGGCTGATCTGGTCTTGAACTGCTGACCTCAAGTGATCTGCCCGCCTCGGCCTCCCAAAGTGCTGGGATTACAGGCGCAAACCACTGTGGCCCGCCTGAGATGATAACTCTTCTTAACTGTTGGTCCCCAGTCATAAGGGGTTCAAAGTGCACTGGTGGCAGCAGTAGCTTATAGTTCAATGGTACCCTTGCTATTTCCTCTGGCAAGCAGGTGACCTTTTTTGATACTAGGACCTATAACCCTCTAGAGCCCAGCATCACTGAAGCACAAAATCCTCAGTAGGTCATTGGGAGTGAGGGAAAATGGGGCCACTCCTGCTTTCACCCTCATTTCCTGGACCCACATATTTTTAGTGAGGACAGTATGCCACATGGACTCTGATTTAATGTTTATACTGCATCTGGAAGGATGGCATCCTACTCTTACAGTGTACTGTCTCTAAGTTGGTGCTTTTCCAGTGCTTTATGTAGCTGAATGGTGTGGTAGATTCAAAGGTGAAGCATCTGGGATTATCCGTCATCTATGCTCTCTGCAGCAGGTTCTTTCCGAGGGACATATGAGTGGTGCACCTCCATGGCTAACATGATATTCAAACTGTTAACTCTGAATTCATACACAGGGAAAACATCTTTCAAAAATTATGTCAAAGTAAAGCCCCTTTCAAGCTAACAAAAGCTGAGAGAATTAATTGACAGAATACCTGCATTACAAGAAAATTTTTTTTTAAATTTACATTTGAAACATTTGAGCTTTTTTTTTTTTTTTTTTTTGAGACGCAGTCTCGCTCTGTCGCCCTAGGCTGGAGTGCAGTGGCACGATCTCAGCTCACTGCAAGCTCCGCCTCCCGGGTTCATTCTCCTGCCTTAGCCTCTCAAGTAGCCGGGACTACAGGTGCCAGCCACCACACCCGGCTAATTTTTTTGTATTTTTAGTAGAGATAGGGGTTTCACTGTGTTAGCTGGGATGGTCTCGATCTCCTGACCTCGTGATCCACCCCCTTGGCCTCCCAAAGTGCTGGGATTACAGGCGTAAGCCACCATGCCTGGCCACATTTGAGCTTTTTAAGAGATGGAGTCTCATTCTGTCTCCCTGGCTGGAGTGCAGTGGTGCAATCATAGCTCAAACTCCTGACCTCAAGCAATTCTCCTGCCTCAGTCTCTTGAGTAGGGATTACAGGTGTGAGCCACCATACCTGGCTAATTTGTATTCTGCACCTGACAAATTACAAGAAATGTGAAAGTTATTTGAGTTGAAGTATGATATCTAACAGACATTTATATATCCATATAAACAAGTAAGAGCTCAACCTACGAAGGTAACATGAAGGTAACTGTAAAATACATGTTTTTTCTTATTTTAAAGAGATAATTGGGCTGGGTGCAGTGGCTCATGCCTGTAATCCCAGGACTTTGGGAGGCTGAAGTGGGTAGATCACAAGGTCAGGAGTTCAAGACCAGCCTGGCCAGCATAGTGAAACCTCATCTCTGCTAAAAAATACAAAAAATAAGCCAGGCATGGTGGCAGGTGCCTGTAATCCCAGCGACTTGGGAGGCTGAGGCAGGAGAATCGCTTAAACCCGGGAGGTGGAGGTTGCAGTGAGCCAAGATTGTGCCATTGCACTCCAGCCCGGGCAATAGTGTGAGACTGCCTAAAAAAAAAAAAAAAAAAGATAATTGATGTCTAATGCAAAATAGTAACAATATATTGGAGCTTTATAACTTGTGTAAAAGTAAAATACATGACAAAATTAGTATGAAGATGGGGAAGAAGGAATTTAAAATACATTGTTGTAAGATTCTTATACTATATGTGAAATGGTACAATATTATTTGAAGGTAGGCTGTGTTGTATTAAGAATGTATTAAAGATGTAAACTCTAGGGCACCCACTAAAATATATATATATATATATATATACTTTTTTGAGATAGGGTCTTGGTCTGTCACCCAGGCTGGAATGCAGTGGTAGGAACATGGCTCACTGCAGACTCTACCTTCTGGGCTCAAGTGATTCTCCGGCCTCAGCCTCTCAGTCTCTTGAGTGGCTGGGACTGCAAGTGTGTGCCACCAAGCTTGGCTATGGTTTTTATTTTTTGTAGAGCTAGGGTCTTGCCACGTTGCCCAGGCTGATCTCGAATTCCTGGGCTCAAGTGATCATCCCACGTTGGCCTCCAAAAGTGCTAGGATTACAGGTGTGAGTCAGTATGCCTGACCTAAAATAATTTTAAAAGAGCTATAACTAATAAGCCAATAGTGGAGATAAAATAGAATAAAATATACCAATACAAAAGAATGTAGGAAAAAAGGACAAAAAAAGGATGAGACAAATAGAAAACAACTAGCAATATGGTAGATTTAAATCCAACCATATCAATAGTTATATTAAGTGTAAATGGTTTAAACAGCTCAATTAAAAGGTAGTGATCAGGCTGAGTGTGGTGGCTTGAACCTGTAATCCTAGTATATTAGGAAGCTAAGGCAGTAGGATCACTTGAGCTCAGGAGTTTGAGACCAGCTTGGAAAACATAGTAGGACCTTGTCCCTACACAAATTTTTTAAAAATTAGAAAATAACAAAATAAAAAACAGTCACCATCAGACTGGATTAAGAAGTTAGACTCAATATATACTGACTATAGTAAACACTGCTGCCCCTTCAGCCTGGGCCCTAGAATGAACACATATGGCTTTCTTTCCTTTCTTTTACCTTTTTGGGAATCACTGGGCATCTTGAATCAATGAACTGAGGTCCCTCATCAGTTCTGGGAAACTCACAGCCATTATCTCCAAATACTGCCTCAACTCCATTTTCTCTCTCTTCTCTTACGGGATACTAACTATACTAGACCACTTCTCTGTATCATATATATCTCTTGTTCTCTATTTTGTATTTTACTTCATTTTATCTCTATGAGTTTTACTATGAATAAACCTTCTACCATCTAGTTCACTAATTTTCTTTTCAGTTCTGCCTAATCATCTGTTAAAGTCGTACACTGAGTTCCTTTTTAAATTTTTTTTTTTTTTTTTTTTTGAGACGGAGTCTTTGCTCTGTCGCCCAGGCTGGAGTGCAGTGGCCCGAACTCGGCTCACTACAAGCTCCGCCTCCTGGGTTTACGCCATTCTCCTGCCTCAGCCTCCCGAGTAGCTGGGACTACAGACGCCCGCCACCTCGCCCGGCTAGTTTTTTGTACTTTTAGTAGAGACGGGGTTTCACCGTGTTAGACAGGATGGTCTCGATTTCCTGACCTTGTGATCCGCCCGTCTCGGCCTCCCAAAGTGCTGGGATTACAGGCGTGAGCCACCGCGCCCGGCTTTAAAAATTTTTTAGAAGGAATCTTGTTCTGTCACCCAGGCTGGAGTGCAGTGGTGCGATCTCGGCTCACTACAACCTCCGCCTCCCGGTTCAAGCGATTCTACTGCCTCAGCCTCCTGAGTAGCTGGGATTACGGGTTCCTGCTACTACACCCAGCTAATTTTTGTATTTTTAGTAGAGCTGGAGTTTTACCATGTTGGCCAGGCTAGTCTCAAACTCCTGACCTCAAGTGATCTGCCTACTTGGCCTCCCCAAGTGCTGAGATTACAGGCTTGAGCCACCACGCCCAGCCTGAGTTCTTAATTTCGGTGATTACCTTTATCAGTTTTAAACTTCTAGTTGGATCTCTTTCAACTTCGTAAAGTCACTTTTAATAGTTTCTAGTTCCTTGCAGAGATTTTAAAGTTTATCTTTTGTCTACACTAAAAGAGAAAATGTAATTGTTTTACAACTTTTCTCTAGTAATTCTAATACTTAGTGTCTCTGTGGATTTTGTTTTCTGTTGTGTTTTTGTTTGTTTTTTTGGGCCCTGATTTGCACTGTCTTGACTTCATATATATTCCATAATTTATTGATTCTTGGACTTATTTTATTTTATTTTGAGATGAGGTGGGGTACAGTAGAACAATCACAGTTCACTGTAGCCTTAACCTCCTGAGCTCAGGTGATCCTCCCACCCTAGCCTCCCAGGAAACTAGGACTACAGGTGCATGCCACTACGCCTGGCTAATTTTTGTACTTTTCTTATAGAGACAGGGTTTCATGATGTTGCCTAGACTGGTCTTGAACTTCTGGGCTCAAGTGACTTTCCTGCCTTGGCCTCCTAAAGTGCTGTGATTAAAGGCATGAGCCACTGTGCCCAGCTGACATTTTATTTTAAAAATTTCTTTTTTTTTTTTTTTTGTTGAGACGGAGTCTCGCTCTGTCGCCCAGGCTGGAGTGCAGTGGCCGGATCTCAGCTCACTGCAAGCTCCGCCTCCCGGGTTTACGCCATTCTCCTGCCTCAGCCTCCCAAGTAGCTGGGACTACAGGCGCCCGCCACCTCGCCCGGCTAGTTTTTTGTATTTTTTTTTTTTTTAGTAGAGACGGGGTTTCACTGTGTTAGCCAGGACGGTCTTGATCTCCTGACCTCGTGATCCGCCCGTCTCGGCCTCCCAAAGTGCTGGGATTACAGGCTTGAGCCACCGCGCCTGGCCTTATTTTAAAAATTTCTTTCAGATATACTTTAAAAGCTAGGATAATATAGGCTTCCTCCAGGGAATTTTTGTTTCCTTCTACCAAGAACCCGATGGTGCTAGTAGTCCAAGGCAATGCTACAATGCCAGTTACCAAGATTACTCTCTAAAGTTGAGTTACTATCCTTCCTTTTTATTTTTTTTGTTTTTGAATTTTCTGCATTGCCTGAGGACCTACTCTTACTTTCTTTTTTCTTTTTTTAGAGACAGGGTCTCATTCTGTCACCCAGGCTGGAGTGCAGTGGCGTGATCATAGCTCACTGCAGCGGTGAACTTCTGGGCAATCAATGATCCTCCTGCCTCAGCCTTCTGAGTAGCTGGGACTATAGGTGCGCCAAGGTGCTCGGCTAAAATCTGTTTTTGTTGTTGTTGTTGTTGTTTGTTTGTTTTGAGAACAGGGCCTCTCTATGTTGCCCAGGCTGGTCTGGAACTCCTGAGCTCCAGCGATCCACCTGCCTTGGCCTCCCAAAGTGCTGGGATTATAGGCATGAGGCACTGTGCCCAGCCCCCTTACTTTCTTAAGTGGGGCATTTCAGGGTCCCAGTCCAGGGCAGAGTCCCCACCTTCAGCATGTGTTGACCTCCAACTCCTGTTCCTCTAGCCTCAGTTTCCATAAAGCTACTCATTTTCAGCTGCTCCCCTTAGACTAGCAAATGGCTCCTGGGTAAAAGCAGTAGTATATTTAAAGAGAATATTTAATAATGAGGGAGATCTTTATCTTTGGCTGCCAGAGGATTCTTTACCTTTGGCAATTGGCAGAAGGTAGCCTTGTCTCTCAGATGCCTTTTTTGGATGACCAAATGCCCCTTGAATGGAAATCGCTTCAATTCACTTATTTAAGCTCCAACTTTTTTCTCATTTCAAGGCTGACTATACTTTTATGTCTTTTTTTTGTTTGTTTTTTTTTTTTGAGATGGAGTCTTGCACTGGCACCCAGGCTGGACTGCAGTGGCGCAATCTTGGCTCACTGCAAGCTCCGCCTCCTGGGTTCATGCCATTCTCTGGCCTCAGCTTCCCGAGTAGCTGGGACTATAGGTGCCTACCGCCATACCGGGCTAATTTTTTGTACTTTTAGTAGAGACGGGGTTTCACTGTGTTAGACAGGATGATCTCGATCTCCTGACCTCGTGATCTGCCCTCCTCGGCCTCCCAATGTGCTGGGATTGCAGGCGTGAGCCATGGCGCCCGGCTATTTTTATGTCTTTTATGCTTTTTAGTAAATGCTTCTGGTATTTATCCAACCTCTTGTTAGTTATCTTTAATGAAAGGATAAAGGACTTATATTTAATGACCTTCAAGAGCCAGAAAGTGAAGACAAACCTGGATGGTACTGGAAATTCATTCCTTTCTCTTTCATTATTGTGGTAGTTAGTGTTCAGTAAATATTCACTCATTTCCCTCACCTTCCAGGAGAGAACTCTATTTCCCAAGTATTATAATGTTGAACTTGGCCATGTAACATACCTTGACTACTGAGATGTTACCAAATGTGGTGTAAAGAGAGGCTTAAAATACGTTTACAAGGCCTGGCGCGGTGGTTCATGCCTGTAATTCCAGCACTTTTGGGAGATGGTGGATGGCTTGAGCTCAGGAGTTCAAGACCAGCCTGGCCAGTATGGTGAAACACCATCTCTACTAAAAATACAAAAATTAGCCGGACATAGTGGCAGGTGCCTGTAGTCTCAGCTACTTGGGAGGCTGAGGCAGGAGAACCGCTTGAACCTGGGAGGCAGAGGTTGCAGTGAGCTGAGATCATGCCACTGCACTCCAGCCTGGGCGGCAGAGTGAAACTCCATCTCAAAAAAAAAAAAAAAAAAAATTGCATATTTGGGCTTGCCTTTCTGCACCTCCGCCATTGCCATGTGAAGAGCTTTCCTCAGGAAGCTGCTGCCTCTTGACCTTGGACCCCAGAATGAACACAGATGAAAGCAATCCTGAGCCTAACCCACAGAGAGGAGCCAATCCCAGCTGGACTTACAGCTTGAAGCAGAGTCGCTGAGATGAACCCAGCTTAGATCCATTGACCCTCAGCTGACCTGCAGTTGGAGAGAAAAACTGACTATGTTTTAAGCTATTATATCTTGGGGGTAGTTATTACACAGCACTTTTGTAGCAATAGCTAATTGCTACAGACAAGTTAATAGCTACAGACAAGCTAATAGCTACAGACAAGTAGCCTAGCAAGAACCTGCTTCAGCAGGTCCAAGAAAAAAGAGTATTCTCAGAATCTGAACTCCAGGAGCTGCTCCTTTCTAACAAGGTTATTCCCAACCAGGAAGTTCTCATTCTTATATAATTGCCTACTCCCTATTTCCCATTCTCAGTAGGTAGGAAAACATCACAGAGTGCGGTCTATCACCTGGAATTGCCCCTTTTTTGGGAGGGGAGTATACGTAGCCTATTTATGGAAGCCTTCAGATGTGTCTCTGTGGGATAATAGGGAATAATGCTTTGCTGCATCTCTGCCAGTATCTTTTCCCCACTAAATCTTATTTTACATTTACACTACGCAGCATTTGTGATGTGTGTTCTTCTGCCCCCTTCACATAATAAGAGAGAAGTTTGGTCAGAATCACCTTGCATGCTCTTTATTACCGGAAGCCACAAATCCCGATGACTCTGTAAACACTCCTTACCAAGATTTAACAAGTCTTACTATTTAGTCATGTGTATTTTTCATATGGTTTTGTATTCTTGTGGCTGATATATAGGAATACTGCTGGTTTTCTTATGTTGATATTGTGAACTGAATTGCTTTTAGTTTTTGTTACGTATTCATATATTTTCCATACTGACAATCATTATATCTGAAAATAGTGAGAGTTTTTTCTTTCTTTCTAGTTGATAAATGTCTTCTTTCTTATGTCTTTTTGCATTGGCTAGCCCCTCTAGTATGGTGTTAAATAGTAACCATGATGGTAGTGAGTATCCTTGTCATGTTTTAAAGCAAATGCTTTTAAAATTCTGCTATGAAGTGGCTGGGTGTGGTGGCTCACATCTGTAATTCCAGCACTCAGGCTGAGGCAGGCGGATCACTTGAGGTCAGGAGTTCGAGAGCAGCCTGGCCAACATGGTGAAATCCTTTCTCTACTAAAAATACTAAAATTAGCTGAGTGTGGTGATATGCGCCTGTAATTGCAGCTACTTGGGAGGCTGAGGCACAAGAATCGCTTGAATGTAGGAGGCAGAGCAGAGGCTGCAGTGAGCTGAGATTGCATCACTGCACTCCAGCCTGGGTGACAGAGCGAGACCGTGTCTTTAAATAAATAAATAAATAAAACAATTCTATTAAGTGTTATGCCTGGTTAATTTTTTTTTTTTTTTTTTGAGACGGAGTCTCGCTCTGTTACCCAGGCTGGAGTGCAGTGGCGCGGTCTAGGCTCACTGCCACCTCTGCCTCCCGGGTTCACGCCATTCTCCTGCCTCAGCCTCCCAAGTAGCTGGGACTACAGGCACCCGCCACCATGCCCATGCCTGGCTATTTTTTTATATTTTTTGTAGAGATGGGGTTTCATCATGTTGCTTAGGCTGGTCTCAAACTCCTGAGCTCAAGTGATCCACCTGCCTCGCCCTCCCAAAGTGCTGGGATTCTAGGCGTGATCCTTCATGCCCAGTCTAGGATTTTGTCTTTATCTTATATTTTAATATTTTGTTCATCATGGATTTTTTGCATTAATTTTGACTTTTTAAAATGTTTTATCTAAACATTATTGACCTTAATTACTGAGTTTTTAAATGTTTGCTTAAATTCTGTGCCCTAGGACCAGGCACAGTAGCTCATGCCTGTAATCCCAGAAATTTGGGAGGCTGAGGAGCGAGGACTGCTTGAGGCCAGGAGTCTGAGACCAGCCTAGGCAACAGAGTGAGACCTCATCTCTATAAAAAATAAAAGACTTAGTTGGACATGGTGGTGCTGCATGCCTGCAGTTAGGAGGCTGTGGTGGGAGGATCCCTCGAGCCCAGGAGTTCAAGATCTTAGTTACAGTGTGCTATGATCATGCCACTGCACTCCAGACTAGGCAAGACCCTGTCTCTAAATAATAATAATATATAAATAAAAATTTTAAAAATATTGTGCCCAAGGCAAATGCTTCCTTTCTCCCCTCACCTAGTCCCGGCCCTGCCCTGGTCCAAGCCATGCATTATCTCCAGACTGCACTTCTGTAGTAGCGTCCTTACTGGTCTCTCCACTTCTCCATTCACCACCTATCTCTGGTCTACTCCCCACCTGACAGCCACAGTGGTCTTTTGAAAAGATAAATTGAGTTGTGTCACCCTCCAGCTTCAAATCATTCAACTCTCTCTTTTCCAAACTTCACGTAAAGCCCTGCATAATCTGGATTTTACTTTCTTCCTTAACCTCATCCCCTACCACTCTGCCTTTGCGTTCTCTGCCCCAACTTCACAGGCTAACTTTCCATTCCTGGAATATGCTCGACTTATTCCTGCATCAGGGTCTTGGCACAGACCATTCATTAAATGGATAATCTCTTCAAATCCTTTTAATCTCAGATGAAGTCATCTCTTCAGAGAGGCTTTCCAATCTAAAGTAAATCCCTTCCTGATATTTCTTTTATCATTCTGTTCTTTGTCCTTCCTAATACTTTGACAATATAAGTAATTTGCTTATTATTTTACTTGTTGTCTGTCTCTCCTTTTCAACCCTAAGATCTCTGAGTTTAGTGTTTTGCTTACTACCACATAGCCAATATTTAACACTCAAATACTAAGTAAATGACTAAAACTAACTAAATAACAGGAAAAACTCCACAAAATTAATGGGTTTTTGGGGGAAAAAAAAGTCCCACGAATAAAGTGACTTTAGTATGTATTAATATTAAAGCAATCTAGCCATGACAAGGGTCATAAAATTGATCATTTCCTTTGGCTTAGTACAGGGGTGTCCAATCTTTTGGCGTCCCTGGGCCACACTGGAAGAAGAATAATTGTCTTGGGACACACATAACATATACTAACACTAAGGATAGCTGATGACCTAAAACAAAAAACATCACACAAAAAACTCATAATGTTTTAAGAAAGTTTATGAATTTGTGTTGGGCCACATTCAAAGCTATCCTGGAGCCCATTGTGGCCTGTGGGCTGCAGGTTGGACAAGCTTGGCCTAGTAGGTCTACATTTGAAACTATATCCCAAGAATGTAACTTGAAAATGACATTATTTATTTAAAATATCTAGCTAGGTGTGGTGGTTCATGCCTATAGTTCCAGCGACTCTGGAGGCTGAGGCAGGAGGATCACTTAAGGCCAGGAGTTTGAGAACAGCCTGGATAGTATAGTGAGACCCCCATCTCCAAGACATACAAATCTAGGTCAGGTGCAGTGGCTCATGCCTGTAATCACAGCACTTTGGGAGGCAGAGGTGAGTGCATCACTTGGGCCAGGAGTTTGAGAACAGCCTGGGTATCATGGGGAAACCCTGTCTCTGCCAAAAAAATACAAAAATTAGCCAGATGTGGTGGTGTGCCCCTGTAGTCCCACCTACTCAGGAGGCTGAGGCAGGTGGATTGCTTGAGCCCAGGAGGTAGAGGTTGCAGTGAGCTGAGATTGCGCTATATTGCATTCCAGCCTGTGTGACACAGCGAGACCCTGTCTAAAAAAAAATTAAAATTAAAATCTATATATTAATAATTTTAAAAGGCTTAAAAATGGGAAACAATCCATAATTCTGGTTGCCCATTACCCCTCTCTTGTTTTTATTGTCCTCTTCCAGCCTAGATAAACCCAACTGTACATAGTTTCTTTGGCAGAAACCAAGCAAATAAGCATTATTAAGAAAAATCACTAAGTTGGGGTAAACATAATCACCATGATTTTTAAATTCACGAGTCTCAAATGAGAAGCCATTATTTCCCTGAAATCCTGCTGTTTTTCTGATGAAGTTGTTCTGCTTTCTACAGATGCTATTTCAATGTTCGCCATTCTCCTTTTACTAAAGGAGCCACTATCTACAAGGCCATTGAAGCCGGAAAATCTGAGAGTCATTCGTGAGAACTTCATATGCAGTGCATCACCAAGTCCTATTATTTCAACTCCAAAAAAATATATCTTGAATTCATCACTTTTTTTCCCCCCTATCTTTACTGCTACCACCACAATCAGAACTACTGTCTGGATGGTTGAAATACTCTCTTAGTTGTTCCATTTTCATTTTTGCCTTTATCCAATCCATTCTCCACAAAGCTGAGTGATCTATTTTTAAAAAATGTATAAAACTAATTCACACACAAAAAAAATCAATGAAGCAATTTATAAAGAAAAGTTTTTTTTTTTTCTTTTTTAAAATCAACTTCCTCAGGTTGAAGAAAAGTTTTTGTTTTTGTTTTTTCTATTTTGTTTTGAGACAGGGTCTCTGTTGCCCACGATCACAGCTCACTGCAGACTTTGCCGACTCGACTTCCTAGGCTCAAGTGATCCTCCCACCTCAGCCTCCCAAGTAGCTGGGACTACAGGCACTGGCCACCAAGCCTGGTTAATTTACAAAGCAAATATGCTTTCCCTCTATGCCTATCTAATTACAATCCTCCCAGGTATCCAACACACACTAAATGTTTGATGTGAAATGAATCCTTCTATTCTTTTTTCTGTGATTATACAGAAATATATTTGTATTAATCTGCACTGGTTCTTTTTGTTTCTTAAAAATGTATTACATTACACAATATATTGTTATAATGTATTTATTTATTCTTTACCTGATAAACATACCATGGACATTCCTCCAGGTCAATATGTCATTCTTTCTCTTTCTTTTTTTCATATAGCCATGTAATATTCCAGAAAATGGAAGTACTGAAATTAAATTTATAACTTTCATATTGATGGACATTGGGTGGCATTGTCTTTTCAAGATGTCAGTCAGATCATGACTGTTTCCTCCACAGGCTTTCTTTTTCCTGTGGAATAAGAGCTGTGTTTCCTATCTACAAGGGCCTGGATAATCTGGCCCTTGCCTTTCTTTATTTTTATTTATTTATTTATTTATTCATTCATTCATTCTTGAGACAGAGTCTCACTCTGTTGCCCAGGCTGGAGCGCAGTGGCATGATCTCGACTCACTGTAACATCCACTTTCTGGGCTTACGCGATTCTTGTGTCTCAGCCTTCCAAGTAGCGGGGACTACAGGTGTGCACCACCATGTCTGGCTAATTTTTGTATTTTTAGTAGAGATGGGGTTTCACCACGTTGGCCAGGCTGGTCTCGAACTCCTGACCTCAAATGATCCACTTACCTTGGCCTCACAAAGTGTTGGGATTACAGGCATGAGCCACCATGCCCGGCCTGGCCCTTGCCTTTCTCTAAATTCACCTCATGCCACCCTTCCCCTTACTCATCATAGTCTATACACACCTTCTGGTGAAGTGTTTTTGTTTTGTTTTTGTTTTTTTTTGAGACGAGGTCTCACTCTGTCACCCGGGCTGGAGTGCAGTGGCACAATCTTGGCTCACTGCAGCCCCAACCTCCCACGCTCAAGCGATCCTCCCACCTCAGCCCCCCTGAGTAGCTGGGACAACGGATGTGTGCCACCACACCCGGCTTATTTTTTGTATTTTTGGTGGAGACAGGGTTTTGGCAGGTTGCCTAGGCTGATTTCGAACCCCTTGGCTCAAGTCTGCCTGCCTCTGCCTCCCAAACTGCTGGGATTACAGTCATGAGTCACCATGCCGGCTGTGGTGAGGTTTGTATTTTGAGATGGAGTTTTGGTCTTGTTGTCCAGGCTGGAGTACAGTGGCGTGATCTTGGCTCACTGCAACCTCCACCTCCCGGGTTCAAGCAATTCTCCTGCCTCAGCCTCCTGAGTAGCTGGGATTATAGGCGCCTGCCACCAGGCTTGGCTAATTTTTTTGGTATTTTTAGTAGAGACGGCATTTCACTATGTTGGCCAGGTTGGTCTTGAACCCCTCACCTCAGGTGATCCACCTGCCTTGGCCTCCGAGAATGCTGGGATTACAGGCGTGAGCTACTGTGCCCAGCCTGTGGTGAGGTTTTTGTAAAACCACCTCCTGTCTCTGCATATTCTCCACTCTTAACCTGGTAAAGACTACCCTCCTCTCCCCACCAATCTAAATTAGGCTCCCCTCTTAAACTTTCTCATAACATCCTTTAAACATCTTCTTAGTACTCACGACCAGTTGTAATCACATATATGAACTTCTGTTTATATGCTTGTATTTATATATATGTATGATTATTTAATGTCTGCTTTTTCTACTAGGCATTATGCTCTATGAGGACAGGGACCATGTTTTGCTGACCACTGTTTTGCTATACCACCAGCATTGAGCACAATGCCTAAAGGTTTATAAACTACATTTATTAAGTGAATAGATAGGTTCCACACTGAGGAATCATTAGGTAAGCAAAGTAATACAACTGAATGTTTTTTGTTTTGTTTTGTTTTGAGACAGAGTCTCATTTTGTTGCCCAGGCTGGAGTACAGTGGCATGATCATGGCTTACTGCAGCCTCGACTTCCAAGCCCAAGTGATCCTCCCCTCTGAGCCTCCCAAGTAGCTGGAACCACAGGCAGACACCACCATACCCGGCTGTTTTTAAAATTTTATCTTTGTAGAGACAGAGTCTCCCTAGGTTGCCCAGGCTAGCTTTGAACTTCTGGGCTCAAACAGTCCGCCTGCCCCAGCCTCCCAAAGTCCTAGGATTACAGACATGAGTCACCACACCTGGCCTGATTTAATGTTAACTTTTAAAACCATATGAGAATGAAGTGTTACATACATAAGTCTATATGAAAGTATATAAACACACATATGCATACTTAAACATATGAAAACTGGCAATGTAGTATAGTAAAAGGAGTACTGGCCTGAGATGGTAGTGACTCTCACAATTGATCACCTAGGAACTGTCACCTTACTGTCAGTCTCAGTACAGGGGTGGCATTGCCCCCTAGTGTTGGAGATTTTATTTATAAGTGCTAGCAAACCATGACTTGACTGTATTTCTAGAATAGTCATGCTGAGCATTTATATATTGAAATACAAACAATTTTATTATAAATTACTTTCTTCATATCATTTATATTATAAAAAGAACATCATTTTGATTTAAGATTAAATCATGTATATAGGTAGTTTATATACCTATGAATTTCATTTTAGGCTAACAAAGAGCATATTATAAAAACATTTATTAAAAAAAGGAATGTTGACTAAGATAAGGTTGCCACTGGATTAGGTGATGCTTAAGATCCCTTCCAGTTTTTACTGTGATGATTCTAATCTTTCATAATGGGAAGGCTTCTTTTTATTTTGTTCTTTTCATTACTTTGTTTATATCCTACTATAAAATTGGTAATATATACAAGAAAAATAAACATACATTTTAAATAAAAACGTCAACCATATTGAATGTTTAGGCATTTAATTACCTAAAGGGAAATCCAAATAATTTCCCAAGTTTCCTTGCTAGGTAATCATTTCATGATTCTATAATTTCAAACTTTGGGTAAAATGTGACTTCATTACATATTTTAATTTTTACCCAATTAACTGTTGTCTCTAGGTTTGATAGTGAGGAAACGGAAACACAGAAAACCAATGTATTGAAAGAATGAGGCCGGGTGTGGTGGCTCACGTCTGTAATCCCACTACTTTGGGAGGCCGAGGCAGGCGGATCACCTGAGGTCAGGAGTTTGAGACCAGCCTGACCAACATAGTGAAACCCTGTCTCTACTAAAAATATAAAAATTAGCCTGGCGTGATGGCACGTGCCTGTAATCCCAGCTACTCGGGAGGCTGAGGCAGAAGAATCGCTTGAATCCGAGAGGCGGAGGTTGCAGTGAGCCGAGATCGCGCCACTGCACTCCAGCCTGGGTGACCGGTGAAACCCCTTCTCTACTGAAAAACACAAAAAATTAGCCGGGCGTGGTGGCGGGCGCCTGTAGTCCCACTACTTGGGAGGCTGAGGCAGGAGAATGGCGTGAACCCGGAAGGCGGACCTTGCAGTGAGCGCAGTGAGCCTAGATTGCACTCTAGCCTGGGAGGTAGAGAGAAACTCCGTCTCAAAAAAAAAAAAAAAAAAAAAGGAAAAAAGAAATGAGGGCTTCTTCTTATGACATTGAGTTCATAAATTTAAAACTGCAACCTCTTTCCCTACTCCCCTTTCCTGTTTTAAGTTTTTAAAATCGGTTATGACATACTATGCATTTTAATCACGTATTTTTAAAAAAATGCCTCCTCTCTCCTCTTCCTCATCCCAACATATCACTAGGATGGGGACAGGGAATTTTTTCTATTTTGCTCACCATTGTGTTCTCAATATATAGAAGAGTACCCGGCGGCCAGGAGGAGCTCATTGAGTATTTGCTGTATGAGTGGGTGAAGAATACATGCAATAAGCAAAAATTACTGCTTCGAGTGCCGCTTTCACCAGAGTTCTGGGATGCAAACGGGAGCGACCAGTACATTGACTGACGTTTGTGACTGATGATTCCTCAGTGCTCGTAGAGATTGTGGCTGCATTCATTGTTCTTGGGGATGTACCGATGTGTGTAGAGTTTGTCAACTTGCACACAGCTGTGCTGGCAGGACAGCGAACTAACACTAATTCGCACAGAGGTCCGCAAATTCTCAAATTCACATCAACCGAAGCACGTTATTGTAAGTGCACGGGTCTTCCGTTCTCTTGGGTAATCTGCACAGAATAATTTAGTATATT
This sequence comes from Papio anubis, assembly GCF_008728515.1. Classification (NCBI taxonomy): domain Eukaryota; kingdom Metazoa; phylum Chordata; class Mammalia; order Primates; family Cercopithecidae; genus Papio; species Papio anubis. The sequence goes on from NC_044979.1 coordinate 23,108,795, forward strand.
TCTTCACCGGCGATTTTACAGTGAAGAAGGGATCAAGGGTGGTGGCCCCCAAATGCGCAAGGACAGGGAAATGAATTAAACGGGCGTCTGTTTCCTCCTTGTTTCGCAAACAGACGCCAAGTCTGTATCAAATTCTTACCCTAGATCAAATCCCGCGCTCTTCGTACCCCCAACCTGCCTCCACCTCCACCCCGCCCCCTTTAGATATCCCTGGTGGGCGGGGCAGAGAAGAAACATTCCGGGCTCCCAGAAAAATTGTCTAGCCTCGCCCCAGTCTTGGGGTCGCACATTTCCAAAAACACCGAGGACACAGAATGACTAGTGAAAACCGCCGACCAAATGACATTGAAGTAGCACACGCGCGCAGAGAAGGAAGCAAAACACGAAGAAAGGCTCAGTCCAGCAGCCACGTGAGGTGGGCGATCTCCTCCGCCCTCTGAGAGAGGACTTCAACTCCCGGCGTGCCCCTGGGCGGTTACCCTCCGAGGACTCCAACTCCCAGGGTGCTGCGGGAGCGGCCACCGCAACCTCCCACTCAGCCGCCCGCCGCTCCTCCCGCCCCTCCCCCGCCCCTCCTGGCCGGATCGGCGTGCGCCTGCGCACGGGAGGCCGGAGGAGTCTTACCCTAATGTAAGATGGTGGCCCGTCTGGCTGTGGAACCCACCGAAAGCTGAGAGTCTCTCTCTCAGCCGTAAAGGTCGGACTCACTGAAGCAATCAGGCCCGGTTCTGAAGAGTTTTTTCCCCGACGCTCGTTCGGTGGTTTCTTGTGAGGACGCGGCAGCGCGTGGAGTCGGCTGAGGGAAAAGCGAGGCAAGGCAGGCGGGTGAGTCTATGCGGGGCTGGGCTTAGGGGAAACCCGGGGCTGACCGGCTACGAGAGAGCGGAGGCTTCGCTGGGACTGTACAGGCCGCACCCCCCTTTCTCCCCACCCCCCGCCTCATCTTCACCCTCCTCCTCCTTGGTCTTCTTCCTCCTCCTCCTCTTCCTCCCTCTCTTTACGCCACAGCAGTTACCATCAGGAAAAGCGAGCGGGTCAGAAGGCAGCGCGGCGGCAAGCGGCGACTCTCCTTCGAGAATTTCTTTAATTGGGGAGCCGAGGCGGCTTTTGGTCTCCAGCTTTTTCCCCTGCATTTTCATAGGGGCAGGATTCTTAGGTCTCAGTCCTCCTTGTTTCCCCAACCCCCTATTCCGTGTCTGACGTCCTTTCCCACTGGCCCCCGTCTCCCAAGACCAAAGCCATCACTTCCACTCTGACCCGTGTTGCTGCTGCTGCTCGTTAATCCCACTGCTCATTGCCCACCCGTCCTGCTGCTTGTTTTTTGCTCCACTGCTACCACTCTGGAGTTAGCCTTTGCCCCCCTTTGGTGCTTGCAATCAGCCCACAGTGTATCTGCCACACTAGGGCTTCTTCCGATTTGCAGTCTTTCCTTCCACCACATCTGTCATCTTAAAGCTGCCCCTTAAGTGTCTAGATTATGCTTCTGCTCCTGCTAACCCACCTGTTTCTTAGCCTTCTTGAGAATTGTCTGTTCCTTCCCTCTTTCCTGTACAGATCCTTTCCATATACACTTCCAGAAAAAGGGATGCCCCGTGGTGGCCCTTGAAAAGTAAAGGAAGTTGGGAAGTGAATGAAGTGAGGTCGGATAGTATTAAACGTTATGAGTAAAGATCTTTTATTCAGTCTACTCCGGAGGGGACCGTTTTCGTTTTGCTTTCAGTGATCTATTTGTCGCTTATTCGCTCTGTTGTGTTAGGACGTGGCTTTTTTCTTTTCTTTTTTTTCATTTTGGACCGGTTTTTACCATGCTACTAAGCGTTCTTTGGATTGTCTCTGCCCAGGACACTTCGTGTGGGCTCTGATTTATACTAATATTAACCCCAGCATTTCAAAATAAGATAAATTTGGCGCACATACAGAATTCATCTGTGAACTCCGCTAGCAAATATAAGTGATATTTTGATTACATGTGGGTTATATGTGGGTTCTGTATTGAGACTTGATTTTTGACTGAGTTTTATTGATGTTCAGCTTAACTGATGACATTTTATTTATGATTTGAGTGGAAATTTCCTTTCCAGTTATTATCAGATTTACTTCTTATTTTTGGATTTGGGAAGTTCTCTTGACATTTCTAGGATGATAGTCTGAATAAATTGTCTTCTCTTGAAAATCCATTAGGTATGTATGCAAAAGAAAAATCGATGTTTTTATATAAACCTAAGTTTCTCGTATTTTTCTCAGAAAAGAAGGGGGCTGGGAAAAGAATGACAAAGCTGTGCACATACATGCATTTGGTAGAACTCACTGTCATTGTTATCTACAGTAAAAAGCAGAAAACTAGAAGCAAGAGGTGGCTTATGATGTCCATGTTTTGGTGAAAGCAAAATTAAGATATACTGACTAATGGTATAATGGGAAGAAGCAGCCCTGGCTATAATCAGACCACTGTGAGATAAAGAATTACCAGAAAAGCAACCAGGATTACATAGTGCAAATACATACATCCCAAGTTTGAACATGACATATATGACATTGCATTCTTAAGATATATGTAAAAATGTTGAACATCAGTGACAGTCTCATGTGGCAGTCCATTAGTGGGTTATTGTAATTTTTACAAATTTTACCTGTAAAATTTGGAATCTTAACATTTGGCATTATGTTCACTTGATTGTGATAAATGGTCTGTTTTACCAAATGTAAACTAAGGTTAGAAAACCTGTCTATAAAACTTTTTTCTTTCAGCCACTTAAGCCCCAATTTGGGGGACCAAATAAATACTCTTAGAACTGCAAGCAATTTATATAGCAAACTTTGTCCTAAGTTACAAGTTGAGTTTTTTTTTTTTAATCGCTTACATTTAGTTTATCAGAGGAGTGTATTTAATAGTTGATCTTTAACTCTAAAAAATATACTTTTTGTTGTTGTAATACACTGGTGGAGAAGCTTTCCACTTTGAACAATCCTAACACAGGTTTAGAAACTCTTGGCAATCATACTTGGCTGAATTGTAAGCAGTTGAGTTCTAGGAGAGGACTGTTTGTCTGGTAGAAGGGAGTAAATGATTTTAATACGTCTTTTTTTTTTTTTTTTAATGGTGTTTGTCTCACGAAATATTTTCTCAAGTAATTTTCTCCCCTCATACTTTTTGCTTGCAGTTACCGAATTCTCCATTTCGGCCCTCTGAAGTCAAAAGGAATTTACTTTTGTATCTTTAGTACCTTTAAAGAAGACATCTAAAGTTCTTTAGTATTTTGATAAGAAATAGGGAGCTGAGATTTCTAAATATTTTTGTGTGGTTTAAGTTTTTTGATCTAACGTTATGAACGCTACAGCTTCATACTTTCATGGTTTCTTTTGATAATTTGGAATACTTTCTACCAGGTTCAATAGTTGAATTCTTGAGATCAATAGATTATTTCTGTAAGAATGTTTTGAATATGAATCGCTTAAAGTTGGCCTATTATAAAATTAGGATGAGACAGTTATACTCAAATAACAAAGTACAGAAAAATAAAATTGTTTTTGTATTGCCCTTCAACTTGAGTCTAAAAGGGAGTACTAGCGATAACTTGCAACTCATTACTTTGTTAAAGAAAGAGGGTGTTGCCAGAGGATGAACTCCTAGCTTTAAGGGAGTTTTATTTTAAAAATGATTTTGTGTGCTTTAAAGGAATAAAAAAAATCTTATCAGTTTAAGCAGTTTGGATTTAGAAATCTTCCCTTTTTTCCCCACTCTACTCTTGGCTTTAAAAGGAATCTATATTCTTCAGTTTAATAAATTTATCTTTTTGTTGTTTTGTGTGAGAAAAATATTAAATTTTCTTTTCTTTCTCTCTCTTTTTTTTTTTTGAGACAAAGTCTCACTCTGTTACCCAGACTGGAGTGCAGTGGTGCGATCTGGGCTCACTGCAACCTCCACCTCCCGGGTTCAAGCGATTCTCCTGCCTCAGTCTCTTGAATAGCTGGGATTACAGGCGTGCGCCAGCTCGCTCGGCTAAGTTTTGTATTTTTAGTAGAGACGGGGTTTTACCATGTTGGTCAGTCTGGTCTCAAACTCCTGATCTCATGATCTGTCCACCTTGGCCTCCCAAAGGGTTGGGATTACAGGCGTGAGCCACCATACTGGGCCTAAAATTAAATTTTCTAATGTGACTGCAAATAGTACTCAATTAAATATATTTAACCTTAGTGTTATTATTTTTATAGATCATTTAAGTAAAATGGTTTTAATTTGTGAAAACTTCAGCCTCTGGTGAAAATTCAGTTAGTTAGCTCTCTCACAGTAACTATAATACTGTCTTGACTCTTTGTGAAGGAAGTTACATTACATTCAGGTTCTGAAGAAAACAGTAGGGAAATAGGTTATAGAGATTTTTGCTGTTCTAGAAACAGTATAACTAGAATGTACTACATACTTTTCTCAAAGGATTTCTTAATCTAAATGGAACTTGTAAATGGTTTTTATCCCACTGGAATAGCATGTATTGGATAAAACTTGTTTAACACATTCTGAGATTTTGTAATGTTTTATGTTACCTCAAAGATATTAGGAAAAATCTGCAAATATCCATTCTTGAATAAAAGGTGGCAATATCCTCAATATTTTAAAGATTATAGTATATTCATATTTTTCTCAAAAGTCGAGTACGCAAATTAAAAAGCTAGCATAATTTACCCAGTTATTTTTGTAATGCAAGGGAAGAAGATATGTGGGACTTTTTAATCATGCGTTTAGTGGTTTTCCAAAAGAACTTCACAATTATTTTTAATCTTGTTATGTGGACTTCTTTATTAGAAAAGATTATGTGGTAAATGTCAACTTTTCTACTATAATAGAATCTAACTGGTTCTATGATACATTTGTTTTTTTTTTTTTGAGACGGGGTTTCGCTCTGTCGTCCAGGCTGGAGCGCAATGGCACAATCTCTGCTCACTGCAAGCTCCACCTCCCGGGTTCACACCATTCTCCTGCCTCAGCCTCCCTAGTAGCTGGGAATACAGGCGCCCGCCACCACGCCCAGCTAATTTTTTTTTGTATTTTTAGTAGAGACGGGGTTTCACCGTTTTAGCCAGGATGGTCTTGATATCCTGACTTCGTGGTCTGCCTGCCTCGGCCTCCCAAAGTGCTGGGATTACAGGCGTGAGCCACTGCACCTGGCCAACACATGTCTTTTGTATGATATGATTCTTTTATTATTTAATTATGAAGTTTATAGAAAATTTCACCACTATTTTGGCCCCTTAGATTTTAGTACTTAGATTTTAGTAGCATATTTTTTGTTTATCAGAAGAGAGAAATTACAAGCTACCAAAAAGAAGATGGTTACATTTATTTGGTAAGAAAACCTAACTTTAAGGATGGTATAACACGGTTTGAGTATAAGTTTATTTTTCCTCTTAACAGGTTTATTTGTGAGTATGGAATTTTTTCTTTACCCCCCTCCCGAGACGGACTCTTGCTCTGTCACCCAGGCTGGAGTGTAGCTGTGTGATCTTGGCTCACTGCAGCCTCTGCCCCCCGGGTTCAAGCATTTCTGCCTCAGCCTCCCAAGTAGCTGGGATTACAAATGCCCGCCACTACACCCAGCTAATTTTTGTATTTTTAGTAGAGACAGGGGTTTCACCATGTTGGCCAGGCTGGTTTCGAACTCCTGACCTCATGATCTGCCTGCCTCAGCCTCCCAAAGTGCTAGATTACAGGTGTGAGCCACTGTGCCCGGCCTCAAGTATGACTTCTTTGTTATTAAACTCTGTTCATACAGGAGAGTTGTCTTGTTTTAAGCTTTAATTGCTTTGGGTGATGGGCAGATGGTATATTGCTGTTAGGATAAGTCTTGCTATTTGTATAGGTGTGTATGTCAGATAGCTGTTCAAAAATAACTTTTTAAAAGTATGGCTACTAAAATCTCACCTCTTGAGTTTTAAAGCAATTATGGAGTAGAATTTGAAATCAAAATAATCAAAATTGGCTTGTGGATATGCCTAAAACCAGTTTGGAAAAAATGTCAAGGCAAAAAAGCAGTGTAATTAGTAGAATAAAATGCTTTCACTTAAAAATAGTAGATGTGACTAGGCACGGTGACTCACGCCTGTAATCCCAGCACTTTGGGAGGCCCAGGTGGGCTGATCACGAGGTCAGGAGTTCGAGACCAGCCTGGCCAACATGGTGAAACCCCATCTCTACTAAAAATACAAAAATAAGCTGAGTGTGGTGGCATGTACCTGTAATCCCAGCTCCTCGGGAGGCTGAGGCAGGAGAATCACTTGAACTTGGGAGTCAGAGGTTGCAGTGATCTGAGATTGTGCCATTGTACTCCAGCCTGGGAGACGGAGTAAGACTTTGTCTAAAAAAAAAAGAAAAAAAAATTAGTAGATATTATATTACCGCTTTTGGAAGCAATTAGTGAATGATGTCAGCAAAATAGTGATTGAATTTTGAAAAGCAGTTAGACTGAAATTTCAAAGGGGTGGAGCATTTCTTGATAGCAACAAACAGATACATGGTCATTAATCCAAATATCTGAAATTTTCTAAGCATGTTTTTCAGTCTTTGGAATAGAGTGGAAGTGCTAATTTTCTGATTATTTAAGAACTTTTTAATCCATTCCCTTAGAGCATTAGGTGTTTTCAGATTGTGAATTTTCTAAAATAATGTTGACTGATTCGGGTTATTGAACATTGGTTGTAGCAACTTTTTTCCTTTTTTTCCCCTTTATTTTCTGCCTCCCATGTTTTGCTTAAGAGTTTTTCTGAAGTTTTAAATTTTCATCTATTATTTGGGTGGACCCTCTTGTGAATTCTCTAATTGAATGAAGATTTATAATATAAACAGTGTTGCTTTTAGTCGTTAGGATTAATTTTTCTTTTCATGGAAATCCCGTCTGTGTGATTATATTTTTTCCTCCAACTTTTATTAATTCTTAGATGAGAATTAGGATTCTGCATTAAATCTTTCTGCAAACATTTTTCTTTTTTTTTTTTTTCCCCGACACAGAGTCTCACTCTGTCGCCCAGACTGGAGTGCGGTGGCGCAATCTTGGCTCACTGCAAGCTCCGCCTCCCGGGTTCACGTCATTCTCTTGCCTCAGCCTCCCGAGTAGCTGGGACTACAGGCGCCCGCCACCGCGCCCGGCTAGTTTTTTTGTATTTTTTTTAGTAGAGACGGGGTTTCACCGTGTTAGCCAGGATGGTCTCGATCTCCTGACCTCGTGATCCGCCCGCCTCGGCCTCCCAAAGTGCTGGGATTACAGGCGTGAGCCACCGCGCCCGGCCTCTGCAAACATTTTTCTTACTGCCAGTAGGGACCGACATATTCCTTGGGTAAAGAAAATGTTATATTTTGGTTTTGTCATTTAAAATGATATAAAGATGTTATTAGTACTTTTAAAAAAAGGAACTTTTGGTATTTTTAAACAAGTGCAAAAGTAGATATGAACCACCATGTAGCTGTTACTCAGCTTCAAAGAGTATCAAATCTTAGTCATTACTTTGTTTCATTCATACTAGAACTTTTTTTTTCTTTTTTTTTTCTTTTGAGATGGTCTTTGTTGCCCAGGCTGGAGTGCAGTGGCACGATCCTAGCTCATTGTAGCCTTGAACTCCTGGGTTCAAGCAGTTCTCCCACCTCAGCTTCTCAGGTTACTCTGACTATAGGCATGGGACCATACCCAGCTAATTTTCTTATTTTTTTGTGGAAATGGGGTCTCACCCTGTTGCCCAGGGTAGTCTCAAACTTCTGGGCTTAAGTGATCCTCTTAGCCTCCCAAAGTACTAGGATTGCAGGTGTGAGCCACTATGCCATGATATAATAAAATGTCTTTATTTATTTATTTTGAGATGGTGTCTCACTCTGTCACCCGGGCTGGAGTGGCAGTGGTGCCATCCCAGCTCACTGCAACCTCTGCCTCCTGGGTTCAAGCAGTTCTCCTGCCTCAGCCTCCCAAGTAGCTGGAACTACAGGCGTGTGCCACCATGCCCAGCTAATTTTTATATTTTTGGCAGAGACAGGGTTTCACCATGTTGGCCAGGCTGGTCTTGAACTCCTGACCTCAGGTCATCTGCCTGCCTCAGCCTCCCAAAGTGCTAGGATCATAGGTGTGATCCACAATCGGGATTATTTAATCAACTTTTCTTTTTCCTTTTTTTTTTTTTTTTTGAGATGGAGTTTTCTTGTTGTTCAGGCTGGAGTACAGTGAAATGATCTCGGCTCACTGCAACCTTCACCTCCTGGGTTTAAGCGACTCTCCTGCCTCAGTCTCCTGAGTAGCTGGGATTACAGGTGCCCGCCACCACACCTGGCTAAGTTTTTGTATTTTTAGTAGAGACAAGGTTTCATCATGTTGGCCAGGCTGGTCTCGAACTCCTCACCTCAGGTGATCCACCTGCTTCGGCCTCCCAAAGTGTTGAGATTACAGGCCTGAGCCACTGCACCCGGCCTTAATCAATTTTTCAAATAGACTTTGCTTATGGAACCACTTCTTGGAAAATTTGGCACAACCTCTTCGTAGAATTTATCTTGTCAGGAATACTTTCATAATGATATAATTAGCACTGTCCAAAGCAGTGTACAAATAATGTGTGCTACATGTAGTATGAGTCCAGTCTGTTAGTATAGGGATATCTTCAGACTGAAGTTGTAGGAGTGAGGCTTCCTGAAGAAGATGAGACTTGGATAAAGATTGTATAGGCTAGCATCTCCAGAAGGAGAACATTATGTACGTTCTATATAGGGGATAGAAGCTTGTCTTTGTCCATTTTATGCTGCTATAACAGAATACCACAGACTGGATACTTATAATCAACAGAAATGTATTTGGCTCATGGTTTTGGAGACTGAGAAGAACCAGAACATGGTGCTGGCATCTGGCAAGGGCCTTCATGCTATGTCATCCCATGGTGTAAGGTAGGAGAGCAAGAGAACAAGAACAGAGAGGGCAGGACTTGCTTTTTATCAGGAACCTACTTCCATTACTATGGCATTATCACTGATGAGGGTAGAGCCCTCATAGCCTAATCACCTCTTAATGGCCTCACCTCTTAATACCATCACACTGGCAATTAAATTTCAATATAAGTTGTGAAGGAGACATTTAGACCACAGTAAAGAATGAGCAAGCACTTGGTAGGGGCCAGCATGATGTGAGAGGGATGTAAGGAGTCTGATCTCAATGGAATAAAGTGTTAATTACTGGGAATGGTGGCAGATAAATTTATATAAGTAGGGTAGAACTAGATTATGAAAGGTGTATTGGTGTCAGGTTGAATTTAATGTGCTAAGCAATAAGAGGCCAGTAGAGGTTGATAGGGAGCAGGAGAAAACATGATGAAAGTGGTTTTCAGAAAGATTACTCTTTCAGTAGTGTGGAGCATATTTTGGGGTTGACAGTTAGTTGAGTTTTGTTTGAAAAATTAGAGACCAAACCACTGAGGTAAGGAGCTATTCTGAGAGATGTTAGGATGGAAATTCTACAGGATTTGTCAGATAATTGATTCCATCTTCTCTTTAGTCCCTCATGCCCTAAAGTGACATCAAGGTTTTAGAGAACTGAGGAAATGTAGTCTATTTGTCTTTGATAGTAAACTGCAATTTGTTATCCAAGCCCAGCTTTTGTGAAGGAAGTGATAGATGATTACTCAAATAACAGCCTCAAAAAGTTTTAGTAGGCCTGGTGTGGTGGCTCACACCTGTAATCCCAGCACTTTGGGAAGCTGAGCTGGGAGGATTGCTTGAGGTCAGGAGTTCGAGACCAGCCTGACCAACATAGTGAAATCCCGTCTCTACTGAAAATACAAAAAAATTAGCTGGACGTGGTGGTGTGCACTACTCTGGAGGCTGAGGCTGGGATAATTACTTGAACCTGGGAGGCAGAGGTTGCAGTGAGCCAAGATGGCACCACTGCACTCCAGCCTGGGCTACAGAGTGAAACTCCGTCCCCCCCCCAAAAAAAAAACTTCAGTAGACAATAGCTACCAGTGTTTTTAAATGATTTTAAAGATATTCACTGAAGAATAGGAGCTTGGAAAATAAAGAAATATTCTTTATTACAGTAAGAGAAATGAACATACTTCATGTGTAAAAGAGACATTTAGGCCTTACCTGCTTCCTATGTGTATATTAGTTCAGAATGGTCATTAGGAGACTACTCACATTTGAATAGCTATAACTAGTAAATATTACTGAATGACTTTAATAATGGCCTGATCAGAGCTAAAGAAAATTCTGATGAAGTAGGGCATTAAATATTCCTGACTACCAGCTGCCTTTAAGGATGGATAAGGCTAGGTCCGCGGGCTGAGGAAGTATATAGGGAGATTGTGAAATGAAAACTTATCCTTTCATTTACTTTGATATCTTTGTTTTGCACAGGTATTATTAAAAAATAGGTCTGGTTAAACATCAGCTGTATATGTTTTGGTTGGATTTTTTTTTTTCTTAAGTTCTGCTACCTTTGAAGTTATTTTTTTATTCTTTGTTTTGGTTTGTAGACTCTGCATTAAGCCAACTTTCTGGGTCTGTTGTGTACTTCTGGATGGCATACTTTGTTTGGTGAAGGAAAATTTTACATTTTATTTTAAAGCTGGGAGAAAAAATAGGTTTCTTGTTTATTGCTTTGTAAATGAGGTAGATGAATAATACTGTATTGCCACTTATTATCTTCATGCTTCCTTTAATGTCTCAGGTATTCCTCCTCTACTGTATTTAGCATGTGGATCTCAAAGTTTCCCACAGTTGTGTCTGAAAACATCTCAACTGTGCTTATAATTTTAAAATTAAACTTAATTTTACCATTTTCTTGTTACTATAAAATATTGGACCTATCATAATGCCATGTACCTTTTGGTGACTTGGGAAATACTCATAATGATTAAGATGATGCAATATAGTACATTATTGGGAAATAATCTGTTTTTCATTGGCATCACCTCTACCCTTAGACCTCTTTCATTCTAGTAATATGACAGAAAAATTTTTGACATTTTAAAACTTCCTTATTTAGCTGGTCGTGTATGCTGTTGAAAATGAACACTAGACTAGAAAGCCATTGCCTTCTCCTTGGGGGGTTTGTTTTAACAAGGGGTTTTAATTTTAAATTTGAGATTTGAATTGAGGTCTCCTTTGTGTAGAGAATCTTGAGAAGGATTATACATCTTCTTGTCACCAGTGCATGTGGGAGAGAAGAAAATATCAAATATGGGGTATACAGGAGAACCTTAGTATTTGGGAATAGCTTCAGTGATAGCTGCCGAATCCAGTGTTTTCCCCAGGAAATTTGTATTTAATCCCTTGGAGTATGGGATGACTTTATGAGTGTCATAGTGGGTTGCTGTGGGTGAAGAGAGGAGAAAACGACTCCCTGTTTAAAAAATCTTTTCCAAACAGTTCGAAAATTTGAGAGTAAATTGAATTAATCTCAAATTATTAATAGTTTATGTTTTTTTTTTTTTTATTCATACAATGCTTGGGAAGAAATTGGTTTTCTGTGAGTGGCCTTGGGGGTGCTTTGGGTGCTTTCCTTACCCAGGAAAAGGGAGGAGAGGCAGAAAATAAAGTGGGGAATAGTAGCTGCTGTGGATTTTTGCCTAAGGCATTGATGGCATTGTTTTTTTGGCTGCTTTTATCTACATACCTTTTATTTTCTAGTTAGGCTGTCATTACTAATTGGAAAGGCTACATACAGTCTAGTCTCGCCTTTTCCAAATCAAACTAGTGTCCCTGTCCTGGTTTGTTAATTTTAATCTCTCCATCTCAAAACCTGACAAATTCATGTCTTTTCTCTGCCTGAAGAGCAGGGAAAACTGGAAAGAGGAGAAAATAATAATGTTGTGGTTAGGCACCCCCTATCTTTTAATATGTCAGGATTGTTTTATGAAAGAACCTCTGCCTTTGGATTTTAATTTTATGTAATCAGTTATAAAAAAACTGAATTCTCGATGAGTCCTTAGAAACCTTTTAAAGGATCCTTTAGCCGTAAAGTTGGTGAGAGGTTGAAGAGTACCTATATCAGTTAAATGCTTTGGGGATTGTTTTTGCTTCTACTAAATTTTTTTCTGCCATACAGGACCCAGTCCTATATGTGAATTTTGCTTCCAAAAAGTAAAGCTGGCAGTCTTTTAATCCTAGCACTTTGGGAGGCCGAGGTGGGTGGATCACGAGGTCAGGAGTTTGAGACCAGCCTGGGCAACATGGTGAAACCCTGTCTCTACTAAAAATAGAAAAATTAGCCAGGCGTGGTGGCATGCGCCTGTAATTCCAGCTACTCGGGAGGTTGAGGCAGGAGAATCACTTGAACCTAGGAGGCGGAGGTTGCAGTGAGCCAAGACCATGCCATTGCACTCCAGCCTGGGCGACAGAGCAAGAGTCCATCTCAAAAACAAACAAACAAACAAACAAATAAAAACCCTTGAAGATTGTATTCAAATCTATTTTGATTCTGATGAAAGCAAGGATGACAGCAAAATACTTTAATATATGCATGCCAATGAAAGAACACAAGTTAGACCTGTGTCACCATATATTCTTTGTCATGCCTAGCAAGTATTTTCAGCAGCTTTGGGGAACTCTGAATGATATATGGTGTATTCATGTTTGTAGATTGTGGTTTTTATTATATACTATTAAATTCTATAATTTAACCTTGACATATTAGAGGATTTGGAGTAAAGGATTAACTTATATGTAACTTTTTATAGTTGAATATAGTTTTCAGTTTCAGTTTTGAACTCTATTTGTTTTTATTACTTCTGCTGGGAGTATGCTGGATAGTATGGAACCAGGCTTCCTAAGTATGAATGTTGGCTCTACCACTTACTATCTGTGAGACCTAGGTTGTTACTTTACCATCTTTGGGCCTCAGCTTCCTCATTTGTAAAATGGAGATACCAGGATTGTTGTGTGGAATAAATGGGTTAATGTATATAAAGTGCTTGGAATAGTGTTTGGCACATAGTAGCTTTGTATAAGTGTTTGCTATTTTTATGCATTTGAAGGAATCAAAAACATTCATCTTTGAATTTCTCTATTAATTCAGTACACTTGTAAAAAAATTTCTAAGTACTAAATATACATTTTCAGTAGTCACTTGACCACATAGAAATATAAGGAATGTGTTTGAGGGGTAATCAGAAGATTGGCCTGCCTGGAATTCCCTTGAATCAGAGAGTAATGGAAAATGAACCCGTATGGATACAATAGAAAATGATTATCAGGTGTTTTGAACTAAGGCCTAGAAAATTAGACGTGACTGATAAGAGGGGAATCATTGCAAGGTTGTTATTGTTGTTTTTAAGCCATGAGAGTGATGTGTTTAAAATAGTATTTAGGGGAAGATAGTTTTGAGTGTCCTTGGTAGCACAGAATTATTTCACTATATGCAGAGAGGATTTTTTTTGGTCTGTTTTGTTCACTAATCTATTTTAAGCAACCCAAACAGAACCTGGTTGATGGTAGATGCTCAATAAATGCTTATTGGATGAATGAACCTTAAAAGAGACTGTAAGAATCTATTTTATTTTTATTTTTATTTTGAGACAGGGGTCTCACTCTGTCACCCAGGCTGTAGTGCAGTGGCACGATCTTGGCTCACCGCAACCTCCGTCTCCTGGGTCCAAGCGATTCTCTTACCTTAGCCTTTTGAGTAGCTGGGACTACAGGCACGTGCCACTATGCCTGGCTAATTATTGTATTTTTTGGTAGAGGTGGGGTTTCACCATATTGACCAGGCTGGTCTTGAGCTCCTGGCCTCAAGCAATTCACCTGTTTCGGCTTCCCAAAGTGCTGGGATTATAGGCATGAGCCACTGTGCCTGACCCTATTGGAATATAAAAAAGAGCTCGGTGCAGTGGCTCACACCTGTAATCCCCAAAATTTGGGAGTCCGAGGCTGGAAGACAGCTTGAGCCCAGGAGTTCAGGACCATCTTGGGCAATTATAGTGAGACTCCATTTCTTTAAAAAAAAAAAGAAAAATTATCCAGGCTTGGTGGAGGCACTCATGTAATCCCAGCTACCTGGGAGTTTGAGTGGGGAGGATTGCTTGAGCTTGGGAGATTGAGGCTGCAGTGAGCTGTGATTGTGCCACTTCACTCCAGTCTGGGTGACAGAGCCTCTGTCTCAAAAAAAGAAAAAAAGAGAAGAACAATGGACTCAACTTAAACTTTTGGGGTTCCTACCTTTCAGGGGTAGAAGTGAAAAAGGTACTATTAAAGGAACAGTAGGAGAGGTAAAAGGAAGATAGAAAAGTTTAAGTCTCAGAATCCAAAGGAAGAGATTTTCTAAGGGAAAGGTCAAAGAGAGAGAGAGAGAGAGGAATAGGAAGATTCAGGGTAGTGTTGCTTCTAGGTACCCAAGGAGGTTTCAGGAAGAAGGGCACAGAGGTGGACATAGTCCAATACAAAGTTTGAGGAGAATGAGAATAGAGAAAGAATCTTTTGGCTTGGTGGTGTGAGGGTCACTGACCACATTAAAGCAGTTTCAGTACACGAAGAATGGTAATATAAATCAGATTGTGGGGAGGTTAAGGAAGATGTTAAGTAGAGACTGTGATAAAGACTATTCAGTTGACCTGGCAGAGTGGCTCACACCTGTAATACCACCACTATGGGAGGCCACGGTGAGCAGATCACGTGAGGTCAGGAGTTTGAGACCAGCCTGGCCAACGTGGCGAAACCCCGTCTCTAATAAAAATACTGAAATTAGTTGGGCATGATGGTGTGTGCCTGTAATTCCAGCTACTTGGGAGGCTGAGGCACAAGAATCACTTGAACCCGGGAGGTGGAGGTTGCAGTGAGCGGAGATTGTGGCACTGCACTCCAGACTGGGTAACGGAGTGAGGCTCTGTCTCAAAAACAAACAAACAAAAACAACAACAACAGAAAAACTATTTAGTCAAGAAAATAACTGTAAAAATGGCCAGAAAACAATATAATAGGAGCATTCATATTTTTTATATGTATACTGTAAGAGAGTCTGTTTATTAGAGGTGAGAAAACTTGAAACAGTTTGTGCTGAATATTACTCTTTTTTTTTATTTTGGAGACAGGATCTTCCTCTGTTTTCCAGGCTGGAGTGCAGTGGCGCGATCATAGCTTATTGCAGCCTTGAACTCCTGGGCTCAAGCAATCCTCCCACCTTGGCCTCCCAAAAGCACTGGGATTTACAGACGTGAGCTATTGCTCCCACCCAACCCTGAATGTTTTGTTGTTGTTGTTTTTATTTTTTGAGATGGAGTCTCACTCTGTCGCCCAGGCTGGAGTGCAGTGGCGCGATCTTGGCTCACTTCAAACTCCACCTTCCGGGTTCACGCCATTCTCCTGCCTCAGCCTCCTGAGTAGCTGGGACTACAGGCACCCACCACCGCACCTGGCTAATTTATTGTATTTTTAGTAGAGACGGGCTTTCACCGTGGTCTTGATCTCCT
The DNA here is from genome assembly GCF_008728515.1 of Papio anubis. Classification (NCBI taxonomy): domain Eukaryota; kingdom Metazoa; phylum Chordata; class Mammalia; order Primates; family Cercopithecidae; genus Papio; species Papio anubis. The sequence goes on from NC_044979.1 coordinate 23,124,215, forward strand.
GACTTCGTGATCTGCCTGCCTCGGCCTCCCAAAGTGCTGGGATTACAGGCGTAAGCCACCACGCCCGGCCCTGAATGTTCCTAAATTTCTTTTCTTTCTTTTCTTTTTTCTTTTCTTTTCTTTTCTTTTCTTTTCTTTCTCTCTCTCTCTTTCTTCCTTTCTCTCTCTCTCTCTCTCTCTCTGTCTTTTCTGTCTTTCTTTCTTTTCTTTTTTTTGAGACAGGGTCTCACTCTGTCACCTAGGTTGGAGTGCAGTGGCGAGATCTTGGCTCCCTACAGCCTCGACCTCCCGGGCTTAGGTAATCCTCCCACCTTAGCCTCCCAAGTAGCTGGCACTATAGGTCCATGCCACCCATTCAGCTAATTTTTTGTTGTTATTGTTGAGACAGAGTCTCACTCCGTTGTCCAGGCTGGAGTGCAATGGTACAATCTTGGCTCACAGCAGCCTCCGCCTTCCGGGTTCAAGCAGTTCTCCTGCCTCAGCCTCCCGAGTAGCTGGGACTACAGATATGTGCCACCATACCTGGCTAATTTATGTATTTTTAGTAGAGACAGGGTTTCACCATGTTGATCAGGCTGGTCTCAAACTCCTGACCTCAGGTGATCCACCTGACTTGGCCTCCCAAAGTGCTGGGATTACAGGCATGAGCCAACTTTTTGTATTTTTGTGGAGATGGAGTTTTGCCATGTTGCCCAGGCTGTTCTTCAATTTCATAGTAGGGAATATGTATTATACATGTTTCTCCAGGGCTCTGCTACTTGCTAACCACGTGATCTTGGGAAATTTTGCTTAATGTTTTTGTGCCTCAGTTTTCTGCCTTGTAAAATAGAGGCAAAAGGAACACCTATTTCATACATCTGTTGTGAGGATGTAATTATTTAATCTTTTAAAAACACTTAGAACAATGCTATGTGGTAAATGTTTGATAAATGTTAGCTATTATCTACTGCTGAAGTAAAATAGAGTAAAATTGGTGGCTTGAAGAGAAAAAAATTGAAAAAAAGAATTTAATAAAATTAATGCAAAGTAGTGGCAAGAACTAAATGGAAAGGTCTTAGGGCCTTTTCTCTGGATGTTATTGGAGAACACTTTGGATATCTACTTACCCTATTTATTTACACTTGGATTTCAGGCCCCTTTCCTCTAATATTTGCACTGTTTTACTTTTTTCTATAACACTTATGTTCTGACATATCATATAATTAATATATATACTGTTTGTTGTTGATCTCTTTCCACTAGGGCAGGGATATTTGTTTTGATTCCTGATGTATTTCAGTTTCTGGAAATAGTACTTGGCACATAATAGGTGCTCAATATTTGCTTGTTGGATGAGTAAGTTAATCTACCATTGAAGTGGCATGCATGGAGAAAAGCATTCAAAGTGCTAATGGTCCTTTGTTGTTTTTTTTTTTAAAGACGGAGTTTCGCTCTTGTTGCCCAGGCTGTAGTGCAATCTTGGCTCACTGAAACCTCCGCCTCCCAGGTTCAAGCTATTCACCTGTCTTAGCCTCCTGAATAGCTGGGATTACAGGTGCACACTACCACGCCTGGCTAACTTTTGTATTTTTAGTAGAGACGGGGTTTCTACTAAACCAGGCTGGTCTTGAACTCCTGACCTCAGGTGATCTGCCCGCCTTGGCCTCCCAAAGTGCTAGGATTACGGGTGTGAGCCTCTGCTCCCTGCCGCTGGTGGTACTTTTTTAGAGAAGAGCTAGTTATCAGATTGATGGATACTATATAGGACTTTACCTTCTCAAGGACTTCCTCCTTTTTCTCAAATGAGTTTTCTGAATTTTATCTTGGTACAGGTTTTCCTGAAGTCACTTGGGAATCCATTTATTAATAGCTGAGGAAATGAATCTATAAATGAATCTCTTTTTTTGGGGGGGGACAATACTTGTATTTTACATTTGATTAGCTAATGAAAGCCTATCTGTGAGTGCTTATTAGATGCTAAGCACTATTCTAACCTAGAACTATTTAATCTAAAATTATTCTTCTAATCTAAAACTATTTAATAGTTTTAAAAAATTCTATGACACCTTACAAGTGCATTACAGTTTCCTTGCAAGCCATTATTAAGCCCTTTGTACTGAGACCAAGAGCATGATTCCCCAAACTGTTGTCTTCCTTTGTCAGGGAGCTTCAAATACCACATTCCTTCCTCCAATATTCATAGCTTTGACACCACCACTTGCATTACTCCAGCAGGACTAATCTCATTATGTTCTTTATCCCTTTTCCCTTTTTATGTCAGTTACTCAGTCTCCCAGGTGATACTCACGTCCCCACAAGATTTGGTGTATTTACTATTTTTTTCAATCCTCTTCAACTCTTGAAATCTTGCCATTGTGCAACCCAGTGGAATTCACAGTCTATCATCAGCAAAATTTCCTGTATCCTTGTTTGTTCTTTCTCTGAACATTTTGTCTACTTCGTATTTTGCTGAGGATGCTGCTTCCCCTGTGACTCTCTTATACATTGGCAATTAAATATTTCATTTTTTTCTGATGATGCCATCAAGGATCAGTGGGGAGTCCTATGCACTGAGACTTGAAACTACATTTCCTGGCCAGGGATGGTAGTATACACCTGCAGTCCCAGCTACTTGAGAGGTGGAGGCAGGAGGATCCCTGAGCCCAGTTCAGGGCCAGCCTAGGCAACATAGTGAGACCCTGTCTCTAAAAACAAACAAACAAACAAACCATTTTCCTGCTCTGACCTATTCCATTGAACAGGAGTGAAGAGGGAGCCTGGTTCCACTGACTAGAACCAGGAGCCTGGAGATGGGGCAGTTGTCTTGAACCATTCTCTTGTTCTCTTTAAAACTTGTCTATTAACAGATTATATTGTCTGTAAACCCTCATGTTTGCTGGCACCTACTGCACCCTGCATTATACCTTCTCTTTTCTAGACTAGTTTAGCTCCTGGCTCACTGTCATTCTTCTAAATACTAAGTCTCTTTTAATTCTTGGTAATTTCAATATATGTATCACTATGGTCCTTCTAATACTGTGACCTCTTAATTTCTAAATGTCTTCTTTAATGATCTTACTCTCTAGCCCATTTAAGGCACTTCATGGTCATATCTTTTTTATGCATTAAAAAAGATGTTTCGTAAAGATGGGGTCTTGCTGTGTTGCCAAGTCTGGTCTGAAACTCCTGGCCCCAAACAGTCCTCCTTTCTTGGCCTCCCAAAGTACTGGGATTACAAGTGTGAGCCACCACACCTGGCCTCATGGTCGTGTCATATACCTTGTTATTACCAATAACTTGAAGCTTCTTCATTTTTTTTTTATTTTAGAGACAGGATCTTCCTCTGTTTTCCAGGCTGGAATGCAGTGGCGCTCTTTCTGACTGCTGTTTTTTCAGCCCATTCTAGCTGGTACAATGGGCTTTACCATCATTGAAACTGTCAGTCCACTGATTGTATTCCCTTTTCACTGTACCTTGCCCCCTTGATTTCCTTTCTTCTTTCTTCAATTGCCAGTCATACTGCATATGCCCTCAACTCACTTGTTCCTTTCTTGCCTCTTCATAATTAGTTGGCAAAACCTCAATCTTAGTTAAATCAACTCTCTGAGTACTTCATATCTACATCTGTGCAGCTGAAAGTGACTGAAGAAAAATACAACTATGGTAACTGCTTTCACTTTAAATTCATAGTAAGAAACCTCACATTTCTTGTCCTGAATATTGTCTGACAATTGTACTCTATTTTCTTAGTCCATTCAGTCTCCCCTTTCGTAGATGACTTAGTTTGTTCCCTTGCTTTTCTCTTCAAACTTCCACCCCTCTTCCTCATATTCACCCTCAGTTGATGGACCTGATTTCTACTTCATCGTAAGATGCAAGCAGTCAGAAGAACACTTACAGACTCCTACCAACGCATGTATGTATTGACTACATCTGTACTCACAGACCTTGCTGCTGTCTTTGTGTTACTATAGATTTACTCTCTATGTTTCTATGTAGTCCCAGGTCCTCTGATGAATGCATTAGGTCCCATCCTTTTATATTTACTCTGGACATTGCCCTAGTCATTCTCCCTTCTCTCTGTATATCATTAATTCGTCACTTCTGGATAATTCCCATCAATATACAAGCATACTGTTACTTTTTTCGTCATAAAAATATCTTCCCTCAATTGCTCTTTCTTGCTCTCTTTCTGTAGAACCCCTTAAAGCATTGTCTAAATGCACTTTTTCTAATTCCTTTCTCATGTTCTCTCTTAAGCCTGTTCTAATCAGGCTTTGCCCCTACCACTGTGCTAAGATTGCTTTTGTTAAGGTCTTCCAACAAATGACATTGTTAAATTTAGTAGTCAGTTCTGTCTTTATCTTGGGTGATGATCTACGTTTGACAAAGTTATTTTCTCCTTGCCTTTGATGTACTTGTTTAACTTGCCTTTTAGGCTACTACGTTTACTTGATTTTCCTCAAAATTCATTGGGTGTTCCTCCTAAGTCTTCCTTGGATTTTCCTTTTTGCCTACCTCTGAACACTGGAATATCCCAAGGCACACTTCCTTGGTTATCTTCTTTATGTATGCTCACTCCCTTAGTAACTTCCCTTGGTTTGGTGGCTTTGAATGTTTTCTCTCAGATGAATTTTTTCAGCTCAGATCTCTCTCCATAACTCCATATTTTTATATCCAGTTGCCTATGTAATATCTCCACTCGAATGGCTCTTAAACATCTCACACTCAACATGTCCAAAATGGAATTCTTGCTTTTCCCTCCCAAACCTGCTCTCTCATACCTACTCTGTCCACATAGGCTTCCTTATCTCAGTTCTTGGCAGCTTTCCAGTTGCTCAGGCCAGAAACCTTGGAGTCATTCTTGACTCTTTTGCTGTCTTATCCTCTTATCCCGCATTCATTCCTTCAGGAAGTTGTTGGCTCTAACTTTAAAACATATCCAGAATTCAACCAGTTTTCACTGTCTCCACAGCCACCATCATCTCTTGCTGGGTAATGGCAGCAGCCTTTTAACAGGTTTTCCTGCTTCTACTCTTGCCTTCTGTAGTCTGTTATTAACATAGCAGTCAAAAAGATCCTTTGAAAATTTAAGTCAGATGGCAAGAGATTTTGTACTACATTTAAGAAGTTTCATGAGTTGATAAGATTAGAGATTGTTCTAGCCAATGGTATTTTACTAAATCATGTCAGCCCTGAAGGCACGTTTTAAGGCAGGCTTTGAGGATGCTTGTTTGTATGCGTGCGGAAGGAGTTGTCAGAGGTGGTTCATAGCTTACCTCTTTTCTCCTCACTAACCCTTGTCTTTTCTACCACGTGCACAAAAAGACATCTTTATTCCCGAGGAAATTAGAAAGGGAGGGCCTGAATTGGTTGCTATTCCTGAAAGTTTCTTTGAATGGAATACTGGATCATCCTTTTTGAAGAGGTCTGTTGTTATTTCATTATTACCTCCTTTAGCAACACGCTTGTTTTCCTCCAGCCCCTGCCAAGATTAGTGTCCTGTGTCTACATTTGCCCTGTTTCCCATACTCCCAGATGGAAATATTGTATTTCTTAGGACTTCTTGCTGTATTTGAATTAGTATTTTATACTTGAAACCTTTCAGAAATCCTGAAACCCATTCTTAATGCTTTCTATGTGAGTTGGTTTTATTTTTGTTAATACTGTTTCAACAGAATGATACTGGACGTGATAGTAAAAGGGAAATTGATACCAATATGTAATGAAGAAATCATATGTGAAATTTTGAAGAAAATGAAAGATATTTTTATTGAGTACTTTGAAGGTACTTGTCATAAACTAACAATGCTAATGATTTCTAGAGGAGTTATATACTACACTGTATGTAAAGAACCTTGGAGATTGGTTGGCATAAAAAGAACTTCACAGTTCATTTCTTTTATCTGTTTACATTCTTTTCTCTAGAGGCAAATGTTCTTTAATCAGTTTTCCTTTGATTCTCTTTCAGAGAGGCTCATGTAGTGGGATCAACAATCATATCACTGTTGTGGCATAGTATATATGTTATTATTGATTTTACATTCTTTTAGATTGTAATAATCTCTTGATCTAAAGGTAGATATATGCCTGTTTTCTCAAGCTGTTTCTTGGACCTTTGTTGTCCAGTATGGTACCCATTAGCCATATGGGGCTACTGAGCACATGAAATATGGCTAGTCGGCCAGGTGTGGTGGCTCGTGCCTGTAATCCCAGCACTTTTGGAGGGTGAGGCGGGCAGATCACATGAGGTCAGGAGTTCAAGACCAGCCTGGCCAACATGGAGAAACCTTATCTCTACTGAAAATACAAAAATTAGCCGGGTGTGGTGGCGGACGCTTGTAATCCCAGCCACTCGGGAGGCTGAGGCAGGAGAATTGCTTGAGCCTGGGAAGCGGAGGTTGCAGTGAGCTGAGATCATGCCCTTGCACTCCAGCCTGGGGGACAGAGTGAGACTGTCTCAAGAAAAAAAAAAAAAGAAATGTGACTAGTCTGAATTGAGATTGTGCTAAGTATAAAATACACACTAGAGTTAGAATCCTTAGTAACAAAATTTTATCAAACGTATAAAATTTCTCATTAGTAATTTTTAAAATATAGATTACGTGTTGAGCTGATATGTTGGGTTAAATAAAATTAATTTTACTTGTTTCTTATTTTTTCTGAATATGGCTGGTGGAAAACATAAACTTATATATGTGATTTATATTATATTTCTCTTGGATAGTGCTGTCTTAAACTTTCTCTTTTGCCATAAAACTTCTGAAGTTGTTTTTAACTCAATTAATGATCTGCTACATATTCACTAAAATATGATTTTGGTATTATGTATTATAAAATAATTTTTTTTTCCTGAAGGGACTTTTATATTTTTATCCTTCTTAGTACTAACTTTCTCAAGTCTTGAGTTTTCTTTTTCTTTTTTTTAAAAACCCTTGACTTTTGCCATACCTTACCCATGGTAGTACTACACAAGCATAACTTATTCTTTCTCTGCATTGCTTGGGAGAATTGTTGAAAAGGAAATTTGAAATTACGAGTATCAGAGTTGATCTTTTATTTACTTTCCTTCTTAATATTAGGACTGTTAATAATAATACATTTTATAATTCTTCCATTATAACGTAATTTTAAAATTTTAAATAAAGGCAAATTTTATCAGGTAAAAAAGCGGATAGAAAAAGTTCTATATGAGGAAAGAGATTTTTGTCTGCTTTAACATAAAACTCAGCAAATAAAACACCTGCACTAACTCATTCTACTGGCACACATTCTGTACATTTTTATAAACTTAGACTCTAACAGCCACTATTGGCTTTTTTTCTTCAAAGATTTCAGTTTAGACTGTGCACAGTGGCTCACACCTATAATCCTAGCACTTTGGGAGGCCGAGGCAGGTGGATCACTTGAGGTCGGGAGTTCAAGACCAGCCTAGTGAACATGGTGAAACCCCTTCTCTACTAAAAATACATAATTTAGTTGGGTGTGGTGGCACGTGCCTGTAATGGTACGATTCTCTTGCCTCAGGAGGCTGAGGCAAGAGAGTCGCTTGAACCTGGGAGGTGGAGGTTACAGTGAGTTGAGATCATGCCACTGTACTCCAGCCTGGGCAGCAGAGCTCAGAAAAGACTTAAGTTTATGGTATTATTTATATTAATTTGAAGAAATCTTTTGAAAACAAGATTTATGTGGAGTTTAATGAATTTTTTTTTTTTTTTATGAGACGGAGTCTCGGAGTCTTGCTCTGTGCCCACCACCATGCCCAGCTAATTTTGTTTTTGTATTGTTAGCAGAGACAGGATTTCACCATATTAGTCAGGATGGTTTCGATCTCCTGACCTCATGATCTACCTGCCTTGGCCTCCCAAAATGCTGGGACCACAGGCGTGAGTCTGTGCACAGAGGCGTGCCTGGCCTCTGTGCTCCAAAGTATATTTCAAAAGTAATCCACAACCTAATATCAATTCTGATTTTTTTTTTTAAGAAAACAATCCATGAGATAGTAGCAATCCATATTGCTACTATAAATATACTCACAAAAGTGGCTTTGTTAGGCATTTGGAAATAATATCTTTACTGAAGAACTATTACTTTTATTGCTCTTACCAACTCAAAAGAGTCCATAATACCTACTTAGGTATGGAAAATTAGGCCTGGTGTGGTGATTCACACCTGTAATCCCAGCACATTTTGGGGCCAAGGTGGGAGGATCACTTGAGCCCAGGAGTTCCAGACAAGCCTGGGAAACATAGGGATACTGCATCTCCACAAAAAAATTTACAAAAAAAATTTATCTGGGTGTGGCGGTGTGTACTACCACTACTACTTGGGAGGCTGAGGTGGGAGGATTGCTTGAGTCTGGGAGATTAAGGCTGCAGTAAGCTGTGATGGCATAATTGCACTCTAGCCTGGGTGAGAGGGAGACCCTGTTTCCAAAAATAAGAAAAGAAAATCATATAAAAGCACATGTACAGAAAGAGTATACATGAAGTTGAAAAAAAAAAGTTTGGGCCAACAAGGTAAAACTTTAAAAAAATGATTGTAATTGAGAAAACATAGATTTTATAAACAAGGACAATGAGGGCAAAAGATATCTAGGGTAGAAAAAATAGAGATACTATAGATAATAGGAATTTGGGGAAGTAAGAAAATAAGCAAAGTCATAAAAGTTCACATTTTTGGATGCTTAATGGAAGCATAATCTTGACAGACTGAAACAAAGATTTTACCACTTGTTAATTTTCTGGATCTTAGTACTCTTTACCTTTTTTATTTCTTTTATGCTTTGAGGATAGTACTGATTTCTGTTGGCTGTCTAGAACTAGATTTGGATTGATTCATAAACATTTCTTTTAAAAAAGTGTTTTGTTTTGTTTTTTTGGCCTGTGACACAGCCTCAGTAGACTAAAAGAACAATTTCTGAGTTCATCTGTGTTGTGTATATTAACTCTTTGTTCCTTTTTATTGCTGAGTAGTATTCAGTGGTGTGGGTATACCACAGTTTAGCTATTTACCCACTGAAGGACATTTTGGTTCTTTTCAGTTTCTGGCTCAATTAAAAGAGCTGTTATGAACATTTGTGTACATGTTTTATATAGCGTAAGTTTTTATTTCTGTCAGATAAATGCCCAAGAGCAAAATTGCTGGGTCATCTGGTAAGTAGGTGTTTAGTTTTAAAAGACACTGGTGGCCGGGCGCGGTGGCTGAAGCCTGTAATCCCAGCACTTTGGGAGGCCGAGACGGGCGGATCACGAGGTCAGGAGATCGAGACCATCCTGGCTAACACGGTGAAACCCCGTCTCTATTAAGAAATACAAAAAAAAACTAGCCGGGCGAGGTGGCGGGCGCCTGTAGTCCCAGCTACTCGGGAGGCTGAGGCCGGAGAATGGCGTGAACCCGGGAGGCGGAGCTTGCAGTGAGCTGAGATCCGGCCACTGCACTCTAGCCTGGGCTACAGAGCGAGACTCCGTCTCAAAGGCTCAAGCCTGTAATCCCAGCACTTTGGGAGGCCGAGGCGGGCGGATCACGAGGTCAGGAGATCGAGACCATCCTGGCTAACATGGTGAAACCCCGTCTCTACTAAAAATACAAAAAACTAGCCGGGCGTGGTGGCGGGCGCCTGTAGTCCCAGCTACTCGGAGGCTGAGGCAGGAGAATGGCCTGAACCTGGGAGGCGGAGCTTGCAGTGAGCCGAGATAGGGCCACTGCACTCCAGCCTGGGTGACACAGCGCCAGACTCCGTCTCAAAAAAAAAAAAAAAAAAAAAAAGACACTGGTAAAGTATTTTCCAGTATGTCCGTACAATTTTGCATTCTCATGAGCATTAAATGAATGGTCCAGTTTCTCTGTGTTCTAGCTAGATGTTATCAGTTTTTTCATTGTAGTCATTCCGAGAGATCCGTAGTGATATTTTATTGTGGTGTTTACTTGCATTCCCTAATGGCTAAAGATGTTCAACTTCTTTTCATATGCTTATTGGCCTTTTGTAATTCCTTTTCAGTGAAATGTCTGTTTGTGTCTTTTGTCCATTTTCGAACTGGTTATCTTTACTGCTAGATTTTTTGTTTTAATATCTTGAGACTTTTCTAGATATCTTATTTTTTCTCTTTCGTTTTATTTTTATTTTTCTATTAAGTTATTGGGGTACAGGTGGTATTTAGTTACATGAGTAAGTTCTTTAGTGGTGATTCATGAGATTTTGGTGAGTCCTTTATACACTCTGGATACTAGTTCTTTGTAAGATACGTGGTTTGCTAGTATTTTCTCCCTAGTTTGGGTTATTCACAGAGCGAAAGTTTTTAATTTTGATAAGGTTCAGTATAGCAGTTCTTCCTTTTGTGGATCGTACTTTTTGTGTCAAGTATAATAACTCTTTACCTAGTGCTAATTCCTGAAGATATTCTCTAAGTTTTTTCCTAAAGGTTTTATACTTTTACGTTTTACGTTTAAGTTTGTGATACATTTGGATCTAGTTTTTGTATAAAGTAGGAGGTTTAGTTTGATATCTCTTCCCCCTTCTCTTCCTGCTTCCCTTCCTCCTTCCCTTCCCCATCCATGGAAGTCCCAATTGCTCTAGCAGCATTTATTGGAAAGGCTGTCCTTCTTTTATTAAATTGCCTGTGCATCATTGCGAAAAATAATTTGGGCATATTTGTGTGGATACATTTCTGGGTTTTCTGTTCTGTTCTATTAGTCTTTATGTCTCTTTCTTCATCAATACCACAGTTTTAATTGCTGTAGCTATATAGTTGTCCTTAATATTGGGAGGCATAATTCTACTTGTTTTTTTTTTGTTTTGTTTTTACAAAACTGCTTTAGGTCTCCTAGGACTTCTCCTTTCCATATAAATTTTAGAATATGTTTGTCTATATCTGCAGAAACAAAAAACTGCCCGCTGCGGTGGCTCAAGCCTGTAATCCCAGCATTTTGGGAGGCCGAGGCAGGTGGATCATGAGATCAAGAGATCAAGACCATCCTGGCCAACATGGTGAAAGCCCATCTCTATAAAAATACAAACATTTGTTGGGCGTGGTGGCACGCACCTGTAATCCCAGCTACTTGGAAGGCTGAGGCAGGAGAATCACTTGAATCTGGGAGGCAGAGGTTGCAGTGAGCCGAGATCGCGCCAGTACACTCCAGCCTGGCGACAGAGCAAGATTCCGTCTAAAAAAACAAACAAAAAAAATCCTTCCTATGATTTTGCTAGGAATTGCATTATACTATGCATCAATTTGGGGAGTATTGATATCTTTATTATGTTATATTTTCTGATCAATGAACATAGTCTCTTTAGTTATTTAGATCTTTGATTTTACATTAGCATTTTATAATTTTCAGCATATAGATCCTGCGCATATTTTGTTAAGATTTATACCTAAGTATTTCATTTTCTTTGGAGCAATTGTAAATAGCATTGTATTTTAAATTTGAGTTTTCATGTTTATTAATATATGGAAATATGATTGATTTTTGAATTTTGATTTTTTTTTTGAGACAAAGTCACTCTGTTGCCTAGGCTGGAGTGCAGTGGCACAATCTCAGCTCACTGCAACCTCTGCTTCCTGGGTTCAAGTGATGCTCGTGTCTCAGCCTCCCAAGTAGTTGGAATTACAAGTGAGCACAACCACACGCAGCTAATTTTTGTATTTTTAGTGTACATGGGATTTCACCATGTTGCCAGGCTGGTTGCAAATTCCTGGCCTCAAGTGATCTGCCCAACTCAGCTCTCAAAGTGCTGGGATTACAGGCACGAAATAAGACTGATTTTTGTATGTTGACCTTGTGTCTTATAACCTTGCTGAACTTAATGATTCTGGGGGGATTTTTTTGGTAGATTTCTTGGGATTTTCTAAATAGTCATGTCATCTACAAATAGGGACAGGTTTTTTTCTTCTCTTCTAGTCTGTTTGCCTTTTATTTTCTTGTGCTGGCTGGAATTTCCACAATTATGCTGGATAAGATTGGTGAGAACAGCCAATCTTGTTTTACACTTGAAGTTAGGGGAAAAGATACTACTTTTCTTCTTTAAATTAAATTAATTTATTTATTTTGAGATGAGTTCCCACTCTGTCGCCCAGGCTAGAGTGCAGTGGCGCGATCTTGGCTCACTGCAACCTTCGCCTCCCAGGGTCAAGCGATTTTCCTGCCTCAGCCTCCTGAGTAGCTGGTACTATAGGCGCTAATTTTTTGTATTTTTAGTAGAGGCAAGGTTTCACCATGTTGGCCAGGCTGGTTTCGGACTCCTGACCTCAAGTGATCCACCTGCCTTGGCCTCCCAAATTGGTGCTAGGATTGCAGGCGTGGGCCACCACGCCTGGCCTAGCTATAGGGTTTTTTGTAGATGTTCTTTGCCAAGTTGAGGAAGTTCTTCTCTATTCCCAGTTTGCTTAGAGTTTTGTTTTGCCTTGTTTTTGAGACAAGGTCTCACTCTGTCATCCAGGCTGGAGTGCATTGGTGCAGTTTTGGCACACTGCAGCCTCAACCTTCAGTGATCCTCCCACCTCAGCCCCCCGAGTGGTTGGGACTACAGGCATGTGACACCATGTCCGGCTAATTTTTGTATTTTTGGTCGAGACGGAGTTTCCTCATGTTGCCCAGGCTGGTCTCAAACTTCTAGGCTGAAGCAATCTGCCCTCCTTGCTCTCCCAAAGTGCTGGGATTACAGTTGTGAACCACCGCAGCTGGCCTGCTTGGAGTTTTTTTTAATATCACGAATTTTGTCAAATGCTTTTTCTGTCAATGATATAATCATGTGATTTTTCTTCTTTAGCCTTTTGATATGGCAGGTTATGTTAATTTATTTTTCAAATGTGGAACCAGCCTTGCATACCTGGAATAGATCCCATTTGGTTGTGGTTTGTAATTTTTTAGTGTATTGCTTTATTTTATTTTATTTTTATTTTTTTGAGACAAGGTTTTATTCTGTCACCCAGGCTAGAAGGCAGTGGCACGATCATGGCTCACTGTAGCCTTGACCTCCTGGGATTAGGCAATCTTCCCACCTCAGCCTCCAGAGTAGCTGGGAGTACAGGCATGTGGCACCACACACTACATCCAGCTAATTTTTTTTTTCTTTTAATTTTTTGTAGAGATGGAGTTCCTCCATGTTACCCAGGTTGGTCTCAAACACCAGGGCTCAAGCAGTCCTCCTACCTTGGCCTCCCAAAGTACTGAGAAAACAGGCATGAGCCACTGTTCACAGCCTAGATTTTACTTGCTAATATTTTGTTCAGGATTTTTCTTTTTTTTTCTTTTTTTTTTTTTTGATACAGAGTCTTGCTCTGTTGCCCAGGCTGAAGTGCATTGGCATAGTCTCGGCTCACTGCAACCTCTGCCTCCCAGGCTCAAGAGATTCTCCTGCCTCAGCCTCCCGAGTAGCTGGGATTATAGGCACCCACTACCACGCCTGGCTAATTTTTGTATTTTTAGTAGAGACAGGGTTTCACCACGTTGGCCAGGCTGGTCTTGAACTCCTGACCTAAGGTGATCTGCTTGCCTTGGCCTCCCAAAGTGCTGGGATTACAGGCGTTAGCACTGTGCCTGGCCTTTCATCTATTTTTATGAGAGGTATTGGTCTGAAGTTTTTCTTTCTTTCTTCTCTCTTCTTTTTTTGTTTTTAATATCTTTGTCTGGTTTTGATACCTGGGTCTCTGGACCTGAGGATTTCTTTCTTTCTTTTTTTTTGATACAGGGTCTTTTTCTGTCACCCAGGGTAGAGTGCAGTGATATGATCACAGCTCATTGCTGGGTCCGAGCAATCCTTTCACTTTAGCCTCCCGAGCAGCTGGGATTACAGTTGTGTACCACCACACCTGACTGATTTTTAAATTGTTTTGTATACAGGGTCTCCGCATGTTGCCCAGGCTGTTTTCGAACTCCTGGGCTCAAGCAATCCTCCTGCCTTGGCCTCCCAAAGTGCTGGGATTACAGGGATGAGCCACCACCCTCCTAGGATTTCTTTACTGGGAGCTTTTAAACTATGAATTCAGTTTCTTTAATTTTTTAGATTGATGCATAATATCATACATTTATGGAGTACATGTGAGTGTTATATGCATAGCATGTGTAATGATCAAGTCAGGGCATTTGAAGTATCTATCACCGTTAATATTTATTCTTTGCGTTGGGAATATTTAAAATTCTTTCTTGTAGCTACTTTGAAATACACAGTACTTTGTTGCTGACTATAGTCACCAGTACTCTGCTATTGAACATTAGAAGTTATTTCGTCTATTTGACTGTATATTTTGTACTCATTAACCAACTTCTCTTTATCCCCTCTCACCCACCCACCCTCTGCAGCCTCTAGTATCTATAATTTGCTACTTCTATAAGATTAACTCTTTTAGTTTCTTTTTTTTTTTTTTTTAAATTTATTTATTATTATTATACTTTAAGTTGTAGGGTACATGTGCATAACATGCAGGTTTGTTACATATGTATACTTCTGCCATGTTGGTCTGCTGCACCCATCAACTCGTCATTTACATCAGGTATAACTCCCAATGCAATCCCTCCCCCCTCCCCCCTCCCCATGATAGGCCCCGGTGTGTGATGTTCCCCTTCCTGAGTCCAAGTGATCTCATTGTTCAGTTCCCACCTATGAGTGAGAACATGCGGTGTTTGGTTTTCTGTTCTTGTGATAGTTTGCTAAGAATGATGGTTTCCAGCTGCATCCATGTGGCACATATACACCATGGAATACTATGCAGCCATAAAAAAGGATGAGTTTGCGTCCTTTGTAGGAACTCTTTTAGTTTCTACGTATGAGTGAAAACATGCAGTATTTGTCTTGCTGTGCCTGGCTTATTTCACTTAATATAATAACCTCCAACTCCACCTATGTTGTTGCAAATGACATGATTTCATTCTTTGAATCCCAAATCCATTGTGTATATATACTACATTTTCTTTATTTCATCTGTTGATGGACACTTAAGTTGGTCCTTTGTCTTGGCTATTGTGAATAGTGCTGCAATAAACACATGAGTGCAGGTATCCCTTTGATACACTGATTCTTTTCTTTTGTATAAATACAAGTGGTGGGATTGCCAGATCGTATGATAATGATATTTTTAGTTTTTTTTTATAATTCTCCATACTGTTTTTCATAGTAGTTGTATGGATTTATATTCCTACCAACAGTGTTTAAGAGTTCCCTTTTTCTCTGCATGCTTGCCAGCATCTGTTATTTCGTGTGTATGTGTGTTTGTTTGTTTTTAGAAGTATCCATTCTAACTGGGGTAAGGTATGTCTCATTGTGGTTTAGAATTGTATTTCTCTGATGATTAGTGATGTTGAACATTTTTTTCATATACCTGTTGGCCATTTGTGTGTCTTCTTTTAAGAAATGTCTATTCGTGTCCTTTGCCCACTTTTTAATGGGATTATTTGTGTTTTTTTAATTGTTTGAGTTTCTTGCATATTCTGGATATTAGTCCCTTGTCACATTAATAGTTTGCAAATATTTTCTTTCATTCAACAGATTGTCTCTTTATTATGTAGATATTCTCTTTGCTGTACAGAAGCTTTTCAGTTTAATATAGTCTCATTTGTCTACTTTTATTTTTATTTTCTGAGCTTTTGAGGTCTTAGCCATAAAAATCTTTGCTTAGACCAATGTCCTGATGTGTTTTTTTTCCTTCCAGTTTTATATTTTTGGGTCTTACATTTAAGTCTTTAATCCATCTTGACTATTTTTTTAATATGGTGAGAGAGAGAGATCCAGTTTCTTTCTTTTTTTTTTTTTTTTTTTTTGCATATAGATATCCAGTTTTACCAGCAGCAGTTAGCCTGTCCTTTCCTTAATGTGTGTTCTTGGCATTTACATTGAAAATTAGTTGTCTTTAAATATGTGGAATTGCATGAATTAAGTGGATATATATGATTTAGGAAGTTGTATATTAAGCTTATAGCCAGGAATACAATGGAAGGAACATTTGTATCCCTAAAAGACATTTTATGGGACACAGATGAATGCCTCTGCAATGGTTCTAATAGGAATTTGAAACTGCAGTGAGCTATGATCATGCCACTGCACTCCTGGCTGGGCAACAGAGCAAGACCTCATCTCTTAAAAAAAAAAAAAAATTTTCAGAATCTGCATTTTTGACAAGATTGTGTGATTAAGTTTGGTAGGCTCTGGTTTGAAGGAAAGTTAATCAAATAGGACTGTATCTAAGTTGAAATGTAGATGAGAGAAATTATGGTAAGGAGTCAGTTCAGATTCCTTTATTTCCTATATTAATAATCCACTTGAAGAAGAGACCAAAGGGTATGTAAAAAGAGAATTCTTAAATAAAAAAGTAGGATTTAATGACTAGGATTTAGAAAACGGAGGAGAGTGCTATATCAATGATTATGATCAAGTTTTGGCACTGGACAACTGAAAACTTGGTGGACCATTGACAGGAAATCAAAACCCTAGGTGGCATAAAAAGCTGTGGTGGTTATTCTTTACTCCCAGACTACTAGAAATTACTGTTAACAGAAAGTCAGCATAATAACAACACTGGAGAAAATCTTGAGAAAGGAATTTAGAAAAACTCTTAATTTCAAAATCCTAAAATAAGCAGCATTTTTTGCAAGTTATCTTCTTAATATGTGAACTTTTTTTAGATTGTTAGTAGTTTAAAGCCAATTTGTGTACTTTAATGTTTCTTATACTTGTTTCTTCAGAATTCAATTAGTTTTAAAGGAATTTTTCTCATTATAAAATACATAAACTCTCAAATTCTTTTTGTTTTGTTTTGTTTTTTTGATATAAGTTCTCACTCTGTCACCCAGCCTGGAGTGCAGTGGTGCAATCTTGACTTACTGTAGCCTCTACCTCCCAGGCTCAAGCAATCCTCCTACCTCAGCCTCCTGCGTAGCTGGGACCACGGGTGCCACACCCGACTAATTTTTGTGTTTTTTATAGAGACCAGGTTTCTCCATGTTGCCCAGGCTGATCTCAAACTCCTGAACTCAAGCGATCCACTAGCCCCGGCCTCCCAAAGTGCTGGGATTACAGGTGTGAGCCACCATTGCCTGGCTTTTCTTCTTTCCTTTTTTTTTTGAGTCAAATTCTTTAAAAAATGCAAATTATAAATAATAACTCCAGTATTTATGTTTTAGATTGGTGAGGATTAAAATACTTGGTTCTGGCTGGGCGCAGTGGCTCACACCCGTAAGCCCAGCACTTTGGGAGGCCGAGGTGGGCGGATCATGAGGTCAAGAGATCGAGACCATCTTGGCCAACATAATGAAACCCTATCTCTACTGAAAAAATACAAAAATTAACTGGGCATGGTGGCGCGCTCCTGTAGTCCCAGCTACTCAGGAGGCTGACGCTGAAGAATCGCTTGAACCTGGGAGACGGAGGTTGCAGTGAGCTGAGATCACGGCACCACACTCCATCCTGGTGACAGAGCAAGACTCCGTCTCAAAAAAAAAAAAAAGTTTGATTCTAATAGGCTTTGGTGAGACTGTGTGATTGGTGCAACTTTTAAAACGACAATTTGGCAATGTTTGTCAAAGCTAAAAAAAAATGCACATACCATGCTTCATCTAGCAATTTCATTTCTAAGAATTTGTTCTACAAATATACTGGCTCTACGTCAATTAATCCATAGGCTGACTCATCAGATTTACCGGTTGTGGTGTTGGTGTATTCAGGAAATTTTTTTTTAATAGATACGGTCAAAATTACATCACTTCATGGGAGAATTTTCCAGTTTATTCTGATTTCTTTTCTTTTCTTTTTTTTTTTTTTTTTTGAGATGGAGTCTCGCTGTGTCACCCAGGCTGGAGTGCAGTGGCGCGATCTCGGCTCACTGCAAGCTCCGCCTCCCGGGTTTACGCCATTCTCCTGCCTCAGCCTCCGAGTAGCTGGGACTACAGGCGCCCGCCACCACGCCCGGCTAGTTTTTTGTATTTTTAGTAGAGACGGGGTTTCACCATGTTAGCCAGGATGGTCTCGATCTCCTGACCTCGTGATCCACCCGCCTCGGCCTCCCAAAGTGCTGGGATTACAGGGTTGAGCCACCGCGCCCGGCCCTGATTTCTTTTCAATCCTTTTAAAAGTTATGTCTTTCCCGCATCTTAGTATTTTTAGGATTATTTTGTCAATTTCAGAGTGTCTCTACCAACCTACTTTTTGGTGTTTTTGACTAAAGTTTATAGCTGTTTATATTGGATGGGATGATCATAATAGATTTTGAAGATTTTTGATGAGATTTGGTTGACTTGATTGATTGATTGATTCAGAGAGAGTTTCGCTCTGTCACCCAGGCTGGAGTACAGTGGTGCGATCACCGCTTGCTGCAACCGCCACCTCTGGGGCTTAAGCGATCCTCCCACCTCAGCCTCCAGAGTAGCAGGGACCACAGGCATATGCCACCATGCCTGGCTAATATTTGTATTTTTTGTAAAGATAGGGTCTCCCCCATTGCCCAGGCTGGTCTTCAACTCCTGAACACAAGTGATCTGAGCTACTGTGCCCAGCTCTATTCTTATAATATAATTTAAAGGACTGTTCAACTTGTAAGCTAAGGGTCATGGCCTGGGTTGGTTTTTATGAATATATTCAATATTCAGAAAAACATTTCATTACCAGTAATTATTGTTTCACTATAACTCTAACATACATCTACCATAAATGTGTGTTGAAAAATAGACAGCTGCATCAGTAAGAAATGCCAATATTTTGGTTCTTAATTGTTATAAAAATTAAGAGTGATACCTTAGTTGAGATATTGGGGAATAATAATAAAATTAACAACTGGAATAATAAAATATTTCATTCAAATAAGAATGTGAAATCTCATCATGAAAGACAAATTAAGAATTATAATGACTAGAAAATTAGCAAATATGTTAATTAGTATATTAATACATATATATGTTTTCACAAATTAATATTTATAAACACCACATTTATTGATATTTAATAAATATATGTGCATATTAATAAGCATATATCTATTACTATATTAAATATAAACATTTACACACATAAGTACATGTAGTGTATTAATATGTGTCAACATAAAATATATATTAGCGTGAAATATAAGGTTCATGTGTCTGAGTGGTTCAGCTCTTTGAGATAAATATGTAAATTTGGTAATTTCTGTGAATTTATTGTTCAGTGAATCAAGTTTTGTAGAATGAGTTTGTTTCTGTTGTACTGACATACAGGATTATATGTTCAAGTGTGTGCATTACCAGATGGAAACAGGAGGGTCAGTTGTGTGTTTGTTAAATTATTTGTCCATCTATGTGATGAAATGTGTTGCAGCCATGAAAAATAGTGAAGTAGAGATGCATCTATTAAGATGGAAGAATGTGCAGTGCATGTAAAGTGAAAAAGGGTTCAGGATAATGTATGCATTCTTTTCCTTTTCAGTTAAAAGAGGGTACTATAAGATATATTCGTGAGTGTATGTTTATGTATGTATAGGATGTATCTATAAGAATACACAATTGTTTACAGTGATTATTAGGACTTTAAAAGATGGAAACAAAAGTTAATGGGTGTCCTTTTATTGACTTTAATTCTGATCATCCAGTGAGTAAAAGTAAAAATAATTTTTTTTTTTTTTTTTTGGGTTGAGGCAGTCTCGCTCTGTCACCCAGGCTGGAGCACAGTGGCGCAATCCTGGCTCACTGCACCCTGTGCCTCCCAGGTTCAGGTGATTCTCTTGCCTCAGCCTCCCGAGTAGCTGGGACTTCAGGCATGTGCCACCATGCCTGGCTAATTTTTGTATTTTTAACAGAGACAGGGTTTCACCATTGTTGGCCAGGCTGGTCTCAAACTCCTGACCTCGAGTGGTTTGCCCACCTCAGCCTTTCAAAATGCCTGGAAAGCAGGCGTGAGCCACGGCACCTGGCCTAAAATTAATTGTTTATAGCGTATATATTCATTACAGAATATGTGAAAAATGGCAAAATAGAAGAAAAGTCACCCAAGATAACTGTTGATATAAGTTTGCTTTAAAGTGTTTCCTTTCAGTCTTTTTGTTTGTTTGTTTTTACAACCTCTGTCTCCCCGGCTCAAGCTATTCTCCCACCTCAGCCTCCTGAGTATCTGGGACTACAGACATGTACCACCTCACTCGCTAATTATTTTGTATTTTTTGTAGAGATGGGATTTTGCTGTATTGCCCAGGCTGGTCTGGAACTCCAGAGCTCAAGTGATCTGCCCGCCTTGGCCTCCCAAAGTGCTGGTATTACAGGCGTGAGCCATTGTACCCGGCCTTTTCTTTGTTTAAGAGACAGGATCTTGCTCTGTTGCTCAGGCTGGAGTGCAGTTTTGGCATAATCATAGCTTACTGCAGCCTCAATCTGCTGGGCTCAAGTGATCCTCTAATTATGTATGTAATTAAATACATACATACATACATAAAATAGATAATTTACTTTTAAGGCTACTGTTCTGCCTATAACTTTATCTCTTGATAATCTTGCTTCCCCAAACATAATTTTATCAGATTCCTTTAAACTTAGTCTTTAACTTGATTCTTTTATGCATACTTATTACCATTTTAGTTATGAAGATACTACTTTTAGGCATGTTTCACAACTCTCATAATAATTGCAAAATGTTCTGCAGTTTAATAATGGTTTTTTTGAGGACCCTCAGATTTTATAAGATTATAATAAAGTGTCTTAAGTTTCTTAAAAGTATCAACTGTTTTCAGTTGTTTGAGTGGTATCTGAATGAATTGGCATGCTAAGTGACTTTTTTTAAATCAGAATCTCTTATCTCTGTTTCCATACTATCAGTCTTCTCACTGAAGGTTTACTATGTAATTTAGCATAACTATTCTGAGCATACCAGAGTTTAGAGTTGCAAGGTATGTTCTAAAAGACTACCTTTTCTCCCTTCCTCCACCCCACTGTTGGGTGCTTCCCTCCAAGTCTTCACCACCAGCCGAATAGTGGAATCAAATTTCATATAGTAGGCTTAACTGTAAGGGTTCTGCAGATATGGAGTTAAGTCGAGATTTTGTTCATGGCTTAAAAATTTGTTTTAAGTTTGAGGTCAATTATATACAATGAAATACATAATCTTGAGTGTTAAATGAGTTTTGACAAATGCGTGCACCTGTGTAACCCACATCTTTATCAAGATATAGAACATTTCCATCATCCAGAATCTTCTCTCATACTCCTTCCTACTCAGTACCTGTCTCCCAGATTCAACCTTTGTTCTGATTCTGTCACCAGAGCTTAGTTGTGGCTGTTATGGATTTTTATATAAATGGAATAATTTTGTGACTGGCTTCTTTTACTGAGCATAATGCTTTCCAGATTTGTTCATGTTTCACCAGCACTTCTTTTTTATTGATGACTAGTATTTAGTATTCTGTTGAATGAGTATACCACAGTTGGTTTATTCATTTACATGTTGATGGACATTGAGTTTTTTTTTTTTTTTTTGAGACAGAGTCTAGTTCTGTTGCCCACGCTGGAGTGCAGTGGCACAATCTCAGCTCACTGCAACCAGCTTACTGTGCCTGGCCAGGTAGACATTGAGGTTCTTTCTATTTTGACCATTATGAATAAAACTGCTTATGAACAGGCGAAGCATGGTAGCTTACGTAAATCCCAGCACTTTGGGAGGCTGAGGAGGAGCATAGCTTGGGCCCAGGAGTTTGAGACCAGCCTGTGCAACACAGTGAGACTTCATCTCTACAAAAAAATTAAGAAAATTGTGGGGCATGGGGTCATGTGCCTGCGGTCCTAGCTACTCAGGAGGCTGAGGTGGGAGAATTGCTTGAACCTGGGGGGGTCAAGGTTGCAGTGAACCATGATTGCACCACTGCTCTCCAGCCTGGGTGACAAAGTGAGACCCTGTCCCCTCCCCCAACAAAAAATTAAAACACCAGGCTGGGCATGGTGTCTCACGCCTGTAATCCCAGCACTTTGGGAGGCTGAGGCGAGTGGATCACTTGAGGCCAGGAGTTTGAGACCAGCCTGACCAACATGGCGATACCCCAGCTCTACTAAAAATATAAAAAATTAGCCAGGCGTGGTGGTACACACCTGTAGACCCAGCTACTCGGGAGGTTCAGGCAGGAGAATTGCTTGAACCTAGGAGGCGGAGGTTGCAATGGGCTGAGATCGTGCCACTGTACTCCAGCCTCGGCGACAGATCAAGACTCCATCTCAAAACAAAACAAGCAAACAGAAAACAAACAAACAAACAAAACAAACCCACACACCACTACCAACAACAAAAAACTGCTCATGAACATTTATGTATAAGCCCTTTTGTGGATGTATGTTTTCATTTTTCTTGGGTTAATATATAGAATTGGATTTGCTAGGCCATATGGAAAATATATGTTGAAAACTATTTTGCTCCGGACCATAGTGATAGAGGGGAATGGAGGTGAGAGGTAAGTCAAGGCTATACCATAAATGACCTTATAGTTCATATTAAGGAGGGTTTTATCCCAAGTATAAAAAAAGCCATGGAAGTGATGTCGGAGAATAAAATCATCAAATTACATTTTTATGCCTGACTGCTTTTTGAAGACTGAGTTGAAGGTGAAGCTTAAGGAGGAAGATCCAGTGAAGAGGATATGTCAGTTAGGACTCTGTTGCAAAGAACATAAAACTTGACCAAACTAGCTTAAACAAAAAGACAATTTTTGTTTTACATAAATGAGAAGGTCCAGGAAGCATCATTCATTCTCAAATATTTAAATACTAAATATGTCTGATTCCAAAATTTGTATTTCATCAGCTCTTACCTCTCTTCTGAACTCTAGATATGTTCACTAAAGACATCCTTATGCTTAGAAAAGTGCCTGATGTAGGCAGGGCGCTTTGGCTTACCCCTGTAATTCCAGCACTTTGGGAGGCTGAGGTGGGTGGATCACGAGGTCAGGAGATTGAGACCATCCTGGCTAAGACGGTGAAACCCCGTCTCTACTAAAAAATACAAAAAAATTAGCCGGGCGTGGTGGCAGGCGCGTGTAGTCCCAGCTCTTCAGGAGGCTGAGACAGGAGAGTGGTGTGAACCTGGGAGGCGGAGCTTGCAGTGAACCCAGATCGCACCACTGTACTCCAGTCTGGGTGACAGAGCGAGACTCTGTCTCAAAAAAAAAAAAAAAAAAAGAAAAGTGCCTGATTTATATACTAGATACTCAATAAATAATTTGATGAATAAACAGATGTTCTTGGGCATCCCTCAGAGTTATACTGGGAATCATACTTGAAACCTCCTATTCTTTTATCATCATCAATAATTATCTATCCTCCTGACAGATTATTTGTCAAACTTGCTCAGTTTTCTCAATCTTCACTGCCATTACACCCCTGACTTCTTTCCTACCCTTCTTGAGAACCTTCTGTGGTCTTCGTATGCTGCTGCTTTCTCCATTACAGTCTCTAAAGGTTGGAGTTACTCAGGCCTTGGTCCCATATCCTCTTCTCTTTCTTTGTACCCTTCCTTGGATGGAAGTTAAATATTTAAAAAGGAAGATAGTAAGTATAATATTAAGAGTAAGGCATAAGGTTTTGAAGTGATTCTGACATACAGTGAACTACATGCTAATTTGCTATAAAGGGAAAGTGGAAAATACACCAATAGGTACTCTAAGCAAAAGTCCAGGGAAGGAATAGATGTGTAAAAATATTATTTTTATTTTATTTTGTTTTTTGAGACAGAGTCTTGCTTGTCACCCAGGCTAGAGTGGAGTGCAGTAGAATGAACTTGGTTCACTACAAGTTCTGCCTCCCGAGTTCAAGCAATTCTCATGTCTCAGGCTCCTGAGTACCTGGGACTACATGTGGCCACCACCACTCCTGGCTAACTTTTGTATTTTTAGTAGAGACAGGGTTTTGCCATGTTGGCCAGGCTGGTCTCGAACTCCTGACCTCAGGTCTCCTGCCTGCCTTAGCCTCCCAAAGTGCTGGGACTACAGGTGTGAGCCACCGTGCCTGGCCAAGATGTGTGAAATTTTTGGTAGAGTTCTTCATGGCTTATCTGAGAGTGGGGAAATGTATTGTTCCTTTGCTTCCAGAATCTACAGATTAACTATTCAAAGTATGACCTTAGGCACACACCAAGTCATCTGTAATAATATTTATTTTTTAAAATATTATTTCTTTGTTTGTTTATTTATTTATTTTGAGACGGAGTCTTGCTCTGCTGCCCAGGCTGGAGTGCCATGGCGTGATCTCTGTTCACTGCAAGCTCCACCTCCTGGGTTCATGCCATTCTCCTGCCTCAGCCTCCCGAGTAGCTGGGACTACAGCCGCTCGCCACCACACCTGGTTAGTTTTTTTGTATTTTTAGTAGAGATGGGATTTCACCGTGTTGTCCAGAATGGTCTCGATCTCCTGACCTCGTGATCCATGCCCATCTCGGCCTCCCAAAGTGCTGGGATTACAGATGTGAGCCACTGTGCCTAGTCGATCTGTAATAATATTTTATTTTTGTAAGCCAATAAATGACTTTAAAATTTGTAAAATAAATGAAAATGTGTGCTTAAATTAAATCACCAAACAAGGAAGTTGGTGCTTAAATTAAACTGTCTCTTTTTAATTAAAAAATTTTTTAGAGACAGGGTCTTGTACTGTCACCAGGCATGATCATAACTCACTGCAGCCTCAAACCCCTGGGCTCGGAGCCTTTTGCTCCAATCTCTTAACTAGCTGGAACTACACATGCGCATCACCATGCTCAGCTAATTTATTTTTTATTTTTATGGAGATGGGGGTCCTGCTATATTGCCCAGGCTGGTTTTGAACTCCTGACCTCAAGCGATTTTTTCATCTCAGCCCCCCAAAGTACCAGGATTACAAGCATGAGCCACTGTGCTAGGCCCCAGAAATTTCATGTCTTTATATCATAGACTGTTGACTAAAGAAGGCTGACTCACAGTGATGGTGGGGAAAGTAGTGGCAGCATGGAATAGACAGATTTGCACAGTAGTTTGCATAGCTATGTTTAGACCATAGTTGATAAATTTTGTAACCTTGAAGAACCTGAAATTTGCCTTCGTAAATAGAGTGAAGGTGACAGAGTGCATAGTAAATTTATTAATCATTAATATTTGTTCCTTGAGCAACATCATCATCATCATCATAAATGCCTAGTATTATATCTGATACATAGTATGTGCCTAATAGTATCTTTCATTTTAAAAGGAGTTAAACTTCAGTTTCCTGGAAAATACACAGATGGTGAAAGATAAAAGTAAACATTACTAAAAACTGAAGTGCTCTGTCCTAGAAATGGAAATGTACAGTTATGCATTGCTTAACAATATGGCTAGTTCTGAAAAATGCATCGTTAGATTATTTTGTTGTTGTGTGAATGCCATGGAGTGTACTTACACAAACCTAGATGGTACAGCCTACTGTACACCTAGGCTATATGGTATAGCCTGTGCTCATAGGCTGCAAATCTGTTGTACAGTATATTGCTGGAGTGAATACTGTAAGCATTTGTAACACAATGGTATTTGTGTATTATACATATCTAAACATGAAAAAGGTATAGTAAAAATATGGTATAAAAGATTAAGAAATGCTACACCTGTTTAGGGCATTTACCATGAATGAGCTTGCAGGACTGGAAGTTGCTGTGAATGAGTCAGTGAGTGTTGAGGGAATATGAAGGCCTAGGACATTACTGTATACTACTGTAGACATTGTAAACACTGTACAGTTAGGCTACACTAAATTTATATTAAAAATTTTCTTCAATAATTAACCTTAGCTTGCTTTAACATTTTTATATTATAAAGGTTTTTTTTTGTTTGTTTTTTTTTTTTTTGAGACAGAGTCTTGCTGCGTTGCCCAGGCTGGATGGAGTGCAGTAGTGTCATCTTGGCTCACTGCAACCTCTGCCTTTTGGATTCAAGCGATTCTCATGCTTCAGCCTCCTGAGTAGCTGGGATCACAGGTGCATGCCACCACGCCTGGCTAGTTTTTGTATTTTTAGTAGAGACATGTTGGCCAGGTTGTTCTCAAACTCCTGATCTCACATTATCTGCCCACCTCAGTCTCCCAAAGTGCTGGGATTACAGGCATGAGCCACCATATATGGTCTACATTATAAACTTTTTAATTTTTAAAACGTTTTAACTTTTATAATAACACTTCACTTAAAACACACATTGTACATATCCTCAAACATTTTTCTTTATAGTGTTACTCTGTAAGCTATGTCTATTTTAATTTTTTATTTATTAATTTATTATTTGAGATGGAGTCTCGCTTTGTCACCCGGGCTGGAGTAGTGGCACAGTCTTAGCTCACTGCAACAATTGCCTCCCAGGTTCAAGCGATTCTCCTGCCTCAGCCTCCTGAGTAGCTAGGATTACAGGCACTTGCCACCACACCCAGCTAATTTTTGTAGTTCACGTGATGCACCTGCCTTGGCCTCCCAAAGTGCTGGGATTACAGGTGTGAGTCACCATACCTGGCCTTATTTTAATTTAAAAACAAAAACAAAAACAAACTTTTTTGTTAAATACACACACATACACACACATGCTTACATTAGCCCACACCTACGCAGGGTCAGGATCATCACCATTGTTTTCCACCTCCATGTCTTGTCCCACTGAACATGGAGCTGTCATTTGTGATAACAGTGCCTTCTTCTGTAATATTTTCTTAAGGACCCGCCTGAGGCTATTTTACAGTTAACTTTTTTTCATTAGTAGAAAGGAGTAAACTCCAAAATAATGATAAAAAGTGTAGTATAGTAAATATATAAACCAGTAACATAGTTGTGTATTATCAAGTATTACATACTTCAGGCATCCATTGGGGATCTTGGAATGTATTCCCCTTGGATAAGAGGGGACTTGTACTGAATAATTATAAATTACTGATCTCTGCCATAAATACTAAAATGTGAGTGTGTGTTGTGGGAGTGGCAGTCAGCGTGTATATGTTCATATCTGGTGTGGGTGAAGATCCCAAGGGGAGAACCAATCTAACAGGAATGGAAAAAAATACTCCATTAAAATGTGTATGTGATTAGATTTTTATATATTTATATAGATATAAACATGTAAATGAATAAAACAGTGAACACTGTCCTTTTATTTAAAATTAATTTATTAAAACCAGAGAGCAGCAGCTTAGGAAATACACCAGATTTATTAAAAATCTACTTTAATAGCCCAGCTGTCTTTCAAATTATCTGTGATAATCTAGTGTATCAATAGCAATCTGATGTATAAATAATAGTGTGTATACAAAGAAGTACTCTAATTCAGATTCTCTTCCAATTCAAATTAGTAGCTTTAGTCTGTATTTCTTGTACCTTATGAAAAACTTCTTTGTGCAGTATCTTTAGATTTTTCTAGTCATTACTAAACACTAAAAGCGATTTATTAGCAGTAAATATCAAAACATTGGGCTTTAGTAAATTACAGTTTTCTTGAGAATGGTGACAAACTTAAATTTTAGAATAAAATTTTTTATTTTTAAATTTTATTTTTTAAATTTAATAGTATTATAGAATGTTGATTAGCATTTTATTTTATTCCTATTGTAGGTTATCACAGTTTTTTTAAAACTTTTAGGTTTGGGGGTACATGATAAGGTTTGTTGCATAGGTCAACACATGTCATATCACCCAGATATTAAGCCCGGGACCCAATAGTTATCTTGTCTGCTCCTCTCCCTCCTTCCACCCTCCCCACTTCCCCTCAAGTGGAGCCATGTTTGTCATTTCCTTTTTTGTGTTCATAAGTTTTTATCACGTAGATCCCATTTATAAGCGAGAATGTGCAGTATTTGGCTCTCTGTTCCTGCGTTAGTTTGCTAAGAATAATAGCCTCCCACTTCATCCATGTTCCCGCAAAAAACATGATCTTGTTCTTTTTTATGGCTGCATAGTATTCCATGGTGTATATGTACCACATTTTCTTTAATCTGTCATTGATGGGCATTTAGGTTGATTCCATGTGTTTGCTGTTGTGAATAGTGCTGCAGTGAACATTCGTGTGCATGTGACTTTATGGCAGAATGATTTATATTCCTCTGGGTATATACTCAGTAATGGGAATGCTGGTTTGAATGGTAGTTCTGCTTTCAGCTCTGAGGAATTGCCATACTGCTTTCCACAATGGTTGAACTAATTTACATTTCCACCAGCAATATAAGTGTTCCCTTTTCTTCGTAACCTTGCCAGCATCTGTGTTGACTTTTTAATGGCCATTCTGATTGGTGTGAGATGATAGCTCATTGTGGTTTTGATTTGCATTTCTCTAATGATCAATGATACTGAGGTTTTTTTTTTTTCATATGCTTGTTGGTGGCATGTATGTCTTCTTTGAGAAGTGTCTGTTCGTATCCTTTGACCACTTTTTAATGAGATTGTTTGTTTTTCTCTTGTAATTTTTTTTTGTTCCTTATAGATGCTGGATATTAGACCTTTGTCAGATGCATAGTTTACAAATATTTTCTCCAATTCTGTAGGTTGTCTGTCTGTTCTGTTGATAGTTTCTTTTGCTGTGCAGAAGCTCTGAAGTTTAATTAGATCCCGCTTGTCAATTTTTGCTTTTTTTGCAATTGCTTTTGGTGTCTTTGTCATGAAATCTTTGCCAGTTCCTACATCCAGGATGGTATTTGCCTGGGTTGTCTTCCAGGGTTTTATAGTTTTGGGTTTTACATTTAAGTCTTTAATCCATCTTGAGTTAGTTTTTGTGTATGGTGTAAGGAAGCGGTCCAGCATTGTTTTACCCAACTTCAAACTATACTACAAGACTACAGTAACCAAAACAGCATGAAACTGGTACAAAAACAGGCACATAGACCAGTGGAACAGAATAGAGGGCCCAGAAGTAAGGCTGCACATCTCCGGCCGTTTGTTCTTTGACAAAGCTGACAAAAACAAGTAATGGGGAAAAGATTGCCTAACCAATAAATGGTGCTGGGATAACTGGCTAGCCATATGCAGAAGATTGAGGGTTATCACATTATTCAATCCCTTTAAAATATGTCACTTAACTGCAAGAAGTTTAATGTAATCATTTTACATTTTTAGAGTTTTAGAATGGGGATGGATCTTAGAGGTTTATCTAATACAGTCTCTTCATTTTACTGACCGAAGCTCAGGTCTATAGAAACCTATGACTTGACCAACTTCTCAAAACTAGTTATTTTAAGAATCCAAGACTGTAACCTAGATCTGCTATACACACCTTATTTTCTAATGCTTTCTAATTTGAATCTACTTGAAATACAGAATGTGCTTAATATTTGCATGTTTAGAGGTCTTCATTAGTAAGAAAATCTTCAGAAGCAATGGACAAAAGTGTAAGGAAGTATTAGGAAGGAATTGAGTTTCCTATGAGAGGAAGGGTCTTTGTGACATGCGGTTGATAACTCTCCTCCAGTCTTTTATTATTTCATTCCTTTCATCTCTTTTTTCTCTTGGACCCCCCTACCCCCTTCTCTCTTAGAGTGCAAATGGGATGACTGAAAAGTGGACCTTTTAGAGTAGACCAGAATAAGGAGATTGGATCAAGGGATATGGGGGAGAACTGGTGGGTTAATTACATTTTGTAACTTCCCAAGCTGGTTCTAATGTTCCAGCACAATTACTGGAAACCAAAGGAACTAAAAACATAGATTTTTTTTTTTAGAAGCACTCCACACTCCGCTGAAGTTGGTAATATTATAAAAGTTGTAGAATTCTCTGTTAGTCTTCCAACCTACACCTGTGAAGTCTACTTTTATGTTTTCTCTTTTAAACATTTCGCTTTTTTTTTTTTTTTTTTTTTTTTACCTTTTCTTTATCCTTCTGTTCAAACTTTGTTTGCTTCAAGTGATTTTTTTTTTTTTTTTTTTTACAAGGGAATAGAAAATATAAAGTGAATATACTCTTTTTTTTTTTTTTTTTTTTTTTTTTTTTGAGGCCAGACCTCGCTCTGTTGCCCAGGCTGGGTCTGTGGCCCGGATCTCAGCTCACTTTCTGGCTCTGCCTCCCAGGTTTCGCCATTCTCCTGCCTCATCCTCCCGAGTGGCTGGGACTACAGCGTCCGCCACCTCGCCCGGCCTAGATTTTTGTATTTAGTAGAGATGGGGTTTCACCGTGTTAGCCAGGATGGTCTTGATCTCCTGACCTCGTGATGCGCCCGTCTCGGCCTCCCAAAGTGCTGGGATTACAGGCTTGAGCCACCGCGCCCGGCCAAAGTGAATATACTCTTAAGACAGATATTCTTTCTTTTGGTAAATCTCTGGACTGTCGTGGTTCTTATCCTTGTTTAAAGAGAAGAGTTGCTGAAGTGGTTAAAAATATTTTACTGAAATTTCATCTTGGTAAAAAAAGACAAAGTTAATTTTTAATATTATTTTTATTATATTTGCTCTGCTTATTTCCTTTTTTAATTTAATTTTATTTTTTTTGGGACCGGATCTTGCTCTGTCGCACAGGCTGGAGTGCAGAGGTGCAATCTCAGCTCACTGCAGCTTCCACCTCCCGGGTTCAAGCAAGTCTCCCACCTTAGCCTCCTGAGTAGCTGGAATTACAGGGATGCGCCACCATGCCTGGCTAATGTTTGCGTTTTTAATAGAGACGGGGTTTTGCCATGTTGGCCAGGCTGGTGTTGAACTCCTGACCTCAGGTAATCCACGTGCCTCGGCCTCCCAAAGTGTTGGGATTATAGGTGTGAGCCACTGCGCCCAGTCTCTGCTTGTTATTTTGAAAGTTTAATAGGTAAAGCAGGGACAGACTGTGAACTGAGATAAGGACGATTAGATGATGATATTTATTCCTGTAGCTGTGAGTCATTATGTAGCCACAGTTGGGTGTACAGGGCTTGTTAGGAGCAGCCTTTCAGGGAGTATCTTCTGAATATTTGATAAAAGTAGTTGATAAGTTATGAACATTAGCAAAACCACTTATTGTAATAAGCATCTTTAAAATTGCTCATTTCTTTTTTGCACACTAAGCTTCATAAAAATTTAAATTATGAATTTTGATTAGTCTGTGTAGGGGTGAGAATTAAAAGGAGATACGTGAAATTTATTTCTTAAATGTAGCTAAGAATCATTACACTAGACTTTTCAAAAAAATACAGTGACTGGCACACATCACCTAAAATTGTGGGGTAATTTTCTGCTTTCACAGATCTTTGTAGAATGTGATCTATACCAGGTGTTGGCAAACTATGGGCAAACTATACCCTACAGGCCCCATCCTATTCATGGACTGGTTTTTGTGAAGTCCATGAGCTAAAAATGGTTTTTACATTTTTACAGGTTTGTAAAAACAAAACAAAGAATATAGAACAGAGATCGTATGTGCCTACATAGCCTGAAATACCTACAATCTGGCCCTTGCAGAAAAAAATTTGTTGAATCCTGAAGGAAGCTCTACATGGTCACATAGAACCATTTCAGGCAATTCAGAATTACAGGCATAAGTTGCCTTATTGTGTACTGCTTTAATAAGTGCTTTATAGATACTGCATTTTTTTCAAATTGAAGGTTTGTGGCAACCCTGTGTCAAGCAAGTCTGTCAGTGGCATTTTTCAGCAGCATACACTCACTTCATGTTTTGGTGTCACATTTGGGTAATCTCACAATATTTAAAACTTTTTAGTGATTGTTATATCTGTCATGGTGATCTCTGGCCAGTGATCTTTGATGTTACTATTATAGCTGTTTTGAGATGCCAGGAACTGCACCTGTGTAAAATGACAAACTTAATTGATATATGTTGTGTGTGTTCTGACTGCTCTGCTGACTGGCTATTGCTGTTTCTCTCCCTCTGGGTCCTCCCTACTCCCTGAAACACAACAATATTGAAATTAGTTAATTTTCTAAGTGTTCAAATGAAGGAAAGAATCACACATCTCTCACTTTAAATCAAAAGCTAGAAATGATTAAGTTCAGTGAAGAAGGCATGTCAAAAGCCTCATGAGATAGGCCAAAAAGTAGGGCTTTTGCACCAAACAATTAGCCAAGTTCTGAATGCAAAGGAAAACTTGAGGGAAATTGAAAGTGCTGCTCCAGTGAACACATGAATGATAAGAAAGCGAGACAGCCTTATTGTGGACATGGAGAAAGTCTGAGTCGTCTACTTAGAAGATGAAACCAGCCACATAGTTTTCTTAATACCACAGCCTAATCCAGAGCAAAGCTCTAACTCACATCCAGAGCGAGGCTCTAACTCTCTTCCATTGTATGAAAGCTGAGAGAAGTAAGAAAGCTACAGAAGTTTGAAGCTAACTGAGATTGGCTCATGATGTTTAAGGAAGAAAGTCATTTCCATAACATAAAAGTGCTAGGTGAAACAGCAAGTGCTGATGTAGAAACTGTAGTCATTTGTCTGGAAGATCTAGCTAAGATCATGGATGAAGATGGCCACACTAAACAGATTTTTCAGTGTAGATGAAACAGCCTTCTAGGACTTTGATTATTACAAAGGAGAAGTCAGTGCCTGGCTTCAAAGCTTCAAAGGGTAGGCTGACTCTTATTAGGGGTTAATGCAGCTGGAGACTTCAAGTTGAAGTCAGTGCTCATGGATTATTCTGAAAACCACAGGGCCTTTAGGAATTATGCTAAATCTACCCTGCCTATGCTCTGTAAACGGAACAACCATTTTATATAAGGGACTTGAGCTTCCTCTGATTTTTGTATCCATAGAAGGTGGGGAGGTCCTGGAACAAGTCCTCCAAGGATACCGAGGGATGATTGTATTTCATGTTGTATACCGCAGCTTGTAAAAGTACATCCTTAGAATAGAGAGAAACCATTTGCCTAATAGTCAAAAGATTTCTTCAGGGAGAAGTATAAGAGAAAAAGATTTGAAAGCGGTCTAGGATTTAGACTTATGGTCAATTGTGAGATTTCCTTGTTGGTTTAGATCAGAGCAGAGGGTGGTAAACTGCGTCCCACTGACGAAATCCTTCCTGCTGCTTGTTTTTGTGAGTCATGAGAGAATGGTAGAAAGCCTCACTGACAGCATATCTGTTTACAGCGTGGTTTAGGGAATGTTAAGCCCACTGTTGAGACCTAGTGCTCAGAAAAAAAGATTCCTTTCAGGCTATCACTGTGCATTGCCCTGGTGACCTGAGAGCTTTGACGGAGATGTACAAGGAGATTAATGTTGTTTTCATGCCTGCTAACACAACATGTATTCTGCAGTCCATGGATCCAGGAGTAATTTTGAGTCTCACATAATCTTATTTAAGAAATACAATGTTCATAAGGCTATAGTTACTGTAGATAGTGATTCCTCCAGTGGATCTGGGCAAAATAAATTGAAAACCTTCTGGAAAGGATTCATCATTCTAGAAGCCATTAGTAACATCCCTGCTTGATGGGAGGAGGTCAAGATATCAACATTAGCAGGGGTTTGGAAGAAGTTGATTTCATCTCTCATGGATGACTTTGAGAGGTTTAAGACTTCAGTGTGGGAAGTAACTGCAGATGTGGTAGAAATAGCAAGATAACTGGAATTAGAAGTGGAGCCTGAAGATGTGACTGAATTGCCGCAATCTCGTGATAAAATTTGAACAGATTAGAAGTTGGCTCTTAACAATGAGCAAAGAAAGTGATTTTTAGAGATGGAACCTTCTCCTGAAAACGCTATGAATATTGTTGAAATGACAACAAATGATTTAGAATATTTCATAAACTTATTTGACAAAGCAGTGCCAGGGTTCGAGAGGATTGCCTCGAATTTTGAAAGAGGTTCTGCTGTGGGTAAAATGCTGTCAAACAGTATTACATGCTACAGAGAAATCTTTCGTGAAAGTTTGGCAAACTTTATTGTTGTCTTTTTTTAAGAAATTGCTACAGCTGCTCCGTCTTTTGGCAACCACCACCCTGATCAGTCAGCAGCCATCAACATCAAGGCAATACCCTCCACGAGGAAAAAGACTGTGACTGTCTGAAGGCTCAGATGATCTTAGCATTTTTTAGCAGTATTTTAAAATTAGGGTGCATACATTGTTTTCTAGACATAATGCTGTTGCATATGCGATATACTACAGTATAAACATACCTTTAATATGCACCGTGAAACCAAAAAATTTGTGTGACTTGCTTTATTGTGGTAATTGCAGGTGCCTGGAACTGAATCTACAATACCTTCGAGGTATGCCTGTATAGGTAAAATAATACAAATGAAGAAAATCAGCACACATGGAGTGTTTGTTACAATGTTGTTTACAGTAGTAAAAACTTCGAAACAAATGTTTAGTAACAGGAGACTGGTTAAATAAATGATAGGACATCTGTATAGTAGAATATAATATTCACTGAAAGTCATAACCTGTGATTTACACAAAGGAAAAATGTTGATTGCATTAAGAGTGGGGGAGACCCAAATTCCAGAACTGTATGCAGTAAGATCCTTTACAGAACACACACAAACACATGCACATACATATGCTCTTGATATCTGTATAGTTACAGAAAGCTTTATATACTAGAGTATGGAGTCCTGGGCGACTTAGATATTTTTTCTAATTGTTGCTTTTATTTCATTGCTAATTTTTTTTTTTTTTTTTTTTTTTGAGACGGAGTCTCGCTCTGTCTCCCGAGCTGGAGTGCAGTGGCCGGATCTCGGCTCACTGCAAGCTCTGCCTCCTGGGTTCACGCCATTCTCCTGCCTCAGCCTCCCGAGTAGCTGGGACTACAGGCACCCGCCACCTCGCCCGGCTAGTTTTTTGTATTTTTTAGTAGAGACGGGGTTTCACCATGTTCGCCAGGATGGTCTCGATCTCCTGACCTCGTGATCCGCCCGTCTCGGCCTCCCAAAGTGCTGTGATTACAGGCGTGAGCCACCGTGCCCGGCCTATTGCTAATTATTTTACAATGAAATTAAATAATTTACGTTTGGATATGGAAAAGTTAATCTGAATAGAGTTTTAAGTCACAAAGAGAACAGGTATTTTATGTAAAATAGTATTAGAAGCCTGGAAACGCTATTGAAACTTACAAATTTTTGGAAAGATTAAAATAGAACTTATCTCAAAGTCCTAGTAATTTATTATTATTAAAGTTTAAACAGGCTGAGCATGTAATAATGACATTTCTATTAGTCACCCAAAGGAAACAGTACTATTTTAAGGTATATCCCTTAAATGTGAGACATTGTGTATCATAGAGAACACTTCTTTCCACAAAAGCATGCATTGGTGTTACTTTCAGATACAGATTTTGGCTTAGCCAGATCATAAAATTAAGCCTCAAATAACATTTCTTCCTTCCATTTCTCTTTACCTTTATCTTCCCTTCCCTTCCCGTCCTTTCCTTTCACTGTGTATTACTGAAGTACAGTTAGATAATACTGACTTTTTACAAATGTATGCTCCCTGTTGTCGCCAACATCCAGTCTTCTTTCTCTTCTCTGTCTAGTATTTTGTGGGTTAATGTAAATGTGTTTCACATCTCATTAAATTTATTCCTTGATATTTGATGTTTTATTTGATGCTGTTTAAGTGTTATTACGATTTTACTTTGTTTCCATTGCATGTTGCTAGTATTTCGAAATACAGTGGATTTTTGTATATTGGTTTTATAGCCAGTGATCCTGCTAAATTAGTAGTTATAGTAGTTTTCTGTTATTTTGGGGTTTCTATGTACAAAATCATGTAATCTGCAAATAAAGACTAGTTTTACTTCTTTTCCCATCTTACACGGTAGTCCTCCCTTATCTATGGGTGATACGTTCTAAGACCCCCAGTGATTGCCTGAAACCGCAGATAGTACTGAACCCTGTGTATACAGTTGGCCTTGTGTATCTGTGGGTTCATCCAGCCATGGATGGACAATTTTCGGGGCTGGGGCGGAGACAATAAAAAAATACAAATAAAAAACTCTGTTACAGTAACTGTTTATATAGCATTTACTGAATATTATAAGTAATCTAGAGATGATTTAAGATAAATGGGAGGATTGCGTATGTTATGTGCAAATAGTAAATCATTTTATATAAGGGACTTGAGCTTCCTCTGATTTTTGTATCCATAGAAGGTGGGGAGGTCCTGGAACAAGTCCTCCAAGGATACTGACGGGTGATTATATTTCATATTATATACCACAGCTTGTACAAGTACATCCTTAGAATAGAGAGAAACTGTTTGCCTAATATGTAGTCAAAAGATTTCTTCAGGGAGAAGTATAAGAGAAAAAGATTGGAAAGAGGTCTAGGATTTAGACTTACGGTCAATTATGAGGTTTCCTTGTTGGTTTAGACCAGAGCAGAGATTGGTAAACTGCATCCCACTGCAGAAATCCTTCCTGTTGCTTGTTTTTGTGAGGCATGA
The DNA here is from genome assembly GCF_008728515.1 of Papio anubis. Taxonomy (NCBI): domain Eukaryota; kingdom Metazoa; phylum Chordata; class Mammalia; order Primates; family Cercopithecidae; genus Papio; species Papio anubis. The sequence goes on from NC_044979.1 coordinate 23,160,442, forward strand.
GAGAATGGTAGAAAAAATAATTTTAAAAAATCAGTGTTTTGTAATATGAGAAAATTAAGTGAAATTCAGTTTTCGATGTCCATAGATAGTTTCATTGGAATACAGCCATGCTTACTCATTTGTGTATAGCTTGTGACTGCCTTTGCATTTAAGCAGTAGAGTTGAGTAATTTTAACAGTTTGAATGGCCAGTAAAGCATAAGATATTTACTGTTTCGCCCTTCAACAAAAATGTTTCCTAATCTCTAGATTCTCTTCTGTTTTCGTCAATGTTACATTTTTAAATGGGGGTTTTACTTTCTAAGATGGCAGTGGTGTAAGTGAGTTTCCATCCCACAGTTCAGTAAACAGAATATCCTGTTCTCAGATATTACACACTTATATGTTTTAGTCTTTTTTTTTGTTTTTTTTGAGACAGTCTTGCTCTGTTGCCCAGGCTGGAGTGCAGTGGCACAATCTTGGCTCACTGCAACCTCCACCTCACAGGTTCACCTCGTGCCTCAGCCTCCCAAATAGTTGAGACTACAGGCATGCACCACCACGCCCAGCTGATTTTTTATTTTTAGTAGAGATGGGGTTTCACCATGTTGGCCAGGCTGTTCTTGAGCTCCTGGCCTCAAGTGATCTGCCCGCGTCAGCCTCGCAAAATGCTAGGATTATAGGCCTGAACCACAGTGCCTGGCCTTAGTCTTTTTTTTTTAAACCTATGGGCTTAAATTTCCTGAAGTCATTTAAAGTATATATTTATTTAAATAGACCATTTTGGTTGCAAAATAAATAAATTCCTTTGTCCATAGTTGGATGCTAGACTTTTATTTTGAAATTGTTTTTAAAATGTGTATAGAATATATTTATGTGCAATTTCAAGATGAGTAAAACTAGCACCCATATATGTATTGACCATTATTTTCTATATTCAAAGCACAGCCTTTCAGTTGGTTGAATTGGTTGGCATTGCTATGTGAATTTAAAGCTTTTTTTCCCCCACATAGCTTTTTTTTAGGAGAACAGGATTTTGCTCTCTTCCCCAGGCTGGAGTGCAGTGGTATGATCCTAGGTCACTGCAGCCTTGAAATCCTTGGCTCAAGTGATCATCCCACCTCAGCCTCCCAGGTAGCTGGGACTACGGACACACACCACTCACCTGGCTATTATTTCTTTCTCTTCCTGTCCTGTGCTGTCCTTTTTTCACATGGGGCCTTGCTTTGTAGTCCAGGCTGGTCTCCTGGCTTCATGTAATCCTCCTGCCTCAGCCTCTCAAAGTGCTGGGATTACGAGTATGAGCCACTGTGGCTGACCAGTTTGTTTTCCACAATTGTAATGGACCTAGTGTTGTGTATCAGTGGTCCTTTATGTTTATAGAATGTTTTGTTTTATTTTATTTTATTTTATTTTATTTTGAGACATTGTCACTCTGTCACACAGGCTGGAGTGAAGTGGCATGATCTCGGCTCACTAAAACCTCCTCTTCCCTGGATCAAGTGATTCTTATGCCTCAGCACCCTGGGACTACAGGCACATGCCACCACACCCAGCTCATTATTGGACTTTTTGTAGAGATTGGAGTTTCACCACGTTGCCCAGGCTGGTCTGAAGCTCCTTTTTATTTTTACTTACTTACTTTTTTTATTTTTCTTTGAGACAGGCTTTTACTCCTGTCACTCAGGCTGGAGTGCATGATCTTGGCTCACTGCAACCTCTACTTCCCAGGCTCAAGTGATTCTCCTGCCTCAGCCTCCTGAGTAGCTGGGACCACAGGTGTACAGCACCGTGCCTGGCTAATTTTTAAAAAATTTATTTGTTTGTTTTTTATTTTTATAGAGATAGGGTTTCACCATATTGCCCAGGCTGGTCTTGAAATCCTGAGCTCAAGCGATCCACCTGCCTTGGCCTCCCAAAGTGCTGGGATTACAGGCATGAGTTGCTGTACCTGGCCTTGTTTTATTCTTGAAAACATTCTGACACATACGTTCTCTGTGAGATTTCTATGGTAATAGTAATTTGGTTAACATTTTCTATTGGAAACAGGAATGAACTAGTTGTATGTGGACCAGAGGACACTTGACTGTACTATTTTAGTTTTATGGTGTAAAACGGTTACCATTCTAGGCTTTACTGAGTCATAATAGAAGTGAGGCACACATGGAGATTAGGGAGGAACAAGCATTAAAACATTAAATTTTTTCTTCCTTTTAAAGAAGAATTAATAGCCATATTTCTGTATTTTAGGCCCCTTAAAAGTATTTGTTATTTAATTTTATCCCAGATGGCTGCATGGTAGCATATCTAGAAATCAAATATATATATGTATTTTTTTATAGAGATAGAGTTTTGCCATATTGCCCAGGCTGGTCTTGAACTCCTGAGCTCAAGCGATCCACCTGCCTTGGCCTCCAAAGTGCTGAGATTACAGGCATGAGCTGCTGTATCAGCATATATATATATGTGTATATATATGTGTATATATATTTGTATCTATATATGTTATATCTTTATGTTATATATTTATATATGTTATATATTATATATAATATATATAAAAAACAATTCCAGGAAAATACTCATACATAGGGTTGTTTTACTTTTGTTTAAATTTTCAAAAATCGTTTTCTTTCATTTAAAAATCATTATTTACCCAGATACCTGTTATCTGCACTCCTTTATGAATTCTGTCTTACTGTACCCTTCCTCCATGTCCCCTTATGCCCCACCTAGACCCAAACACCGAAACGGTGGACTTCCATATGAATCACTGCTTTCCATGAAGTGGAAGTACAGAAGTGGTGACAGGATGTTCCTGAATGAAGTTTGAGACAGGTACACTGAGAGAGAGCTCTTGGTGGGCAAGGAACATAAGATTAGCAGCATGCCACCTGGGGTTAGAATTTAGGAGGTGGTAGAATCTAAGTGACTAGATGACAGTTTGGCTAAAGAAGTGGTTGCATTTAACCAGGCTAATAAACGTGAGCTTAAAAAAAACATTGACTGACTAAGACTGAGTCTTGCACTTCATTTTCAGTTTAGTGTTTCTCCTTGGATTAATTTTTTCTGTTTTATCCGTTACTAGTGTTGTACTGTAAACTGATGTACAGAAGTATCTCTAAAAAGACTCATTTATGAGTCCAGACAGACTAGAAGGGTTTTAAGCTTGTAATACCTGGATCCTTTTGTTTTAATTAGGTTTCTGGATAAGTCCTTACAAACTTTAAAGGTGTTATACCCTATCAGATACTTTTTCCCCCAAATAAAACTGTTTTTTTTTTTCAGTTGAAAATAAAATTGATATAGGCAATTCCTTTTCTTGACAACCTTCACAAGTGTGGTAGAAAATTATTTAGGACACTAATTAGTCTCAGCTTTGATTTTTGTGCAGATTTGATTTTACCTATTAATAACACTTTCATCAGGTGTAGCCTTTAATTTCATAAACTCCTAGCCTCCTCCTGAGAGAGCATTAAATTAATAGGAAACATACTGATGCTAATCTCTAATTATACATTCAGAAGTTTTTCATCTCATCAATCACTCTATTGTCCCTTTTTGTTGTCCGTTATACTTAAAATTTCAACTAATTTAATATAGTTTTTCTCATTATAAATGTTCATTTCTAAAGATTGGAAAATAAAAGAAAGAAAACAAACTACCTCTAGCCCTCTACTCAGTGACAGACACTCTATTTTCTTTTCTTTTTCTTTTTTTGAGATGGAGTTTCGCTCTTGTTGCCCAGGCTGGAGTGCAGTGGTACGATCTCAGCTCACTGCAACCTCTGCCTCCCAGGTTCAAGCAGTTCTCCTGCCTCAGCCTCCTGAGTAGCTGGGATTACAAGTGCATGCCACCACACCCGGCTAATTTTTGTATTTTTAGTAGAAACAGGGTTTTGCCATGTTGGCCAGGCTGGTCTCGATATCCTGACCTCAGGTGATCCACCTGCCTTGGCCTCCCAAAGTGCTGGGACAGGCATGAGCCACCATGCCTGTCCCTATTTTCTTATATGTCCTTTGATATACTCTTTTATTACTATTCCTCTTTTAGAGACAGGTTCTCACTCTGTCACCCAGGCTAGGGTGTAGTGACGTGATCATAGCTCACTGCAGCCTTGAACTCCTGGGCTCAAACGATCCTTCTGCCTCAGCCTCCACAGTAGCTGGCACTACAGGTGTGCTCCACCATGCCCAGCTATTTTTTGTACTAATAGGGTCTTGCTATGTTGCCCAGGCTGGTCTTGAACTCCTAGCCTCAGGTGATCCTCCGTCCTCAGCCTCCCAAAGTGCTGGGATTACAGCTGCAAGCCACTGCACCCAGCCTGAATCACTCTTTTATGCGTCTCTCTGCGATACTCTATGTACAGTTTCGGGAGCATATAATACTTGCATATGTCTATGGTACAGTGTTGAATAAAATAGGCACAGTCTTTGTACTCAAAGGATTAAAAGTCTAATACTCTTTAAAAACTTATCTTTTAAAAATTAATTGCTATTATAGAAGAAATACGTAAATAGTCTTTTTGCAAAAACACATAGATAAGGTTCAGGTTTCTGATTGCTCCCATTCCCTTCTTTATTTTCCTAACGGTAATCACTATTATCAGTTTATATGTCATTTTTCCCCCTAAGGTTTTGCTTATCCTGTACGTATGTAGAGAACATGTATGACTTCTTTTTTAGTGTAAAAACAGTTGGCTGGGTGTGGTAGCTCATGCCTGTAATTCCAGCACTTTGAGGTGGTCAAGGCAGGCAGATCACTTGAGTCCAGGAGTTCGAGACCAGCCTGTCTATCATGACGAAACCCTGTTTTTATTAAATATACAAAAATTAGCCAGGTGTGGTGGTGCATCCCAGCTACTAGGGAATCTGAGGGATGAAAATCGCTTGAATCTGGGAGGTGGAGGTTGCAATGAGCCAAGATCACACCATGCATTCCAGCCTGGGGTACAGAATGAGATTGTCTCAAACAAACGAACAAGACAAAACAAAACACAACTGTTATACAGTACCTACAATTAGTTTTCTTTTCATTCAGTATGTTAGTATGTCCAGATTTAGTTCTTTAAACTGCTTTATTTCATTTTATTGGTATACAGTAACTTAGCCTTTCCTATTGATAGACATTGGGAGTCCCAATTTTTTGCTATTGCAAAACATTCCTGCAATTGCTTGTACTCATAGAGATGTGCAACTGTTTCTCTAAGGCAGTCATACAGAGGTGGAGTTAGTAGATCATAGAGGATTTGTGATTACCCTTGAAATTTTACCATTGATGTTACTCTTTTTTTAACCTTCTTTTTTTGGAGGGTCTTATTTTTCTTTTTGAGTCAGTCTCACTTTGTCACCCAGGCTGGAGTGCAGTGGCGTGATCTTAGCTCACTGCAAGCTCTGCCTCCTGGGTTCAAGTTATTCTTATGCCTCGACCTCCCAACCATTCATGTTACTCTTTTTTTTTTTTTTTTTGAAAGGGAGTCTCGCTCTGTCGCCCAGGCTGGAGTGCAGTGGCCCGATCTCCGCTCACTGCAAGCTCCGCCTCCTGGGTTCCCGCCATTCTCCTGCCTCAGCCTCCCGAGTAGCTGGGACTACAGGTGCCCCCCACCACGCCCGGCTAATTTTTTGTATTTTTAGTAGAGACGGGGTTTCACCGTGTTAGCCAGGATGGTCTCGATCTCCTGACCTCGTGATCTGCCTGCCTTGGCCTCCCAAAGTGCTGTGATTACAGGCGTGAGCCACTGCGCCCGGCCTCATGTTACTCGTAAAGTTGTACCTTAGAGCAGTTTATCTTATGTCACTCCCCTCCTAACAGACATTTTATCCTTTTTAAATCTAACAAATTAGACATTGTTGTTATTTTATAGAGAAATGTGTGATTCAGTTTACCCATATTTTTACCACATCTTTCTTTACCATCCATCTTCAATTTCTGACTGTGGCTGGGCACAGTGGCTCACGCCTGTAATCACAGCACTTTAGGAGGCTGAGTCAGGCGGATCACTTGAGGCCAGGAGTTTGAGAACAGCCTGTTCAACATGGTGAAACCCCGTCTCTACCAAAAATACAAAAATTAGCCAGGTGTGGTGGTGTGTACCTGTAATCCCAGCTACTTGGGAGGCTGAGGCAGGAGAATCCCTTGAACCCAGGAGGCGGAGGTTGCAGTGAGCCGAGATCGTGCCACTGCACTCCAGCCTGGGCGAAAAGAGTGAGACCCTTCCACAAACAAACAAACAGAAAAAAACAATTTCTGACTGTCCTCCTGGATCATTTTCCTCCTTCTTAAAAAACATCTTCAGAAGTTTCATTAGTGGAAGCCTTTTACTGGTTAATTGCCTGTTTTTGTTTATTTAATTTTTAATTTAGCCTCATTTCTCTTTTTGAGTCAGGGTCTTACTATGTTGCCCAGGCTGGCCTTGAACCCCTGGGCTTAAGTGATTCTTCTGCCTCAGTTTCCCAAGTAGCTGAGATTGCACGTGTTGGCCGCTGTGCCTATTTTTAGCTGTTTATCATGAAAGTTTTTAAGCATACATGAAAGTAGAACAAATATTATGATGAAATCCAGTATTTCCATTCCTCAGTTTCCTGTTATTGATATTTTATCATTTGATGTTTAAAGAGGGGTCTCTTTACTTCTCTGTGTCTTCTTTCCTGCTGGAATATCCTATCATGAAGTCTGTAAATACTTCAGAATGTGTCTCCTAGAGAAGAGGTTAAAAAAAAAAACCCACAATATTCTCATTCCTAATGAAATTAGCAGTAATTCCTTAACATCGTCTAACACCTAGTCCACATCAAAGTCTTTTCAGTTGTCTTTGAAATGTCTTTTTATAATTTTACTCTCATTTTTCAGGGTTGTTATTTCCTAGGCGCACTCAGTTGTAGGTTGACAGTAATTTTCTCTTCATATCTTGAAGATACATCACTGCCTTCTGGCTTCCTTGCTGTTACTTGCTGTTAACTCTAATGATCATTCCATTGGGTGAAGGGTTCTTTCTTTATGGCTTCTTTTATGGTTCTTGTTGTCTAGTGTTCTGCAATTTTACCACTTTGTGTCTGGATGTGGGCTTATTGATCCCACTTGGGTATGTTGTACTTTCTGGGTCTAGGGATTACTTTTAACCAATTCTTGGAAATTTGCAGCTAGTATCTCTTTCTTTTAAAACTTTGAAAAAGGAAATATACATATATTCAGAAACATGTAAAACATGTACAGTTTCATTATAAAGTGGATATCTTTGTAGACTCTTCCGAGGTCAAAAGCAGTATATTTCACGTACCTCAGAATCCTCCTCCTCCCATATACCCCTTGCCATTTGAAATCCTCTCCCTTTCCTTAGAGGCACTCACTATCACGACTTTTATTACCTTTATGTGCATCCCTAAAATATAGTTTCCTTTGTTGAAATTTACATGACCAGCATCGTATACTTTGTCTTGCTGTTTTTGCTCAAATTATGTTTGTGAGATTCATCTGTGTTGTTACCTGTAGTTCTTCATTTTTATACAGTCGTTATTACTTAAGATAGTTTTTCTTTCCCTTTTCCTCTCTCTCCTGTCCGTTTACTACTCCCATTCATGTGCTTAATGATGTTTCATATTTGTCTGAGGCTTTGTATTTTTTTCACTCTTTTTTTTTCCTCTCTATTCTTTGGATTGCATCATCTCTATCAGTCTGTCTTCAAGTTTGCCAGTTCTTTTTTCTGCCAGTTCAAATGTACTTTTGAGCTCCTCTAGTGACTTTTTCTACTCAGTGTTCAACTCCAGAATTTCCGTTTGGTTCTTTTTAATAATGTCTCTTTATCGATATTGTCTATTTGTTGTGATACTGTCATTATACCTTCCTTCTGCAGTTATGGTATCCTTTAGTTCTTTTGACATATTTATAATGGCTTTTTGAAGTCGGTTAAATTCATCCTCTGGTTGCTGTAGCAGGTAGTGGCTTTTGCCTTTATTTTTCTCTGGTATATGGGTTATACTTTCCTGTTTCTTTGCTTCTTTCTTTTTTTTTTTTTTTTTGAGACGGAATTGCTCTGTCTCCTGGGTTCAAGGAGTTCTCCTGCCTCAGCCTCCCTAGTAGCTGGGATTACAGGCGCATGCCACCACGCCCGGCTAATTTTTTGTATTTTTGGTAGAGATGGAGTTTGACCATGTTTACCAGGCTGTTCTCGAACTCCTGACCTCGTGATCCGCTCACCTCAGCCTCCCAAAGTGCTGGGATTACAGGCGTGAGCCACTGTGCTCAGCACTTTCCTATTTCTTTACATGGCTTGTAATTTTATGTTGGAAACTGAACATCTTGTAAAACATTGCAACAACTCTTGGTACTGATCTTTCAACCCCCTGCTCGTTTCCAGGGCTTGTTACAATTATTTGCTTATTTGTTTAGTGACTTCTCTTTCCCTATTTTAGTGAATTCTGTTTCCCCCTTGCAGTGTTTAAGCCTGTGGTGTTACTCCTTAGGGGCACGGACTTGTGTATGCCCTCATGGCACCTGGCAGTGTTGGGCTGACAGTGTTTGGCAGAGCTTTCTTCTGTTTCTTTTTCTGACCACACCCAGCTTTTTATCTCCACTGATTTCTGGCTGCTCTGCTGTCTTTAACAATACCCTAGGACATAAATTGCTTCTTAGCCAGATCCAAACAACTCTTGAGGTCATTGCACATACAATTTGTTCAGACCCAGGGGGTGCATCCCAGCTGTCTTATTCCCTGGTTCTCACCTGTAAACTAGCTGACCTACAGTTTAGCCTGTAGTTTGAATCTCTTCCAAAATGCCTTTCACTCAACCTTGTGTTTGATATTGCCTTTAGGCTTGAACATCACACTCTTGCACACGAAGTCACTTCCTTTGGGAAAAGATTCTCAGCTATCCCTGGGAACATGTTAAATTATATGAGATACTTTGTATGCTGCTTTTGATTTAAATCTTAGAAAAGTAAAATACACATATTTTGCTACATAAATAGCAAAGCGATAGAGAGGTAAACAGTCCTACATAGTTGATTTTTCTGTATAACGGCAGTTTAACCTTTAATGAGAGAGGCTTTTAAAAGTTGTTAGTTAGGTAGATAGATTTCTAAAACATAAATAAGCTTTTCTTGCTTCCTAAAGGTAATACAGTCCTGAGTTCTATAGTATATGAATATTCATGGTAGATATATGTTGGTACTTTGGCACCTAATTTAAGAGGGGAAATTAAGTATTAGTGCTGATATTTAAACTTTTTCACTTAGCACACTGTTGATAGCTACTGTTTAGTCTGTTTTCTGTCTTTGTATAGTTCATGCAAATAACATGCTTTGTGAAATGTATCTAACAGAAACAATGGACAACTTAAAGTGCTGTTTCTTATTTTCGAAGGTTGTCATTTACAACAGACATGTAACAAATAATTTATTCTTTCTTTTACGTATTCATCAAATGTGTGAATGCTTAGTATTTACTGGAAGCCATGTTGTAGCTGTGTGGTATACTGTCATAAATGTGATGCACCAGGTAATTTCTGCCCTCCTAAAGTTTCCATTCTAGTGGGAACAGACTAATTAGAAAAAATATATAGTTTATAATTTTATGTATATATTGCATGTATGTTTTTTTTTTTTTCTTTGAGACGGAGTCTCGCTCTGTCGCCCAGGCTGGAGTGCAGCGGTGCAATCTTGGCTCACTGCAACCTCCGCCTCCCAGATTCACGCCATTCTCCTGCCTCAGCCTCCTGTGTAGCTGGGACTACAGGCGCCTGCCACCACGCTCGGCTAATTTTTTTTTTGTTTTGTGTTTTTTAGTAGAGACGGGATTTCACTGTGTTGGCCAGGATGGTCTCGATCTCCTGACCTCGTGATCTACCCGCCTCAGCCTCCCAAAGTGCTGGGATTACAGGCGTGAGCCACCGCACCCAGCCATATTTTTCTTTTTTTGACTTTTTTATTGTGGCAAAATATATGGAACATAAACATTTACCATTTTAACCATTTTCAAATGTGCAGTTCAGTGGCATTAAGTACATTCACTTTGCTGTATAACCATCACCACTGTCTGTTTCCAGAAATTTTTTCAGCATCTCAAACGGAAACTCTGTACAATTAAGTAATAACTCCCCATTCTTCTCCCCCAGACCCCTAGTAACCTTGATTCCACTTTCTGTATCTTTGAATTTGTCTATTCTAGATACCTCATAAAAGTGAGATCAGGCTGGTCATGGTGGCTCATGCCTGTAATCCCAGCACTTTGGGAGCCCGAGGTGGGAGGATCACTTGAGCTCAGAGTGCAAGACCAGCCTTTGCAACGCAGGGAGACCCCATCTATATAGATATTTTAAAAATTAGCCGGGTGTGGTGGCACACGCCTGTGGTTCCAGCTACTCAGGTGGCTGGAGTGGGAGGATTTGCTTTATAAAGCCCAGAAGTTTGAGGCGAGGCTGCAGTGAGCTATGATCCCACCACTCACTGCACTGTAGCTTGGGTGACAGAGTGAGACCCTGTCTCAAAAACTAGAAACCAAAAGTGAAAACATAAAATATTTGTCTTCTTGTTACTGGCTTATTTCACTTAAAGCATAGTGTTTTCGGGGTTCATTTATGTTATAGCATGTATCAGAATTTGATTCCTTTTATGACTGAATATATTCTAATATTCCATGGTATGGAGATACCACATTTTGTGTATCCCTCCATTGATGGACACTTGGATTACTTCCCATTTTTTGGCTATTGTCAAGAATACTGTTAGGAACACTGGTGCACAAGTATCTGTTCAAGTCGTTTCAGTTCTTTTAGTATACACCTAGGAGTGAAATTGCTGGGTCATATGCTGATTCTAAGTTTAGCAACCACCAAACTATTTTCTGTAGTGGCTGTACTGCCTTACATTCTTGTGTATTATTGTTTTTTGAAACAGAGTTTCACTGTGTCACCTAGGCTGGAGCGCAGCAGTGCCACATCATGGCTCACTGCAGCCTCTCCCTCCTGGCTCAGGTGATCCTCCCACCTCGGCCTCCTGAGTAGCTAAGACTACAGGTGTGCACTACCATGCCTGGCGAATTTTTGTAGACATGGGGTTTCATCATGTTGCCCAGGCTGGTCTGGAACCCCTGGGCTCAATCGATCTGCCTGCCTCAGCCTCCCAAAGTGCTAGTACTGTGAGTGTGAGCCATTGCGTCCAACCTTTCATGTATTCTTATACATATCTTTTGAACAGGACCCTAAACACAAAACCATGTATACAGCAACACTTTATAAGTGATAAGACACTTTCAAACATAATTTTGAGTGTGTGATTTTATTTTGTGTACTTACTGCATGGTATGTGAGATTTTTGGTGATGCAGGAGCATTATTACACATGTCAGAGTTACTAGTTACAGTTGATGTAGAGAAGAAGAACTCAAGTAACAGGGTAAAAATTTGCCACAGAATTTAACTTTTTAAAAAGTAATGTCGTTTTATTCTTTGGGCATTTGCACTCTACTCCCAAGTGTACATAGCTCCAACATCAGTAATCATGACTTCTGTCTTACCATGTTGGAAAGGGCATGAGTTTTGAAGTTGGGTCCTATTTTTGAATTGTATCTTTAACACTCTAGCTTCAGTTTCATATTTTATAAAGGGTTTAGTGTGTTCTTGTGAGGATTGGATCGTGTATATGAAAAGGATTCTTTTTTGTTTGTTTATTTTGCGACAGGGTCTTGCCCTGTTGCCCAGGCTGGAGTGCAGTGGCATGATCTAGGCTCACTGCAACCTCTGCCTCCCAGACTCAAGCAGTCTTCCCACCCCAGCTTCCCAAGTAGCTTGGACTACAGGCGTGTGCCACCACTGCAGCTAATTTTGTTTTCTTTTGGGTAGAGATAGGGTTTCGCCATGGTGCCCAGGCTGGTCTTGAACTTTTGGCCTCAAGAGATCCATCTGCCTTGGCCTCTGAAAGTGCTGGAGTTACAGATGTGAGCCACCATGCCTGGCAGAATTGTTGTTGAGACAGGGTCTCACTCCATCACCCAGGCTAGTGTACAGTGGCGTGAACATGGCTCACTACAGCCACGACCTCCTTTGGTCAAGCAATCCTCCTGCCTCAGTCTCCCAAGTAGCTGGGACCACAGGCACATGACACCATACCTGCCTAATTTTTAAAATTTTTCATAGAGACAAGGTCTCCCTGTGTTGCCTAGGCTGATCTTGAACTCTTGGGCTCAAGTAGTCCTGCTACCTTGGCCTCCCAAGGTGCTGGGATAGCAGGTGTAAGCCACTGTGTATGGCTAAAAATGAATAATTTTTTCCCCTGCAAAATTAATTCTAAGGACTTCTGCACCCCATTCAGGAAATCTTTGGCTTTTTTTGCCTTTTTCATTTAAAGAGATATTTTATTTCTATGTCTTACAACGTTTTAAATCTTATTATTTCAACTCATTATTTTATGTTATGTTATGTTATGTTATTTGTTTTTGAGACAAAGTTTTTGCTCTTGTTGCCCAGGCTGGAGTGCAGTGGCGCAATCTCGGCTCACTGCAACCTCCGCCTCCTGTGTTCAAGCAGTTCTCCTTTTTCAGCCTCCCAAGTAGCTATGATTACAGGCATGTACCACCATGCTCGGGTAATTTTTTTGTATTTTTAGTAGAGACAGGGTTTCACCATGTTGACCAGGCTAGTCTTGAACTCCTGACCTCAGGTGATGTGCCCACCTTGGCCTCCCAAAGTGCTGGGATTACAGGCATGAGCCACTGCGCCGGCCTTTTTAGTTTTAATTTTAATATTAGTTGTCTGGCTTATGAAGTAAAATTATTCTCTAAATGAAAATTTGGGCAAGGGTATTTTGGAGAGTCAATTTCAAAGCTTATTTTAAAAGCTTGGTTCAGAGGGGTACTGTAATACATTTAGGAAATTGCTCTATACTTGAAATTCCCTAAAAGTTTGTGTTTCTTCATTATTCAGATGAGTACATCAAATTCTAGAGCTTTTGAATTTCTTATCCAAGATCATATAGTTACTTTGTGAAAGAGATGAGTCAGTCAACTCTTTGACCTTGTATTGCAGTATTCTACCACATCAGACTACCCTCCTCCTACCTTTTACTATTTATGAGATTACTTTTGGCAGCCGGCTTCTGTGGCTTCTCTCCATGGTGCTAGAAGTGCACAAATGTACTTACTTTTGTGTTAACTATCTAAAGGATTTCTTGCTCCTTTGACCCTTTTTGTTCCTCTAAACCTCCTACTAAACTGAAAGATATATATTCTTGTAAGCTTTTTTAAAATTAAAAAGCAGATAGAAACAATCAAAAAGCAAAACTTCAGTATATCATTTTTTATTTATAGTAATTTACCTTCTAGAAAGCTTTTCTGTTCATAAGCCCCAATGTATTGTTTCCTTCCCAACATTCCATAAATTACTCCACTAAAACTCTAATAACCTGTAGTTAAATAAATGATATCTTAGAATCAAAGGTATTAGAAGTGTAGATAGCACCCTTTGATTATTTCAGTTTACTTTTCTGTTATTGGAACCTATATTTGAGTCTGTGTTTTCTACAGGTACAGTTTTGGGATGTTTAAAGTTGGAGGACCTATTAGAAGTCAGCTTTAAACTCCTAACTGTATATATGCTGAAAAGTGATAGTGGCAAATCTGGGCATTTCTTTTTTTTTTTTTTTAATTTTGTTTTGAAATATAGATTCACAAGAAGACACTATTTCATTGTATTTTTCTTCTAATTATTAGCAAAAGTGAGAAGTAATTTAATTTTTCTAAAGGAAATGAAAACAATTTTCCTCTTTTTTTAAAGGGCCATTTGAATTGTGAAAAAAATACATTTTTTGCAGCAATTTAGATAACATGGATTTTTCTTTAAAAAATTAGTAGTCTCCTAACTCCATTTTGTCTTTTGTGAAATAACAACATTTTGGTGTCTAAACCTCCATATGTCTATTTTCTTAGTGAAATAAATTAAATATATACACATACAGGGTTTGTATATTTTTATGAAAGTAATTGTATATTCATACTTGCTGTTCTTTAAAAAGTATAACTAGAATAGACATTCTGATCAACATACCTTATATCATAATTACTTAATGATTTTCCTATTAATGGACGGTATACTGTTTGCAGCTTTCTACCCCGCCCCCTTTGTTTTTTTTTTTTTGAGACAGTCTTGCTCTGTCACCAGGCTGGAGTGCAGTGGCACGATCTCGGCTTACTGCCACCTCCGCCTCCTGGGTTCAAGCAGTTCTCTTGCTTCAGCCTCCCAAGTGGCGGGGAATACAGGCGTATGCCACCATGCCCAGCTAATTTTTGTATTTTTAGTAGAGGCAGGGTTTCACCATGTTGGCCAGGATGGTCTCGATCTCTTGACCTTGTGATTCACCTGCATCGGCCTCCCAAAGTGCTGGGATTACAGGTGTGAGCCACCACACCCGGCCTGCAGTTTTCTACTCTTATAATGCTGTAGAACATAGCCAAACACTTGGCTATGTTGGTGTCACTATTTATGTAGGATTGATTCTTAGTTAGGAGGTGGTATAAGGGAGTGGTTAAGAGCACAGATTATCTAGGGCTAAAACTTCATAGAAGGAATCCAGGCTGTACTAATAAGTGTGTAACTTAAGGCAAAGTAATGTGTTCCCATTTCCTCTTTTGAAAGAGGGACTAGATCATTGATCCTCTGTACTTCTCTACTTTGGGTAAAAACTAACTTCTTTGACAGGCTAGATGGGGTTTAAAAAAAAAAAAAAAAAAAAGAAGTTACCTGGCTGTTAACTAAAGAGATTGATCATTTTTTTCATGTATTTTAATCACTTGTAATTCTTCTGTGAACGACTTACCGTTTTCTTGTCTCTTTTTTTTTTTTTTAACTTGTCTTTGTCTTACTGCTTTGTAGGATTTCTTTATACATTCTGAACATCAGCTTTTCTTTATATGTAGCAAATGTATCTTTTACTCTGATGCTTATCTTCAATTTTATTTATATTTTCTTCTTTCCATGTTGCTAAGTTGATTAGTTGATTGCCTCCTTTTATGACTTGTGAATTTTTGTTTTGCTTATGAAGGCCTTTTGTATCCCAAGATTTAAAAAAAAAAAAATTCTGTTTTTTTTTCTTTAACACTTCAATAATTTATTGATCACTAGATCATTTGGGATTTTTTTAAATTGCAGTATTAAATTATATACTATTTTTTTCTTCAAATGGATAGCCCAGAGTCCCATCACTGTTTATGAAATGGTCCAGCCTTCCCAACTTGAGTTATACATTTTATCAAATATTAAAATCTCATAAATTCACGAGTCTGTTTCTAGATTTTTCTAATTTTGAGACAGAGTCTCACTCTGTCACCCATGCTGGAGTGCGGTGGCACAATTATAGCTCACTGCAACCTTGAACTCTTGGGCTCAAGCGATCCTCCTGCCTCAAGCCTCCCAAGTAGCTAGGATTACACCACCATGTGCACCACCATGCCCAGCTAATTTTAAAATTTGTTATAGACATGGGGGCTTTGCTATGTTGTGCTGGTCTTGAACTCCTGGCTGAGTTGAACTCCTGGCCTCAAGTGATCCTCCTGCCTTGGGCTCTCAAAGTCCTGGGATTACAGTCATGAGCCACTGTACCCAGCTATATCTAGATTGTTTTTCTTTGCTCTTTTGTCTATTTTTGTACTAATAGGAAATTATTTAAATTACTGTAGCTTTATAGTATAATTTAGTATGTGATAGGGCAAATTCCCACTTTTTCCCCCAGAAGCTTCAAAATGATTCTCATGCATTTATTCTTGTATGTAACCTTTAGGATCAGTTTGTCCAATTATGTGAAAAATTACCACCATGATTTTGGTGGGATTACTATAGAATTATAGATTAGTTTGCAGGCTCTCAGATTTTAACTTAAAATGGTGATTTCAACCTAACCTTTTAATCTAACAGTGACTTTAGCCTAAACTGTTACCTGAAAATTTAAAACTCCCCATAATCTAAAAAGTTATGTTTTTTAACTTTTCAAAAAATGTTTGTGATATGAAGGTCTATTTGTTCCCTTCTTTCTTCCTGTTTCTTGTAGGCTTTTTGTAGTATTACCATAGGAATACTTTTGTTTAACACATGTTTTTCAGAAGTTTTCATTGGCATATTATTACGTAATTAGTTGTATAGTTAAGGTCTATGGTTCTGTGGCATCCTAGTTTTTCTGAGTTTTAACCTATATTTTCTGTGTCAAGAGTTTGATGTTAGCATGTAACTGTAGATGACTGAGGTCTCTTGTTTTCATTTGATTCGTTTTATAAATTGTGACAAACTTCAGAATAGTTTAATAGTCTTCTAGTTATGTGGCAATATTACTAGGTTTTAGGTCAAAGATGAGACAGTTAAGAGTGCAGTTTTACCTTATTTATTCCCCTAAAATGTGTTACGATTAGTGCTATAGGCTAGTACTAAATGTTTTATCAAGAAAAAAGGAACTTCTTTTATATTTACATTGAATCTAAAATATTAATGATGCCAGGCCTTTTGTTTTGGTATTCAAAAATTTTCAGAAATCCATTCTCAAAGCCATTTCAGGTTGATAACAGTAGTTGCTCAGTCAGTTTTTTCAACTTTTTTGACAGTGTGACTCTTAATTGTTGACTGTGCCATTTTTCCAGTAGTAAACAATGTATTTTGTTTCTTCTCATGCAGGTCGTCAGAGTCCTACATTTTAGCTTTCAGTGCTGAACTTCCTTCTCCCTTAAATTATTATAAACTTTTGCTGCTGTTTAATAAACGTGAAGATGTCTCGCAGTCCTGACGCGAAGGAAGACCCTGTGGAGTGCCCTCTTTGCATGGAGCCCTTGGAGATAGATGATATCAACTTTTTCCCTTGCACCTGTGGCTACCAGATTTGCCGATTTTGTTGGCATCGAATTCGCACTGATGAAAATGGGCTTTGTCCTGCATGTAGAAAGGTAAATACTTCAAAATAACTTCACAGTGATTTGTTTTAATTGTATAGTTTTTCCTGCCATGTATATGAGCAAGTGAATTTAAAAGACTGTGCAAACCTCACCTGATTATCTTATTTTATCATGTATATTATTTTAAGACATAATAAGGTGGAAAGAACACTGCACTGTGAGTCAGGGCCATGTCTTGGCTTTGTTTACTAGCTGTATGATCTTTGTAAAGTCATGTAACCTCTCTGATTGGCCTTTAGTTTGTTGTTGTTTTTATCCGAGGAGAAAGACATGGTCAGGGATGCTTACTGCTTAAGAAAATTAAGAATAGAGAGGTAATGGATTTGGATAGGGTTGCATGAAATTAGAAAAACATGTTATATTACATGTGGGAGGAAATTCACTTCAATTTTCTAGTACAAAATAAGAGAGAAGATGTTTACTAAAGAGGGTTAAAATGACAGAGAAATCCTGGTTCAGAAGATAATAATTGCTCATTTCTTGAGCCCTTATAGCAATTTTAGGCTGGTATTGATATTCCCATTTTACACTCAAGGAAACAGGAGCTTAGAGAACTTATCCAGAGTCATCAACTTGTGAGTAGTAGGTAGGAAGTTTGGAATTCAGATATGTCTTTTGAGTCTATATAGTCCATTCTGAACTATTGTATTATTGAAAAGCCCCTCCTAACTTTAAAAATCTGTTATTTTTAATATTCTGTGAGTTTTATTGTTTTGATAAGCACCAGCAACACAATTACAGTATAGTGAATTAACTACCAGGATAGGTAGGACTGCTGCATATGTATTTTGAAGGACTTTATTTGTGACCTTAGGGATTAATGCAAATATCTGCCACTTTATTATGGAATTTGCCTTTTCTTTAATGTTTGTATAATTTAAACTTTATTTTCTAGTTATGCATTTCAAAGACCTCTTGTGTTCATTACTGTCAAATTTTGAGAAAGCTGAAATGTGCTTTAGATATCTAAAATTTAAAAAATAATCTACCTCTCAGTTTTCTTATCTGAGAATTTGTGGTAAATCTCAGAAGGCGGTGCATTGTTTATTTATCATTAGATTTTAAAGATTAATCCAGTGGGTATGTATATGTATTATATGAATAAAAAGTTAGGTCTATTTCAATGTTAATGTAGTTTATACATTTATATAGTTACATATATATTGTATATATAACATATATAATGTGTGTATATAATTTGCATATGTAATATTTCACATAGTTAATATAGTTTAAGAAATGTGAATGGAAAGGTAAATGAAAACCCTAACATTAGCTTTGGGCAAAATCTATATAAATTTTTGTTTATGAATTTTAAACAATTATATTTTAGAAATTGGTTCCCAGTCTTTCCATAAGAAGACAATCATATTGAACTATTTCATCAGAAGTAATGACTTTCAGGATTGCCCAAGACTCTAAGGATTGTAAATTTGTTGGCTTCATGTGTTTATCTTTTTTCTTTTCTTTTTTTTTCCCCTTTGGGATGTTACGAAGTCACCTTAAAAGGACCAATTATTAAATTGTCATTAGAGAAAAATAAGTTATTTGGGGAAATTACAAAGAAAACCATTTCAGTCTTAAGAGATTACCTAAAATTACTTCAAGTCCTTAGAAAGTTAAAAAAAAAAAAAAAGATTTTAAAGGTAAAAACAGTATAACTTTAGCAACACTTGATATGAATAAAAGGGTGTCCTGGGAATACCAGAAAGTGTGAGGAATCTCTGAAAGACAAGAAGGATGTTGGAATCAATTTCAAGGAGGAAGCATTAGATCAGCTCAAGAGAAAACTGCTTAAAAAAAAAAAAAAAAAGGAATGACAGTGCCTCAGGATCCTAGGAAACATATCAGTGTAGTTGGTCGAGTATGGTCTCAGAGCAGCCTTATGGGCCTACCCCCTTTTTTGTACCATGTAGCAGAGACAGATGCCCTCTAATTAAAACAGTGATTATAAATTTGAATCAGAGCCTTAAGGTTAATGGAAGATTCTGGAGGGACTAGGAGCTTCTATGCCTAGCAGATTACCTGTCTAGCAATATGTCTTTGCTACAGTCACAAAGGAGAATCTTGCAGTAAACAGAAATAGCATTTATAGGCAGATTACCAGGATTCTCACATGTAAAGATGTACAAAAGCAAATAATTAACACAGATTTGAGGAAAACCAACATCATGAAAGAGAAGCACAAAAATCAGTAAATAGAAGATCCTAACACAGGAAACAAAACAGAAAGACATTTAAAACTATCATTGGTACCTTTCAGAAAGGAAAGAGAGAATGGCATATTCATGTAGAAAGACTATATTTCCTTATGAAAAGAACCAATTAGAGAGATCTTGAAAAAGCTTATAGATGGCCTGAAAAGCAACATTTTAAGAGCAAATTGGTAAATTGGAAGCTTGTGCTGAGTGAGTTTTTATTGAAGAATATAATGCAACAAGAGAAAAAATTGAAAGCATGAAAGAAAAGCAACATAGATCCACAGGTTCTAATCTCTGCTGAGAGCAGTCTCAGAGGAGTGAACTAAAAATGAATAGGAAGAAATAATCAAAGAACTAATAGAAGAAAATTCCTCTTAGATTAGAAAGACCCTGTGAGTTTGAAGCAAGATGACTGAAAAAGATCAATATCTGTTTATGTAATTGTGAAATTTTAGAACATCTGAAATAAAGGGAAAACTTTAAAAGCTTGTGAGAGATAAATATTTAGAATACAAAAGAACAAGGCTAAAATTAATGCCAGTATTTTCATTTTACAATTATAGAAAATAAACTAATTGATAAATTTATTTTCCCAAATTTTGAGGGAACGTAACTTTGAAAGGAGAGCTCTCAATTTTATTAATGTGTAAAGGCATAATAAAACATTTTCACACATGCAAAGATTCATGAACTTTATTATTCATGAACCACTATACAAACAAATGGAGAGTTGAGGATGACTGCAAGGTTTTGACTGAACACCTGGAAGTAGAGAATGGCCATAAACTGAAATGGGGAGGACTTCACCAGGAATAGACATTTGAGAAGATCAGAAACTCAGTTTTAGACATGTTAAGTATGAGATTCCTCTTAGAAATCTAAGTGGAGATATTGCGTAGACAGTTGAATGAATGTACATTTCTGGATTTCAGGTAAGATTCTGGTATGGAGATAAAGATTTGGGGGTCAGTTAGCATATAGTATGTTATTTATAATATCATGAGACTGGATAAGATCATGAATTGAAAAGATAAAAGATTGTCTAAGGATAAGCACTAAAACTTTCCAACAGTTACAGAGAAAAGAAATCCAGATTACAGAGGTCTAAGACAACCTCCTTTTAGGGTCTCCAAGTTAAATCTTTAGCTGAGATGGTTATTGTTATTAGGCCAGGAATAATTTTTTGGTTTCTTGTTGACTTAATCACATATCCTAGAACCTCTCCTTGGTCTCCTGATCACCAGACTTTTTATTGCAGGCAGCAGAGAGTCTTGGAGTCTGAGACCTGGCCTAGTCTTGCCAGAGAATATGCTCAGCATAGCGCAAGATAAATATTATGAAGTTGCCTGTGTTGGTCGGAGTCGGGCAAGTCTTTGGTCTCTGGAGGCCATCTACAGTGGTTGTGTTAACACAGAGGAAAACCACAGTGTTGCTAGAGATCTAGAGAGGGTCATGAAACTACCATTTACATGTAACCCAACCCTGCAGAGAGCGGGTCTACAGAAGCCATGCTGTGAGATGGCATATTGAAATGATCTGAAGAAACAAGTAGGGAGCTAGTTGAATCAAGCTCCTGTTTTTGGTCTACAATATGAAATGTGCCTGTTTTGCAGAAAGTTTATCTTAGCTTTAATATTTTTGAAAAGCAGGGACAGCCAGGTTTTAAAAACCAAGAGAGGTTAGTGTTCCTGTTTGGTCGTAGCTGCTAAACACAGGCACAGGCTACTTGGTTTTTTTCTTAGACTGCTTTTATGTGTCCTTTTAGTGCAGCATTTCCGAGAAAGCTACTGGTAGAAACAGCAGATATGGGAACATAGGTGGTGCACTGATGTGGCATTATGTATTGATTCCCATGGAAACCAGAGACTATACAAGGAAATGAGAACTTCAACAGAAGTATTATTATTTTTGTTTCAGAAATAATAGAAGATAATGTATCTATGAAACAAAAACAGGATGGTGGTTTGGACATGGTGGCTTATGCCTATAATTCCAACATTTTGGGAGGCCGAGGTGGGAGGATTGCTTGAGGTTAGGAGTTTGAGAGCAGCCTGGGTAACATGGCGCGGTCTAGTCTCGAATAACAGTAAGAAAGATTAGCTGAATGTGGTGGCACATGCTTGTAGTCCCAGCTATTTGGGAGGCTCAGGTGGGAGGATCGTTTGAACCCAGGAGGTTGAAGCTACAGTGAGCCATGTTCATGCCTGTGCACTCCAGCCTGGGTAACAGAGCAAGATACTACCTCAAGATAAAAAAAAAAAAAAAAAAAAAAGAACAGGATGATATAAAGAAGAATATTCAGTGAACAGTAACCATTGTTACTGAAAATTAAAATATAATAACAAAAATAATTGAAGGAAAGCATTGGAAGATGAAGTTGAGAAACAAAAAGCAAAAGAGATGAAATATTTGGGAGAAGAGATTAAGTTCATTTGAGAATCAATCAAGGAGGTCAAATACCAAACAATTAAGTGCTCTAGGAAGAGATCACAGTGATACAGAGGGGAAGTAATCATCCAAGAAAATGATTGAAGAATATTTCCCAGAAACAAAGAATATATTTTCAGATTGAAAGGGCCTATCAAGTGTCCAGCACAAACCTTTTTATTTTGAAATACCAGAATACCAAAGACAAAGAAGTTCTACAAGCTTCCACAGAGGAAAAAAGTAGATCACATGTTAAAGAAAAGGAATTCAGATTGTTTCAGACTTCTCAATAGCAAGACTTCAAGCTAGAAGACACTTCTGAAGGAGATTAATTTTCATCTTCGGATTCGTATCTGCTCAACTGTTAAGTGTGAAGGTACAAGAAAAGACATTTTCAGACGTGAGAGGCCTCAAAATTTTTTTTACCTTCCATGCATTCTCTCTCAGGAATCTATTGGAGGATGTGCCCCACCAACATGAAGGAATAAAGAACAGAATCATGGGATAAAGGAAACAGGAGATCCAACGCAGGAGAGAAGCACCTGGATTCCCGAAATGATGGGGAAGGATGACAGCTGTGCCCAAGGTAAAGAGGGCAACTAGTCCAAAATGAAACACATCAGAAAACTCCAAGAGGGATTTGTAGAAAAAGATAAAATTAAAAGAATACTTGGTGTTCCAAAAGAGAAATGTCTTGTGAGGCCATTTTGCCACTTGGAAGAGATTTGATGGTTGAATTAGTAATAAACACCTAAAAATCTAACCAGACAAAACAGATTAACTCTAGGGGAAACAAAAAGTTGTACAGAAATGAAAAAGCAATCATACTATGCTACAGTGGCTCACATGTGAGGTAGGGGTCATGATATATATATTTTTTCCTATGCTGATATTCTATTGTTGCATCGTTTGCAGAAAAGACTGTCCTTTTGCTCTTGATTGGTTTTGAAATCTTTCTTGAAAGTCAATTGCCCATAGATGTATAAATCTAATACTAGCATCTATATTTGTCCATTGATGATTATATCCATATGCTCATACCAAACTCTCTTTATTACTGTCATTTTTGAAACCTGGCATGACAAGGTTTTCAACTTTGTTACTCTTTTTCTAATTTATTTTGGGTATTCTAAGTACTTAGCATTTGCACATAAATTTTTGAATCAGTTTGAGAGTTTCTACAAAAAGCCTACTGGGGTTTTGATGGAGATTACATTAACTGTATAGACAGATCATTTTGAGGAAAAATGACATCTTAAAAATGTTGACTCCTTTAGTTCATGAATAAGGTATATCTTTACATTTTTCTAGGTTTTAAAATTTCTTTAGCAATGTTTTGTAGTTTTCAGTATACATAATAGTACAGCATGTTTTGTTATATTTATCCATATTTTATGTTTTTTGAGTTATGGCACATGATATTGTTTCTTTCTTTTTGAGATGGAGTTTCACTCGTGTCGCCCAGGCTGGAGTGCAGTGGCGTGATCTTGGCTTACTGCAACCTCCACCTCCTGGGTTCAAGCGATTCTCCTGCCTCAGCCTCCCGAGTAGCTGGGACTACAAGTGCGTGCCACCACACCTGGCTAATTTTTTGTATTTTTAGTAGAGATGGGGTTTCACCATGTTAGCCAGGATGGTCTCGATCTTGTGACCTTGTGATCCACCCACCTCGGCCTGCCAAAGTGTTGGGATTACAGGCGTGAGCCACCACGCCGAGCCCAATATTGTTTCTAAAATTTCATTTTCCAGTTGTTTATTGCTAATGTACCACTTTTGAATGTTGACCATCTGTATCAAGAAACCTTGTTAATTAAATAGGTTTCCTTTCCAATCTCTTTCCAATCTCTGCTTTTAAAAATTTTATTTAGTGACAAGGTCTTGCTCTGTCACCCAGGCTATGAAGTGCAGTGGCACAAATATAGCTCACTGCAGTTTAGAACTCCTGGGCTCAAGCAGTGCTTCTGTCTTAGCCTCCCCAGTATGAGGGACTGTAGGCATGTGCCACCATGCCCAGCTAATTGTTTAAAAGATTTTTTTGTAGAGGTCTTGCTGTGTTTCCCAGGCTGGTCTTGAACTCCTGGCCTCAAGCATCCTTCCACCTCAGCCCCCTCCAAAATGCTGGGATTATAGGCATGAGTCACTGCTCCTGGCTCTGTGTTTTTAAATTCTTTTTCTTGCCTTAATTCTACTGGGTAACTCCTCTAGTGTTTAATGTTGAAAAGAAGTGATAAGAAAGATACTTTTGTTCTCAATCTTAGCAGGAAAGCGTTAAGTATTACACCATTAAGTATGTTGCTGTCTGTGCATTTTTTGGTCTGGTCTTTATCAGGTCGAGGAAGTTTTCCTTTATTCCTAATTTGCTGAGAGATTTTATCATGAATGGTGTTGAATTTTGCCCAATACCTTTGTTGATACATTTGAGATGGTTATACTTGTTTCTCCCTTTATTCTGTTGAAATGGTAACTTATGTTTTTTGGTGTTTTTAAAGCTACAGGGTCTTGGTCTATTGCCCAGGGTGGAGTACAGTGGCCTGATTGTAGCTCACTGCAGCTTCAGCCTCCTGGGCTCAAGTGATTCTCTTGCTTCAGCCTACCAAGTAGCTGGGACTACAGGTGTGTGTGCACCACCACACCTGGATAATTAAAAAAAAATTTTTTATCTTTGCAGAGACGGGCTCACTATGTTGCCCAGGCTGGTCTTGAACTGCTGCCCTCAAGCATTCCTCCTGCCTCAGCCTCCTAAAGTGTTGGGATTATAGGCATGAACCACTACATCTGGCCTATGTTAATTTTTGCATCAGCTTTTCCTCTCAAAGATAAACCCTACTTGATAATGAAGTATTACCCTTTTTATATTCAGTTTGCTAATATTTTCAGAAGATTTTTGTGTCTGTGTCATGAAGGGTGTTTCTTTGTAGTTTTGTATTATTTTCAGTTTTGGTATCAAAGGAATACTGTCCACATAAAATGAGTTGGGAAATGTTTCCTCATCTTCTGCCTTCTGAAAGAATTTGCATGTCATTGGTATTCTTTTTTTATTTCTTTTCTAAATTCATTATTGGCGTGGACTCTACTAGGTATCTTTGTTGGAAAGACACCTGTGAAAACTAGCTATCACAGTACTCCTCTATGTAGACCTCTGGAATTCTTTCTGGGCTAACTCCATTTTTGTGGTATTTTGCCCCCATAAATTTCTGTCTCAACTTCTTCTAATTTTTATCACTGTCTGTCTCCTCCATTCATTATGACTTTTGGACCCAGTACCAGGATCTGGTAAGTGCTGGAAGAGCAGAAAGCTGGGATAGTTATGGTATTCGTCTGTTTTATTTCTTTTTTCTTAGAGATCACAGTCCTGCTGTTCATTGCCTGTTTCTTCAGTGTCTGAAAATAGTTATTTCCTGCATTTTGTCTAGTTCTCTAGGTGTTTATGATGCTAGGACTAGTCTGTTACTTCCATGGCTGGAAGTGGAAGTGTGTAAATAACATTTGCATTTTATAATAATATAATCCTGAATATTGCCCTAACTAAAGTTATGATAGAAATTAGAAAGTGGACTCAGGATGTTTGATGAGGGAAACTGACAGAGCTAAGTTTTCAAGTTGCATAATGTGATGAAATTTAAAACTGAGAAATCAAGAAGTAGCCATATGAATGTATTATTTAGAGATATGGTAGAAAATGACAAAGAATCATCTAAAAGAGTCAACATGATTATTTCTAGGGAGAGGCAACTGGTTGCAGAGGAGGAGGGAAAATGGGGGACTGCTCTTTTTCCTAACAAAACTTGTAGAACCGATTTACTAGAAGCATATTCAAGAAAAATATCAATGAAAGGAGGGAAAAATGATACAGTGGGCAAATGGAAATCATAGGAAAGAAGATATAATAGTACTGATATTAGTCATAATGAAATTCAAGATCAAACATATTTTAAAAGGGCAAAAGGTCCACAAAGTCATGAATCTTTATTTACTTAACAGTACAGCTTTGAAGTATATTGAGCCATTATAAACCCCAGGAGAAACTGACATCCGTATTTATAATGGAGAGACTTCACCTTCTGTATTTTAGAAATAGATGAAGTAGACAATAAAAAGAAAATGGAGAATATGAATAACAGAATTAGCAAGATGTGTGTGTGTGCGTGTGCACGTGTGTGTGTATAACTTTGTACAGATAAATTTGTCACAATTTTAAATACAAGAGCTGTGGTCAAAAAACAGGCCACAATGGAAAAATTAGCCAGTTCCAAAAAGTAAAACTCCCTTGTGTATTTTAAAAATTTATCCTCCTTGGGAGACTTTTTAAATCTGTGGGCTGTTGAATTTCCTTAGTTCAAGATAAAAATTAAGCTATTATTTCTTCAGATATTACCTTTGTTCTCTTTCTTCTCCTCTGTGACTCTGACTAAATATTTTTCAGATTTTTTTTTTCACTGTCTTCTATGTCTCTTAATCTCTTTTCTGTATGTTCTTTCTCCTTAATGCCTTAGTAAATGATTTATTCTGATCTGTCCTCATATGTGAATAGTTTCTTTTGGGTCCAATCTGCCCCTAAATATGTCCATTGAGTTTTAACTATTGGTTTTGTGTTTTCCATTCCTAGAAAGTAATGTTTGCTCTTTTTTTTTTCTCTTGCTGTTATTTTTAAATAGATTATTATACCCCGTAAGTATTTTCAAGGTTATATGCTTTTTAAACAGATGAGCATTATTTTTAAAAAAAATCTTTGCCCAGTAATTCCAGTGGCTGAAGTCTGTGGGCTATGTTTCTGCTCATTGTTGCTCATGTTGTATTTCTTTGTGCTTGGTTAATGTGGCTGCTTCTTTGTTGTCATTGAGAAAATTATTTGTAAGGTTCCCCAAGGACTGGCGTGGATTTGCTCCTCTCTAGAGAGGCTTCAATTTGGCTTCTGCTGGGTAAGCATTGGCATTACGGCTGCCATGTGCTTAAAGGTTTTTGGTCTAGCCAAGCTATATATCTCCATGCTGCAACTCTTCCCTAGGGTTGACTTCAACAATTTCTCCAGGATGATTTTCCCCTACGTACTTTTCCTTTTTTCTTACCTTATTCTGACCTTTCTGTAGTGTGTTCTTACCCTGAGACTATCCTCCGGTTTGTAATTTGTTCTTATCCTGAGCCCACCATTTGGAGGTCGACTGTATCTCAGCTTATCATGAGACCTGTCTTGCCAAAGACTACCATGGGCTGGTGTTGGGCTTTGAATGTTCTTTCTCCTCAGCTCTTTCTCTCCCTACCCCATTTATTGTTAATCAAATTTTCTGTTTAGCCTCTGAATTTTTACTTTCAACCAAAAATTGGGTTAGTATTTTCCTAGTATAAATTTTTAGGATGTCAGTAAAAAGAAAAAAAAAAAAAACTTTTATGTTGTATTTTTCATAGTTTTTAGTAAGAGTTAATTAGCTCTCCATTACTGGAAACCAGAACCCTAAAAAAATAGTATAATAGTATAATCAAATTAGATGTTAACAGCAAAAGGATTTTTTAAAAGTTCATTTACCTATAATACATAAATTATGGTCCTCCATAACTCTTGGTTTAAAGAGATCAAAATGAAAATTACAAATTATTCTAAATCAATAATTGGAACATGACTTCTGAATATCTGGCATGAGACCAAAGTGGTATGTAGCAGAAAAGTTAAGCTGTGAATACATTTATTAGAAAACAACAAAAATCAGAAAAGAATAAGTAATGTGACAGTAGAAGGGATCAGAAAAAATTAGAAAAAGAATAAGCCCAATGACAGTGGAAGGGAGTAAGCAGAATTTTGTGAAATAGGAAAAAAATAAAAAGTTTTTCTATAAAGATTAGAGCTGGTTCTCTGAAAAGACCAATAAAATAATTAAAGTCTTAGCAAGTTTAATAAAAAGTAAAGAGAAGACACATGTAAATAATTACATTTGGAATAAAAGTGGAAACATAACTACACATATGGAAGAAATTAAGTAATTACACTAGAAACTGCAAACCATGTTAACTAGTAACTTGGCAGTTTATCACTATTAAAAATAATGTTATATCTAAATACTTCTCCATAGGCAACCTATTTTACGTTAGTTTGATATGTAATACACAGTAGTACCTTTAAAGAGAAATTTTCTGCTTGTAACTTTTCATTTGTTATTCCTATATATAAGTTATTCCTAGAAATTTAACATGTGTTTTAGTTAAAAAGTTGATCGGGTAAATGATGAGTTGATGGGTGCAGCACACCAACAAGGCACAAGTATACATATGTAAAAAACCTGCACGTTATGCACATGTACCCTACAACTTACAGTATAATAATAATAAATAAATTTAAAAAAATAAAAAAAAAAAGTTGATCGGATGTATTTTTCCCTTTTTTTTTTTTTTTTGATACGGAGTTTCACTCTTGTCCCCCAGGCTGGAGTGCAATGGCGTGATCTCGGCTCACTGCAACCTCCACCTCCCAGGTTCAAGTGATTCTCCTACCTCAGCCTCCTGAGTAGCTGGGATTACAGGCACCTGCCATCACACCTGGCTAATTTTTGTATTTTTAGTAGAGACAGGGTTTCCACCATGTTGGCCAGGCTGGTCTGGAACTCCTGACCTCAGGTGATCCGCATGTCTTGGCCTCCCAAAGTATTAGGATTACAGGCGTGAGCCACCGCACCCAGCCTGTAGCCTGTATTTTTCTTTCTTTCTTTCCTCCCTGCCCTGCCCTGCCCTGCCCTGCCCTCCCCTCCCCTCCCCTCCCCTCCCCTCCCCCCCCTCCCCTTCCCTTCCCTTCTGATTATGCATTTGCTATTTGATTAATAAACCTTTTGATTATGCATTTGCTATTTGTGGTAAGCATATTTTATATTTTTCAGGTGTTAAGATTAAACAACTAGTATTTATAACTTCTTTTAAGGTACTGGAACAAGATATATTTGGAGGGTAAATTGTAGTAGAATACTCTGTCTCTTGTTGTCCTGTGTTTGTATCTTTTGTATTATGTAGCAGTTATGTTCCAACGGCATTGACTTTGAAGCCTGATGGAAATATATTTCCATAGGAACAAAACTTGGAATAACATAGCAAAAAGACTCAGACAACAATATAACTCAGTGTTATATGCTCAGCATGATGGTGCATCAGTAATATACTTGATAAGAGTTGATATTGCAACCTGATTTTTCTTGTGTCACTCTCCATCAATTTTTTTGTGTTTGTGCATTTTCAAATATTACATGACTTTGCCTCATGTTTAATCAGTATTTTATACAACTTCATATAATGCTAACAAAGGAAAAAGCTTGAGGGTGTTTGTCACATTCTGCCAGTTCTCAGAAAAATCTAAGTCCCAGAAAAGTTACATCATTGCTTCTTACACTATCTGTGATGAAGAATCAGATTTTTCTTTTCTTTCTTTTCCCCTGTGTGTTGAAGACTGATATAGGTTGCTATTATATATGGCTAGTAGTCATATGTTTGACTACATTGAAACATATCTTATTCTGCAGAGTCCACTGGTGATGTACCTGAATGTTGTGGTAGTGTCAGTTGCTTTGAGAGTTTCTGAATGCTTATCTCAGTTTTTGTACTTTCCTTGTTATGGACTGGTAAAATGCAGTGCATCAACTATACTTTGAAACCAAACTAGGAGCAATCCATATGTTTGATCCATTCAGGCAGTGGGGCATCACTATTTTAGATGTTAGTGAAGAGCAACAGCTTTGAAATGAACTTAATTGTTTTTTTGTTTGTTTGTTTTTGAGAAGGAGTCTGGCTCTGTCACCCAGGCTGGAGTGCAGTGGCACAATCTCAGCTCGCTGCAGCCTCCGCCTCCGGGTTCAAGCAGTTCTCCTGCTTCAGCCTCCCAAGTAGCTGGGATACAGGCTCATGCCACCACACCCGGCTAATTTTTAAAAATATTTTTGGTAGAGACGTGGTTTCACCATGTTGGCCAGGCTGGTCTTGAACTCCTGATCTCAAGTGATCCGCCCACCTCAGCCTCCCAAAGGGCTGGAATTCCAGGCGTGAGCCTCAAACGAACTTAATTGTAAACGCTTCAAAAGGAGCTACCCCAGGAATTCTAGGGTAGAAAACATCTTTTCTAGGTGCAAATGAAAAATTTAAGTTATAGAAAAGTATTTTAATTAGTTAATATGTAGTTTGCTTTTATATCTTTTTACATTTGTGCCTTTAGAGCTCCAAATTGCTTCAAGGGATTAAAATCATCCAGGCAGATAGATTAAGACTTGAAAGAGATAATTAATGTAGGTACAGAAAAGTAAGTGGAGAAGAAAGTTTTGAGAGGAAGCATTAAGAAAAAACTTAAATGTGGAAGACTACGTAATTGATTGAGGAACTGAACTTACCTTAATAGATCTTTAACAGTTTGGTTCCTTAAGTATAAAATGCAGGAAATAATTTATGTTTTAATTTTAAAAAGTGTGTGTGTGTGTGTTTGTTTTGGTGGCTTTTAAAAGACAGAAATGCTAAGTTTTCAATTCTGGAGAGTAGCTTTTGATGTTCGCTTGGCACATATTTATTGAGCTTCTGAAATCATACTAAATTTATATATGATCCTGGAGAAAGTCCTAAAATCATACCAAAATCAGGTAAATTACTAAGCAAGCTGCTTTGTGTGCCTTCCACTCACAAATAAGTTGGAGTACACCAAACAGGATCAACTAACTCAAAGATCCAGATTCTTAACGTGGGAATCAAATGGTATGGGTGTTTATATCCTACCAAACTGCTAAGGATTAAGCCTGACTCTTTTTTGGGTCACCAGCTCTAATTCATTGATGATAAGATAAACTATGAAGAGTATTAAGTTTTCTTAAAAAGCAGTAAGTTAAAATCGAAAGTGGGAATAGAAGGGAAAGAATAGGGTTTTTGGAGACCTCAGGGTATATGCTACTAAAAGTTGAGAACTATAAGGTAAAACCTTACTTTCTTAATTGCCATCAGCATTAGTCTGGGTATGTTCACAAATTTGAGAGTTTTTTTTTTTTTTTTTACACTTACATATGAAGAGATGGAAGTTAACTTTACATTAAAATCGTAGCAAAATTTCAGGCTCGTGGCTATTTCTTCCACCATTCCTTGTTTCCACCTTTTTTTTTTTTTTTGGTTTGGCATTATTTCTGTTGTTCCCCACTCTTATATTCTGATAGGTGCCAATTTCCCAACCAGTTGAGTCTCCATCCCTGGAATCTCTTCCTATCCAGTTTAACATATTATGGCATTTAATGTGCCCCTGTGTTGGTGTTGTGTGTGCAGGGGTCTGTGGCGGGGGGGAAGAAAAGAAAAAATAATGTGCTGCATCTTCCATTTATCATGAACTATTTGTTTTTAGTAGTAATAATTGGCTTTTGAATACTTACCTGCAGGACACAATGTTAATCACTTTATAGGTGAATAAATAAAGTACTGTAGTTTCCATTTTACAGATGAGAAGACTGAAGTAGAAAGGTCATATGACTTTACCAAAGTCACTCAGATAGTAATGGCTGAGCTAGGATTCAGTGCCAGCATTCTGTCTCCAGAGCCCTCATTTAGTAGCCCTGGCGTTAATAGTAGGAATGAAAATGGTATCAAAATGCTAAGAAAGAAACGATCACACAACAGTGTGATTGCTAGTATTTACTGAGAGATTACTATGTTCCGGACACAGTAGTAATTGCTTTAAGAACAAATGTGTAACTTCATTAATCTCCTAGCACATAGTAGTAGCTTTTCATTAAATATTTGTTAATTATAATATGTAAAATCCACATTTAGATGCAAGAACTTACACTCCTTGCCTCTTACGTAGCCCCTTAGAAGCTTAATCTTCCCATAAACTCTGTTGGACACTGCAGGGAATATCAAGATTGGTTTGTTGTTGTTTTGCCTTTAAACCGTAGATGTTTTAGCACTAAAAGTGGTCTGTGCTAAACTCCAAAAGTTTTTTTTATTAGAACTATTTTATTTAACATTTATCTTTTATTAAATAAAAAAAATTTAAGCAATTAAAACATTCTCATAAATGGAGAACGTAACAAATAACCCACATACCCACCACCGAGAATCAGATAATTACTTATGCAGTTTTTTTATTTTTTAATTTAATGCTAACTTCTGTGTTTGTTTCATGCTTAAAGCCATATCCAGAAGACCCAGCAGTTTATAAACCACTCTCCCAGGAAGAACTGCAAAGGATAAAGAATGAGAAAAAACAGAAACAAAATGAGAGAAAACAAAAAATATCAGAAAATCGCAAACATTTGGCTAGTGTACGTGTCGTACAAAAAAACCTCGTCTTTGTTGTAGGTTTATCTCAGCGCCTAGCAGACCCAGAGGTAAGTCCTCTTGTTTTCTTTGTCATCTTGATATTTTTTCTGTTTCCTTGTCTTACTTGGAAATAATAGTTGACCCTGCTCAATTGTGTGATTCCTCACATTATATCTTAAAGGAGAAAATAAGGAATTACTTTGAATAGTTGCTAAGAAACCAATGACCAGTCGTGATCTTAGGCAAGTGTCTTAATCTGTCTTGGCTTCAGTTTCTTCAGTTGTAAAACTAAGGAGTTGAACTAGATTTCTAACGTGCTGACAGTCTGTTAAAACTGGATAATGATTCGATTTTGCTGTTAAGGCTAACATGTGACATGAATACTCTGTTTCTTTCCTCTTTTCTGTATCTATATAAGGACCAGCAGTGGAGATGCAGTTACTTGAACCCACTAGAGATTTTAGTAACCTAGATTTTAAAAAGTCTGCCCAAGTAGTAATTGTTGGTTTTTCAGACCTGTTGCTATACTGTATCATCATTCTTTACTTACTCATTTTAAGCCAGTTTGGAGGAAGAGGGAGAATTTGGTAATGTGAAATAAAGGACCAATTTCTTTGTCATCCATTCAGGGGGAGGAGAGAGCTTAACCTTATTTCTTAGTACCTCTTTTTTCTCTTCTTCCGCCACAAGCCTTATTAGAGTAATGTCGAACTCATACTTTCCTTGAGGCCCTTAGATAAGCATCTGGTAATTTTTAGTTTCTGATATACCATGAGATACTGACTAGATTGTTAATAAGGCAAATATAAGCTGATCGACAGGCAGAGTGTTTACTTGGTAGGAGAGAGCTGGTTTTGAGGGATCTTCCAAAAGATCCTTGAGAAGAGTTTAAAGTAATATTAGGCATGGTACCCATCAGAAGAAAGATTGTAGTGAACATGCTTAAGGAGGTAGGAACCTTTGGACTTGGCTGAGCGTGTTAAAGGTCCCAGAAGGAGGATCTTTAAGGAGTATAATGTCTGTTTTTGTAAAAATTAATTTACCTGTAATCCCAGCACTTTGGGAGGCCGAGACGGGCGGATCACAAGGTCAGGAGATCGAGACCATCCTGGCGAACATGGTGAAACCCCGTCTCTACTAAAAAATACAAAAAACTAGCCAGGCGAGGTGGCGGGTGCCTGTAGTCCCAGCTACTCGGGAGGCTGAGGCAGGAGAATGGCGTGACCCTGAGAGGATGAGCTTGCAGTGAGCTGAGATCCGGTCACTGCACTCCAGCCTGGGTGACAGAGCAAGACTCCGTCTCAAAAAAAAAAAAAAAAATTATTTTAAAAAATAGTTTTTATTGATGATGTGTTTATATGTGTTGCAACTATACAGGTCTTCAAAATCAATATGAAATGATTTTGACCCTGTGAAAGTTGGGGACATTACTAAGAAGGATCTGTCATGGATGATAAACATGGAGGCAACTCAAGAATTACTAGGACCTAGGTCCAGGGATGCTGGCAGTCATTAGTTATGTGATACTCAGGAGACCAAGTTCTTTCCAAATCCAAAGGAGTGGTCTAGAGTTGATACAGAAAAAAACTTCTTCAGTAAGAAATGTTCAGCAAAGAGCTCATTTTGGGTGTATGACTCAACTTCTGTAGCCAGTTCTCCCTCTTTTTTTTTTTAAGCTAGTGATTATTCCCCAGGCAGACAGAATCCTACCTCAGCTTTGATCATTTCCTTGAACAACACCTCAACTTTGCACTAATCCTTTTATCTCCGTCTTTTAACTCTAAAATAGAGTTAAAAAGGTGTGAGCCACTTTTTTTCTAACCACAGGGCACTTCTATATACTCCTCTAACCAGTGGGCACTTATGCCAGTATTTACTCATACTAATCTTACTGATTTAGAATCTAATTTTTTCTTTTTTTTTTTTTTGAGACACGATCTCACTTTGTCACCCAGGCTGGAGTGTAGTGGTATGATCATGGCTCACTGCAGCCTCAACCTTCTGGGCTCAAGTGATTCTTGTGCCTCAGCCCCCCAGGTAACTGGGTCTACAGGTGCATATCACCACACCTGGCTAATTTTTGTATTTTTTTGTAGAGATGGGGTTTTGCCATGTTGCCCAGGCTGGTCTTAAACTCCTGAGCTCAAGCAATCTGCCCGCCTTGGCCTTCCAAAGTGCTGGGATTACAGGTATGAGCCACTGCGCCCAACCTAGAATCTACTTTTGCCTTTCTGAAAGTGCAGTTCCAGTAAATGAATGGAACTTTTATCTTGATTTGAGAGCTCTTGGATATGGATGTTCCTGTTTTTATTAATACATCTTGGATCTGATCAACTGTAGTACTGGAGGCATATGAAATAGCATCCAAAATTTGGATGAAATTAAGGCATAGACTGAATATGATATTTGGATTATAAGTTTCCTACCTCTTCTTTTGGGCATGTGATTTATAAGAGGGTTGTTTGTTTGTTTGTTTGTTGCCCAGGCTGGAGTGCAGTGCATGATCTTGGCTCACTGCAGCCTCCACCCCCTGGGTTCAAGTGATTCTCCTGCCTCCACCACCTGAAGAGCTAGGATTACAGGCATGCGCCGCCATGCCCAGCTAATTTTTTTTTTTTTTTTTTTTTTTGTATTTTTAGTAGAGATGGAGTTTCACCATGTTGACCAGGCTGGTCTTAAACTCCTGACCTCAAGTGATCCACCTGCCTTGGCCTCCCAGAGTGCTAGGAGTACAGGTGTGAGCCACTGTGTTTTTTATTTACTTACAGAGATTTCTTATTTCCATTTCAAGTAACTCTAGTAAGATTAATCTGAACTATTATACTGAAGGAAATGAATCTAAGTGGTGACTACTGAAAGAGAGTACTTTATCATGAGTCTATGCTTAAAAATATACTCTACTAGTTTTATATGTTTGAAATAGTTCTTTCTTGGTGAGAGGACATTGGATTTTCTTAAATGAAATAAATGGGCACTTTCCTTTATTTCTCTTGAAAGTCCAGAAAGATCAGAGACAAGTGTTTTGTTTTTTTTAAATAATACCACTTCTAAATAATATCTTTTATAATTCTCTTAATTTGTCTTTATAACCTTTTTAGTATTTGGAAATCTTCTAGTGAAGTTAACTTCACTAGAAAACTCAAAAGAAGGTTCAAATTGTTAGCGTCACTTTCAAGTCAAAGAAGGATCCTTGTAATTTATTTATCTTTGTGAACAGTTTGATATTTGACCTAATTCTGATTGACAGAATAGGAGAGTTTAGGAACAATTAAAGCTTATTTTGAAAATAATTTTTGCATACCAAAAATCTTCATACCAATATTGATTGTCAAATGTATTCATTTGTTGGTTGATAGACAAAAAAAAGATCTTAGAAGACAAGGTAATTAGAGCCAACGATTAGATCAGAGGTAATGATGATCACCCTCTAAGTCCTAAAATTTTAGGTTTGTGAGGACGTAATTGATTTATTCTGCAAATTAATTCTTGAATGCCTACCATTTGCTAGATATTTTGATGTCGGGGGTGGTGGGAAAAGTAGTTAGCAAGCCAGACACAAGCTTACAGACTGGTAGGGAAGACAGAATTTAAGTGCTTACATGTGTGCTGAGTGTTTATAAAAGGAAAGTACACAGCTTTTTGGGAACATATATTAGAACAGTTAGCTAGTGTGGAGATTGACAAAAAGCTTCTCTGAGGAAAGGACAATTAGGGTCAGCTTGAAGAATTAATGGGTGTTATCTAGGTAGCACATAAATAAGAGTGTCCTGGGTATATGTGATAACCCAGGAGAGCAGCTTGTTTGATGAACTGTACTGCTGTAAAGACACAACATTTCATTTTACAAATAAGAAACTGAGGCAAAAGGAAGTTGAGTGACTTGCCCATGGTCTTACAGTTCCTATTCCAGGGTATTCTGTGTTGATGATTACTGTGTTTTTCATCCATCCATTCATCTATTCACTCATTCATCCATCTGATTACCAAGTTTTTGTTTTTCTCTGTAGTGTCTGTGAATACTTGACTCTTTTCCCAAGGAATATATAACAAGACATTTTGGTTACTAGGCATGCCCTTGGACATTTATAATTCTGTCACATGGCCATTTATTTACTATATTAGTAGGAAAACTGGTCCACTGTGAAATACATCGTGACATTGAGTATATAGATAATGTGCCTGTGTACAGAGTGCTCTGTCTACTCTCCATACCCTTTATTTGTTCACTAGAATACTATTTTACTAGTTGTTTAGGCAGAATCTAGAGTGTTCAAGTTAATAGGGAAAGTTTAAATTCATTGTTTTTCCCTTGCCTGGGCAGCCTATTTCTTGTCAACCACTTGCCATTTGCTAATACTTTGAGGCCCACTATTGTTACAAATCCGTGTAATTCTTTTTGTTTAATGCTAAGACAGTTCACTTTTTCAGTAAGTATTTATTGAGTACCTGCAATATGCCAGGCATTATTTAAGACACTGAGCATTCACTGATAAACAAGTAGTAGTAGATAAATAAGAAGTACCTTCCTTTTTACAAAAGTAACAGGATGAGAAGTATTGTGTGCTGTGAAGGCACAAGGGATAGCATTCCACCTTGGGAGGGAGGTATGTACCCCTCTCCTGTCTTTGGGGTAAAGTGCTTCTGGCACAGCAACCATACAGATGCTTCTGGATGAGAAAGACCTCAATCTGCAAGTGATTTGTTTGGCTGGAAGATTAGATTGCAGTGGTCAGAGATAAGGTTGCCAAGGTAAGTGGTAATGGATCATGAAGGGCTTTCTAACCATGCTAAGGAGTTTGCACTTTATCCTCAAGGCAGGGGAAAGCTTTTGAATGTTCTTAAGAACAGAGTGATGTGATTAGATTTGTGCTTTGACAGTACCATTCTGGCTGCAGTGTGAACATGTCATCATAATTACATACCAATCTGATGTTGTTATAAAGGTGTTACACCCAAACGTTGGCCAGAAACCATTTCCATAAACCAGTGGCCTTCAGCCTTGTCAGACTCAGTGTCCACTTTTTAAAAACTAATGTAACACCCCTTGACTTTCATGAAATGACTTCTTGATAATATAATTTGTCTACACACATAATTTGAAAAAGTATATGTAAATGAGGAATAAAAAGAAAGTAGTTATAAAAAGACTATTTGTACATTTAAATGCTTGGACACTTCTTCTCTAGAACCTTGCTATTCAAGGTGTGGCCTCTGGGCCAGTAACATTAATATCACTGCAGAGCTTATTAAGCAAACTCTTCAGCCTTGCTTCAGATCTACTGGATCTGAATCTGCATTTTAACTAGATCATCGGAGGATTTATTTACATATTGAGGCTCTAAACTACTATTTTATCCTCTGTAATAAAGAAGTAAGATACTTGCACCTATTTGTAAAATCATGGACTGTGACAGCTACAAATGCATATTGTTACTGGTGTATGTATTGGGCAACTCAGGTGCCATGAAACATCAATAATGTGATTTTTCTCAGATAACTCTTAGTAAAATTTTAAACAAAACGTGTGTAGTCATCCCCTAATTACATATTATTTGCTTTCCTGTAAACTCAGTGTATGGCAAAACTGGGAAAATACTTTGTAATTATGTATAATATGGAATTTGTTTCTGGCTCAATAAACAGCTTCAGGTATGTCTTGTAGTACATTCAGAAATTGTGCCAGATAATTCTTTGTTGTACGGGGCTAGCCTGAGCCTTGTAAGACATCTCTGGTCCCCATCCACTGAACAGCAGCAGTCTCTCCCAGTCACTTTAACTGTCTCTCCCAATAAAAGCTTTCACAAATTTCCAGACTGCCCCTTGAGTGCTTCCCTCATTGAGAACTACTGCCATAAACCTATGATGCTGATGCAGTACAACCTGTGACCAGCCTCACTGAACCCTTTGGAGTAGCTGTCTTAGCTATGAGGCTGGTTGCTGAGTTGGTATTCATCCAGCTGGAAGATTGAATACAGTTCCAAACTCCACTAGCCAGAAAGCTTTTTCAAACTCTGCTCTTCTCTCTTTATCAACCCTGAGACTTTGCTACCAATAACCTAAGGGTCATTGTGTTAGCCACTATTACTATCATATCCCTCAGGGGTTTTGGGTGGAAAAAAGATTGAAACTTAGTGTAATTACCTCACCTTCTAATCTGTTAGAATTGGCTACAGGAAACGTAACAGTTACCTTATACTTCCAAGCACCTAAAATAAAATATGGTAAGATTAATTACTTTCTATTAATTAGGTAGAAGACTAAGAATTAATGATACACCAGCCATAGATTTATTCATGAAGCTTTGATTCTATCAAATGCAGAACAGAATAGCTAAATTATAAGTCTGTAAGAATATTATCAAATATGAATGGAAAGAAATACTTTACACACACTTGAATAGGTACATGCAGAAAGCTTTCATTTGGAGAGAGCTTGCTATTTGGAGAGATTGTAGGAACAGTAGGTTTAAAGGTACATTCTAGGAAAACAAAATTTTTAGGTAGTTGCAAATTATGGGAGATGTCTTTTTATCAAGTTACATACTGGTCAGATTAGCCAAGGTTAAGTTTGTAAGAGAAGCTGAAAGAATGCATGTAGTGTTCACAAAGTAAAGGAGATGAGGTACGTAGGGGAAATAACCACCAAGAAGTAACCAGGTAATAAAGAAAGAAACATATAAATCTGTTTCCCAAATGTTAAGTACCAGGAAAAGTAGGGAAAAAACCTCATGAGACGGATGAGATTGGTAAAATTGATTGACACAGGAAACTGTATGCACAATGATAAATCATAAAGCATAGAGGGTTGAGTGGGCACTCTTGTTATTTGAAATGTGTAATTTATAAACAATGTTATATACAATAGATTTATGAGTAAAGACTGTTTCTATGTCTGTTCTTTCAATTCTGTCTTTACCTTTAATACATAATTCTGGTCATTGTTTTTGAAGAATTGCTTTCGTATAAGATCATCTCTTAATGGCAGTGTACTTAAGATCTTTGATCTGTTTTGCGTTTAAGAATACTGTACAGGTAAGATCCCATAGATACTGGAGCTGTTAGTAGAACGTAGTAGATAATACCAATTAGTGAGTCTCAGTTTCTGTTCAGTGGGTCAAGAAAAGAATAGCTTTTAGACTCTTGATTTCCTGTAGGTTAGCTATACAAACTGCAATTAGGAGGTAGTGACATTTATTAGAAAACTTTAAAAATTATTATTTTCCTTTTGCTGAAGAGGGATGATGAATGTCTCCATTATAAGGATAAAATTGTTGAAAATGGGGACAGTTTATACCTTATTTCTTCTTCTTTTATAGGTTTTAAAACGACCAGAATATTTTGGGAAGTTTGGTAAAATACATAAAGTTGTCATCAATAATAGCACATCATATGCAGGCTCACAGGTAACTAATTTTAGGGATGTTTGCCTTTCCTCCCTAAGGTCTGTGCTTGACCTGGGCTGTTCCAAAGGAAACTTTGCTCTCTGATTAGAAAGCTTGAGGGACAAGGACTTAAGCAGTGTAGTGACCTCTGTTGGTGGGGTGGGGGATTTTTTGGTGCTTATTTGACCCTTCTAGGACTTAACAATTAAGAGGGAAATAGTAAAACAAACATTTAGTGATGGAGTAAAGGGGAGGGGGAGGTGAGTCTGCTATCAGGCAATGTAATAATTAGATGAGGATTAGATAGTGATTTCTAATCTGTAATATTTTCAGATATTGAAAATAGTATCTTTGTTATGCTGGTGTTATCAGAATGGTTTTCTAGATTGCATTTATTTTTGAGAGAACATAATTTGACATAGTCTTTAAATCTTATTTTTTAATCTAAATTTTAATTTTTTAATAACCTTGACGAGCCTGTCAAATGACTTTTTAAAAAAATAAATGCCAAGCCAAAGTAATATTTTATTCACATATATTACAGTATTCTTAAAATCAGATAAAATTCATTGAGTATTATTACTTTCAAATGAGCTAGTTTAGTGTTTAATCAAAACTGCCACTACTACTACTAATTATTGTCATTAGTAATAGTAGCAGTCAAGGGCTTTAGAATTCCCTAGGTTGCAGTACAATTTTTTTAGTATCGTTTAATTTGAAACTAATAACAGTGGAATGGGATTTTTTCACTTTAGGGTCCAAGTGCCAGTGCTTATGTAACCTATATCCGGTCAGAAGATGCTCTCAGAGCCATACAGTGTGTCAACAATGTGGTAGTAGATGGCAGAACACTTAAGGTAATATAATCCTCTTGATCCTTTTTTTTTTTTTTTTAAGGGAGATGAGATAAAATATAGTAAGTAGAGGAGAACTGAGCATTTATATATTAAATTTGACTGTTAATTTGAAGAGTTTCTCTTAGGGTTCCATACCATCTATTATAGCTAATTTGTTTACTGCTGATTTCTGTAGGGTCCTCTTTTACCAGATAGGAATAAACACATTCATTATTAGGGGATAATCTTTTAAAATATTGCATTTTTACATATATTTTATTTTGTGATAATAGAACCATTATTTTCTTCAGAAATAGGTAGTCCTTAAATATATGGACATTGATTCAGGTTTGAGTGAGGAGTCCCACTAAGCAAAGCTTTATGGTTAATGGAAGAAGGATGGCATAATTAGAAAAAGGAATTTGCCTTCTTATGTGTCTAACCACTCATAATATGGAACAGATTTTTTTGGTCTATCTCCTCTCATGATATTTGGGGAAGATTTGGGTGTTCAAGTTTTGGAAACCATAGACAGATGTTTCCTTTAGTTCTTCCAAATGAGCCTCATCTATAATAAATCCTGCTAATAATAGTTTAGTTCTCTAGTATTTGCAGCCATATTTTTTGTTTTGTCATGTTTGTGCCTCATTTTAGGTGACCTGAAAACACTAAACATGGAGATTCTTACTGTGTTGTCAGTTCACATTGAGTCTTCTTTTCCTTTACCCCTCTTCCTCTTGCAGGCATCTCTAGGTACAACAAAATACTGCAGTTACTTCTTAAAGAATATGCAGTGTCCAAAACCTGACTGCATGTATCTTCATGAATTGGGGGATGAGGCGGCCAGCTTCACAAAAGAGGAAATGCAGGTAGTAAAGTCATGTGAATTACCGACTTTGCAGAAAAGGGAGTACTTTTTTTTTTATTAGTTAAAATTGCAAAAGCAAAAACTATGGATTTGATTTTGTAAAAACTGGTATTACTTTAAAGTAGCATTTTCCAAACAAAGTGTTTAATGGAAGGTGAGTTCTGCAGGATATTGTTACAATAAAAATGTGTCTTTGGTCAACTAAGTTTGAAATGCTAGATTAATGAAGATGAACAGGTTGCTTTAAGACTGCTCAGAGTCCTTAATATGCTAATACATATCCACGAAGGGAATTTACAACCAGAACTTAGTTGACCAAGAAAACACTTTGGGAAATGCTATTTTAAGAGGAATGTCAACAAAATGAAAGCTAAGTGGGATATTGTAATTATTCATTAAACCAATCTATACTCTTTACAGAGCTTGCTAGAAAATAATACTGTCAAACAGTGCTGATAAACTAATATTATTTTTACAAAATTATTCTCCCCATGGAAGTGTCCACTAAATCAGTATCCTGTAAAGGGTGAATTGAAGGCTTAATATCCTATGTTCTTTTTTACATTTCCTCTTCTCCTGTCTCCTTTCAATTTGTAGTATAAACATGCCTTAACAAGTAAAAAGGTTGACCATACGACATATTAAATGAGGATTATACCAAAGCACAATGCTGCACTTCCCTATTGTAGATGAGGACTTCAGATTGTTGCTGTGGACTTTTCAGGAATACTTCTCATTTAGAAGGTGGGGGGCATTCATTGCTACCTTTCATTCTCCAGGTCAAACTAGAGAAAGTCTGGTAGGGGCTCCTTTAAGAAAAGATTGTTAAATGGAGTATTACTTTTTTTGACTTGGAGCTAGTACAGATTAAATCCCATTATAATAAATACATCAGAGTTTTCTTGACAGTATGGTCTTTATGATTCAAAAACAATGTTCAAATAAGATCTATCTGATATTTAATAAGGACAGATGGCTTAACTGATTTCTTAAAAAATGCTTTTTTTGTTTTTTGGATGAAACCTTCTTGAATGAAATCTAAGGTAGAACCATTTCAAACTAAATTTTAATTAGTAGAGGGTATACTTTATTCACATTTCCTGTCAATTTCTATCAGAATTTTCGAGTCCCACCCAGTTGATCTCA
Organism: Papio anubis; assembly: GCF_008728515.1. Classification (NCBI taxonomy): domain Eukaryota; kingdom Metazoa; phylum Chordata; class Mammalia; order Primates; family Cercopithecidae; genus Papio; species Papio anubis. The sequence continues at coordinate 23,202,450 of NC_044979.1, forward strand.
TTTAAAGTAATATTAAACAATAAAATAAAATGTATGGGCAGTCCTTTGGAACTTGTTTGTAATGGGATTTAACCTGTCTTTATGAACTGCCCCTGTAGAGTCATTTTAATATCAAGTTGAGCTCTTTATGGCTTTCCACAGATATTATTGAAAGCCGTATCTCCTAAAGTATTGATTCCAGAAATAATTTTCAAGACTTTTCGTGTTTTAAAAATGTAAATTTCAAATCTAATGTATTTTTAAAAATAATTTAAAACTTATTTCATAATGTTGTCCTGAATTTATCTTGCTCTTCTGTAGCTGAGTTTAAAATTACTTTAAAAGGGGATTTTTTGTTGTTGTTGTTAAAACACTTTCTTGATGTAGGAAAGAAATTTGAATAAATTTTATGGCAAAAATTAGAAAATCTTTCCTTGTTACTGCATAACTCAAAATTTAGTGTCATAGGAAATATTTATAGGTCCAACTGAAACAAGCAAGTTGCCTCTCAGAACAGGGAACGATGCATTGTGCAGTATATATGACATAATTACGCCCAATTAAATGCAATTGCCCTCACTTGTTATTGTTTTGATTTGTTCCGTTTTGGTTTTGTTGTATAACATCTATTTAGACCATAATTTTTAAAAAGTTAACATCCCTGAAGGTAAGTAAAAATACTCTTCCAGTCTAGATATACATGCAAATAGTAAAACGATACTCAAAGTAATTTCATTATCATTTATTTTTGTGTCTAATTAGCTTCCACAGGCAATCTTTGCCTAATTTTTCCCATAATATTTGTGACATTGCCTTTTGATGTACACCTACCCAGCTAGAGTAAGCATAGCATTCTCTTGTGTATAGAGCAGAGGTTGGCAAACTTTTTCTGTAAAGGCTAGTTAGTAAATATTTTAGGGTTTTTGAGCTGTGTATGTAGTCTCCTGTCACAACTACTTTACTCTGCCTCTGTTGCACTACTATACTCTGCCTCGGTAGCAGAATGACAGCCAAATACGATATGTAAATGAATAGGCATGACTGTGTTCCAGTAAAACTTTATTTACAAAAACGGGCAACTGGCTTTGAATTGCTGACCCTTGGTCTAGAGTTTAAAATACATTAATTTTTATTTTACGTTTGATAACCGTAGAAGAAAAGAGAAAGTAAAAACTAATTCATGGAAGTTTTACTTAGTGTCAAGATAATGAAGAATATAGTAAAACTGTTCATCTATGTGTTACTTCAAGTGCTAATCTCCAAATTAAAAAGGAGATTCATGAATTTTGGCTGATTTTTCGGAAAACTCAGTAATGACCTGTTACAAGACTTAATTCTTACATTAAAGACTTGGAAGTAGGTTTAAAGTGGACCTTACACTTTTTGAGCTAGCAAAAATGTTCTCCCCTTAATATGCTTTTCTGTACAATAAATGGGTTGATGAAATGCCTTAATTTATCAGATATATATCATGTAATTTTGTTGGAATGACTTTCATTGATCTAGAAGTTTTGTGATATCCTCACAGGTTTCTCTTACTTGTTTTATTTAAAAATTTATTTAAATTTTATTTATTTAATGTTTTATTTTTAAAAAATCTTATTTGTTTTATTTAGAATATATTTAATAATTCAGAAGATTATTCAGTATTTTATACTAGCCATTTTGTGAATCCCACTGCAGTTTTAATTTATTCTTTCATTAGGCGGGTAAACACCAAGAATATGAACAGAAGCTACTTCAAGAATTATATAAATTAAATCCCAATTTTCTTCAGCTATCTACGGGTTCAGTTGATAAAAATAAGAACAAAGTGACACCACTGCAGAGGTACGATACGTAAGTATTGATACTCATAGTCAGACATCTTACCTTCTTATCAGTTGATCTTCTCTTTTCATTTGAGATCTTTTTCAGGCAAAAGCCTTGTTGACAAGGTCTATCGTTTATGCAGAATTGTTTAGCTGTATGGGAAATGTTGAGTCACAGTTTCTGGGTTTGAATGTTTGCTGCCTATTCTTCCCTGGTAACACTTCAGACTAGCTTTTTGATGGGTTCACCTTTTGCAGTGATTTGCAGACTACTCTGAGCCCAGGGAATACTTTCCTTGTTAAAGAGAAAATTAAGAGATTTTAGGTATTAAAAGGCTCTGATTACCTAATTGAGGTCTCTCTTGATATAATTAGGGGGAGAATACTATAAAAGGGAAAGTGGGTGTTATCTGAAGGAAGCCTTGTGTGTTGGGGACACAAATATTCAAGAATATCTAGTTCCAGGAATCACTAAAGTTATTTAAATCCCGTAAATGAAGGGAGTATCCCACATTAAGAATCTTACTCATCTTAGACCAGTCATCTCCTATCTTCTACCTCATCGTGGTTTTGGGTAAGCTAGATTGTGTCAATGCTTAAATAAATTTATAATCTTCAGTTAGAGAGTCTCATTCTGATATGGTGATCTTCATATCTTGGATTATATTTTGTTATGGCCTGTCAGAAAATCATATTAATAAGTATAATAATTTGGGGATTTTATTCTATTCTGAACTTTCGTTAAATTTGATGTGTTAGGATTTTTGTTATTTTTTATTTGATAAGTTTAACTTTTATCAAATGAATTTTAAAAGTAAATATTGTAATTAATTTATGTTGATGATCTTTTTTTTAAATTCCAAAGTTAAATTTGTTTGAATGTTGTTTTAATGTCTAGGTGTTAAATATTATAGCCCAGTGTCTATTGGGTGCTAAAATAATGTAAGAACTATTTTCAAATATAGCTAATAATAACTAAATGGATTATTGTCTGAGTCCATTTCTTCAAAAACACATTCTTGTCTTTAAATTTTGAAGTCTGTGTTTATTCATTTTGATAGTAAAGATTATTTAAATTATTAAAAACCAAATTATACACATAAACATATATGCACATGTGTATGTAAATATAAATAAATAAAAAATAGACCACAAAGCAAAATATAAAGTTACTGTATAGCAAACTATGTAAAATTTGTTTATATCAAAGCTAAGAATAAAAGGTAAGTCAAAACAGATCTTTCTGGTTTGACAAGCTTTGATCTTTTCCTTTAATCTTTTGTACCCACCCTTTTCTAACCCTGTATGGTTATTTTATGACAAACCATATGCTATTATTTACCTTACTGATTGCCATCTCTGTAGTGCTTAGTATAAGAATGAAGTTATTGTAGTAAACAGTGGTTTATTTCAGATACTTTTAACATTTATACACATCATTGTTTGCATTGAAAATGTTGTCATTCTAATTTAAGTCATATTCTGCGTTTTATAGCCCCTGGTGATTTCAGAGCAAAAATTTAAAATTTAGATGATCTCTTTGAAATAACATTTGTTGTCTTCTGAATATAAAACTAATATGTTTTTATTGAAGGAAATATGAAAAATTTATGAAAGCATACAGACTAAAATAAATATTACATATGATCTTAATACCCAGAACTTTTCACTGAAAGTGATTTGTGTATAGCATGCCCTCCAATAATGCCATTTCATTCAGTGTTGTTTTGTTACAATGTTGATGAGAAAAAAATCGATTCCCAGCTGGGGCCACTGCCTCTGTGGACTTTGCCTGTTCTCCCCATGTCTGCGTGGATTTTCTCTAGGCACTCTGGTTTCCTCCCACATCCCAAAGCTGTGCACGTTAAGTGAATTGACATGTCCAAATTATCCCATTGTAAGTGAGTGTGAGTGTTTATGTGTGTGAGGGGACCCTGCCAAGGTTGGTTCCTGCTTTGCCCTCTGATTTGCTAGGATGGGCTCTGGCCACCTGCAATCCTGAACCCCAATAAGTAGGTTGAAAGATGAATGCATGAATAAATACAAATTATTGTAAAATATAAATTTGTAAAGTGTTAATGTATTTTCTTATACACTAATTCCTTGCATTGTGTATTTTCTTAGTCTTTTTTCTTCTTGTGAATGCATGTATACCATTATACACAGAGTACCTTGGTTTGTTACATTTGAAAACCTAATACATATTATTATGAATAATTTCCCCATGTCACTAAAACATAATTTTTTATGGCTACATAGTATTTCACTATATGTTCATATTTTAAATTTATTAAGCCAGTCTTCTGCTGTTGTATGTTATGTTGACTTTGTTATTATTTATAACACTGTCATGAACATCTTTACATATAAATGTTATATGGTTGTAACATATAAATGGTTATAGCTTTGATTGTTCCTGCAAATAGAACTGCTGAGTCAGAGTATGAGAGTACCTATTTCCTTGAATTGGGTATTTTTTTTTCCTTCTGCATACTTGCCAATTTGATAAACAAAAAAAGCTGTCTCATTTTAACTTGTATTTGATTAACAGAGTGGACTTTTTATGCACAGTGAGTTTATATGTTTCCCATGTTTTATTTGTGTGTTTAAAAGTTTTATATGAGTTATAGAGATATGAACTTCCCCAATCAGTTGATCAATTATTTGTGTTTCAAAATACGTTGAATTTATAAATCAGTTTTGGAAGAATTTATATTCTATGACACTGGGCTGGGCCTGGTGGCACATGCTTGTAATCCCAGACTTTTGTGAGGCTTTGACAGGAGGATCACTTCAGGCCAGGAGTTCGAGAGCAGCCTGGACAACAAAGCAAGACCCCTGTCTCTACAAAAAAACAAAAACAAAACATTGACTTCTCCCAACCATTAGCATAGCATATCTCTCTTGTGCCTTTCAGGAAAGATTTTCTTTTTCCTGTTTTACTGTATTGGATCTCCTACCACCTCTTTCTGTTTGAAAAATCCTTAGGCTAAACAATGCAAAAACAGTGTTAGACTGGTAGCACTAGCAGGTGTTCTTGCCTCATACTTTACTTTTATGGGGATGTCTCTAGTGTTTTATTTACTCTTTAAGGATGATTTTGATCATTTACTTGAGATAGGTATTTTTAATCACACTATGAAATACCTTGTTATTCCTAATTGATTGAGACTTTTTTCCTTTAGATTAGAAATGAATATTGCAATTTACCAAAAGTATCTTTGGCATTTATAACAAGTAGTTAGCTTTTACTGTGTTTAGTCTGTTCTTGCATTCCTATAAAGAAATACTTGAGACTGGATAATTTATAAAGAAGAGAGATTCAATTGGCTCACAGTTCTACAGGCTGTACAAGCATGGTGCTGACATCACTTGGCTTCCGGGCAAAGCAGGAGGCAGGCATATCATATACAGCAAAAGCAAGAGGGAGGGGGTTGTGGGGGAAGGTACCACACACTTTTAAATGACCAGATCTCCTGTGAACTCAGAGCAAGAGCTTACTCATCACCAAGGGGATGGCCCAAGCCATTCATGAGAGGTCCACCCCCACGATTGAAATGCCTCCCACCAGGCCCCACCTCCAACATTGGGGATTATAATTCAACACGAGATTTGGTGGGGACATACATTCAAACTATATTATTTACTTATTTTCGTGATCAGTTATTAATAGATCTGCTAATATTTTATTGGCTTTGCCTTTTATTATAGTCAGGTAGTCTGTAGAGCACATTCATAACTGTGTTGGTAGCAGGAGAATGTCTAGAAGCCACAAGTTGTAAAGGGGGAAACAGGAGGAAAAGAGGAAATATAAAACAAGTAAACTCATTTACTAATTTTGCCCAAAGCCAGTGCTGTAGAACCTCAGCTGGGATCAGAATAAAAAAAATTCTTTGAGAGTCTTGCTGTCACCTAGGCTGGAGCACAGTGATGCGATCATAGCTCACTGGAGCCTTGACCTCCCAGGCTCAAACGATTATCCCACCTCAGCCTTCTGAATAGCTGGGACTACAGGTACACACCACCACACTCAGTTAATTTTTCTCTTCTTTGTAGAGATGGCATTTCACCATGTTGCCCAGGCTGGTCTCAAACTCCTGGGCTCAAGCGATTCGCTCGCCTTGGCCTCCCAAAGTGCTGGGATTACAGGTATGAGCCACTGTGCCTGGCCAGAGCAAATTTTGACATAGATGTACATGCTTTGCATAAGTACATGATATAGAAACTTTTTTTTTTTTTTTTTTTTTGCGGGGCGAGGTGGGGAGTGTTTTCTGTTTTAATGCAGTTACCCAAATTTATTAAGTGACAATTAATGGCCCAAGTTACAGAGAGTAAGCCTTTGGCTGACTGTCAGTCATAGCGAAACATGTGCTTTGGTCTCCACTTCCACACTGCCATTACCCAGGGTAGGCATACAGAGGCAGTAGGTAGTAGGGATGAATTTTTAGATAAGATTTCTTCTCACAGGAAAGACTTGCCAAATTAGAGTGATGAGCAGTGTAACTCTTTCCTTCCAAGGTCCTACCCAAGAGATAGGTTTCTTCTTCTTCAAGGTAAGTTAAAACTTAAACTTTCTAGGAAAAAAACTCAAAGAAGGGTTTCATTTACACATTTCTTGGCATTCCTAGATAGTGGGTAGCAGTTTTACAGAAAGAATTGCAAGAAAGCAAAGCCTGGAACCTTATAGATTGAGACACTAAGCTTAAAATGTGATTTTCTCTTATTTTCAATTAAGCCAGAGTACAAATCTTTTTTTTTTTTTTTTGAGACGGAGTCTCGCTCTGTCGCCCAGGCTGGAGTGCAGTGGCCGGATCTCAGCTCACTGCAAGCTCCGCCTCCCGGGTTCACGCCATTCTCCGGCCTCAGCCTCCCGAGTAGCTGGGACTACAGGCACCCGCCACCTCGCCCGGCTAGTTTTTTGTATTTCTTAATAGAGACGGGGTTTCACCGTGTTAGCCAGGATGGTCTCGATCTCCTGACCTCGTGATCCGCCCGTCTCGGCCTCCCAAAGTGCTGGGATTACAGGCTTGAGCCACCGCGCCCGGCCGGAGAGTACAAATCTTAAGAGTACCATAGCTATTAATCCTCAGTGAACCCTGACATGGTCCCCGTATACACATATATGTTAGTAAGTGAATTTTTCTATAATCTATTTTGCTCCTGTTTCACCTAGTGAGCAGAAAATTCTAAAAAGGAATTTATCATCTGCTCCCTTTCATTATTATGAATTCGAGAGTGTATCAGTCATAATGAGTTTTGAACTATGTATGTGCTATGAATAAGTTGCTTTGAAATGATGAATACAAGTAATGAGAGTGGGGAAGTGATGAAGCCTTGCAGTAATGATGCTTAAGGACTGGCTATTTTATTATTTTTAAGTTTGGTGCTTTGAAATATCTTCATTTAGATTGAGATGCTATTTAAGTACCAGCTGTGAAAGGAATAGTAACTAGGTAGGCTGCTGTGCCCAAGACAGTGAGCAGGCCTAGTTACAAGAATTGTGGGGTATGCAGATCAGTCAGTGTAAATGGTTGTGACTTGCTATTGTGGCTGAAACAAGCCATCATTGAGGAAATGGAGATGTTCAGCTTTAGACTTAGGTGGAACGAGGGTGGAATAAAGGTTTTGAGTCTTCTGTGTTCATTTAATATCCTCAGTAGGCCTGTGTGGTATATATTGTTTTCTTACTACAGGTAAAAAAACCAAGTCTCAAAGAGTTTAAACAGTTTACCAGTATCCCACACAAATAAGCAGTAGACAAGATTCTGATCAAAGTCTCTGTGACTTTAAAGTCCAAGCTCATCCCTCATTCTCCCACTCTTCAGTCTAGAAGAGGTAAAATTCTTAAGAGCAACTCTTAGTAAAAAGTTTTTAAAACATAAATCAAATTCGCTTAAATGAAACTATGCCATAACTATGTAGTTTGATTTTGAAAATCTCTGGTGCTTGAGGCTTATTACCTGAAGACAGATGTAGTGGATGGATTGTAAATTCCAAGGAATTGATGTTATTTTTAGCAAAACTTTCTCTGAGCCACAGATTGGTGGCAGTAATGGATTAGCTAGAGAAATGGTGAAAGTGAAGCTTCTGTAGGAATTTATCAATTTTTATTACATTTGAGAAGGAGTACACATCTTTTAAAATAAAATTACAGCTATATCCTTACTGAAAATCAAGTATAATCTCTGATAGACTGAAGGTATAGTCAGAGTACCTTATTAATTCAGCAGAACGGGAGTGGTCACTGCATGAATTCTGTTCTCATACCCTGACATTATTTGGTAAAACTCTTGAGATTTAGAAAAGGCATAGTTCATAGATTTGTAGAAAAAAGTCTCAAGCAGAGATTGTTAGATTATGAATAGGCCTCAGGATATTTGTGAACACTGAAATTTTATGTAAAAGTTTGCACCTGTGCACATTTTTTTTGAGAGAGAGGACTGACCTAAAAATAGTTATCAATTAAATATTGGTGTAGAGGGCACTGGTCTGCTGATACCTCTAGATATATTAGAGGTGAATTCAGGAGTGGAATAAAGCAGTGATTCTCAAAATATGGTCAGGTGCCATGAGAAATGGACTAGTAAATTAAGTAGGTGAATTAAAGTTTGCTAAGATTTTATATTTACATTAAAATCAGTGGATTACTAGATTTTTCTGAGTTTATATCTCAGAATCTTCCTTATTTTTCTTAAAAAGTTTTCTTCCTATGTTGTATTTGGCTATATACAGATTTAGTGCATATGTGCATATACAGTGAAAAACTAGTAAGTGAACTGGGATATCTTGCCCCACCTAACGAGAATATGGTCAAAAAAGAAGTTAGAACCAGTTGTCTAAAGCATTTGTTCCAGAGGGTGGGGTGGAATGAGTGTGGGGTTAAAGGGCAGTTAAAGATAGGGTTGTATGTGTATGCGCCCTTATTTACTAGAATAAAAGTAAAACAAATAAGTATGTTTAGGTTTAACTTAAATATAAATCTTTTAAAAAGATTAAGTGTATTACTGAAATACAGGATTTATGAATAAGTGGAGACTTGCTGTTTTTGAAAGGTTACCACATTTTGTGATGTGTTTAGGATAGTAGATGTCCATATTTTGACCTTATTATTAAAAACAAGTTCTTTGTACTTAATAGTTACCAAAACATTTATTTTCATTTGTGTTAAGTAGATCATGGGATTATGAGAAAATTCTAATTAAAATCATATTTACACAACTACAATCATTCTAGGTTTAATGAGGTGTATTTTTCGTGCCCTTTTATTTTATTATTTTATTTTTTTATTTATTCTAAAGAGACAGGATCTTGCTGTGTTGCCCAGGCTGGCTTCTAATTCCTGAGGTCAAGTGATCTCCTGCCTCAGCCTCCTGAGTAACTGGGACTATAGGCACGTCGTGCTGCACCCAGCTTCTTATTCTGTTAATAGCTAATTATACCACTTAGATGTGGCCATGTTTTAGTAGCAAAGTAATACTTTAAATGTTAATGTGTATTTGAAGCCTGTGTCAAAGTATATTCTGTAAAGGCAAGTTTTACCTGTTGGTAACTTAAATATATCCTTTGTCTTAGCAAGTGTTTAAATATATCTCAGAATTACTTAGGGACTCTGGTAAACGGTAAAATTAAGATGGATTTTTTGAAATGATTATCTGTGGTAGTATTTAATTTAGAAGCAAAATGAATATGTATTTGTGTATACAGTAACATGACAGTGAAATTTGGAAATGTCTGTTATATTGACTTTTATTCTTATGTAAATTTTATGTTTAAAATGTAAGTAAATTTTATCTTTTGTTTAAAATGCAAGTAAAAATCAGTAAGTCACTTTGACTGTTTTTCTTTTGAATTTGGTAAGCAGAAGAACTAAACCTTTTTTTTAGTCCACCCTGCTCCTTGAAAATGTTTCTTCTTTGATTCTTCTACTATGTAATTGGTTTATGTTGCAAATGTTTTAAAGCAATCATCACCATTAAGGAAGTAGTAAAAGAAAGTAAAATTGAAGCATTGCCTTTGGAGCAAGTTAGAAGAAATTAAAACTTGGCTGAACATTTACAAATCCAAACTGAGACCCAGCTGTGTCAGTGACTACCTGTTTGCAGACAGTTTTGAATTTGATTTCTTTATCTGTAAAACAAAGTATTTAAATTTGATTTTAATGATTTCCTTCTACTTGTGAAATCTAATAATTTGAGAGACTTTGAGGAGTCTTGATGCTTTTTCATTGTGTTCCTCTTCTCTACCTTTGTTGCAGTGATCATCAAATACCAGATGCCTCAATTTAGACTAATTGAATAGAATTCCCATGATGGAGTCCGGATATATACTTTTTACTTTAAATAAATAAATATGTATATATTTTGTGCATGTACATATTTTAAAAAGCTCTGTTGCACTTATGGGTTAATTTACAAATATTTGCTCCTGAGAAATATGTAATCTCAGCCAGGTGCTGTGGCTCACACCTGAATCCCAGCACTTTGGGAGGCCAAGCCTGGCAAATCACTTGAGGCCAGGAGGTTGAGACCATCCTGGTCAACGTGGCGAAACCCCTCCTCTACTAAAAATACAAAAATTAGCCAGGCATGGCAGCATACACCTGTAATCTCAGCTACTTGGGAGGCTGAGGCACAAGAATCACTTGCATCTGGGATGTGGAGGTTGCAGTGAGCCAAGATACTGCTACTGCACTCCAGCCTGGGCAACAGAGCAAGACTCTGTCTCAAAAAAAAAAAAAAAAAAAAAAGATGGAGTCTTACTATGGATTTTTAAAACAATTTAGGACTGAAACTTAAAAAAAAAATTAGTGATATCATTTGTATGAAAATACATGCTTTTGAATTTTTATGTACAGGGATTTATACATACAGCATTGGCTTCTGGGAATATCTTGATCGTGTTATGAGACCGGATTACCTTTTAGTACTTCTTAGTCCCACTTGAATCCTGTACTTTTCAATGAACTGCATGGTATTTATGGACTTGATTTCTCTTTCTCAGATCATGACAGTTTCATTGTATGAGTGAAGTACAGGTGTAGTCAGTCTTCTCAACTCCTAGCCTTTTCAGAGATGGTTGTCAACCTCTGTTTTTGCCTCTCATTCTTTGTTTTAGTTCAGTTTACATTATCTGCTTTTCTTTCCTTCTATCCTTGAGGATAGAATTGGTGTCTTCAATTTTTCAAACACTTTTCTAGCTTTTTCCCTCACTAGGCAACTTCTGCCCCACTGCTTTGTGCTGTACAAATGGTTTTTTTAAAAAAAGTCTCCCATTGAAAATGGAATGAACAACAAAACATTAGCTTCAAAATGCAAGTAATTTTGTTTAGTGCAGTAGAAAAAGGGTGATTTAAGAAAACCTGTAGGTTTTTTGTTTGTTTTTAAATTAAAAAAGCCCTGTGCAGTTTATCTTAGTGCATCCAAATTCTTATATCTGATAACATTGGGACCTGGCAATTTTTGACCAGGGAATAGTCCATTTCATGGAATACTCTCTTCGTGAGTAAATCTGGTATTTATTAAAGTTTTTATTTTCTTAGCAGTTACCCTCTTAGCATGATAATGGGTAGGTGGATGCTGAAAGTAAAAGAAATTTATTAATATGACCACAGCTTAAGGAGACTCAGTGCTTAATGAGGAAGGAAGTTCTACAACTGATGCCAGTGGAGTTGTGAGGACTCTGACCTGTTGGTCGTAGTCTCGAGATAACTATTTTCTCTCCAACCATTAGAGAAACAAGGAGTTCACATTTTTTGAAATTTGTAAATATAGTTTTTCTTTCTATTGGGGTTACCCATGTATTTTCAGGGATTCTCCTATCTTTCTTTTATTCTTTTCCACTGATAGTTCCAATTATTAATATAATACCAGGAGTAACTATAATTGACTTTTTATAGCCCACATAGAAAATAAAATAATTTCTAGTTCTATCTTTATTCTTTAAGCTTTTCATTTATTATTCCCTTAATTTGTTATTGTTAAAATAAATTGAGAAGAATATAGTAAAACTAAGTAGAACATACCTTTACTGGTTTCTTGCCATAATCCTGATTTTTCAGCAGCTATTATCGGATACATAACACAATCTACAAATTTTAAAACATCTTTCATAAAACTTTCCCAGATAAAGCATAAAGTATTATGAATCAGTGCTTAGGAAATTGCAGTTGGGATGGTGGACAAGGTGATATAAGTTATTCTAATTAGTCGTAATCCAGAAACATCCTTAAGATTTATTTTTTATGTAATATTTTCATATGTCGTCCTAGCCGTTAGCAAGACTGACCTCATTTATATCGAAAATTATTATTTAGTGCTCTTATGGAAGCACTAAATTGGGTGGTGGCTGGGAAGATGAACCAAGATCCAGACACTAGAAATTGTCCTTTGTAATATCTTTCTTTTAGCCTTTTGTTTCTATTATTACCTCTTTCTCTCAACTTGAAGCCCTTATTACCATAGTGTAAGTATAGTGCAAGTTTATCTCAGATTATCGCTATTATGTTCTGCCACCGAATTAATCTTTCTAAAACACTGCTTATTTAGGTCATTTCTGTGGCCTCTGGAGCCTAACCTGTGTTTACCTTTCTGTCCTTACCTTCCATTATTATTCCAGCTATCCCATTTGTCAGCTAGACTAAATATTTAGCTCTCCCAACACTGTCTCCGACATTTTGACCCTTGACACAGGAGGTATTCCTGCCTTTAATGCTGTTCTTTCCCCTTTCCCCCATTCTTCTCCTGCTGGGTAAATCTTTTTAAGGACCTACTTAAATTTGAACTCCCCTAGGAAACTTTCCCTAGTTGCCCTACTTGTAGTAGCTTTGCTTTCTTCTAAAGATTTATGGCATTTTTGTTTGTTTGTTTAAACAATTCATTTGATAGCAAGAACTGGCTGATGTTTGTTTGTACTTACCTTCTTTGTGCACTTATCTTCTTTCCCCCCAATACTTCTAAACTTAGTGGGCTCAGGGCTATATCTTTAAACTGTTTGCATTACCCACATTACTTAGTATTCATTGATTTATTGCTATTTTATGAATAGTAAGTAAAAATGCTCTTCAAGTAAATTTCAAATCTGTTTGCTTATGATCAAGAACATCTGGCATTGTCTGCAGAAGATGCACCTGGGATTCAGATTGGGTACTAGCCCTTGTTAGATTTTTTTTTTAGAGCAATTAAATATGGTACTAGTAAGTTATCTATTTGAAAGGGGACTCCGTATATATTTTCAGGGAATAAAATAATTTTAAGAAATTTGGAATCTTAATTTTTTTCCTCTAACAGTATCAGAACAACACATTTGAGTAACGATAGTCACGTACTGCATAACAGTGTTTTGTTTTGGTCAACAGTGGATGGACCACATATACAATGGTGGTTCTATATAATTATAAATAACTTTTTCACTGTACCTTTTCTATTTTTAGATATATTTAGATACACAAATGCTTACCCTTATGTTACATTGCCTACAGTGTTCAAAACAGTAACATGCTGTACAGGTTGGCAGTGTAGGAGCACTAGGCACTATATAGCCTCGGTGTATAGTAGACCATGCCATCTAGGTTTATGTGAGTGCACACTTTAATGTTTCCGCAATGACAAAATCACCTGTTAATGCATGTCTCAAAATGTATCCCATCATTAAGCAACACATGACTATTTTTGTTCATGTGCTGAGTCAAAGTTAGTTATAGGAATGATATCAGTACACTGTTGCAGCATAAAGTTATAGAGATTTTATTTTGTCTTTAAGTCAGACAAGATAAAATGGATTTGAAGTCAGTGATTCTCTTACTTTATCATGGTGCTACATTTTCTCTATATGAAAATAAAATGTTAATGTTTTTGTTTGAATCAGTAGTTTGCCCAAAAGTGTTTCTTTTGTCTCATTTGACATGCCTTCTCTAGGGTTATTATTAGTGTATAGATATGTTAAAATAAAACATTGCTCTTAAAAACCTATAGAGAATATTTAAATAACTTTTATGCCCTCTGTCAAACACCTGGAAAAATGTCAGTATTATTTCAAAAGCTGAAATGGGGAATATGTTTATCACATGCACAAAAATAAATGGTAGATTAGACTTTTGATCTATTGTAAGCAGTACCTTCTTTCCCCTATAAGCTATTGTTTTACCGATTGTTGTTGGAGACTCTAATTAGAATGTAAGTTCCTTAAGGGTAGAGATTTTATACAGGTTGAGTATCCCTAGTTCAAAATTCTTGGGAACAGAAGTGTTTTGGATTTCAGATATTTTTTCTTTTGGATTTTGGGATACTTGCATTATACTTATTGGGTGAACACCCCGAATCTGAGAATCTGAAATCTGAAATGCTCTAGTGACCAATTTTCTTTGAGTGTCACGTCAGCGTGCAATAAGCTTCAAATTTTGAAGCAGTTCGGATTTTGGATTTTCGGATTTGGGATGCTCAACCTGTACTTCTTTGTGTCCTCAACATTTAATCAGTGTTTTACTTCCCAGTACCTCAGTAAACATTTGTTGAGATGGTAAAGTGTCTGGTTAGTTTTTTTTTTTTTTGGCTTTTGAGGAGTTTGTTTTTATTGTAGGAGAAGGACTTTATTCTGATTTTATTCGATTTGTTTTCTTTTTACAGCCCCATTGACAAACCTTCAGATTCTCTCAGTATAGGGAATGGTGATAATTCCCAGCAGGTAAGATTTGAATACAGTATCACTTGATTTATTTGCCATACTCCAAAAGCAAGGTATTCCATGCAGGTGAATTTTCTAAAAATACTTTACTGACACAATTTAAAAACACTTTTGATGCTCATCTTTATTAATCATATTATATAATTAGCCTTTTCCCCCCAGAATATATAGAGCACAGTTTAACACTTTTTTAATGACTCAGAATTATCATTATGACCAGATATTATTATCTTTAGAGTCTGCTAACATTATTGGTCTTCTTGACCCTGTGCCAAATGGTCCCAGGCTAGCATGCCTTCTGAGTTCTTGCTTTTAAGAATTGTATTCCTACACTACATAGTCCCCTTGCCCCTTGCTGTCTACTTTAATTTTCTTTTTCAGTCAAGTGTATTTGTTCCTAACAGTTTCCCTTCTTATTTCCCCCAAATGACTCTCAGCTTTGAAATGATAAGCCAGATAAGCTGTTCAAAGTTGAATCTACTGTGAAACTGAGTGGAGTGCTGACCATTAGAGCGTGCTTTATGTCATCTTGTCTTGTTGCTCAGGGACCTTTTTCTTGCTAGTTTTTCACTCCTTGAGTTTCTATACATCTTCTTACATTGGTAAAATAAATGTAATTTAGTCCCTTCCATAAAGAATAGCCAGTCCTCCACAGTATTTGTGAAAAACTTAGAGATCTAAAATATAATGCTTTTCCAAATGTTTTCCTGACACATTTTGTAAAATAATGTGGAAATCTGTATGTCCCCTTGTATATTTTAGTTGCACATTAACTTTTTTTACAGCTTAAAAGTAGTTGCAAAGGATGTAATTTCCAGCATATTAAAAATACTGATATCTGAGAAATTTAATGTTTTGATATCCCATCATAATGTTTTGATCATAATCATGTTTTATTATCCTGTCATCCATTTAAAAAAATACACATGCTCTCCTTTAACAATCAGACGTTTTACATTTTTTTCTCTGTGAACTAATTTTTCTCTGTTTTATAGAGTTTTATCTTAATGCAGTATAGTTTTTGCTTGAAAAGCATATACTTCTCTTAAAAATAGGCATATACATTTTTGAATTGAAATAAAGATGTTTTTGCGGTCACAGACTTCAAATGCCAGTTTTTGTCTTCTGAATTTTATTAGTAGTATTGAGATGACACTATACATAAATGTAGATTTTAATTTTAAAAACCATGAAACAAGTAGTAATAAATAGTAAAATTATATTGAAAATTCATCTCTTAATGAAGAATAGGGCCATTTTAAAATTGGTTTTTGTGTATCTCTAGGTGAATGTTACCTATTGGTAAAAGAGCCAAGTTGCAGCAGCAATCTGGTCATGTTTTTTATTTTTCTAAGATGTGTTGAGATACTTTGTTCATATAAATAGGTAGGTGGAAGGAGGAGTATTATATCAGTATCACTCAAGTCTTTCAATTTCTTCTGAATTAAATACCTAAGAATCATAGAAAGATTTATTATGTAAAATTATTTTTAATGATGTGTTTGGAAACAACTTAGATCTTTCTTTAATTTTCTTGAAAACTAAAATACTGAGAATCACCTAGCATGTAAAATAATCCAGTCCTTACAGTCAGTCACTCTCTTATCACCAATCCATGTATTTCTAATAGTTTGTGTTTGGTTTCTGGAAAGTTTTCACTCTTGAGCAAAATACTATAGTTAAATCCCAAATGAAAAATATTATTTTCTTGGTAGTGAGAGAAGTAAGGTTGTAAAAAGAGAGGAGACGGCCGGGCCCGGTGGCTCATGCCTGTAATCCCAGCACTTTGGGAGGCCGAGGCGGGTGGATCATGAGGTCAGGAGATTGAGACCATCCTGGATAACGCAGTGAAACCCCGTCTCTACTAAAATCACAAAAAATTAGCCGGGCGTGGTGGCACGCGCCTGTAGTCCCAGCTACTTGGGAGGCTGAGGCAGGAGAATTGCTTGAACCCGGAAGGCTGAGGTTACAGTGAGCCGAGATTGCACCACTGCACTCCAGTCTGGGCAACAGAGCGAGACTCCATCTCAAAATTTAAAAAAAGAGACTAGTTTAATCTTTTCAGGCAGACTAATTTTTTTAAAGAGTATATATGTAAGTTAATGATTTAATTGATTTTTCTGAAACTTCATGCTTTCATTAAAACATCTTCAAGTACCACAGTTTGCAAAGCACTATTCTAATACATTTAGTTGCAGACTTTTAAATTGTGGCTTACTAAAATGTATAAACATGTAGTTATTATTTGTTTTCCTTTTTTATTCAGATATCTAACAGTGATACGCCTTCACCACCACCTGGTTTGTCAAAATCCAATCCAGTCATCCCCATCAGTTCATCCAATCACAGTGCACGGTCCCCTTTTGAAGGGGCAGTAACAGAGTCACAGTCGTTATTCTCAGACAATTTTCGCCATCCCAACCCTATCCCAAGTGGGCTTCCTCCTTTCCCCAGCTCCCCACAGACATCCAGTGACTGGCCTACAGCACCAGAACCACAGAGCCTCTTCACATCAGGTATATAACAATAGTACCAAGTATTAGTAATTATGCTCTTAACATATTGTTGACAGACTAACATGAAACTCATTAGTGGATATATTTTTATCTTTTGCCTCTCTGTTCTCTTTTATAAAAATGTAAATATTTAAACTACATGGAATTAGGTGGTTAGATACATAGTTGTGTGACCTAGAAATTACTGTGTTAAAAGATTTCTCCAGAAGTAAAGGGTTATATTATTTTACCAATAGTAAAAAGCTTATTCCTTTGGGAATTTTTATTTTTATTTTTACTTTTTGGAGGTGGAGGTCTTGCTCTCTCACCCAAGCTGGAGTGTAGTAGCGTGATCTTAGCTCACCGTGGCCTCACACCCTGGGTTCAAGTGATCCTCTCACCTCAGCCTCCTGGTTAATTTTTAAATTTTTTGTAGAGACAGGGTCTTGCTATATTGCCCAGGCTGGTCTTGAACTCCTGGCCTCAAGTGATCCTCCCACCCGAGCCTTCCAAAGTGCTGGAATTACAGGCATGAAGCACTGCACCTGGCAAGGACTTAGATTTTTAATTAGATATGTATTTTTATTTAATTAGATTTGTGTTTAAGATTTCCCCTCCCCAGATGACAAAGATGTAAGTTATTTAGTAGTAACAGTTATGTTACTACTAAATGGTATTTTTGAACCATTTCCATTTTTATCCATTCTAAATTCTCTCATTACTATGAAAGGTGGCATAAAAGTAATATTGACAACAGCACCTACAGAGCAGAAAATTCCAAAAAACTATAAGGATTAATATAAATAATTTTTAATTAAATTGTATTTTTTCTTAGTATAGAAAGCATATATTCAAAATTATTTGTACTTTGATAAATACATTTTAAAAAATAAACTTTAATTAAAATCTGTTAAATTATATTTATTATTTTATTTCATGGAAGTGACTTAGGTTGGTTTTGATTATGAATGGTTGAGAGTATAATTGGAGTGTCAAGTACATTTTTTCCTTTGATTAGCAAAATCAGTCTGTATTATTCAGTTTTTGAAGCTAGTAGCTTAAGAGTTAAGTAACTGCTAGAAGTATATAAGGCCTTTTGTAGTTCTATGATCTTAATGTGCTAAGAAGGCACATAGATTTTGCACGTACTTAATTTGTAATATGACATGTTTAACTTTCAGTAGCGCGGGTACTTATTAAGTACGAAAGTGAGCTGTGTATCTGATATTCATCACTATTTTTCCTCCCAACAGAAACAATCCCAGTATCATCCTCTACAGACTGGCAAGCAGCTTTTGGCTTTGGTTCTTCTAAACAACCAGAGGATGACTTGGGTTTTGATCCCTTCGATGTCACTCGAAAAGCCTTAGCAGACCTGATTGAGAAGGAACTGTCCGTTCAAGACCAACCTTCCCTTTCACCCACATCTCTTCAGAACTCCTCTTCACACACTACAACCGCCAAAGGTCCAGGCTCTGGATTCCTGCATCCTGCTGCAGCTACAAATGCCAATTCTCTCAATAGTACCTTTTCAGTCTTGCCCCAGAGGTTCCCTCAATTTCAGCAGCACCGAGCGGTTTATAATTCATTCAGTTTTCCAGGCCAGGCAACCCGCTATCCTTGGATGGCCTTTCCACGCAATAGCATCATGCACTTGAACCACACAGCAAACCCCACCTCAAATAGTAATTTCTTGGACTTGAATCTCCCGCCACAGCACAACACAGGTCTGGGAGGGATCCCTGTAGCAGGTAGGTTCATTTAAAGCCTTTGAGAATTTTTGAATAACTCATATTTTCAGGTTGTTGGGTGGATAGGGAAGGAGCTGTTGAATAACAGAGTATTAATATCTTGGAAATTTCTATGAAAGATTAGTCTTTATCATAATCTAAAATATATTTTTCATTAGATGGATGCCTTGTAATATTGAGCTTTATAAGGATGGTGGAGTATTATACTTATTGTTTGGAAGCATTTTACTTAATAGGATAATTACCAAACTTTCTATGGTATTTAAATGAAAAAGAAGAAAATGGTCTCTGAAGTTATGGTACTGTAAAGTCCAATGCCGTGGTGAAAATTAAGATTTTATATTCTAAAGTAAAATGGTTAAGAACATTTTTTTTAATGATAATTAATGAGAGCATGAGGGATAAAGCCACTCTCTATCCACTTTTGGCAGTTACTTGTTTTGACTGATACACACATACACACACATCAAAACTGAGCTATAAATAAAGTACTTGAGAACTCATTATTAATGTTTTACAAGCATATCATATGTCTCAGACATACACCTTTTGTGAAAGAGAAATTGTTCAAGGAAAGTTACTTTCCCATTTGATCTGCCACCATGTTTTTATTTCTAGGGAAAAATATGAAGTATATATAAGGTAATGTAAGTTTGATGACAAAATACTTCTGGTTTTGTACTGCTACCCTTGAAGGTTTCAGAACTTTTGGGTTTAAGATTCTGTATAACATTTTTTAGATGAAGTATCTTCTTTTTCCAAGGGAGTCATTCTTGTTAATAGTGTTCTCATTTAACCTTGGCTTTAGAGACGATGTTAAAAAAAAGTTTGTTCCTCTCCTGATTCTCTCAAGTGAAATAGAATAATGATTCTCTCAAGTAGAGTACAATAGTTTCTCACTCTATTAGAATAGTTCTTCACATAATTCATACAATTTATTGTTATCCCTTGTCAGGTATGGCATGGCACAGTATTATCGTAATAGGATGCTTTCATCAGCAGCAAGGTGTTTACTCTCTTGTTTTTATCAAAGTTGATAGATGAATTTACAGAGGTCTATCAAAGTTCTTTATCCCTATTCCCTTTGGGACTGACAATATTTCATGTTCTAGACAAGTAGCTAGGTTAAGAGAGTATAGTTTGTGGCTGTTGACATAGTGAAATTAACTATTGATACAGTGAAGTTAATTTACATAAGCCTGGTAGCACCTAATGTAGTGACTTGCACAGTGATGGGACTCTTATTTGTTCATTTAATTATGGTAGTTAGTAGGTAACCCAGAGTGACATTTTTCAGTCCTCTTCTTCTACATGATACTTGTGAAACAATGTGTTCAGTTCCAGATACTCCTATTATTTCCTTCCATTCAAGATAGCATACTAGAATGTAATTTTCTTTCATTTTGCTTTAATCATTTAGAAATGTGGCATTTTAATTACTAGTAGTGGTTCTCATAATCAATTATAACATTCATTAAAAGTTAAAGTTAAGTTCCCCCAAATCATCAAACATTTAAAAATTAGACCAATTACAGTGAATGTGAGGGTTCGTATTTGCCCATCAATGAATTAGGCCATGTGGGAAATATTAAAGATGTTTAAGATATGGATAAAATTTCCACATACTTAAAGTATAGTTGAAGAGACTAAAATAATGTATGAAAGTGGTAACTATATGTATGATACTGGAATCTGAGAGACATCAATGTACCCTGTAATTCTTGGGGAGGCTTCACTGAATAAGTAGGAATTGATCCCTACTATCGTATCTTAGATTTGGGTTAGGAGCAGGGGAAGAGAAAAGGCCTTTTATGTTGATGGAAACCTCCTGAGTAAAGGCATAGAGGCAGGAATTAATATGCCATTACACTGAGAAGTAATACAGCTACGTCCTATAACAGGAGATGCTTCTTAAATGGTATAGATATAATGAATGAGAAGACGAGAAACTCTTGACAATGAGGCAAAATGGCATGGACTTGGGATGATGCCTTTATGGGATGCCTTTATGGGATTCTAAGTTATTAGATTCTAAGTAGGATGCCTTTATGGGATTCTAGTTATTAGCTGTCTTCTTTTTGTGCTTTTATTTGACTTATTACATGATGATCTTTGATTTTCTTCCAATTTCATAGTCATCATATTATTCCTTAGCACCGAAGAGTAGTTTTAACCCTTATATTTCAAACCAATATTCTCAGAATGCCACACTGGTAATGAGAAATCGCTGATTAGTAAGTTTAGTTGTCCTTGTGTTGGTTATTTAAAATCTTTATCTCAAGTAGATGCTTTATGGGAAAAATGTGGCATTAAATTATGGTCCTATCTTTGTGAATTTTGTTTTGATTTTTAAAATTTTTACCATATACTCAACCATAGAGCATTAAAAACTTTTTTTTTTCAGAGATGCTAAAAATGTAGTTACCAACTTTAGGTTCTGAATCATTGTTCTATTTGGTAGGGGGTGGGAGAGTTTATTTTGGATTTTCAATTTCAGGCTATGCAGACTTTCTTGGTATTTAAATGGTGACTTATGGTTAAGCTTATTATAAGGTTATTTTTAAGGCTCTGATGACTAGAGAAATTTTAGTTTTAATATACCAACATTTTAAAATTTTTTATCAAGAGTCTTACACACCAGAATCCTCTCATGGATTATAAATATTTGGTAGATGCCTCAGGAAACTGAATGTGCTAAGCCTCAGAGCAGAATAGCTGTGTAATTGTAGCCAGAAGATTTAGGATTTTCAGTAACTGTTATAAATGACAGAAAGTGAAAACCTGGAAAACTATATACATCTTAACTATGTCTAATTTGAAGCAATTTAATACCTAGGTAACTCACTTGCACCAGTTGTAACTCACTTGCACCTGAGTTGAACTATTGAAACGGATTCAACTTTGTATCTTCTAGCAGTTATCATGATACCTTACACAGGGCAGCTGTCACTAAATGCTTCAATAATAGAGAGAGTACATACTTGTTTCAGTGGGACCTGCTACTTTAAGATATACTTAGACAATATTTTAAACTAGTTCTACACTCTGGAAAGGCATGTATATTTATTCTCTAAATATGTAGAGCAAAATATGGTCTCTGACCTATACGAGCAAATCAGAGACGGCAGTCACCTACATGTCATACAAATACAATGTCTACCTATTATATATTTGTACTTAAATTTTTATTTTTGGTTTGTTCAGTGAATTATTAAAGATTGATATATCTGAAACCTATCATGGGAAAAACAGTTGCCAGAGGTTTGACAGAAATGCAGCTTCCCTTTTTTTTGGTCTAATAGAAAACTTTTTTTGTGTTTAAAATTAGTAGTTATTTCCTTAATTAGGTGAAACCTTTCTTAGCAGCATTTGGTTTACTAAGTTTAGAAAGATTTTTGAAATAAATATTCTTGGGGGAAATTTTGATTCATGGGCAGGTATAGTAAATTCATTCAGATCTTTTCTTTATTATTGGAACCATGTGCCTTCTTTCTAAAAAGTTATTTACCTTGTCCTAAAAAGTGACTTTATTTTGTCCAGTTCCTTCATTTTAGGAATAGCAAAGCTGTGTTTCAGAAAGCTTAAATAATTTGTTAATGATCACATACCTCAATTACTAGTGGAATTAGGATAAGAACTTAGATCTTAAATTCAACAATGGAAATGTTTTTGCACTACAATGATGCCCTCCTTCATAAATGAAGATCACTGGCATGTACTTTAACTTGGCTTTCTTCCCGTGGTAATTGATTTTTGCTCTCACACACTTGCAAGTCCCTTTTTATCAACAGTATCAACTCATGAGACAAATTGGCCCAGCTCAGGGGTGTATGGCCTATTGATACAAAATAAAGTTTATCGACTTGATGGAAATCAGTCTCTTTCTTAGTCCTTATTAATATCATTTTCTCACTAAGAACTCTAGTCTAAAATTTGCTTTACACAGCCTCGTTGCTATGTACTTGGGGTCTATAAGAATCTTTGCCAATTTACTGAAAAACTACAAAATCACCTGTTATATGGATTGACAGACTCTTTTTCTGCTTTGTCAGTTATCTTTCCAAATGTAATTTTGCAGATCTGTTTAAAAAAAAAAAAAACTCTGCCAAGTTGTTTTTATTCCATGATGTTAAAAATTATTTGGAAAACATAAGTCAGTAAGCATTGTTGTTTCAAGATATACCTCAAAAATTTGAAACTGTTTAGGATTGGATTTTTTTTTTTTTCATGCTTTTGTAAATTTAAACTTTACTTTTGAGAGGGCATTTTTCTTTAAATTTTCTTTGTTTATGAACTGTTTTAACAGTGACTTGATTGAATTTTGAGTCATGTGTGAAACAAGTCACTTGTAGTCAAATAATTATCAGTTATAATCAGGAGAACTGATCTCATTCATCTATGATTCTCTGACCTAGAAGTAGTCATCTCATTTTCAGTCAATTGGATCATTGTACTGTTAACATTTTACTATTTTTTCAGTTACTTCAAAGGTAAACTTGAATTTTCAGATGCTGTATGTTAATTTACTAAGTTAATATTTATAGGTATTATTTCATTTTTTTCTAGTACATAATTTATGCTTTTAAAACATGGATTTATAATTTTTCTCTTTTAAAAATCAGTTTTCACTTCTGTAAAGCAAGGTTTAATTTTTTCACAAAATACTATTAATATTTACCATTTATTAGGAGTATCTATAAGAGGTCCAATTGGCTTGGAAAAGAATGGCTTTCCTGGTCTTTTTTTTTTTTTTGGTAGTATATTTATAATCTAAATCTATTATATTTGTTCTTATCTCTGACACAATATTACTCAGGATATATTTAGAATATAACTACTTTCCAGGTACTTGATAAGTTTATATTTTAAAATTCATGTCTTGTTTCACACCTGGATTCCAAACATTAAGCATGTATTTTATATATGTATCAGCATTCCAAATATTGAAATCATTTTTAAAGGGACTGTTAACAAATCTAGTCACCCATAACTAGACCATGACTGACTTTTCCACAGGGGAAGAAGAGGTGAAGGTTTCGACCATGCCACTGTCAGCCTCTTCCCATTCATTACAACAAGGACAGCAGCCTACAAGTCTCCACACTACTGTGGCCTGACAACAGAACTGAGAGGAGAGGATTAGACTCTGGGGTGCTTGCATGGGCAACTGGATTTTTGCATGATTCCTTTATGATTTTGCATTTAATGTATACACCCAAAAGAGCCAATATAAACGTTCCTGATGCCTACAGCTAGCGTGTTACCTCATAGTTGCTTAAGTATTTCTTCTTTAGGCCTTTAACATAATTTATTAGTATAATAATTTTGGCATTGTTTCTCATGAGTGATACTATTTCTAACTCATAAAAACAAAACTTGTAGTACTAAGATCCCAGGTGAGATTAGCTAGAATTGTTCTTATTTTGGCTCTATTATTGAAAAATTATACAAAGGTAATGGTAGTACCTTTTTTTCTGGTTTGTGAAAAAATAATATCCTAATCTCCTGAAAAATTTGAAAATTAACAAGATAATGTCTGTTGCGTTCTTTGAATACTTGAGAAGAAAGAATACATATAAAACAAAATCGGTGGTGTCATTTAATGCTCAGAAGGATATTGTTGGCGATTGTTTTTAGTTGTCTAGATTTATATCCTATAATATGCATTACATGTGTAGAAACTGTTTTGTTCTTTCTCTTTTGCACTTTTGCACTTTCTTTTTGAATGGTTGTTAATTATGCGTAGATGGTTAAAAGATAATTATAGCCTAAATGCAATATAATCTCTTTCTAATGCACTGCCTAGTATACCAGGAAATGCCTCAAAAACAGAACTTCAGTTTATAGTTGACTTATCTGAAACTTGAATACCGAGTAAACATTGTATGTGAAAAGCAACCATGGTAGTGTAACATTGTTACTGAACAAACAGTAATTCTGTGGGATATTGTTTTGGAAATTCATTGTTTAATAATTAAAATGTGATAATAAGATAATATTATAAGTACCTGACCAGAATGAGACTAAGGCAGAAGAGAAGAGATTGGATGTCCTCTAAAATTAGGCCACCTAAATTGTAACAGATAATTTTAATCAAGAGAATAGTGGAGTACTTTATTAGGACATAATGTGAAGTGATATTTCTGAAAATACATTTCTTGAAATAGTTTTAAAACTGATAATAAAAGAAAAGAAACTGTACTTAGTTCGGAACAATGGACAAAAGCTGATTCAGAAAACATGGCCATATTCTGCCTAAATGAAGCATCTGGGAAGAAAGGGAAAGTCACACCTCCTTTTGATATTTTAACCGTTGTGATAAAAGGTATGCTTTAATTTGTTTAAAAAAAAAAAAAGTATGAAAGGGGATAATGTGAATACAAAAAAAGAAGCCTGGAGATTGAAAATAATAATAGAACATGTTATTAGGAGATGGTACTTAATGTCAATGTTGGAGTTTTCAAGGTTACCTCTATATAAAATTGGATTACTACTAGATATAATGTGAAAATTAAATGACTTTATCCCAAGGTACAGTGAGGTAAACAAAAATCTATTCTTAGATATCCTTAGATTTGGTTAACTGAGGCTGTAGAAGCAGCGAATTGTCTAGCCATTTAAGTTATTTTTGTAAAATTCAGCGTAAATATCAATCGCTAATTTCTATCTAGAAGTGATTTTAAGACATTACAAGAACATTGCCAATTTGGAAAATACCAAGAAAATACTGTAGACTTATTAAACATCAGCCTTTTACTATGGCTTAATTTAATTATGGTTTTCATTTTTACTGTAAGAGGCCAGGACTTCACTTACGTCTCCTGTGGGGCTGAGGCTCCTGGGCCTTGTTGTTATAACAAACTCTGGCTCCTTATAATGATGCCTACTAGCTCAAAGCTTTCTCCAGCCTTCAGTGTTAGCCTTTCATTGCCTGGATCTTCTTACAAAGCCATACCAAGTGGTTAGTTCCATTTGCTGCTTGGTGTTGAGAGGTATACCTGTTAAATGAGGCTTCTTTCCTTTCTCATTCATAGCCAGTGCGGAAAAATCATCAGGTAGTTTGCCCAGATTTGCCAGAGCCCTAAATAAAATCCCAAAATGATCTCCCTGCCTGCTTCTCCTCCCCACTCCCACTTACATGCACACCATAAATCAGGAAAATGCTTTTTGGGCAATTAGACTTTGACTTCTAAATTTTTACATAGAATGGCTAAACATGATCTTTTGACTCACTTTGTAATCCCTAGACCTCACCTTTTTGCTTACCTAATATTTTATTTAAATATTTTTTTTTAAAAAACTGAAGTCTTAAAATCATAGTCATAATTAATTTTACACTAAAGGACAGAAGAAATTGTACAACACATAAAAGAAGCCAGCACTTCACATAGCAAGCAAATTGAAACCAAAATGACAGAAGAATGACAAATTCTTTAAAAGCTTCAGGTTTTGATGTTGTTGTTAAATTCCTGCATGATGCATCATGTGCAAGGCAAACTTAATACACTTTTATACCCTTAACCTTTATAAAGTGACTAGCTTTTCCCTTAACATAGGAATTTTTAACCTGGAGCACAGACTTTTGAGAGTACATACAGAATTGTGGGTTTGTGTGCATGTACATATGTCCATTTTTTTCTGGGGAGAAGATCCATAGTTATTAGATTTGTGAAGGATTTGGTGACACGCTTCTCCTATCAAAAAAAAAAAAAAAAAAAAAAACAGCTGCCTTGAAATGTTTTTAGTGCCACTTTAGGGAATAGAGTCCTGTACTGAATGATTTTAGTTGTATGATGAATTATAAGTGCCTCTTTATTTTCTCTAAGATTCCATTAGAAAATATTTTTTCTGACTAATAATGCTTTCCTTTTCATCCTATTATTGAGTTTTTGTTTTCCACATGTCACTTTTGTGTACTCTCCCCTTATTTTGACAAAGCATTAATTAAATATTTGAGTACCTATTGTGTATAGTGACTTGAACTAGATCTTGAGAGATATAAGGTTGAGTAAAATACGGACCCTATCATCAAGGATAATTCTAGTGACAATTATATTTCACATTATTTCTATCAGGTCTTGATAATATTTTAATCACAGGAACCACCATAGCAGTCCAGACTCATTTTATTATTTATCATCTCTCAGTAACTGCTCTGATAGTGGCAACAAAGGGTATTGAATACTTATATTTCAGATTTTAAAATTTATGATAATTTGGAGGGAGGTGAAAAAAACCTTGCTAGGAAAGACATACGTTCATTATTCCACGTGTGTGTGAGCTCATGTCTCTTTCTCTTAGCATCCTGGGAATTAAGTAGAGCCTTCTGTGTAGGTGTTCCATTAAAGAAAACAACTTTAATGCATTTTACCTCTGCACATTTCCACTGACATGGCTTCTATTTGTACGGTGTTCCAGGCACTGTCAAGACTGCCAGAGCTCTGGTCTGCTGTGACACAGGTCCATAGGTGCTCCCACAGAGGCATTGCCTCAGAAAGACAAGAGAAAGGAACAAATTGCAGTTGCTTTGAAATCTTACAGTGGCCTGTAGGGGTTGGGATAGGGCAGTAAGGAGATCAGTTGAGGTATTCAGGTACAGGTAAGCTTGGATAAGTATGCTTAAAGCCTTGAAAACCGGGAGAAGAGTTTAGTCTTGATGCGAATGTGGTCAGTGGTAGAGAACTATAAGTTCTTGGCAAAAATGTAGCTTGATCATAGCATTTTAAGAAGAGTAATTGGGTAATAGATTTGATTGCAATTAGGACCAGTTAGAAAGTAATTCCAGTAATATGCCGTTGCTGGCCAGTGCAAATAAGTTGGCCTAGACTAGCACAGTAGTGGTTGGAATGGAGAAGAACTATGAATTAGAAATTGGAAAGCATAAGAGCTGAGAAAAGGCCTTCAGATTTGGTTAGATCTCTGGTGATCTTTAAAACTGTAACTTTCAGAGAAAGGTACAGAATGGAAGCCCATCGTTTCAGGATGAATGAGGAAATGTCAAGAATATGTATGCAGCAATCATTGACTACTTAGTGTTAAGACATTTGACAACAAAGTTGAAGAGAAAAATAAGATGCTAACTAGGTGGGTGGTAGATCTTAGAAGGCATTGCTTTAATATAAGGGAGAAGAAGAACCTAAATATTTAAAGGCAGACCATACAGAGCCAACTGAGAGGAAGAGATTGGCAGTGCTGAAGAGAAGATAGCTCATTCAGTAGGATGACAGATGTCTTTGGTGGGAAGAGATAAGCTCCTGAGAGGAGCATGTGGGTTAGCTTAAGAGAGGTGGGTGGCCGGGCGCGGTGGCTCACGCCTGTAATCCCAGCACTTTGGGAGGCCGAGGCAGGTGGATCACGAGGTCAGGAGATCGAGACCATCCTGGCTAACACGGTGAAACCCCGTCTCTACTAAAAATACAAAAAAAATTAGCCGAGCATGGTGGCGGGCGTCTGTAGTCCTGGCTACTCAGGAGGCTGAGGCAGGAGAACCTCGGCGTGAACCCAGGAGGTGGAGCTTGCAGTGAGCAGAGATCGCGCCACTGCACTCCAGCCTGGGCGACAGAGCGAGACTCCGTCTCAAATAAAAAAGAGAGGTGGGCTGTATCGTCCTCTGTGATTTGTGAGAGCAAGAAGAACCTGGAGAAAGAGAAAGATGAGAACTGATGAAAGGGCTCATATGAGTAATTATTAAAAGGCATTATTGTTTGAAAACGGGTGAAAGTGGAATTGGGAGCTTGTTAAAGAAGGAGATGTAAAAAAAAAAAAAAAAAAAAGTCTTCTATGAGAATAAGCCCAGAAATGCATTGTAAATAGTTGCTGTATGTTTTTATATAAAGCAAGGTAACAGTCAGCTTAAAGATCTCTCAAGTTCAAATATATATGGTTTTGTATGTTTCTCTGGTTTAGCACAAAGCATGAGTGGAAAAAAACGAATATTGAGAGTTTGGTTAAAAGGGGAAAAAGACAAAGACATAGAGACATTCAAGAAGACCACAATGAAATGCATAATCTTATGCCAAGAAGAGTCTATTAAGGCAGTTTCCTGTGAAGAAATGGTGTGAGTGATGTGGAAGGGAGTTGAATGATTTTAGATTTTGACAATGACAAAGAACATGTTAGTGTTGCTAAGGGAATGGTAACTGGGAGACTGTGGTCACTGTGATAACCACTCAATGCTAAATGGTGATTGAGAACCAGAGAAAGGAGAGGGCTGGAGGTTGGAAAGAAGCTTGTCTTTTGTAACCCTTTATACTCTCTCCTCCAGTCTTTTCATGAGTGTAGGAAGTCAAACTATGTGAGAGAGAATTGTAGAAAGCCCGGAAGCAATTCCATGCATCCGCAGTTGGGCACCTGGGGAATCCTGGGTCAGGTTTCCAGTGAGTTGAAAATGATGAAAGGAAAACTTCCTTCCTCAAAGCATGGTAGGAGGACCAGGAAAAGCCAGGGATGAGATGAGACAGGTGTAAGTAATTAAGCCCCAGTGAGTGTGAGGAATTGGTAGAAATGTTACTTATGATGTGAAAGATTTAGACAGAGGGTTTAGGTATGGTGTATGATGAGTTTGGTAGTTGCGGAGCCCTTATTACAGGTAATAGAGCTTCTCCCAAACTCACAGGCAAACTGGAAAGCTTTTTTAAAAATGGGCTTCCACCTGTGAAAGGAAAGTATCTCTTCTTACATAGTTGGATTAGGTAGGTCATTCTGCTTTATTTATATATCAAGTAAGAATTAAAAGTAAGGTATTGGTGAACAGTAGAGATAAATTAAGAATTTTATTGTAACAGGTTATAAAAATATTTTGATAATTTCCCCCAAAGAGAATGTACTATATGAATAAATAAAATCTACAAAATATTGGGCTAATTTACCCTTGTTTCTTATATTTTGTGTACTTAGGAGGTGACCTCTAGGAAAAAATTGCTGAAGAGGTAGTAGAGCAGGGTGAGGATACTGTATACTGTTATCCCTAGGTATCTGTAGGGCATTGGTTCCACAGATAGCAAAATTCTCGGATTCTCAAGTCCTCAATATAAGATAGTGTAGTATTTGCATATGACCTGCACATATATGGCAGGCTGTATATTTTAAATAATCTCTAGATTACTTCTAATACCTATTACAATGTAAGTGCTATGTAAATAGTTGTTATACTATATTGTTTAAGAGACTAATGACAAAAAAATCTGCATGCTTAATAAATTACACAGTTTTTTAAAAAATATTATCTATTCGAGGTTGGTTGAATCCACAGATGTGAAAACCCCAGCCCAGATACCTGGGGTCAACTGTGTTTTTTTGTTTTTTTTTTGTTTTTTTTCCTCCTAGTCAGTTAATAGCAAATATTCCCAGTTTGGAAGCAACCTTAGTTTTCTTTTTTTTTTTTTTTTTTTTTTTTGAGATGGAGTCTCGCTCTGTCTGTGCCCCAGGCTGGAGTGTAGTGGCGCGATCTCGGCTCACTGCAAGCTCCGCCCCCCTGGGTTCACGCCATTCTCCTGCCTCAGCCTCCCGAGTAGCTGGGACTACAGGCGCCGCCACCGCGCCCGGCTAATTTTTTTTGTATTTTTAGTAGAGACGGGGTTTCACCGTGTTAGCCAGGATGGTCTCGATCTCCTGACCTCGAGATCCGCCCG
Source organism: Papio anubis (assembly GCF_008728515.1). Taxonomy (NCBI): domain Eukaryota; kingdom Metazoa; phylum Chordata; class Mammalia; order Primates; family Cercopithecidae; genus Papio; species Papio anubis. Next base: position 23,232,794 of record NC_044979.1, read on the forward strand.
CCTCGGCCTCCCAAAGTGCTGGGATTACAGGCTTGAGCCACCGCGCCCGGCCCTTAGTTTTCTAATAAAGTATTTTAAAACTCACTCCATATATGTCAGCTGCAATATGAACTGTGACATTTAAAAAGGATAATGCTTCAAAGTACAAATCATTGCTCAAGAATCCTGTTTGTGAAACCTTGCTGATGGATTGAGAAGCCACTGCTCCTTGGACCTCCTTACCACCCTGTGATTTGCTTCTGTGAGTTGTAATCGAGCCATCTAACATTGCTGGTCATACTAGCCTTCCACTTCTTAGTCAGGGGCTATTTCCAAAGAATCACTCTTGTTAATTCAAGAAGCATTAAGAAGATTGTACTCTGCTTTTTGGTCTTTTAGAGAGTCTTCTCTGGGTTTGAGTTATAGAGAAATCGAGTTTAGGTACCTAGAACTGAGAACAAGCCTAAGGCCTAAGTAACCTAAGCCACTTGAGAAATAGACTGAAGTACCCAGATGTTCCATAAAACAGCTTGAAGTTGTTGACCATGAGAACCAGTTCCTTTTCTCCAGGTTCCTCTTGACCACACTTCCTAAGGCAACTATTGACTTCACTGTCTTAGCCCACTTTACCTTTATTCTAAAGGTTCCTGGAAGCTCCAAGCTGACCCTGGAACATACTGTGCTTATAACAATTTTGTTATTCCAGCTCCTGTTGGGTGCTTAGACCCACTATTGTGCTGTTACAAAGCAACATCCTAAAATGCTTTTTCCTCTTATATAATTTATAAAACCTTTAATGCACCCATTACCTTTCTTTCTTTTTTATAGTGGGTGAAATTCACGTAACATTCAATTAATTATTTTAAAGTGTATGATGCAGTGACCCAGTACCATTCTTTAATTATCTCAATGGTAAAATAGCAGAATAAGTAACCTACTCTGCTGAAAGAATTTTAGTCTGTTCCTTGTTGGGGCTGTGTGGTAATAGCTGCTTCTAGACTCTGTGTTTTACCCAGTAGGCTAAAAGGCAAATGTTAAACCTTAAAATATTCCGTATTTCTGCACGGCAGTACTCCTGCAACTTAAGCTTGTGAATCAAGCAACTTTTATACATCCTTTTAAAAAGGTGGTGGGCCGGGGCAATGCAAGGAGCTCTAGGCAAAAGACACTTAGGAGGTTTGCTTTTCTGAGTGGTAAAAATGTTTGAAGCAACTCTAAATAGCTTTGAAATGCTAGTAACAGTCTTACTGTCTTCATGACATTTAATTAGCGTTATGTAAGAAAGCGTTTGTTTAGCAAAGGTAAACCATAAGCCTAGCTCTCTGTATGCATGTGCAGTTGAATGTGTGTGTGTTTTTGTATAAAGCAAGTTTCAGTTAAATCCTCCACTTAGTGAATGTAGCAGAGGAAGATGTCTCAGGTCATTTCGGTGACCTGTGACCTATGTCTATTCATGTATTTATTCTTGCTGTGTCCCAATTAATTCATGTCTTCAGGATAAATGCCATATTTTTATAACAATTATTTTTTGAAGGAACCAAAGATGCTATTTAAATGCAGTAAGGTTGTAATACTGGTGCCCACTTCACCCTGGTCATGTTTTTTCTGAACAGATATTTCATAGCTTTTCCTCATCAAATTCCAATCCCACCACTAAGATACCCATCTATAACACAGTCTTTGGGAAAATCCAAGGAAAGGATAATTTAAAAATGATTTGTTTTGGAATCATGACACTTCAGAGCTATGAATAAATAAATATAGTCTTATAACAATCCTTCTTTTAAAGACCAAGTAATAACAATGATGATAATAAACAAGGCTTCAAAGGATTAAGATTTGTCTATAGTCACATTCTAACAATTTCTTTAGCCCTCACCATGTAAATGTGCTTTCATGCTTGTAACTCAGTGGAGGAAAAAACTTTTAAGATTCAGAATCTGTCTCTTCTGTAAACATTGTTGTGTCTTACAGTTTAATTATAGTAGTTCTCTCAAGTCAAGGGCTTACAACTGTGAATATCATTGCAAACAATGAATTTGAAGGCTTTCAAAATGACCACCAGCTGGCAGCTGTTGTCACAGATCCTGTAGGTTTTCAAAGCTGCCCTGTGTTGAATGTGGCCCAGTGATCTTAGAGTAACTTTAGCAGGGGAAAGAATTGTAACCTTGCAGGTACTCTTAAAATAAACTTACGGTAACTACATAATTACCAGTGTTAGAACTAAAAGAGTAAAACAGGTGAAGTTTAATTTACCCAGGATTTTTCTGCAGTACCAAAGAGAATTTAGGGGCCAACACACATAACCACTAGACTGGTGACATCTCTAATATTACAAAATGGAAAAAAATTTGTAGTAATGGCACTAAGATGTATTACATACACACTAAAGGTGTGATCTCAGATTCATCTTTGAAGAAGAGCTACCCTGTGCTACACCATGTAGAATGATAGCGTATCTGCTGATTTTTTTTTTTTTTTTTCCAATCAAGGAAGTTGTTGTTTTCAGCATAAGGAAACAGGCAGAGCTCTACAAGGATTTAAAGATGATAATGCTGTCACCATCTCCAAGAAGAAATGCAAGAAATCTGCAATCAACTTTTGTAGCCTAGCACTGCTTCTTAATATAGTGAGATCTTGGCCCAAGGACTGCACTAGCGTTTACACTCTGTTATCACACTTGCATACTGAAATAATGTATCGATGGAACCGAAAGTAGTGATCTAGAACTTTAGTGGGTTGTTCTAAAACATTGTCATGTTATATGTTGGCATTTGCAAGAAGTCTGACAGCTATTTATTTATTTTTATTTTTTCCGTTATTACATCTGTATGTTTAGTATCCAGCTAAAGGTAAAAGATTCCCTGGGTTATGACTTCATCAGCCAAGTGGGAAGTTTTGTCATTGGCCTTAAACTGAATGTTTGGTTACAGCCATAGTTCCACTTGGGTTTTCTCTGTTAAAAATGTTAGTTTCTAGTAAAATTCATGATTATGGATGGCTGATATACATATATATACACACACATATATATACATACACACATATATACACACACATACCCTACTCCCCCCAGTCCCCATTTAGAGTAAGATTTGCTACCAGATAGGTTTCCTTTTCCTTCTAAACTTAACATTTACTAATTAATCTACCCGTAGTCTTCCCCTGGTTCCAGACAATTGTAACGTATCTTGGTTTCTAGTCTGCCCAGTGTTGATAGATGTAAACTTGTAAGACCTCACCTGCATTTTAAATGGTAGTGACTAATTGAAATGAAGCATATTATTAAAATAAGCAAGGATTTTATATAATCTCCAAATAAACACATAAAGCCCTGCAACCTTTGTTTTGTAACTTGCTTTCAGATTTTAACTATTGACTATTATGAGTCTCCTTCTGATAGCTTGTGTTCACCTCTCTATCCAGTTTCTTTTTCTTTGGTCAAAGAAATTTCTTTCTCCATGTAATTTACCACAATTAGCAAGGAGATCATGACTAAATCTTAATGTACACTACCTGTATGATTTTCCTACTGGATCCCTGACAGGCCTGAATTTTCCCTTTTCTTCTTTTTTTTTTTTTTGAGACAGGGTTTCCCCGTGTTGCCCAGGTTGGAGTGCAGTGGTGTAAACACGGCTTACTGCAACCTCGACCTCCCTGGCTCAACTGATCCTCCCACCTCAGCCCCCCAGGTAGCTGGGGCTACGTTCACACACCACCACGCCTGGCTAGTTTTTGTATTTTAGACAGGTTTTGCCTTGTTACGGAGGCTGGTCTGAAACTCCTGATCTCAAGTGATCCATGCGCCTTGGCCTCCCAAAGTGCTGTGATTACAGGCGTGAGCCATCGTGCCTAGCCAGTTTTCCCGCTTCAAAGGAGAGAAGTCTCTCCCCATCAGTCTACTAAGTGTTTTCTCAGTCTTTTTACTCAATTACCAGAGTCAGCAGACCCTCTGTCTCCCCAGTAACTACTCTTACTCACCTTTCAGCTTATTCCAAACTGCCTTTGATCCTAAACGAGTATATATATATATATTTTTCCTCCTTCTGTCTCTTTTATTTTTATTTTGTTTGAGACACTCCATCGTCCAGGCTGGAGGGTAGTGGCGCGATGTTGGCTCGCTGTAAGCTCTGCCTCCCAGGTTCAAGTGAGTCTCCTGCCTCAACCTCCCAAGTAGCTGGGATTACAGGTGCAGGCCGACACGCTCGGCTAAGTTTTGTATTTGTAGAGACAGGGTTTCACCTTGTTGACCAGGCTGGTCTCAAACTCCCAACCTCAGATGATCCACCTGCCTCGGCCTCCCAAAAGTGCAAGCGTGACCCACTGCGCCTAGCCTTCTCTCTCTTTTAAATCAAAACAACACATTTAAACAGAAATCATAGTCTGGATTTTGGAGCAGATTGGGGAATGACCACGGCACTGTAAAATTTTGAATCAATAAAGATTTTTGACATTGTAAAACTTGGGCATTTTTCAGTTCCCCCAACTTCTAAGATAATTCTAGCTCTTATAAAAAGTCAACACTGCTCAACAATATGACTAAAATTCAAAGTTTTGCAAATGTGGTTTTTAATAAATTTTTTTTTCAGTAAAGCAGTTCTAATTCAGTTTATAGCTCTAGCATATCTGAAGTAAGAATATTGCAGTTTCTGATTTGTATTTGAAAATATTTTCATCTGTTCGTCTTTTTTACCTTTCTTCTTTTGAAATAAGATTCAACATTGACTGAGAATTGGTTCTGTCAAGATTGTCTCTGGCAATCTGTCCCTAATTCAACTATAAATTATAGCTAAGGATGAACACTTAAATAATTATATATTTTAAATGATTTTTAAACTAAGGCCCCCGAGTGATGTGATGAGCATATAAATTTTTGAATGCAGGGTCTTTTGAAACTCTGTCTTCCACAGGAGTATCATCATATAGGTCTGGAAAAGATGTGTTCTTATTAAGACTTAATTCCATTTAGATTGAGACACCATTTGCAAATTGAACACAAAAAGTTTGTATTTCCCCTAGTATGTGAATATACTGTAAGGAGGAATAAAAAGCAAAATAGTCTTTTTAAAAAACAGACTATTGTTTAGAGCTATTTTAGGTTCACAGCAAAATTGAGTGGAAGGTACAGAGACTTCTCATTACATTCCCTGCCCCTGTCACATGCACAGTGTTCTCCATTATAAGCACCCCCCCAACCAGAAGGGAACATATGTTACAGTGTATGAACCCACTTGATGATCTGGGTAATGAATAGGTGGCACACAGAGGCGTTTCAGGGTCGTTTTTAGAAAGTACAGATTAGTTTTAAAACTAATGTAGCTTTTTCAGATTGTCTTCTTCCACTTAGTAATGTGCGTTTTAGTTTCCCCCAGCGTTATTTTTTAATCACACATTTTACATAGCTAAAATAATTGAATTTCAGAATATAAATGCTTATTTTAAAAAACAGACATTTGTTTTAAAAAAATCTGAAAACCTTAATAAATGTCTCTTGGTTTGGGTAACTAGCACAATGGGAAAGAACTCTTAAAGATGTGTGTTTGGTATGTTGGTTTGGAAATGTTTATCACCATGACTATATCCATCTCCACTTCATTTAGTTTTATAAAATAATGAAGTTATATCATTTTCTGAAATAATTTTTCTTCTGAAATTAAAGTAAATCATCATTTAATGCCTAAAGAGTACTCTCTAAAAATGAAACTTATAACTGGATTATGAAGAATCTGTCAATTAAAATGATGTTTCAGAAAAGTGAAAATTTTATTCTTATTTGGGATTTTTGTTATGTTGATTTAAATGCTTAAGACAATTCGATGCTGATAGGAGCCATCTTTTAGAAAAAGATAAGACTAACTGATCTTCACTATTGAAATAAAAGTGTGCTGTGTAATCAAATGCAGTAAAGAACTGAGTTTCATGTTTTAAATAACTTTTAGATAACTTGAGTCTTTTAATTTGGAAAATTATGAACATCAGCAATCTCAGGAATTTCAATAGATATATAACCATAAAGAGATTTGCTGTATAGGAAGCAAAATACTTTCATCTGAATGTAAGCCTGAAGAGAAACTTCTGCCCCAATAAAAATATTTTATTGCCACTAAACAATCAAAAGCTATTACTGACTTCATTTGGAATGGCCAGTCCTGAGTGATCTGTTAAGAAATAAGCAGAACTTCACTTGACTAGCCTTAAAAAATAAAAAATGAAGAACAGCATGGTTTTTAGGAGGCTCTTAGAGAATGTCATAGCATCAAGCTCCAGAGAAAATGGTACAGAGTAGACGTGCAATAAATGTTTGTGGAAGGAAAATTGATGGTTGAAAGTGGTGTCAATTCTGGAGGCCTGCAAAGCATGGATCTGTTTTGTGTTAATCTGGACTTTTGGAAGCATTCAGTCAGATTCATTTGCATATGAGTTATAATTCATTTTTTGGTTCTATTCTGGCATTGTGGTGTTCATTGTTAAGATTTTGCCCCCTACACATCACCCACTCACTATGTGATTAATTTTTCTTCTTCCTTTTTTTTTTTAACCTCTGAATTTGGGAAACCTCAGCTCTTGACTTTTCCTTATTTTTCCAACACCCCCTGTACACACATACACACACACACACACACCCCTTTTGTTTATTTATTTATTTTTTGAGACAGAATCTCACTGTCACCTGGGTTGGAGTGCAATGGCGCAATCTCGGCTCACTGCAGCCTCTGCCTCCCAGGTTCAAGCGATTCTCCTGCCTCAACCTCCCAACTAGCTGGAATTACAGGGGCCCACCACCATGCCCGTCTAGTTTTTTGTATTTTTTAACAGAGACAGGGTTTCACTATGTTGGCCAGGCTGGTCTTGAACGCCTGACCTCGTGATCCACGCACCTTGGCCTCCCAAAGTGCTGGGATTACAGGCATGAGCCACTGCGCCCAGCCCTAACACACACCTTAAAAAAAAAAAAAAAAAAAAAAAACTAACATATTTTTCTTATCAAGTGATTCCTCATTTGTGATACCCATAAATCTATATATAAATATTGGTAAATCTTCCGTGAAACACATATACGCAGTTCAGAAAGTCTCTCTAATACCTCTTTTTCAGAATGCTTCGTGTGTACTCCTGAGGTGTTTTAGGAGCTTTGTACTTTGCTAGGTAGGGAGTTCTTTAGGGCAAAATTGTTAGAAATTTTTCGTCTTGGTTAAGCCAAAGTCTTTTTCCAATTGTACTTCTTAGGTGCATTTTGTTAAACACATGAAGACCACTTGTCTGTTAACTTCTGGATGTAGATCAAACAGCCTCACTTCTTTGAACCATTCCACACTCAACATGATTTTGAATTCTCTCAGTCTAATTCTCCTTTACACACATTTTGACTTGATGTTTCCTTTCTTAAAATATGAAGCTCACACTTGAATATAATAATCCACATATGATCAGATAATCTTATTAAAATTTGTTACTAATATTTGTATTTTCCCTTATGTTTATAGAGTTCTTTTATAAAAGTATCTTGTAGGGTAGTTATCTCCATTTGATAAATGAGAAGCAGGGTGGTTATCATTTGTGATTTGCCTAAGGTCATACAATTGCTAATTTAGACATTGTACATCTATTTATACGGTCTTAATGTTACTTTTTTAGGCGTTCCATTACCCAGTTGCCATACCAAGTATCATAAGCCTATTAAGCAAAACCACTAGACCTTTTCCCATACATGCTAATGGTTAGATCTTCTCCATTCTGCCTTTTACGAATGCATTTTTAAAAATCTAATTATCTGTTAAATTGTATGTGTTTGGATTTGGTATTGTTAGAATGTATCCTGTTTATATATCCCCATCTTACAAGTTTGTGTTATGAAAGAACTATGTGATTATAAAATGATAGATGTATGTTATTAATAACACTATTAATAACATTTGTCAAAGAATGTAAGAGTTTTGAGAATAGTTGTAGTTTCCGCTATTCTGTCATCTGTAGAATTGGCTTTCCACTTGCATATTTAAATGAACTTTGTGGGTTTTGTTAAGTATAATAAAAAGCATGGGGTCAAATATAAGCCAAGAGTATTACAGAGACTTTTAGGCTGACTCAGTATCTCATATTCTGTGTAGATTCATCTAAACACTGCTGTTATCCATGCTATACTTTACCATGTTATCCCAAAAGGGAACCATCAGCAAATTTTACCAGAAACTGCTGAATTCAAGACATATTCCAGATATATTATACTTCTGACATCCTAGGAACCCTATCCAAAGAATAAATTACTTTGATAGAATTTGTTCTTTATGAAAATTCATTTTGACTCTCATTGATAACTTTATTCCATTTTTGGGGAAGATTGAGCAATCAGTGGGATGGGAACAGAGCTAACTACAAACTCTTTGAGTTTAGATGGGCAACAGAAGGGGAAAGGAAGTGGGCCGTGGAATATATAAGGACTTTTCCAATGGAAAACAATTGTTAGTGGAACTTCTATGACTACTTGTTCAATTTCAGAATTAAACTTACTGTATATTTTAGGTGGAATCGAGCTGAGTTCTAGTCGAAATGCTATACATTATTTCCCATGAAAAATACCCCCAAACACAAGCAGACAGAACAGTGATTGATAAACCCATCATATTCATTTCTAAAGAAATCATCAAGCCCCAAATGTTTTAGAATTTTCTGAAGAACTAATTCTAGACTGGGCATGGTGGCTTAGGCCTGTAATCCTAGCACTTTGGGAGGCAAAGCAGGCAGATCACCCAAGGTCAGGAGTTTGAGACCAGTCTGGTCAACCAAGGGGAAACCCCGTCTCTACTAAAAATACAAAAAATAAAATTAGCTGGGTGTGGTGGCACGTGCCTCTAATCCCAGCCACTCAGGAGGCTGAGGCAGGAGAATCGCTGGAACCTGGGAGGCGGAGATTGCAGTGAGCCAAGATCGAACCATTGTACTCCAGCCTGGGTGACAGAGCAAGGCTTGGTTTCAAAAAATAAAAATAAAAAAAATAATAATTCTAAGCATGTTGCTTCTAGAGTCCACCATTTCCTCCATTTCTGGTACTTTTTTAACAGTGGTTTTGTGCGCTTACCTGTGAAGATTAAGAGCCTGGGATAAAACTCATTTTCAGTCTAAAGATTTAAACTCATTTGAATTGAGCAGATGCTTTTGTGATGTCTTTGCATCTCTCCTGACTTAACAGTTCCCTTCTTCACATTACTTAATCTGTCCTTTTGGTTAGAAGATCATGCTCTTATCTAAAGACAGAAGGAAGCAAAATGAACATGGAACCACATTGCCCTGCCTTTTCTCCTGTCTTAATATGGCATCAGGCTGAGCAGTGGCCTTTCCTGATATTCCCCTTATTCCAAACATAGCTTTGTCTTGCTTTCAGCATTTTTCACTTTCCCCAGATCATTATGTATTCTTACTTTAATCCATAAGAATTATACTTTTATATACAAGTAGGTTATATACCTCTACCCATCTTTTCTTTCTTTTCAAATCTAATCCCATCAGATTCTCCCTGTGTAACAACCAACTTCTTTAGATTTCCTCTAATTTTCTTTTCCTTATAGATTTATTTATTATTGCATAGTCAAAATGTCATGTTTTAGCATCTTCTGTGGCCTGTGAATCACTGCTCTCTATAACCATGGGACCACTCCCACCCATCCTTTTCCCTATCTTTTTTGGATAGTTGTTTTCTTAAAAAACCTGGAAGCAAGCTGGGTACGGTGGCTCACACCTGTAATCCCAGCACTTTGGGAGGCTGAGGCGGGTGGATCACGAGGTCAGGCGTTCGAGACCAGCCTGACCAACACGGCAAAACCCTGTCTCTACTAAAAATACAAAAATTAGCCAGGCGTGGTGGTGCATGCCTGTAATCCCAGCTACTTGGGAGGCTGAGGTAGGAGAATCGCTTGAACCCGGGAGGTGGAGGTTGCAGTGAGCTGAGGTTGCACCATTGCACTCCAGCCTGGGCGACGGAGCAAGACTCCGTCTAAAAAAAAAAAAAAAATACCTGGAAGCCAATGTTCAGGGTTATATGTTTAGGAAACATAAAGTACCTGCTGAAGTTCAGGTTCAGGCATTGTTTACTACATAGAAATGATTAAATCAAGATCCTTTTCCTAGAGGAGCTCAAAGTCTAGTTGTAAAAAGTGAACATGTAAACAAATGATTGTAATACACTGTGGTATTTGCAAAATAGCGAGGATGCTTGCCATCGAAGAACTCAAGTGTAATTATTCTCATTCCCTGCTTTTGTAAATCCCAAAATTCTGTCACATCCTCCTAGGGTTTCTGTTGTTTTTGCAGTAGCCAACCAGTTCTTCGTCGGTCAGAATTAAGTCCAGAATAAAAGTTGTCTTCCTTATTTTCACCTTGGAAAAGAGAGATCGTCAGCAAGGAATGTTTTGTCAGGTTTATTTTCTTCTAGCCGATTTAGACTTCAAAGATGTTAGGGTGGTTGACACCCTCCATGTCTCTGCAATTTTGTCATTTGTTTTGGGAAAGTAGTGTTAGGTGAATATTCTGGTGATCTATGTATCATCTCCTTATTTTACGTTCCCTTGACCATCTTTGGAACTCCTCACAGGGCTTTGTTCATGGTCACTGCTCAGTTTTGTGCTCACTTAAATGCTTCCCTCCAGGCTGCTGCTTTGACGTTTTACAGATCTTTTAAATGAATCTTTTTTGTCCCTTGCCTTCATTTAGTGTTGCTTATATATTCTGGTTCAGGTCTCATCTGATCCAGTCTGTGATGCTTCTAAGGGTGTATGTATCTTTTGTATTAAAATTTGTTTACTTTTTCCTCTTTTTTTTATATAACTTTGCACATAAATATTTTTGTTTTGTTTCTTAGATTCCGATTCCTTAGGTCCTTCAAAAAGCAGCCATCTAGATTCTTCTTGTTCTCATTAATCTGATTCTCCTTCAAGACAGATTTATAGATCCTTATAGGAACATTTTAGAATACACATTATGCAAAACACATCTACTTATATTTTGAAATGTTCCCACTGTATTTTCTTATTTGCTGCCTGTGGCCTGTGCATCCCTGTGTTCTCTATGGGATGTCCTTTCCCTCTTCCACATCAGCTGCTTTTCCTCTGATGTTTTCTTATTCGTCATTTATCCTATATGTAGAATGGAATAATTATTCACTTCTTTCTTTATGCCCCATAGGTCTTTGCTCATACTAGAATAGCATTTATTATCCCATGTTATAGTTATTTAAACACATTTGTTCCTTCCCTTCTAATTAGCCCATGAGTCCTGCCCAGGACACAGACTGGTTGGTAGTACGTTTGATGGCAAGAACAAATGCTTTGGAGTCAGACTGATTTTAATTGCTGACTGCAACACTAACTCTATAACCTGGGACAAATTCTTGGAACTACAGCGCCTACTCAAGTCTCCTCATTTGTAAAATGAACCTACTGCTTAACCTCATTGGATTGTTGATACTAAAGTAATTGAGTACATAAAGTGCATAGTGAGTGAAGGAATAGTGACTGGAGTAGAAAAATGGGTAGAATATATCTTAGAGACTCTTGTTTAATATCTTGTACACATAATACTAGAATATTTGTTTTTAATAAAACATTCCTTCTTTAAACAGTTTTGATGCATTGTACTTTTTAAAAGTGTATTTGCTTGTGTTTTGGCATCTGAAATGCTATTAAAAACATATCATCTTAGTGGCTCATTTTCTTCAGTTTACATGCAGAGAAGCCTCTTGGACCCCAAAACTTAACTTACTCCTCCTGCATTCAGAAAGCTTTGCATCTTTTTGGAGAGAACCATCTGTTCACAGCATTATATAGATATGAATTAAACAGATTTTGTTGGGGAAAGTCACTTTCCAGCTCTTCTCAAGTCAGACCCTCAAGTCTGTGGATATCTTGATGCATGTAACATTTCTAAAACACTGAGCTACATGCTGAAGAATGTACAGGATGTCCCCATCAGGCTTTTCAGCGGAGTTGTGAGAGGGTGAAGTATGAGTACATGGAAGGGTGGACAGTAACTGCAGTTGATGGCACGGCACAGTGTGCTGCCAGATGAGTGGTTCAGACCCTAAGTGCTGTCCGGTGGAAGAGAAGAGACTTTGACTTTTGGAAGATTGAATAAAAACTACTTGAAGAGAACAAGAAAGCATTCTAGGCAAGGAGAATGGAGGGAATAAAGTTTAGAAAGCACAAGCCGTATGTAGCGGATCTGGATTTTTCTGTTTATGTCATTTCTGCTTCTTTCTACTAGTATAAACAAATTTTGCCTTTTTTGTTGTTGTTTTGGCTGTTACTTTGTTCAGGTTCTTTGTTTCTGCTCAGAACTCTTTTTTTCATTTGGGTTCTTAAGATTTTCCACTTAATCCAAACTCTACTTTCAGATCTATTAAACCCTTAAGATTTTGTCTGTGACCTACTGCAGTATTGGTCTGTCTTGCTTTATAATAAACATAGTTCTAGAAATTTGAGTGTAAACTATTTAACTAGAATAACGTTTTTCATAAACTGATTTTATAATGTCTGTCTGTAACAATTCATTTACTGAGAAGTCATTTTCTCTGCATATTTTAGTTAATAAATTGGAAAGATTTTTGTGACTGCCCTGATGTACAGTATGCTTATATTATGAAGGCTTTCTTTTAAATTTCAATATGACAAATTTTGTCTGCTCTTTGAAGTTTAGTTCAGCATAAATCATTTATATTTGAGTCACTTAGAGATTCATTGTTGAGGTTTGAGGAAGTTGAGACTTTGTTCAAATCAAATACTGATGAAGATGCACTCCATCCCAAAACTGGGAGGAGATCATCTATAAGAGGGAGGGGTGTGGGGGCAGGAGCTAGGACAGGTTGTTCCCTATGTCTTTCTAAAAATGCACAAAGATTTGGAAGTCTAACTGGCAAAGAGTTAATCATAGTAGGAACCAGGTTTCTGTTGTGTAGCCACTTGCACCAAGAAAGATTTGTTTAAGTAACCTAACCACTGGAGCATGTGGTTTTGAACTGTAAAGGACAAGAGTGAAGATGGAAGACAAAAGCTTTTTAGAAAAAATCAGGTTGTATTGAGCCTTTTGGTAATGACCATTAAATATGGCTCACAAACTGAAGTGCAGAATAAACACTTTTAGGTGTATTTTGTGACTGGGTCTCTCAGTGAGAGACATCCTCGCTGAGGATAAATGCACCCTGTAGGGGTGTATTTATTGTTCAATGAGAAGACCTTGAGGAGGTGGTACCAAAAATAAAATAGAGGCAAGAATTCCAAGAAGGCACAATATCCTGATTTGATGGCACAAAAATATATTCGTGGAAACATATCTACTGGAATTGTCTTGTTTGGGGGCTTGTTTTACGTGTGTTTTATCTCAATATGTTGTCATTATGCAGAGGTCTTCTATGTCTTTACCCTTTTAGCAGCAGATCTTATTTTTCAAATTAAATTTTACATGGCACCCTACGTAAACTACATAAAATCAAGGTGGGAAGGAAGGATGCCTTGTCCTGGTACCCTGCCCCCTCAACTTCCATTCTTTCAGGTGAAGCTTTTTATGCCAGCTAGAAAAACTCATTGGCTTATTGCCAGTGACAGGTTACTGTTATGAGTAGGTTTGCCCACATTTTGCTATTTATAGTTTTACATTTCATAATAATTAACATATTGCAGTTAACCTGGAGAACAGAAAGGAGGGACACCCACTCTGTATGCTATTAATGCTAATGGTGTGTGCTTGCCCAAGCAGTGTTCTGTGAAAGGTCTGATGTCAGAATTCATTCTGAAATACAGTCTATAAGATAGTCATTGTTTAAAATGCCTTTCTGTGTACTTCCTAGTAAACAGTTGGACTAGTACAGTGTTATGTAGAAATACTAAAGATAGTTTCAACCTGTTGTGAGATTTTCAGGTTTGGCGTGGGAGGAGGGGGAAAGCTATGTAGTAACTAAAATGGCAACTCCACGAATGCTACTGTTCTTCACCCACCAACACGTTCCCATACGTGTCCCAACTGGCCTGTCTTTTTACTGAACTTATGTAGCTTATTTTAATCATATACCCTGGGCATTTCTTCTGTTGCTTTTTCAGATGTAGTTATTGAACTTTTCGTGTATTTTCATCGTCCCACTGTCTAGACTTTTAGCCCCTTAAAAACAGAGGTCATGATTTAAGTGCTTTTATGTTCCACGCACACTGTAGGCACTCAGTAAAGAGTTGCTTTGATTTTTAGCTTGGCGGTCTTAATATATGCATTTTATACTGATTTTTTAAACTTGTTGTTGCTAAAAACTAGATTTGTCAACTTGTTTAGTGCATCATGATCAGCTTACTATGGATTCTGCTACCTTGACCAGCAAAGTAGCAGAATTTTAACTATAATTTCTTCTTTAATAAGAGGTTTTCTGAGGCAGGCAAACGAAGTATACTGATACTTCTTACACAGTAGAATATGAAAGTGTGGCACATGGCATCTTGAAAGTACTTTAAATTGTGTGCCTTTGAGTTCTGCACTGAAAAATAGAACTACTACCAACAACTTGACCCCCTTTCCTGCCCTCAGATTGTTTAGAACTGAAAATAGTGTTTTGTTGTACATACTTATATGCCATAAAGTAAAATTTTTTAACATCAGAAAACATCTAAATATATTATCAATTCTTTAAGAATAAACACTCCTTCCCTGATGTATTATACTATTACTAATTATTTTAAAAATAAAATTAGTATTGTTTTTAATATAAAATGTTTGGTAACTTGATTTTTATTATACTTTGCTTGCTCTTTTCACATCTTATGGTAAGTTTAAAGTACTTTCTGGTATCTTTGTAATGTTTTAGCGATGAGAAGGCTCCTTATTAGATTGACTTCACAGTACCGCTGAGAATGATGGGCGCTATTCCCAAGTTCCTAAAAGGAGACTTGTACACAGGGCTAGTTCCTGGCAGTAAGAAATACTCTGCCTTAGCTTCTTGGAAAGTTTATATCCATTCAGTATTGACCACCAGTGGAGCATTTGTTGTTAGGCATTTAGCAAGTAATAAATGTGCTCCAAATTCCATTTCCTTCTCTTATTTTTATCCTTATGAGAGAGTAAGGCCGGTGTTATTTTTACTTATGAATTAGGAGTCCTGGGATATACATGGCTAAATTATATTGACAGCCAGTTGTAGAGATGCCTCATACAACCTATCTACAATGTTTTCTATATGAAACCTACTGACTTATACACGTTGGATTGTACTCCAGTGTGAAGTCCTGTATAAATAAAAGAAAATGAACTTGCATCAAGTTGAGTCAGTGGTCAAAGTCCTGGTACTATTCAAAAGGAAAATGTGCAGTCAAGTGAGATCATTTAAGAGCCCTAGAAGCCAAGGTGTCGACTTCGTTTGTGTCAGTGGTTCTGGTTCTCAACTGGATGCAATTTTGCTTCCCTAGAAGACATTTGCAATGTCTAAAGACAATTTTGGCTATCAAAACTGGGGAGCTGGTACCCCTAGCCTCTAGTGGGTAGAGGCCGGCAATGCTGCTTACCCTCCCACAGTGCTCAGGACAGCGCTCCACAACAGAGAATTATGTAGTTCAAACTGTTATGTAGTGATGAGGTTGATAAACCCTGCTGTGTGTGTTTCAAAGAATGGAATTGCCAGAAGCCCTTGCAGCCAAGACAAATTTGGGTCATTGGGAGGGAATGGGGAGTCAAGGACGTGACTTCAGGTACGGCTGGACTGAGATGAGCTATTTTGATGGGGTTAGGATTAAGCTGATTTCCTTTCTCTCACCTTTTCTTTGTGCCAACACTTGGCATAGCAATAGTGGAAAAAACAGTGAAATAAACTTCTTTTCTTCTAAGCTAGATGGAATATGGTCCTATTCCAAGAGCTAAAAGCATCATTCTACTTCCCTGTAACACTTGCAGCTTTACTGTAAGCCACACACCCATGCTGTCAGGCTCCCAAAATGTCAAGGCACATGATGTTTTGGGGGGAGGAGGGGTGTAAAGATTGTTGCATTATAAACTAGCTAATTTATTTCCCAAGGTATCCTGTAATCATAGTGCACCTGGGAGGATCTAAATTTCTCACTGTTTCTGCATCATGTGCCATATGTGAATTTGTTTGGCTAACATACTCTTGTTTGATTTGATTAGTCTACAATTACAGGAACAAATGTCCCTTAAAACAAACTTTTCTAAGAGTAGTTTTAGGTTCTCAGCAAAACGGAGTGGGAAGTACAGAGAGTTCTCATATAACCCCTCTGCCTTTATTGTCTTTTGACTTTATTACTGATTTTCAAATAAGATTTATGTAAATGCAAGTGTTATTCTGTTAATGCAAAATTAAATGTTCCTCAGTTTCATTGCTCACTAAATGGTAAAGCAAAAGTTAGGAGCAGATTGGTCTGACTTATGGGATATTCTCTCTCTCCCTAGTCAGTAGAAGAGGGAGGATCATCATTTTGCATGGACTTCTTAGGGACGTTAGCCACTCGGTGTAAGAGCATTTATCCTCCTGAACATTTTCCCATGTAGTTATACATCATCTTTCTATTTCTGGGGGATTTTATTTTTCTTCCAGGAAGTTTTCCCTGTTTTGTTTTTGCCTAATTGGAAGCTATTTTAAGTTATTCAGCCTGACAGTTTGACTGCTTTAAAAGTTAGAATGTTCCATAGCCGTAAACCTTCCTGTAATTGAGAGTGTTCTAGGACTTAAATTTGTGATCTTGTTTGTGTCTCATGTAGTTAGGGAGCCAGGGGGAAACTAATGATTGTATTCTTGATTAGAATTTTTTTCTCCTGGCCACAAAGTCCAGTTTCTTCCTTGAGTCACAATATCTCTCTTCAAATCATGACCAGTGGGCATACTATAATGCTTCTGTGTTTCTCTCTTGCCTCCTTTCAATCATGGATCTTCCCCTGGACTTTCCCTTTAATATTTGACCCTTTAAAAAATTAATAGTCTGTACAGAGTAGATCAAGAGAGAGTAAGCTTGCTTGCTTTTTTTTTTTTTTTTTTTTTTGGTCAGGGTTCAGGTTCAGGTTCTCAATAACAAGTTTTGTGAACTTGGGCAAATTATTCCTGAGTCTGTTTCTTTATCTAGTAAATGCAGATTATTTATCCTCCTCTGCCTACCTCTTAGGGCTGTTGTGAAGATCAAATGAAATAATTGACTATTAGAGTGTCTTGTAAACCATACAACTCAATACAAATGTAAAATAATATGCAAATATAAGAAATGTGAGGTTTAGTAAATTACATCAATTATGAAATGAAAGTGGCTTGGAGAATTTATTTTCCCTTCTGATGTCTTGTTTTGTGTAGCCTAGAGAGCTTTTTCTTCATCTTAGTAAGTTCAGAGATGACCTTTGTTCAGTTTAGTTGTAGTTTTTTGTCTTTTTCTAAATAAGGTCAATGGAGTTAAATGCTTCACTTGTTGAAACATGATATAATTTGGCATAGATCAGTGGTTGGTGGAAAGCAAAATTACAAAAAGAAAATCCTGATTTTGCTAAGCAGCATAGATCGTGCCTGATAGAACCTCCTCCTCCTCCATCTCTTCCTCCTCCTCAGCGTTGATTGCTAATCAGTTCTGTAGAATCAGAAATATTTTTCTATGCTTTTTTCCAAAACTCTAGTTTGTAATTTGACTTACATTCCTATTTTCAATAAAACAGCTATCTAAGTATTTGTTAAATAAAACAATTATCTAAGTAGTTGTTATACTTCACCCTTTTCCCCCCAACCAGTTAGTTATACTATGTGGATTCTGGATGGTAGTAGATCAAGTTAGTTTAGTCACAATTTATAAAAAGCCTTTTTTATGTTGCTAGTGTCTTCTCATGTTTGATGCGATTCATAAATAGACCCAGAAAACTGTAGGGCTCCAGGATTCCGGCTGTGAATGATCGGTCGAACTGTTGGAGTAGGGCAGGCAGACTGTGTTGGACATTATTCCATCTAAAAGGTGTCAGCTCCTGCCTCCTTGGCCTTAGTGACTAAATGGAAATACATTCTTTTCAAATTCAAAAGCCTGTTCATTACTGCTTTTCTCTTCTGAAACACATTGCCAGTTTTATAATCAAGAAGGACTTAATTATTTTTCTTTTTCTATTGCTTATGTTTATTCTTCATAAAATGACTTTTCTTCCATTTGATGGGCTGAGAAATAAGCTCCTATATTGGACTTTGCAGACTTGGCTTTTTTATAGCGTAAATCAGCTCAGCTGGCTAAATGCCTCACTAACTGAAACTTCATAATGTAGCTGGAACTAAATTGTGCTCTGGAGCATTGAGTCTTTAAACTGGATTATTGATTTACAAACCCATAATGGTGAATAGGCTGTAGAGAGACAAGAAGCTCCCTCTCCTGATCCTTGAGCAGGTTTTTCCTCACTTACTTCAGGGGCTCTGAGCTCACGAGCAAAATCCTAATGAAGTTTATCTTGCTAGGACAACCCATTTTAAATGCTCAATAAAGAATAATTCTTCTCCCGCTTAACCACTAAAGAACAACATATGTTTCTAACGTAGCTTTTTATTTTTTTTTTTATCTTTCATTTTTTTGTTGGTAAATCTCCCAGACAACAGCAGTTCTGTAGAGAGTTTAAATATGAAGGAATGGCAGGACGGGCTAAGGGCACTTCTACCCAACATTAACATCAACTTTGGTGGACTGCCCAATTCTTCTTCCCCCTCCAACGCCAACCACAGTGCACCAACCTCCAACACTGCCACCACCGACAGCCTGAGTTGGGACAGCCCTGGCAGCTGGACAGACCCAGCCATCATCACAGGTAACTTTCTCACTCCCTTCAGCTCCACTGACTGCCAACAGTTTGGTTTTTAGCACAGATAAAATAAAAACCAAGATCTCTTCAACATAAGCTTCTTTTCACAAAGCTGCAAGTGTGGAGTGGCTTGTTTCGTTCTCAGGGGTCATGCAAGTCTCATTTAACCTGTCGGCCTAGTTGTGTATTAATAAGAAGGCATTTGGTGCCTAGGTTGCTTCTTCTGGTTTAAGTAGGTGTTAACGTCTAGCAACATGTGTATTTTGTAGGCCTCAAAGTACAAAAGGATCTGACTTACTCTTCTTATAAGGAACATACTCCACTTTTTGTTATAAAGCTCTCTATTATAAGGCTGTCTTGTTACGCATCCCTGTCAGAGGAAGAAAAGCACAATTGGGAAATGCCGTCATGCAGTTCTGGGGAATGGTATTTTGCAGCTGTGCCTCTGTGACAGTGGGGCACTAAGTCTAGTTCAAGAGGAGGCATGGGTTTGTGTGACAATAAGTCTTGGTTGTTGGGGGAGGATCAAAGGAACAGAAGGTTTAAAAGGTCTCATGTGGAAGGAGTTTAAAATTGTAATCTCTTCTGTGTTTCCTTTTGGTTTTGTTTTCTAAATTTGTTTGATGACCTTGTTCTTTCCACACAAACTCACCATTTTCCCTCTTTTTTCTTTTCTTTCCTTAGGTATTCCAGCATCTTCAGGAAACAGTTTAGACTCTCTTCAAGATGACAATCCTCCACACTGGCTAAAATCCCTTCAGGCCCTCACAGAGATGGACGGCCCCAGCGCTGCTCCATCACAGACCCACCACAGCGCCCCCTTCAGCACACAGATCCCTCTGCACAGAGCCAGTTGGAATCCCTACCCTCCTCCTTCAAACCCTTCCAGCTTCCACTCCCCACCCCCAGGCTTTCAGACGGCCTTCAGACCCCCCAGCAAAACCCCCACAGATTTACTACAGAGTTCAACACTGGACCGCCATTAGGCAAAGAGGAGCAACCATTAGAAAATGCAGGATTTGTCCCACTCTGTTTTCTCCCTCTCAGCCCACCACCCACAGCTCCCTTCTCATCTCTTATGTTCTGAAGAATCCAGTACCTGATCAATTTTTTTTCTCCCTACCCCCAGATGCAATGCGATCACAGGGTCATTACCATCTCTTTATTAATTGTAAAAGTTTTTGTTGATCCAGCATTTGAGTGACACTGTTGAATGTTTCTAAAAATGCCTTTTTAAGGAGAGAAAAAAAAATCAAAGGGCAGTCTCAATACTTAGAAAATTATTGTTTGTCTGTTGCGCATAATAATGACATAATCTGCTTAGCAGAAAATGGCGATTAATCTATAGGAAAGGTCAAGTAAATGCATTATCAACTGCAGAAGTTTGAAAACCAGGTTCATTTACGTGAGATTGCTAAATGCATGGGGGAAAACAGTGGTCCTAGCATCCATCTTGTATTCAGCTTATCATTATTGCAGGGAAAATGCTTTTAATTTAAATTAATTTTTAATTATTTTGGCAAGTTGATGGCAAGGACTTGATTGTGTTGTTAAGCAAAAGAATGTATTGGAAGTTGATGGAAAGACAAATTCATCTGTAGTAGTAACTGGCTGATTGCTAAAGAGTTTATAAGGAGGTGAGAAGTAATTTTTTTAAAGGAGAAAATTTTTTTGGCTTTAGATTTAAAGTAAATTGAAATGTTTTAAAGAAAAAAAGTATTCACAGATTTAATACCTATTAATAATATAAGAGCTGAAATGTAAGTGATTTCTTCAGTCCTTCTCCTCTGTCGGAATCTTTTTTCTTTTACCGTAAATTCACCTGACGAGGGCACTCTGAGATAGCACTGCTCTGGGGCCATCTGATCACCATCAGGAGCAAATCTCTGACCTCCTTGCCTGCAGCTTTTACTTAACCCTGTAGTTTCTGGACGTTTGTGCAGTATTGAAAAGACAGGAGAAAAGAAAACAAAAACCTGGTTATAACCTGACGCTAAAACTAAAAACAAGGAAATGTACCTCTTTCTTCAGAATTAAAACTAAAATCTTAAATAAAACAGAAAACTTGATGATGACACTTGGGTTGTTCTTGTTTTTGTTTTTCCATTTTGTTGCATGTGAGTTTGAAAGATTTTGTGACAAGTAGCCATCAGATGTTTCCATTTGATTTTACATCTTCAACAATAGGGAGGGAGGATGGCTTAGAAGAAGAAAGTGGAGGATAAACAACCATTTTATTGTCAGTCAGTGTCATCCTTGAAGTTCAGCCCATCTTGTCCTCAAGAACCCTCTTCCAGTGGCTTTTAGTAGAAGATTCCTCTTTCTGCTATTGTATTATGCAGGCCAAGCCTTCCCAACTGAGAAGCCTCATGTGCCAGTAATGGAGAGGTTATTGACATGCTGAGATGTTGATTCTCTTTAGGGAGACCTGGCGGGAGCAGCAGCCACTATGCCACACAAGTGGCACCACTTTGTGAGTGCCATGATGGGAAAGAGATCGGGAAACTCTGATGTAGATGATCTACAGACACATCTTTTATGACTGACCATTTTAGGAAGTACCTGATGATGGGGCGATGATCACACCACTGACCAAAAGAGGGTAGGGGATAAAAGTTACCTGTTCCCCAACAGGACACCAAGATCTGTGTGGTTTGTATGTCTTGTCTTGGACTGCATTCAGAAGCCCAAAGCAGGAACTGGCATATTTTCAGCCATGTCCATTAAGGGAAGCTTTGTCGGATCAACTAGATAGATAGAGATTATGCGTTCTGTGTTTTCAGCTGGGTTTTTTTCATCCTTACCTGTACGCTGTACTTTAATTTGTTAAAAAAAAGTTTCAACACAAGCTTTAGAAACTTAAACGTGGTATTCTCAAATAAATGTCACCACAAATAGATGGTGACCAAGTGGTTAGTAAATTGTTTTGTAAAATTAACAAAATTTCCCTGGGTAAGTGGAGAGGACTAGAAATGACAGGCTCTCTTTGCCCTTGAACTTTGCTTCAGTCTCCTGAACCTTCACATTGTACTGCCAAATGATGGACCAATGCACAAATAATATTCAGATGCCAGTAAATTGTAATCAAGGCTTTTTGCGGGGTGGGGAGGGAGTCCTGAGATGGGCATATCAATAAAAATGTTGCTTTTTCTGTAAAAGGAGGGAACTTCCACCTTATAAGGCTGTGCTGTAATTGTGTGTATGTTTAATCGGTCATACAGAAGAGTTTATAGAAAGCATGACTTTACAAAAAGTATGAAGAATAAAAATAATAATGATCTGTGTGCCTACCACCGAGGTTAAAAATAGAGGCTGGGTGCGGTGGCTCACGCCTGTAATCTCAGCACTTTGGGAGGCCAAGGCAGGCGGATCACCTTAGGTCAGGAGTTCGAGACCAGCCTGGCTAACATGGTGAAACCCCGTTTCCAAAAAAATTAGCCCGGCATGGTGGCTCGCACCTGTAATTCCAGCTACTCTGGAGGCTGCGGCAGGAGAATCGCTTGAACCCGAGAGGCAGAGGTTGCAGTGAGCCGAGATTGTACCATTGCACTCCCGCTTGGGCAACAAGAGCGTGACTCTTGTCTCAAAAAAAAAAAAAAAAAAAAAGAACCTCAGTATCTTAAAAGCCCGCTATTTGCCCTCTCCAATTAGACCATTTTCTTTCCTCCTCATCTACAAATTTTATTTTAATTTCTGTGTTAATCTTCAAGAGTTTTGTCAGCTGTGTATCTATCCTTGAATAATATATTGTTCAGTTTTAAAAAGCTGAGTAATAAACCCAAGCCTAGCTGTGGAAGGAAAGGGCAATGTTGTCACTATTAGATTAAGGCTTTTAGGAGAAGATAAACTAAACAGCTTCTGGGGCATAGTTTGGCTTTAGCGTCTCTGATCATTTATGAAAGCCTCTTCTGAGAAGTGCAGTGGCCAAGGTTATGCGTGAGTCCTGGAAAACAGGGCTTGCCAGTTGGGGTAGGTCTTGTCATGTAAGCACAGTCCCGGTTGCCTGGCAGAAATATGGTCTGCAGGATCAGTCTGCTGTCCGTTTCCTGTGTCAAAGCTCACCATGGCTTTTCACCAGTCCTCTGGAGTAGATGCTTCGTGAATTAAGTCTCTTAACCCTTTGGGGTGAGGGGTGGGGTTTAAAACAAGTGTCAGCTGATTAATTCATCAGGGCTTGGCAGGGAGAACAGAAAGTTCATTAGGCTTGGTCAAAATCAGAAAGTACAGAAAGCAGCCTGAACCAAACTGACTTAGGCAGCCTGTTGGTATAATAGCAGTGGGAATCTTGATACTGACAGCTTTCATGGATCACAGTACTCAGATCTGGTACACAGCAGTCATTTCTAATATTTCCCTTTGTTCTCTCTCCTTTCTTGGACCTTCTTCCTATATTCCTAAATCCCATACCCTAGTTTTTTTGTTTTTTTTCCCCTAAATCTTATTTTGCTGGAGTGACACCCTCCAGTATTTCTTAAGGAAAGGTACGTGGGAGATAAATATTTTAGTAATTAGCTTGTCTGAAATAATATTTAATTCTACTTCTCAGTTGATAGTTTGGTAGATACAGGATTCTATATAATTTCCTGCAGAAATTTGAAAGCTTATTACCTTCTTGCTACCAGTTTTGTTGTTGAACAATCCAAAGACGCTCTTATCCTCTATATGTAATCTTTCTCCCTCTCTGGAAGCTTGTAGCAAGTTTGTCTTCCGTGTTCTGGGACTCCACAGTGATCTGCCTTGGTGTGGGTCTATTTTATTTATTTATTTATTTATTTATTTATTTATTTATTTATTGAGACGGAGTCTCGCTCTGTCGCCCAGGCTGGAGTGCAGTGGTGCAATCTTGGTTCACTGCAATATCCGCCTCTCAGGTTCAAGTAATTCTCCTGCCTCAGCCTCCCAAATAGCTGGGATTACAGGTGCCCACCACCACACCTGGCTAATTTTTGTATTTTTAGTAGAGATGGGGTTTCACCATATTGGCCAGGCTGGTCTCAAATTCCTGACCTCAGGTGATCTGCCTGCCTCAGCCTCCCAAAGTGCTGGGATTACAGGCGTCAGCCACCACACCCAGCCAGGTGTGGGTCTATTTTAATTCATTTTGCTGGACACAGTGGATATACAGTATGTTTTTAAAATCTTATGACTCATTTTCTTCAGTTCTCGGAGATTTTCTTGACTTATTAGTGAATTTCTTGCACTTTCTTTTTCTGTTCTCCCTTTCCAAAAATTCCATTGTTTAAATACTAGACTTTCTGGACATCTGCTTTTTAAAATATTTTCTCCAATTTTCTATCTGTATCTTCACTTTGGCTGTTCTTTCTAGGAATTTTTCTTTCAACTTTATAGTTTTCTTCTCCTTGTGCTGTTTCTCCAAGTTGCTTTAATCTGTTTGCTTTGATTTCTAGCTTCCTTATTGGAGATTTCTACACTTAATCTTAGCCAAAAGGCCAAGAAGTGATTATATTAGAGACTCGTTAGACGCTTGGTAATCCTTAGTTATCTGCTCATGAACGAGATGGAAAATTGATGGGGAGTTTTGAAAACATGAGTAGGGCTTGCCAACTTTGAATTCCCCTATTGGAAGATCTGGGTGGTCTCTTCTAATGGGTAACCTCTGTTGTCATTGTCTTTAGCGCCTGTCTCTTGGCCTTGGCTGGTCAGATTCCATAGAGAAGAGTCTTCCAATGGCTGGCCTAGCTGGTAAGGGTCTGACTGCCAGGGCTTCAGAGCTGTGTTAGGTCTCTTTATGTATTTAATATTATACTACATATAATCTCCCCGATGCAGTCTTTACCTCGCCAGAGATTAACTCTCCAAATATCTGCCCATTTATGAGAAGAATAGCATGGAGTTGGGGAATGAATCTAGGGAGTTAACTTCTTAAAACAACTTTCTTAGTAACCTTTATTTAGCCCCACTCCACACACTTTATCTCTGGTTTTAGCGGTATCTAGTCCTGTCAGTTTCTGTGCCCTTGAGGATTTTGTGATGTAAATTGGATTGGAGCTCAGTTTTCCCCACTGTTAGCTTAAGGTTGGCCTTTCTCAAATGAGCTAGGTGAGTCCACCCAACCGTCTACTTTCTAGGTCCTTAGATTTTATTGCTGTCATTTCCTCTTGTTATCCCTGTTTTTCTTTTTTCTGTTACTCGAATTTTAATGGACCTTTAGGAAGAAATAAAATTAGATATGTAAGTTCAGTCTACCATCTTAGCCCAGATCTGTGCTGTGATTTGATAAACTAGTAGGCATAGTTTGTCTGCCATTGAAGTAGAGGAAGGACTATCTTTGGCTATTGGCCAATGAGTGCTAGTCACCATGTTGTGTGTCCCTTGGTTTGAATAGTACCTGTTTGTTTCATTTACCTTGAAGTGGTTTCTCTTTTTAACATCCCCTTTTCCAAAGAAGCTCTTGGTTTACAGTCAATAGTTTGTTTTTCAAGAGGTAGTCACACAGGGGATAATTTTAATGGTTAAATTTTAGGCTGGATGTTAAAGGCAAATTTTACTGCAGTTTCAGGGTCATTTGCAAGTCAGATGGATGTGGGTCATTTTTTAGGCTTAGCTGAATTAGAACAAGTCTAGAAATTGCAGAGAGGGAAAAAATAACCTACTGTTACCTATGTATGCTGTGTAAGAATGGTGTTTTAAGGATGGGTAGTAATAACTGTCAACAATGTATATCTACAGAGATTATGCTATAGTATTAAAATACAGAGTTGAATTCAGTTAGCACTCTCCAACAAGGTTTGCTTAAACTTGAAGACACAAGGTATACTGCACATGGCTTTTGAGTTTTCTATTAAATATTAACCATCATTTAATTTTATATCCTTATTATTACAGTATGTAAACTCTTAAAAGTTAGAAAGCTTATATATCTTAAACATAATTTTGAGATATGCCCTTTGTCAGATGTATTTAATTCTGCCCAAGTGGCCTATTCAAGTGAAAGATGACTGGAGGTCATTAGCATGAACTATTTGAAGAAATCAAATATTTATCTTGTCCCCAAAATCAGTACTCTATTTTTTGTGCTTGTTCAGTAATTGTTAATTTAGTTCAGACTTAGACTTCACACAGTCATAGGCAGTTTTCCAACAGGAAGAGCTGCCTTTGAAAATACTTTTTTTTTTTTTTTTGAGACAGAGTCTTACTCTGTCACCCAGGCTGGAGTGCAGTGGCGCAGTGGCGCAGTTTTGGCTCACTGCAACCTCTGCCTCCTGGGTTCAAGCAATTCTCCTGCCTCAGCCTCCCAAGTAGCTGGGATTACAGGTGTGCACCACCAGTCCCAGCTGGTTTTTGTATTTTTAGTAGATACAGGGTTTCACCATGTTGGCCAGGCTGGTCTCGAACTCCTGACCTCAGGTGATCTGCTCTTCTCAGCTTCCCAAAGTGCTAGGTGTGAGCCATCATGCCTGGCCTGAAAATACATTTTAAAAGTTGTTTCTGAACATATTGATTTAAGGAAAATGAGTAAATTATTTAATAAATTCCTTTAAGGATAAAATAATTATTTGCATTGGTGATAACCCAGATGATTTGGGAAAGAACATGCATATTGGCCCAAATGTTCATGGTACACCTTGGCCATTCTCAAGAATATATTCTGCATTTGGTCCATCTCTGAGGGAAACTGAGGGTATGGCAGGTGTTAGTGGGTGTAGTCATTGGACCTCCTTCCATGGCTTCCTTTCATGGGTGAAGGAAGTAAGTGTACAAGATCAATAAAAATGAATAGGCCAAATAGATATTTTTGGTGGTCTGAATGATTTAAAAACTCTAATAAATAACTCAAGAGCATTTAAAGGGAAACAATCATCTGTGGCTTTCTTACTTTCAGCTTTAGTATTTGCAAAGCTAAAGTACTGTTAATAAAATGCCTGGCATATGACATCGAGTCCAGAGGCACATTTTAATGTTGTTGGTTTCATATAATGAATTCCAGTGCTCTTATCAGATCCCATCATGTGGGAGAAGTAGGGAAATAGGCTCAGAGACGTTGAGGTTTTGTCCTGGTTCACAGGTTTTATAGCAGAGCTAGAACTACTTGTTACCCATCCTCACCTACATTTGCATGACTTTGGTCGTCCTTCCTTTCTGTTTCAAAGTTGCAAGTGCTTTTCTAGCTTTCTTGTTTATGGAATTACCAAGATGAGGTATTATTTGTCCCTCCCTTATATTAGCTACGTAGTGGTGGGTGAAAGGGTGTGGAGAGTTTCTGTATTTGTTCATCCCAGATCATAAGGTATGAGTCAAAGTTTAGTTGGGAAGTCCCTTAGGGACGTCTTGATTATTTTGTGCTCATATTGAGTTGTATTTACATTCAGTTGAACTACCAAGTTAGCCAGTGTCTTCTGGATTTTATGCAGATAAGGAACAGGGATGAGGTACTTGTCTTCCAATGTTTGAAAGACAGTTATGTAGAAGAGGAAATAGGATGAAGGATGCAGCTTGGACTAAGACGTGGAAGAGAGATTTGGGTTCAATTTAGTTTTAATAATTTTTGAAAACACCTTTAGGCTTAGCATCATGCCAGGTGCTTCCAGGGGTACAAAAGTAAAATGATCCCTGCTCTCTAACTGAAAAGATTTGAATAGTCAGCTCTAAAACTGAAAGTGAGTGTGAGAAGTGGGAAGTGCCAAGGTCGCTCAAAGAAAGAGCTTTGGACAAACTTGAGACTTGGGTTGGAGGGAACACTGAACAAACAAAGACATCAACATGAGCCTGCCTGGGGCATGTTTAGGGCTTGCAACTTGGGGTTCCTGTAGGGGACTTGTGAGAAATAAGGCTGGAAGGGTGAGCTGGGCACTGCTTTTGTTTCAAATGACAAGTTCTAAGTAGGAGAAAGGTATGATAGGATTTTGCTTTAAGTCCTAAGTGGAAATGATGAAGATGAGAGAGCCACTGGGGTAGGGTTCTTTGCGTCAATTAAAGGACCCAAAGAAATCTAAGGTTTGGCCACAAAAGGACTATCAGTGACCCTAGAAATTGTATGCAAAAATGGTATGTGCATTAGTGTTTTATCAAATTATTTTTAAAATGTGCATGATGCAATAAAGTCTGGTAAGCTAGAAGAATAGTTCAGGTGAAGGTTTTGGGCTGATAAAGGGATTGGGAATGGAAACAAGGAGAAAGAATTCAAGAGAGATTTCAGAAGTGCTAGAGATTTTTGCAAGTTACTGGCCATAGTTAAAGGATGAAAGAAAAACAATTTCACAGCCATCTTAGATTTCTTAGATCCTCCACTAGACTGTAAGCTTTTTGAGAGCAGATAGCACAGCTAGCTTGCTAAACATTACATTCTCCGAACCTAGCTGGCACATAGTAGGCTCTCAATAAATATTTCAGTAATTCTTGCCTGGAATTACTGAAATAGTTGCATATTTCAATATTGCATATTGAAATATTGCAAGTTTTGAGCCAGATGACTGGAATAATTGTGTCATGTTGAAAACAAATGTGGACTCATGAAAAGGAACAAGTGCAAAAAGATGAATTTGTTGACTTGAGGTTCCAGCAGGTCATCCAGCTGGTGGTGTCCAAGAAATACTTGGAAATTTGTGGGGGTACAGAGGAGAAACACAGTGTTGGAGTCATCTTTATAGGGAGAGAGGTGAGATGGGAGCCTTGGGAAAAACAGATGCTAGAAGTCTAAAATGAAGGAGATCTGAGTGTATGGTGTTGGTGTAGAACAGTTTCTAGGCAAGAATTACTGGAAATTTCGTGCTATGTCAGTCAGGGTTTCATCAGGAAGCCAGGGATTTCATAACCACTGGAAGGGCTTGGAGAAGAAGGTCAGGAAGACCTCTGCTGGCTTTCAGGAGCTCCAGAAGTACAGGAGTCATAGAAAAAGCCTCCACCAAAAAGCCCTCAGCTGCCTGCAGCACCAAGTCGGTAATTCCCAGGAAGACTCTGGGAAGTGGCTACCCAGTGCCCCATTTGCCAGGGGCCACCTGCCTGCCCAGAGATGACACCTGTAGAATGATGGCTTTTTCTCTTACATCTTTCAAATTGCCCTAAGTACCTCCCATTAGTAGGGTCTAACCTGGGATCCTATTGGAAGGAATCGGAACTGTGATGCAGGAGAGAGTAGCAGGGGTGGGGCTGATGTCAACAGAAAAGCTAGCCCCTGTGGTTTAGAGCATCTCACAAGGCCATGTCACCTCCTTGTCAAAACTCTCCAAAAACATCTCTCCCTCAATACTTTCATAATGAAATTGAAGTTTGGCTGGTGTGGGACCTGGAGCCCTCTCCCCTAACAGGAGAATATTCTTTATTTCATGCGACTGTGTCTCTTTTCTGTGCATATCTGTTTTCTCAGCCTAGAATGTATATATTTTTCCTATCCTCACCCTGGCAATCTGCTTCTTGCAGCTTTTTCTCACACCTCTAGGCAGATTTAGGTGGCTCTCCCTGCCTTTGTGTCTTATACATGCCTTCATTATGCTGCAACCTCCTTGAAGAAGGGACGCTTCTTTTCATCTGTTTATACACAGGGTTTAGCACAGTTCCCAACGTTCAGTTCGAATGAATGACAGAAGGAAAGCAGTTTTGGGTGGTGGGGTGCAATTAAGTTTTATTGGCAGGAGATCAGTCATGAACTTTAAGTCACTGGTTTTAATCCAGTGGAGGTACTGGAACCCAACTGCAGTATGTTGAAGAATGGAGAATGACTAGGAGTTAAAGAACTGGAGATAGTATACTCTGAAGAAGTTTGATAAAGGGATAATGATAACACAGTTTCAAGTAAAGGAAAGTTTTTTTCTTCCTCAAAGAAATCATAAGCCTTTTAGAGGAGACAAAATTATTTGAAAAAGTAAATTTGAACAAGAAAGCTGAGTTGAAGGGAATCAGGAACATGCATGGATGCTTCCCTCCAAAGTAACAGCAAAGAAAATAGAGAGGGTTTTAAGGTAAAGAAAGGAATATTAAGGGAACCCCTTGGCTCAGCATAATGAGGTAGCAGAAGGTGGAACAGGAATTTGGAGCTTGAGAACATAGAAAATGTGCAATACTTTGGAGAATGTAACAGGAAGGTAAAAGAAGCATTAAAAGAGTAGTAAACAAGCAGCAAGGGCCCAGTTGAGGTTACAATGTACAGATCCAATCAGAATAATTCGATGTGGCCTTGACTGTTAATCAATCTTAGAGAGACACAAAGGAGGCATGGAGATTACCAGGAGCTTCTGACCGATAGAAATGGTGGAAAATCATGGGGTTGAGGCTTTGGGAGGGGGCGAAGGTATCAAAGTGCTCACCATGGCCCATAGTATGAAGGTAAGGGCTCACCATGGCCCATAGAAGGCCAGCAGTAGGGGGCGCTCTTCAATCATGCTGTCAATCTCCTGGAACTGGATTGGTGCCCACAGCTGGGCACAGAGAAAGTACACAACCTATTGTCAGAGCACACAGCCATACAGTTGGACCCCTCTATGATCCCTAAAATTTCTTTAAACATTTCAGATTTTATGATAATTTTGGGATTACTGCATAAATTACCAATAGCCAGAATTCAAAATTAAGTGTAAAATTTAACAATGTGTACAGAATGCATTATTTTATAAAACTCACAATCGCCTAATTCACATATTGAGTTTCTTCCAGGGATACCTGTATTTTCTTGTTAATAATACCCACATCATTCTTTTTTTCCCCATCTGCTCAATAACCATTTTTTGAGTGTGGAGGTACTAGACTGTGATATGCGTTAGGGACATAGAACAGTCATGACTCTCTCTTTCTTAGAGCTCAGACTTAGGTGGTGAAGATGATCATTAAACAATCCAGTGAATATACCTAGACATATGAAAATGCAGAAGAATATATTTAGAAGTATGTGTAAGCAATATCCAAAATACTAGACCCCCCCAAAAAATATTGACTAACTTACCCTAAATTTAAGACTTCTGTAAGACAAAATGCCATAAGCAAAATTAGATCAACAATGGACTGGGAGAAAATATTTGTAACCCATGTAATAGACTGAGGATTAGTATCCCAAATATATAAAAAATGCCTACCAATCAATCTTTCTTAAAAATACAAAAAGCCAAAGACAACTAATAGACAATGATTACTGAGAATGTTTTGTTCTTATGATTAAGAAAAACAAAAAATATTCCTAAGGGTATAAGAAAATGGGTATCTTATGTACTTTTGCTATGATTATATATTGGTACATACTTTTATGGGGTATGAACTGACAATATGAAATTGCCCATTCACTTCAACCCTTCTTGAACTCATACACAGAGAGGAATATATAAAAGCATTCATTATAGCATTGTTTATAAGAAGAAAAATACAAAATAGCCTGAATGTTCAGCAGTTCATTGGTAGGCAATACTACAGAACACCATGAGAAGAATAATTACATGTATTTCTGTGTGCAAAATCTACAAGTCACACAATGAAAAAACTATATGTAAATATACGGGTTTTTTGTTTGTTTATTTGTTTGTTTGTTTGTTTTTGAGACAGAGTCTTGCTCTGCCACCCAGACTGGAGTGCAGTGGCGCGATCTCGGCTCACTGCAACCTCCACCTCCTGGGTTCAAGCAATTCTCATGCATCAGCCTCCTGAGTAGCTGTGATTACAGGCATGCGCCACCACACCCGGTTAATTTTTTTGTATTTTTAGTAGAGACGGGGTTTCGCCATGTTGCCCAGGTTGGTCTAAGCTCAGGCAATCCGCCCCCCTTGGCCTCCCAAAGTGCTAGGATTACAGGCATGAGCTACTGCACCCAGCCTAAATATACTTTTACAGTATACTTTAAAGTCTGCAATATTTTCTACATTAAATACACAGGAACTAAAACTACATATTTGTATGTGCCTATGTAAATGGCAATGCATAGACAAGACCTGGAAGAGTTCATGCCAAAATCATGATAGCAATTACCCCTATGAAGAGGAGTGATGTGCGGTTGGGGCTGGCCAGGAGACATTAAGGAAACTTTCTTGCATGACTGAAACTGTTTGATCTCTTTAAGCCATACAAATGTATTAATATATTATAAAATGAAAATATTGATATAATTAAAAATTATGCTTTGAAAGGAAAGTATAACATACAATAGGTGTGCAATGGAGAAACTGCTTTTCATCAGGGCATCAGAATGTAAACGCACTTGGAGAGCAAACAGCATGTTGGACTTTGTTTCTGTTTTCAAGATGGTGTCTCTGTCACCCAGGCTGGAGTGCAGTGGAATGACCATGGCTTACTGCAGCTTCAACCTCCCCAGGCTCAGGTGATTCTCCTACCTCAGCCTCCTGGCACACCACCACCCCCAGAAAATTTTTGTATTTTTTGTATAGACGGGGTCTCACCATGTTGCTCAGGCTGGTTTCGAACTCCTGGCTCAAGGGATCCACCTGCCTTGCCCTCCCAACATGCTGAGATTATAGGCATGAGGAATTGTGCCTGGCTGCGTTTGACTTGCTTACTCCAGTCTACCCAGCAAAGACATCAGATGGATGGGTGGGCAGATGGATGGATGAGAAAGCCTCACTGAGAAAGTGACTTGCCAATCAAAAGAAGAAGAACAAGGAACCAGCCCTGCCAACTTCACCAGCAGGAGAGCAGTGTTTGTGAGCATGTGAAGAGACCCCATTGCGGGAACCTGGGCATATCCAGCTGGAGGCAGCCCTTGTTGCCTGGTGCACAATGAACGAGGAGGAGAATGGTATAAGATGAAGTGTGTGAGTTGATCAGGGGCCTCAGGGCTCATGGCTTTAGTAGCTAGTCATGAGGAGTTCTATTTAGTCCAAAAAGTGATGAGTATACCCTGACAATGACTCAGGTGTCTCCATGGAATGAGTGTACTCGCTGAGAAAAATAAGTAGCATAGTGTGATTTGACTTGCTGCCAGTCACAGTGAGTGGGTGATGAGGATTAAGCCTTGGTTCTTAGCAGCCAATGCAGTGGCTCATGCCTATAATCCCAGCTTGAGGCCAGGATTTTGAGAGTAGCCTGGGCAACATAGTGAGACCTCACCTCTACAAAACATTAGGAAAAAAAAAAAAAAAAAGACTTTGTTCTTAGAAATACCAGCCTACATTCTGTCTATCTAGCACGTGAAACTTTTTTTTTTTTTTTTCTTGAACTGGAGGTAGGGGGAGAGTGTAGAGAAAGAATAGAAAAGGGTTTATAGTATAATGGTTTAGAGTTACAAACTCAAACTGCCTGCATTTAATTGCCAGCATTACCATGTGCCATCTGGGTGACAACGGATAGGTTACACAAATCTCTAAACTTCAATCTCCTTTCCCTGTATGTCAAATCAGGTTAATAAAATGTGTACTATTATCTTAGAGTTATGGTGAGGTTTAAATAAAATTATCCATGTTCAGCATTTTGCCTGTCCAATGGCTTGAGGGATCTGGAACATTTAGGCCAGAAAAGAGGAAACCACTCACAAATATTTGAAAGTTTTGCTGAGAAGAGGAATTATACATTATTTGCATGTCCTACTGAGAACAATGAAGAGTTATGAGGAGAAATTCAAGGGCAAGGGCAACCCAATGTAAGGAAGACCCAACACAGCCAAGGATCGATAAAGGGAATTCCTTGCTTTTATTGAGAGGTTGGACTAGGTGATCTCCAAAAGTCCTTCCAAATTCACTGATCAGTAATGGCACCAGATAATCTTGGAAGTGAGTATAAAGTCATGTCAAGTCCTGCTGTAATCAATTTACAATGAAGACCTCTAAATAACCTCAGGATTCTCAGGCGTTAGCTGAGAAACCCCTAATATGAAACTGCAAAAAGTATTACCACTTACCTTACGGCCTTGGGAAGGCCACAACACCACTTCTGGCCTTTGTTTCTTCATCTGTGCACCGACATCGTTATACTCACGTGGCTGCAAGGCTTAAATGACATATTGCAAATGAAAGTGCTCTGAAAACTGAAGTGCAAACAAATGCAAAGAATGATTGCTGTAATAATTTGCTGCAAAATGTTTTCTTCTCATGAAAAAGTGCTGCCATACTTTACACTGGTGGCTGGGGATTTGGGCATAAGCTGTTAGCCACATGGATTTCTTTGGTGTCAATGGAGGTGCATCTGGGCAGCCCCCACCCCGCCAGGCCACATTGCACTCCGGACTTCCCTCCTCCTGGGAGCAGTACCCACAATTTCCCATCAAGAGACCTTCAGTTCAAGCGGCTTCCAGGTTTGAATTATGCTGAACAGCCTCCTGTGGGCACGTTGTTTCTACTGGCTCAGACTATCAAGATGACAACCCTTTGGAGTAATTACCCCGATTATCTCTCGATACCAAAGAGCTACTCTTGAGATGGAGTCCGTCACCAGGCTGGATGCAAGTGGCCGGATCTCGCTCACTGCAAGCTCCGGCCTCCCAGGTTTACAAGCAGCATTCTCCCGCCTGTGCCTCCCAGTAGCTGGGACTACAGGCACCCGCCACGTCAGCCCGGCTAGTTTTGTATTTTTTAGCAGAGACGGGGTTTCCACCGTGGTTCTACGCAGGGATGGTCTCGACCTGACCTCGGGGTGATCCTGCTCTCAGCCCCTGATTACAGGTTTGAGTCACGCCCTGGCCAAGAGCTACTAATCTTAACCAGATGTTCTGTAACAACTGTTATCCCCACTTTTCATTTTGGGCAAAGATGCCTCTGTGTGTCTTGCAGAGAGCTTCAAATATAGGTTGCAGTAAAAGTAGTAATTTTGCCATTACTTTCAATGGCAAGTACCATGATTACTTTTGCACCAATCTAATATTATGGCATCCCGTGCTCAAGAAGCCTTTTAGGGACACTTGATATGTCCTTACGCCCCCAGAGAAGGCAGCATTTTAACCCAGTATAGATGGATGAATATTTTATTGATTTATTTATTAAACATACAGTTATTGAGTACACAACAGCCAGAGTGCCAAGAATGAAAAGACATGTTCCTGACTAAGGAAATCACAAACTCGAAGGGGAGACTGACATGAGTATTTCTTAAAGCTTTCAATTGTGAAATATAAGACATAATGAAAACTACATAAAGCCAAGATGTGCAGAGTGTTGTAGTAACATGTGGAGGGAGGGATTAGTTCAGTGTGAAGAGTCGGGGCCAACTTCACAGGGGAAGGAACATGGAAGCTGGAATATAAAGGATGAGCAGGGTTTACCGGGTAAAGCCCAGAGATTTGGGGTGGGGTTGGCAGAGGGGATGGAGAGGATATGGCATTCCCAGCCAGGGAAGTGACAGGTGCAAAGACAGTGAGAAAGGCATGAAAGTGCTTACCAGGTGGTGGTGTCATTGGGCTATTGTTGGAGGAGTAGCAAGAGGTACTGAAAAGATAGGTTTGAGCCAGACTTTTAAAGGTCTTGACTGTCATGCTAAGGAAAGTAGGCTTCGTATTGTGGTTGACATGGAAGACTAGGCCTTCTCGTATCTTTGAAAGTTACCTTGGATTGTACCATGGTTGCAGAGAAGCTAAGAGAGGAGTGTCATGGTCAATTATGTCAAATGCCATGGACGTCAAGGAGGACAAAGACTGAAAACAGTTCATGGAGTTGGAAATTTAGAGGTCACTGATCACCTTTTCCAGGGGGAAGGCAGAAATATGATTATAGCATATCAAGAAATGAATATGAATATATCAAGAAATGAATGGATGGTCTCACTTCTATGTGGCATCTAAAAATGTTGAGCTTCTAGGAGTAGAGAGTAGAATCGTTGTTACCAAAGACTGGTGAGGTGGAGTGGACAGGAACAGGGGAGACAGCAAAAACGACTGGAGGAGAAAAAAAACAATAAACACTAAACAATTGTGTGTGTGTGTGCGTGTGTGAGAGAGAGTTTGGATTAGTGTAATATTAACACACACACACACACACAAAGTAATGAACCCAGTTTAAAAGCTATTGAGAAAAAGCCAGACACAAAAGGACGAATATTGTGTGATTCCACTAATATGAGGTACTGAGAGTAGTCAAACTCCTAGAAGAAGAATAGTGGTTATCAGGAGCTGGAGGGAGGGGAAAAGGGAGTTACTGTTTCGTGGGTACAGAGTTCCAGTTTGCGGTGATAGAAAAGTTCTGGAGGTGAATAGTGCTGATATTCAAGCAACAATGTGAATACACTCAACGTCACTGAACTGTACACTCAAAAAGGGTCCAGACAGTAAATTTTATGTTGTATCTATTTTACCACAATAAAATAACAAAGCTACTGCAGTAGTCCTGGTAAGAAAGTGTACCTGAATCTGAATTATGACCATGAGGACAGAGAGGAAAAGAGTGATTTAATTTTTTTTCTTTTTTTCCCCAAGAGGAGTAACTTAAATTTTAAGAGACATTTCTGATCCATAATTGACAGGACTTACATCTGTATGAGAAGGTGGAGGAAGAGAAAGCGATGGAGATGACTGAGGTCTTTGACTTGGACAACTACCTGCATGTTGGTTTAAGAGAGAGAATGATGAGTTTGACTTTGTGTGGTCTAATATGCAGTGAAAATATACATGTATGTATACACAAGCGTGCACGCGCGCACACACACACACACACACACACAACTAGAGCTCAGGAAAAAGGACAGAGAGATAAAAATTTAGGAGTTGTCAATATGTGGCTAGTATGGAACTGAGATCACTTAGGGAGGAAAAAAGGAGCCATAAGTGGGATCTTGGAAAACATCAACTGGTGAGACTGAGAAGGAACAGAGGGAAAGGAGGGACCGGGAAAAAAATGGTTGCATGGAAGCTGTGAGAGAAATGTCATGGTTAACTGTGTCAAATGCACTGGAGGCCAAAGGGGACAAAGACTGGGAGCAATTCATAGATTTGGAAATGTGGAGGTCACTGATCACTTTCTCCAGAGGGAAGGTAGAAGTGTGATTATAGTGGATCAAAAAGTGAATGGATGATCTCCCTTCTATGTGGAATCTTAAAACGCTGTGCTCTTGGGGGTAGAGAGTAGAATGGTGGTTATCAGAGGCTGGCCAGGTGGAGTGGATGGGAATAGGAGAGACGCTGATCAAAGGGGACAAAGTTTCAGTTAGACAGGAGGAATGTTTTAGTGGTCTATTGCACAGCACAGTGACTATTGTTAATAATAATGTATTGTATATTTCAAAATTGCTATAGCAGACTATCCTAAACATTCTTACACCAAGAAATGATAAGTATGTAAGGTGATAGATATTTAATTAGCTTGATTTAAAGATTTCACAGTGTATAAATATGTACTCCATAAATATATACAATTATTATTTGCTAAATAAAAATTAAAACTGATTTTTTTTTTTAAAAAAAGGGAAGGGGATACAGCAATGAAAAGAAATGAACGATGGCTATGCAACAATATGGACTAGTCTCACAGCATACTGTTGGGGGAAAAAAGAAGCAAGATGCAAAAGAACACATAGAGTCTTATTCCATACGTGTAAATATTTCATTTTAAAAACCTGTAAAAGAAAACTATGGCCGGGCGCGGTGGCTCAAGCCTGTAATCCCAGCACTTTGGGAGGCCGAGCCAGGCGGATTACGAGGTCAGGAGATCAAGACCATCCTGGCTAACACGGTGAAACCCTGTCTCTACTAAAAACTACAAAAAACTAGCCGGGCGAGGTGGTGGGCGCCTGTAGTCCCAGCTACTCGGGAGGCTGAGACAGGAAAATGGCGTGAACCCGGGAGGCGGAGCTTGCAGTGAGCTGAGATCCGGCCACTGCACTGCAGCCCAGGCAACAGAGTGAGACTCCGTCTCAAAAAAAAAAAAAAAAAAAGAAAAGAAAAGAAAACTACATAAGTGATATTATGAAAGAGAAGAGTGAGCACAGGATTATTAAAAAGTGAGAAAGTTGCTTACTTCTAGAAGAAGGTGGGAGTTATGATCACGGAAGCCATGGGGCAGGGATTCCAAAATATTGTGTATGTTGATACTTCTTGACCTATATGACTACAAGAGTGCTTACTTTAAAATTATCCACGATAGGTGTATGAACAAATTTGATGTGTGCATCTTTCTCTGTGTAGATTATACTTCACACAAAATATAACCAGGTCAGCAATCTTATATCTGCTTCTGAAACTATTCAGAGAGCAAATTTTCAAGCAGCAAACAAAGCTTTCATTTGGGGTGCTGCTTTAATGTAATTACATCACCGCCTTTGACCAAATCTTCCTGAAGAAGAAGACATCCTTTCCTTTAGTCAGTTTCTGCTAATGAGGAAGGCAAGCTTAATAACTTTGTGGCAACATCACTCTTGCTAGCACACTTTACTGGCAAGGTGAGCATTAATTTCATAGTGGAACTGTGTAGTATGATGAGCAGAGAAAAAAATAGCATCTAAAAGTGCTGAGAAATCAGTTTCCACACTGTAATGTTAAAATTTGAATACTGTACATTCTTAACTCTTCATGTTGAACTAGTTTTAGTATTTTGGAAAGTTGCAAAAACAGTACAGAGAATTCCCATATACCCTTCACTCGACTTCTCCTAATGCTAACATCTTATAGAACTACAGGACAGTGACCAAAACCAGGAAATTAACAATAGTGCAGTACACACACACACACACACACACACATTTAGTAATAAAATTATTGAGAACCTTTTAATGTAGTTGGCAGTCATTTGGATTTTCTTGTCATGAGGTCTGCTTGGATTCTTGGCCAATTTTTCTCTTGGGTTGTCTAATTTTTTTTTCAAATTGAATTTGTGCTTTTCTGGTCATCCTCATTCAAGAACTGTTGTTGGGATATTTATGTATCAATTCATTTAGGGTGACAATAATAAACCCATACATGTTAGCACAGTTAATGTATTTTATGAGGAATACCTATATTTTCAGAAACAAGGATCAGTGTAGAGGGTGGCACCATTTTGCATTTTTGTGAGTTTCTTTAATGTCTGGCTTGGTGAAGGATAGCTAAATTCTCATACCTGCTTCCTCATTCAATTTGTTGGGGTATTTTTTTTTTTTTTTTTTTTTGGCTTTTATTCAGTGGTGTTGACGTACCAGAGTTTATTCAGTCATTTTCCAATTGGTAGGCATTTACTTTTTTCCAGTTTTATGATTTTTGTGTTGTTTTTGCTACCACGAATAATGCTGCAATAAATATCCTTGCATGTTTTTTTTTAAAAAAGTGAATGGGAAGTGAAGAAATGGAGGTAGTCGGTGGAGACTAACATTTTAAAAAATAGGTGATTCTTCATCTCCTTTGCAAATAACACTAAAAGTTTTATTATTAACCCTCATCCTTCATCTCTTTATGTGTTCACTCTTAATTTCCTTTAAAGTACACTCTTACTTGTTTGACTATTAGTTGTTACCATGTTCAACAAAACCTCATATCTCTGTTACACCCTCCACCCCTCTTCTCCGGTCTGAATGTGAGGCCCTTCAACTAAAGAGATAGGAAAACACTCGATCGAATATTCTCTTATAATTCCAAATGGTCCTGTAAAGATAGCTCCTCTTCAGTGGGCAGCTCCCTTCGTGTCCTTAGAGAATCCCCTCAGTGATGTCCATGATACCCTCCTCTTTGTAGATGAGGATGGTTTTCTTGACCAGCCGTCAGGACTTAAACGTCACCCAGTGGTTGGGATACGCACGGTTGACATGTGACACACTCCATGTTAGGAAAGCTGGAGCCCACTTCTGTGGGATCTCTAACCACCTGTGTGAACATTGAATACCTATGTCACTTTGCTTTCTGGGCCAGTTTCCTCATCTATAAAACGAAGGATTTGAAGTAAGTAATTTTGAAAATTCTTCCCTGTTCATTCTTACTTCAGTACCTTGCAACTGTGGCATCCATTTGCCAGATGATTGGCCAGGGCCACGGCTGTCGTGTATGACTGGGAATGTGGCAAAACTAGCTGGTCCATACTGGGACTTGGCTTACAACTCACTCGTGCAGAGCGCTCCTCAGTCCTTTTCCCTGGGGTGGGGGTGGAGGGCTCCAAGGCCTCAAGGCTAATCCCAATCAATGAAGCCCTTCTCCCAGGCTGGCTTCTTAGGGCCATGGCGTTGGTTGATGGATTAGTTAAGGGCAGGAGCTGATCTGGAAACCCTGGGAGGGAGGAGGTGGGAAAAAGATATGGGGCCAAAGAGCCCTAAAAAAGTGACATGAGATTCTCCTGGCTGCCTCACACAGACAGCGTCCCTTTCCTGTTCCACGATGGTGCCCACATTCAAGTCACGCATGAGGACAGGCTGGCTGAATGACAGTGGGCTCCTAGTACAAGCCCCTTAAAATAGCAGAGGTAGGGCTCCACTCCAAAACAGTGACAGTATCAGCAAGTTAATTAAGAGATCTGCCAGGGACGATGCGAAATCTGGCATGTGGCCCATTCAGATCAGCACTGCTCAAGATGAACTGAGCGGGTGTGTGTTTGTCAGGCTGAGCTAAGTCAGGCTGAGAGAACAGCTCCCCGGAGAAGCTTTCATGTCAGATATTCAGAAAACTTCACTTCTCGCCGGTACATATGCTCTCAGATCAGATGACATTTTGATGGAAAACTGTGTAGGATTTCCATTTAAGTATCCAATATCACAGCCGGTTTGCATCATGCCTTTTGATTTTCTTTTAATGTAGCCTATCTAAATTTCATGATGTTTCATTTGGAAACTGGTCCTTGCAGGAGGATACTGCCCATCGTTAGGCTTTAGATGAAGTAAGGAAAGTGCAGTTGCCTTCTCGATGCACTGACGGTAGAAGAAAGGGAAGGACATGTAGGGCAGGGGTCAGGGAGTTGAGCAAGTGGTTGGGAAAAGGTGAAAAGTGAGGAGGAAAAAGAAATGGGGGGGAAATGGGCCTGCTTCTTCATGGGATGTAGATCCCTGGCCTGCATGTGAATGCTGGTCTCTGGGCCAGGGGCTGTCAGAGGAGGTGTAGTTCTCCCCCAAATCCAGCCACTTTTGCCCTGTGGGCTGCAGTCCTGCATGTCCAGCTGCTGGCTGGCTATTACCACTCAATGTCCACCATCCCTTCACACCCAATATGCGTGAAACCTTCCCTTTCCCCCAACACACTCTGCCTCTCTGCCCTGTTTCTAGGCTGCCTTTGTCAGTACTGGCGAGGTGTGGAAGGGTGGTGTGGGCAAGCCACGGCTGGGGAGTGACCCTGGGCTCTAGTCTCCATCTTACACTGAGCTAGGCCTCTCTGGGAAGACTCCAGACCTTTTCGGGTTGGGAAACACAGGTGGAGAATTACCATGACCTGTGTGAGCTGCCTGGCAGTTCTGCCTGCGCACCTCAGAGCATGATATCGGACACATGCAAAGTTATCAAGACTTCCGTTTGGACTGGTCATGACAGAAAACTCTGTTCACAAATGCCCACCTTAAAAGTTTTTAAAAATTTTTAACTTCTTTCAGTACACGCCCACTGTAGCCAAACACTCTGTACGTCCTGCCTCCATGAGCTGACAAATACAAACTTTCTTCTGTCTTTGCTGCTGATTACTTTTATCTGGGTTATTATAATTTAGTAGCTGTGCACATTATCCATATATATTAGAGATGGGGTCTCCCTCCAGGCTGGAGTGCAGTCGCGCGATTGTAGCTCACTGAAGACTCAGACTCCTGGGCTCAAGCAATCCTTCTGCTTCTGCCTCTCAAGTTGTTGGGATTACAGGCATGAGCCACTGCATCTGGCTCTTCCAGTATTTTCCTATTGCTCCTCTGGACCCATCTTCCACCCTTCTCCATCCTATGCTCTGCTCTGGGAGGCCAACTTATCTGGGCTACACCAACAGGTTCCTATGCTGTCTGGTTTTGGTTAGTTTGGCCAATGGGGAACACAAGTCAAATGTTAGAGGAAGGAAGGAGAGTGAGGCCATGATCTTTAGTCTCTTGGATCCCTACCTGGGAGGCAACTGGATCCCTCTCAGCCAAAGGTCACACATTCTCAAGTTATCTTCCTCAATGTGACTCTCTCTTCTTAGGGGCCAGTCCCTCTTCTCTCCTTTGCCCTTGGATCTAAGGGTGGTAACAGTGCCTTCAC
Source organism: Papio anubis (assembly GCF_008728515.1). Lineage (NCBI taxonomy): Eukaryota > Metazoa > Chordata > Mammalia > Primates > Cercopithecidae > Papio > Papio anubis. The sequence continues at coordinate 23,274,518 of NC_044979.1, forward strand.
TGTTACTAGCCCTGGGGTACTGGATATCCAATATAGTTCTCCCATATTCTACCTCCACCTTTGTAAATGATCTCATTTGATTGTTGGGAGTCTGAGTGGTGGAGCATTGCACAATAGGGGCAAGAGGAAAACTTGGGAGGGGACTTGGAGGCACTGTTTCCGAGGCTTGTAGTTCTGCCTGCTAACCACCTGTTAGTAGCGGAGTGAGTAGCTGTGCTGCCCTACCAGGATCATCCTTAGGCCTTGCAAGAGGGGCCCACTCTGGCCCTTCTCTGGGTATGCCCTCTCCATGGGGCAAGGAATCTGGGGCCAAAGGAACATGCCAACCTGGACCCCCTGTATAGACCACACTCTCATTCTAAGATTCTGCCACTTGCAGACCCTGTGCAGGCCTCTTTCCCAGGTGTACATTCCTAGGCCCCACCGAAGAGTAACCAAGGGAAGGTGTTGGGGAGTGGGGACATGGAAGAGCTCAGATGTTAGGACAGGGGTGTTCATTTGCACACACCCAAGGACTGTTGTGGTGTGGGATGGAGCAGGGGGTGGGCTGTAAGCTGAGGTCTGTTCTCCCTGTGCCACCCCATTTTAACACAGAATTCAAGGAGTATGCATTTCAAATGCAAGGCAGCTACCAGGTTATTATGAAGGTGTATTCATCAAGGTTGGGCGATGGAGCATATTCATTTCACAGTTAGCTGGCCTTGTAACTTTTCAGTCCATAGACACACAGTGTGTAGTATGTAAGCCTTCATTTGGATCTGTGCCTCAGGCCTGCAAACAGCATGGGTGGGGGTCTTCAGAGGAGTCCTGATTGCTCCTGTTCTATGGCAGGCAGCCTGGCCCCTTTCTAAAGATTTCCTCATTAACCCTTGCAGTGAACTCAGCCTTCTTATGAGGTTCTCTTCCTTAAGTCCAGCTCCATTAGGAAACAGATATGGTGACTTAGGAAGACTTTCTGACAATGAAGTGAAGGCCATTATGGGGACCGAGCTTGCGATCCGAATCCCAGTCAGGTGGCTTGTACTTTCTAGCTCGAACAAGAAAAGGCAAGGATTGGGCCCCTTGGAGGAAGAAGACAGAACGGATGGCCATGAGTGACAGTTCACCTCTCTTGCCACAGAATCTGGAGGGGATGCCTCCTGTGGAGGGCAGTGTGCCCCAAGTCACCTCTGCTGTACTCGGAGGCCCACAGCAGGAGCCCAGGCATGTGAGCATCTTGCCCCAGCTCCAGGGATTCCAGCCGTGCCAGGGAAGCTCGGTGGGTGGCAGGCGGCTGCCTGGGGAGGCTAGCGCGCAGGAGCGGATCCTTGGCTTCTGGAGAAGGTGGATGCATGTCGAAGCTACTGATAGGGCCCCTGGTGCAGGCACTTTTGGAGGTGACCCTGGCCTGCCCATTGGCTCAAGGAGGCTACCCCAGACTGCTGCAAAAAAGGAGAGAAGAAGGAAGGAAACGAGAGGGAGCCTGGATGTGAACAGGTTAGAGCTGTGGCTGGGCTGGATGGGGTTGTCCCAGTTTGCACCGAACCTGCTGTCTTGCTCTTCAGACACGGATGCTCCTTCTGACTCCTAGGAGAGCGTGGGTCTCTTTTCCTAGTGTTCTGTGGCTGAGGGGATGGGCACTTTATCTTGTGACAAGCCCCTCCACTGCTTTCTTCCTGCTCCCCCTAATGTATAGATGACACGTGCCAACAAGGTCAGAGTCCTGCTCCCTGCTGGAGCCATTTTCCAGCCACATTTCTCCTGCCTCCGATCACCATCACCAGGAAGCTGCCTGACTATCTAACTGCAGCCCTTGACCCGCCATTGGAGTGAGGTCTGCATTGTCTTGCTGTGTTCAAGGCAAGTGAAGTCCAGGTAACCAGTTCCTGGGCAAAAAAGGGGAGAAAAAGAAGGGGAGGTGGTGCCTGCTTCTGGTGACACATGCTCAAGGCCCAGATGTGTCCACCCTCCCCACCGCACCATGAACTTGGCTGGAGAGGGGAGCCAGCGAGGACACCCAGGCAGGGCCTGACGGGGAGGCAGGGAGATGCTCCAGGGAGCAAAGCCCTCCCTGCAGGGAAGGCTGGGCGTGTGTTAGGGCTCCGGCACCTGGAAGGGAGACACTTCATGGAGACTTGGAGGGAGCTGGCAAAAGTGTGGCCTGAAGAAACTGGTCCTGAACCCAGTGTCTGGGCCACACCCAGCACCCTCAGATCAGTGTGCTTCTGGTCTGAAGCCACCATTCAAAAGTGGGGGCTCAGTTTCTGCATGACCCATACTGCCACCTCGCCTGCTCATGCTTCTGGGGCCCTGGGAGTCAGGCTGAAAGCCTGGCTGGCAGCCGGTGAGGGTGAAGAAATAAATGGCACTGTGGGGGCAGGGAGATGGCTCCAGGACCCCTGCACATCCTTCTCCCTGGGTCCTAAGTGCCTCTAGGTGCCAGGCTCTTCCTCTTGGGTGGGGCTGCCTCCCTGGGTGGTACCTGGGGGGCAGAGGGGGCAGGCCTGGTCCTGGAAGGGGCACTTTGACAGCCACGATGGCTGCGTGGGCTTCCCGCCAGCACAGCCTGTGCTTCGGGGCCCCTGAGCCTCTGAGAGTGAACTTCAGTATGTGAAGGCACCTCTCCTTCACCACCAGCTGGCAGATGTGGGGAGAGCAATGAAGAGGTTGCCCAGCTCCCACCTGTTTACTTAAAAAATCACAAGATCTATACATTTAGAAGAGGAGACTTTATTTTTTGTAAAGGCTTACAGCCTGCAAAGTGCCCATCCCGCGGGCTGGGAAGCGTAGCCCCCAGCCAAGGCCAGAGACAGGCCCTTAGGAGGAGGAGGAGCTGGGGCAGGGCTTTATGTCGAATGGGTCGGCTAAACGTACATATTCAACAGGTTACAGGAGGAACTATGAACATTCATGAAGGTGGTCCTGACGCACATGGATTAAACATGCATGTAACATGCAATCCATGTTCACCTTGGGGTGGAGACTTAACATTTAAATGCGCTACAGTTAGGCCCTAAACGTCAAAAGGTGAGCAGAGACACAAAGGCACTCAAGTGTGCAGCCTCTGTAAACTGGCCAGAACCAGTCTGTGGTCAATGGCCTTCTTATTCAGGAGAGTTACTGCAATCAGCCTCTTGTCCAATGAAAGCTGTGGTTATGGCCGGTAGAACAGGAGGTGAGTCCATGCCTGTGAGCTGCAAGTGTTGTAATAGTTTCAGTAGTGCTTATCTTGAGACCACTGCTTGTTTAGTGGCTGGAGAAAAGGAAGACCCTTGTGGCAGTTGGACATAGTTGATTCTTTTAGTGTAGGGGTGCACGACTTAACTCTTCTCTGGCATGGTCCTAGGTCCTGTTGATAATTTGGTATCTTATTGCCACAAAGAGTCTGTTCCATCAGGCTTATGACCTCTGTTGTAGCATTAATGCTGGTCAGTCATTGTGTCTAAACTGCAAAAAGGAGGCGGGTATAAGGTGTGTCTGATTTCAATTCCATGATAGCCAGGAATTTAGTTTTTCAGGATTCTCTGGGCCCCCCTTGGCCAAGAGGGGATCCATTCAGCCAGTTGGGGGGCTTAGGATTTTATTTTTAGTTTATACACCTCTCCTGTGTCTATTCCCCCCAGGGTCAGATCAGGGCCCCGCGTGACACAGATCGGCCCTGCCAGTCTTGATGCACTGGTCTGGCTCATGTGGCTTCAGTGGTCCTGTCTGGAGGGAGCCCAGCCAGGGGCTATGCTGCCAAAGCAAGGCATGGAAGGAAGGCTGGTCCTGGTCCCCAAGGGCCCCATCCCCACTGCTTAGTGCCCTTTTGCCTGGTCCTGGCTTCCTCTTTCTGCTCAAGGATCTCACTCAACAGTTCTTGAATCAGGTGGGACCACAGTGACTGGAACCTTAGCCCAGGAACCCTAACAATGTGGTTCTCCCCTTCTTCCAGCTGCTGTTCCTGGACTGACCTGTGTGCCCTTGAGGCAGGTACCTTGAGGCTATTCTTAAGACGTTATTGTCGGGCAAGTGGCCTCGTGTCCACTCCTCATGCTGTCCTCTTTCTCTGGGCCTTCTCATCCATGCCTATGATGTCAGTGGCCATGTATGCAGGGTTGACTCTCAAAGTTGACATCTCTACCTCTCTCCTGGGAGACCTTCTGTATGTACATATGCCTCCTTCACATTCTTACTTGCATGTCTCAAGTCACCCTGAACTCAACAACTGCATTTATGTTCATCCACTCCAAACCTGGGCCTCTTTCAGTTTTCTCTAACTCAATACAAATCCCCACCTTCCATCACATCAAAAAAACCCCAAACCCCATGTCATCCCTAATACTTCCTTCTCCCTTATTCCACCCAATGGCCAATTCATCACCAAGTTCTGTTGACTTTGCTCCTAAACATCTCCTCTTCCCATTCAGTTTTGCCCATTTTCACCTTCACCTTCACCATCACTTTGGTCTGAGCCACCACCTTTTATCATCTAGACTCCTTCAAAGGCCTCCTCCCTGGCCTTTCTGCATTCATCCTTCCACTTTCTAGTCTGTTCTCTACATAGCAGCCAGAGCAATCTTTTTAGAACATAAACCTGCTCATGTCACCTCCCTAATTAAAGCGTATCCACGACTTTCCATTGCTCTTTAGATAAAAGACAAAACTCTTAACATGGCCAACAAGGCCTTGCATGTCTGGCCCCTGCCCACTCCTCCAGCCTCAATTTACAGCCCACTCCTCCTCACTCCCTGAACTCCAGGCTTCTTTTAGTTCCTTGAGTGTTTTTCTGCCTTTGCACAAGCTGCTTCCTCTGCCTCAAACCCTCTCAACTCATCTACCTATATCAAAGCACAGTCATTATTTTCTCAGGAAAGCTCTTTCTGGCTTCCTTGACTAGATAAAAAAATCTTCTTGTAGTCTCTTCTTCTAGTCTCACAGCACCACTTGCCTGTTCTTCATAGCACTTATCACATCTGGAATCTTCTTCTAGTCTCACAGCACCACTTGCCTGTTCTTCATAGCACTTATCACATCTGGAATTATGGATTGATCTGTAGTAGTATTTGATTAATGCCTGTATCTTCTCCCAGACAATGAGTTTCATGAGGGCAGGGACCTGTGGGTCTGTTTTTGCTCGCTGTGATATACCCATCACCCAGCACGATGCTCAAAACATACCAAGTGGTAGTAAGTGCTCTAGAATGTGTTGAGTGGATGAATGGGTGGGTGGCTGGAAGGAGGAAAGCATGCAATGAAGGAAGGGATGCCTGTTTCCTAGGCATGCTCGAGTAAAACCCCACAGCTAACATTCTCTGTTAGGTTTCTGTTATTAATTGCAAAGGCTTTGTAGATTGGGAATAACATCTTTTATCTCCTTGCCTTCTTTTTGTAGGAGAGAAGAGGAATCGACCATTTGATAAAGGCCAGGACTTGAGCCTTGCCTCAGGAAAACAGCATTAGAGGCTTGGGAGGTCACCTGCGGTTGGTGGCTGTGTGAGCTGTGGCCTTAAAGTCCCTGAGACAGCAGACATGCGAAGTCAGGCCCTGCCATCGACATCCCATCTGGCCCACCCTTTCTCCCATCCTAGGATGTCAGCACCATGGACAGGACCCAAGCCCAGCCCTGGAAGGTGGGGTCTGTGAGGAATTATGGTGAAGCAGAGGGCAGTCCCATGCCCATCTCTAGGTGGAAGGGAGCTGGTGTACATATCTCCACTGGGTGTCACTGCTGCCCTTGTTTTCTGTCACCTGAGGCTCTGGCAGGCTGCAAGGTGACGAATCAAAGGGCGCCCCTCCCCCTCCTCCAACAAGGGATGGGGAAGGAATTACCTGGATCAATTTAGAGAATGCTGGCTTGGGGCCCAGTTATAGGTTTTAGTTTTCACATGCTACTTACCACACAGTGGCCCCATTTGACCCCAGTGGTAATAGAGTTGGGGAAAATGCTCTGATGGAACAACGTGAGGCTGTTTCCTGCAGCCAGGACTTCCTATCATGTCCATGTCATCTCCTGCAAACATCTGAGCAGGGTGGTGGCATGAACACTCCTGAGAAGGTGGAGGGGTATGGGGGCTTGGTGCCCCTGCCTCCCTGTGGGCCTGTCCACTCATGGGGTCAGCACAGGCCCATGTGTGCTCAGTGTGCCTGGCCCTTGGGAATTTCCACAGGCCAGCACGGGTACACAGAACGAGCAGCTGCAGAGCTGCCCTGTGGCACCTGCTCCTGGAGGAAGCACAGGGCGAAGAAGATGGAGTCAGCTGGAAAGATGAGAGAGAGGTGCTCACTGCTCTGTAGAAGCCATTCTTGGAGGACTCAGGGGTTACTGGGACAAAGATGGCTTGAGAAAGTGAAGGGGCAGCTTTTGTCGTGGTTCCTGCCTCCAGGGAGAGCCTCACCATGTGTTGGGGTGGTGTGGGCTCACCCTCCGGGACTCTGAGGAGTGGCACTCTCCCCCTAGGGACGGGCCAGTGCTGTGCTGCCTGTTGGCCCCCAAAGGAACTTCAAGAAGCAGGTGACTCAAACTGCAGCAGCTTTCCTCAGCACTAAGCTACTTTGCACCCACTTCCCTCTGAGACCTTTGGCACCTTCTCTCTTCCTTCTCAGCTCCGAGGTCAGTTTATTTTTCCTGTCAAGTGGCAGAGATTGTCCAGGAAGTATGCATGGGAGGGTTTTATTTAACGCTCTCCATTCTCTCTCCTAGAAGTCTTCCTTTGCCCTTTTCCACGGACCTTTTTATGGAGGAAGGGACTGTTGAGGTTATTACAAAGGGGATGGGCTGGTGTGCAGTGGCTTATGCCTGTAATCCCAGCATTTTGGGAGGCCGAGGTAAAAGGATTACTTGAGCCCAGGCATTCAAGACCAGCCTAGGTAACAAAAAGAGGCCTCATCTCTACAAAAAAATTTAAAAATTAGCTGGGTATGGTGGTAGCACACCTGTGGTCTCAGCTACTCAGGAGGCCAAGGCAGGAGGATCACTTGAGCCCAGGAGGCTGAGGCTGCAGTGAGCCAGGTTTGCGTCACTGCACTCCAGCCTGGGTGACAGAGTGAGACACTGTCTCAAAACAACAACAACAACAACAAAAACCCAACAAGGAAAACAAAAACAAAGGGGATGGTGGCAAAGGTAAGACTACGGGTTGACTGCTGTGGTGAGCAGGTACTGGTGAGAAACCCAAAGTCTACCCATCTAACATTGTATTATCTATCTTCTGGGATTTGGGGTTCTCTGACTGGAGACCATCTGCCTTTCTAGAGCAATTCTTAGAGTGTTTTTAGAGGTAGCAAATAACTTCCCTGCAAGCCTGCCCGTCATTTGCAAACTAACCAATCCAGAGCCCATACTCTCAACCACCTCCTTTATCAGGCCAAACCACTGTCTTCATGCCATAAACACCCTAGGGCCAGGTGGCAGACAACTAGGGACAGCCCTGTACCTTAGAGCCTGCCAGAATTATTCAAACCAGCCAATCCTAAGCCTGCTTAGCTGCTTAACCTGGGTCACCCATACTTCCCCATGAAAATCACAATCAAGATTTTTGCCTACACTTTCTCCCCAATCCTTCTGCCTTCTGATGACTTTGGTGCTTCCCCGTATGGCTCTGCATGGCGTGGTGTGCCCCCTCGTCTTGGGAACTGTGAGTAATAAACTATCTTTTCAATGGCTGTCATGTCCTGATCTGCCAGCCTCACCATAACCCAACAAAAACAAAATCCCAGGTACGTTTTAAAATTAGCAAAGGAGATGAAGAAGGACCTTGGTAAAGCCATGCCCCTTTCTGAGGGACCGTTTCACCCTCTGAAATGGAAATCAGATTTCTAAAGTTTTAGAGAAAATCCTATCCTGTGACTTCCCCTGTGGCAATGACAGCAGCAGCTCCTGCTTTGGGGGTCCACCCACTGAGTGGCCAGCCTCACATTGTCCATCCTGAGCGCAAGCACAGAGGAGCAGAACACAGCCTGTGCTTTCAGAGATCCCCTGTTGTTTTATAGTCAGAGCCCTGGACAGTGGAAGGAGGG